>NC_081366.1:73236980-73865730 GCF_030684315.1 Stegostoma tigrinum | reverse complement strand
CATTGCACTTATGGAATGATATTAATGCATTGGATGCAGTTCAGAGGAGGTTCATAGAGTCATACAGCATGGAAACAGGCCCTTTGGCCCAACCAGTCTGTGCTGACCATAATCTCAAACTAAACTAGTCCCACCTGCCTACTCTTGGCCCATATCCCTGCAAATATTTCTTATTCATATACTTATCCAAATGTTTTTAAACACTGTAACTGTTCCTGCATTCTCCGCTTCCTCAGGAAGTTCATTGCACACATGAACTACTTTTTGCGAAAAAAAGTTGACCCTCATGTCTTTTTAAAATCTTTCCCCCCTCATTTTAACAGTATGAATTATTTTTGTTGTCACAGGTACTGAAATGAGCACAGGGAAAACTTTACAAGTCCCCTGGTCCACTAGTTTTGAAATCCACCACCTCAGAAAAAGACACTTGCTATTTACATTATCCATACTCCACGTGACTTTATAAACTGCTGTAAGATCACTCTTCAATGTCCTACACTCCAGTGAAGGAAAAGTCCCAGCATATCCAACCTCTCCTTAAAACTCAAACCCTCCAAATCCTGGTTGATCTCTTCTAAACCCTCTACAGTTTATTAATATTCTTTCAGTAACAAGGTGACCAAAACCGCATAGAATACTTCAGAAGAGCCCTCACCAATGTCTAGCACAACCTCAACTTGATGTCTCAGCTCTGAGTCATATGAAGGTATGAGCAACACAAGACTAATACCTGGAATGAGTGGATAGCCTTACAAGTAAAGTCAAGGCAGTTTAGACTTGTATCCTCTGGAGTTTAGAAGAGAAAGAGTTAGAACTGAAACATAACCGGAATGGCTAGGCCAACATTTAATGCCTATTCCTAATTCTCCAGACAGCAGGAAAGTGTCATCCACATTTGTCTGGGTTTGGAGTTACACATAGACCAGACCAGGTAAGGACAACAGTTTGCTCCCACCAAGGACATTAGTGAACAAGATGGGTTTTTCCCCAACACCGTTTTCATGGTCATCATTAGATTCCTAAGTCCAGGTAAATGTTAAAATTGAAACTCCACCATAGCTAGATTTGAACCCAGGTCCTCAGAACATTACCAGAGCTTCTGGGTTAATAATCAAGCAATGGCACCATTAGGCGGTCACCTCCCCAACACAAGTTAGGTCTTTTTCCTGGGCTATTTCAAGTGAATCAATACTGAGCATAATGGGAAGAAGAAAACAAGAAAGCAGAGATTTATATTTAGCTCCTCTCCAACAACTTGATACTTGACCAAGAATCTAAAATAAATGTGTTATGTTCCGTGAAGGCAAGTCACATTCTGGATTTCCAATCAATATTTTTAAAAATTGCATGTAAATAGCTCTTAAGACTGCTTCCACAAATCATGTGATGTTGGTATTTGGAAAGCAGACAGCATCAAGTGACTAGTGAGAATTGAGTTAAATATAGACATAGCCAACGTGTACAATTCATACATTGCACTGTATAAAGGTATGGCTAAAAGCTATCTTGTCCTCATGTTTCACACTAGATACATAGGAACATCAAAACTCAACAGCTACGAACAATTTCCCATTGTATGATAATAGGCTCCTGCAGACGAATTTTGATGTGGAGATGCAAGTATTAGACTGAGATAGACAGAGTCAGAAGTCAGATGACACCAGGCTACAGTCCAATAGGTTTATTTAAAATCACAAGCTTTTTGAGAACTGCTCCCTTGTTAGGTGAAGTGGAGAGAAGCGCACATGCATGGAATATATAGGCAGAGAGATAATGTCGAGATAGTTCCAGGTAATTAGGAGTGTCAAAAGATAAGTATAAATAGTATGAGTGGAGTGTCGATAAGCTGAATAACAAGTCTTTACAGGTGATCAAGAGTGTCAAACGGTGAGAGTAAAGTATCAACAGCTGAATAACAAGTGAAGGGATAACCTAGCAACTGACTAATTAAAGCAGAGAGATAATTGCAAATAATCAAGACTAAGATGGTTCTAGAGACAAACCAACTGGTTAGAATAAAATGAGTGCAACCAAATTAGGTTAGGTTGGACTAAGGAGTGTTAACCCTGTGCTCTGTGATCAAAAATGTTTTAGGGACTAGCTCTCTCATTTAACAGCGAGCCTGGGACCCGGAAACTGAAATGGCCACTCATGATCAAGCAATCTAAGCACTCAATCTGTTCCAGTTTCAAAGTTCGCCTGAGAACAGCTGTGCTGTCACCCTGATGCAATATTCCTTTAAGAGTTTTACATGTAAATGATTCAAATAACATATGTTATTACATGACTACAGGGTTCCTGCACTGCAGCATTTGAGGCATATATTGTGCCTGTACAGTTAGTTCCCTTGAAAATAAACCCACCACAGATCTTCAGTCGCATTGTATTTTGGCAACAGTATTATAAAAAGGACCAACCTCCTGGGTATTTAGCCATACAAACACTAACTTTCTGTTAAACTGTTGATTTGCAAGGTGCTCAGTTCAGTTTTGAATCACTGAATTCATTCAATAAATTACTGGGCCTTCCACATGGAAGATTAGAGATCATAATTAGAGGCTGAATTAAATGTAGTCTGTAAAAATATGCTCTCTTTATGAGGGTTATGTGCTGCGACAGAGCATGTACTGTGCATTAACTTGGGCCAAGTATTATGGTGAATAACCTTTCGTTTCAAACCTCCCAGGGGCGCTCCGCTGATTGAATTAGAATGGCCTTCCAAAAAGGGAAGAAAACATACACCTCTTTCCATACAAAACCTACAGAGTATGGACTGTAAGAGAACACATATATGTGGCTCTGCGTCATGAACTGGAAATGTAAAATGCCAGGACAAAATGAAAAATCAAACCACTTTGGATACATCTTAAATATTGGCATAATTAACTTAATAGTAAACTTCACCTGAAATTTGGGTTAATATGCCTTTGTGCAAAGTTATAGTAATTGTCATAGTGCCATAGAACACAGACCCTTCAGTCCAACCAGCCCACACGCGTATTGCCAAACTCAACCAGTCCCACTTGCCTGTGTTTTGCCATATCCATGAATACTTTTCCTACTCATGAGCTTATCGAAACGTCTTTTAAATGTTGTAGCTGTCCCTGCATCCATCACTTCCTCTGGCTGTCCATTCCACACATGAACCACTCTCTGAAAAGAAAATGTTGCCCCTCATGCATCCTCTTTGAAACTTGCTCCTCATTCAGTTCAAAACCGCCTGAAGTGGTGACAGAAGGGACAGGTGTGTCCAGGGCCATCAGGGCAGGCATGACCCGTGCCATTGGCATTCTGCTCAAACCGAGTACAGAAAGCATTGAACCGCATCAGGGAGGGATGTGTCTTTTTCCACTGTCTTGCACTACTTCATTCTGTATCCTGTAATATCAT
This sequence comes from Stegostoma tigrinum, assembly GCF_030684315.1. Lineage (NCBI taxonomy): Eukaryota > Metazoa > Chordata > Chondrichthyes > Orectolobiformes > Stegostomatidae > Stegostoma > Stegostoma tigrinum. The sequence goes on along the minus strand of NC_081366.1, from coordinate 73,862,340 downwards.
TTAGGCCGAGCCATAGGAAGGGGAGTCTGTCTGGTAGGTCTGGCTCTCTAACTTGGCCCGGTACCGCCTCTTGGCACCCCCCCCCCTGCCGATGGCTTTGCGGAAGTCATACTGGATTCCTTGTATTGGTCTGGATCGCCTGACTTGAATGCTGCACGCCTGGTCTTCAGTAGGGAGTGCATTTCCTGGTTCACCCAAGGTTTACGGTTGGGAAACACTCGGATTGAGTTCTTTCACGTTCGGCCCTCCACACATTTGCCAACAAAGTCCATGACTGTGGTGGTACACTCGTCTAGGTTTTCTGCTAAATGCTTGAACACAGTCCAGTCCACCGAGCGCAAACAGTCCCAGAGGCGGACATTTGCTGCCTTGGCCCAGCACTGTACTTCATTTCATGAAAGATTCTCCCAATTCAGCTTCTGCTTGTAAGCTGCGAGGACAAACGCAGTGCTGGTGATCTGATTTTCTGAAGTGTGGTCGTGGATGGGGATGGAGCAGTAGATGTCTTTCTGTAACCTTGCTCCAAGAATGTTTGGTCCTCTGGTGTGTGTTGGTGGTATTTTGGCATCACTCGCTTGAGGTTGGCCTGGTTGAAGTCACCAGCCGCAATGAATAGGGCCTCAGAGGACATTTTGTCCCCAGAGTGTTTGTGGTGGTGTGAGTTTCGTCTGGAACATTCTTCACATCTGCGTGAGTTGGTATGTAGACTACTGTTCAGGACAGCGGAGGTGAACTCTCATGGTGGGCAGTAGGGACGTCATGTTACTATAAGGTCCAGGGAACAATGGCTTGCCAAGATTGCTACATCTGATCAGGAAGCATACCCCACCGCCCTTCGTCTTACCCAAAGATGTGGTATTTGGAGAACCCGTCAACTTATAGGGCACAGTTAGGAATGGCAGGGGTGAAGCAAGGCACACAACAGTCTCTCAGTTCCCTCTGGTAGATAAGTCTAGATGTGGGTTCCATCATTTAGTTTTTGATAGCCTGACCATTTGCCAGAAGCATCCTGGGGAGGGGAGTCTTGAAACCATGTTGTTTCAACCACACCTTCTGGCTAGGGCGTTTTTCCCGCTTCCTTGTATGTTTTCTGCATCTCGATGGGAATCAGTGTGGTGGGTATGCTGCTCCAATGGGTGAGTGCATTGGGTTTGGGCCTTCCCCAGGGTAGGGCGCCGTGAGGTCAGAGTTCGACCCTGGCTTGGTCTGGTCGCCTCGGGGATGGGTTGTGACCGTGGGATATTCCGATCCTGGACAGTCCCGGTGGCTGGTAGAGCGAGTCTGCTGGTCCCCCTGTCACCACTTCGGAAGTTAGATCAGTTTTCCTGGGAGTCAACCCAAGGAAAGTGACAGGTCCAGACGCTGTCCCAGGCCGAGCACGCAGATCTTGTGTGGACCAACTGGCGGAGGTTTTCACTGATATCTTCAACCTCTCCCTCCTGCAAGCTGAAATTCCTGCCTGCTTCAGGAAGACCACCATCATCCCCCTACCTAAGGAAGCACATGCAATGTGACTTAATGACTATTAACGAGTGCCTTCAGACACTGGCCATGTACCACATCAACTCCAGTGATGCCATATCCCTAGCCCTACGCTCATCCCTGGAACATTTGAACAACAAAGATACCTACATCAGACTTCTGCTCGTTGACTACAGCTCCACCATCCACAACATTATCCCCTCCAGACTGATCTCAAAACAATGTGACCTTGGTCTCAGCTCCACCCTTTGCAACTGGATCCAGAGTTTTCCGACCCTAGGCCGCAATCAGTGAGGATAGGTAACTGCACCTCCTCCATAATAACACTCAACATTGCAGTCTGCCCAGGAATGCTTCATCTGCCCCCTACTGCACTCCCTGTACACCTACAACTGTGTTGCCAAATTCTGAACAAACACCAACTACAAGTTTGCTGATAACTCCACTGTAGTGGCATAATATTTAACAATGACAAATGAAAATACAGAAGGGAGACAGAGGGCGCGGTGACGTGGTGCAATGAAAACAATCTGTCTCTCAACGTCAGCAAAACTAAAAAAAAAATGATCATCAACTTCATAAAGAAAGGAGGAGAACATGACCCCATCTACATCAACGGAACTGAGATTGAGAGGGTGAAGAGCATCAAGTTCCTCGGAGTGACGATAACCGACGACCTCTCTTGGACTGCCCTCACTGATGTGACAGACAAGAAGCCACAAAAACACCTCTTCCTCCTCAGGCTGCTCAGGAAGTTTGCCATGTCCATAAGGTCCCTCACCAACTCCTACAGATGCACCACTGAAAGCATACTGTCCAGGTACATAACGGGCTGGTGTGGCAACTGCTCTGCCCAGGACTGTAAGAAACTACAGAACATTGTGTGCACAGCCCTGACCATCACGGAAAGCCTTGTATCCATAGATTCCATTCACATGGCTCACTGCCGTAGAGAGGCTGCCAACATCATTAAAGACCCACCTCACCTTGGTAATGATCTCCTACAACCTTTTCCTTCAGGCTGAAGACACAGAAGCCTGAACACACACGCCAGTAGGCTCAGAAACAGCATCTTTCTGGCTGTTATCAGACTGACAAATGGACTTTCTAGCTTCAAGTCATGCTGATCTTGCTAACATTGATTTCGGCTAGTGCGCACCCTGTGCAATGTAACCTGTATGCCTCTGTCCAAGTCCTTTTGATCTGTATATCCTTTGCTTAGCATGATCGCCTGTACCTCCCATAAACAAAGCTTTTCACTGTCTTTTGGTACACGTGACAATCAATTAATCAATCAAATGCAAGGCAAGATCAAAATATGTATAATTCAGCTTATATTGAACTTCTGGAATATGCTCAAACTTCATAAACCAGCGCAATGTTACTGATTACATAATGTTAAGCTTGAAATAATTTAATTCTGAATTGGAACACTGAACTATTGACTTAGTTTTCCTTACGGTCTAATGTTTCATCCACTTCCTCCCTCTTCTCAATTAACAGGTACCAGTGCGAACAAAATGGGGGCCTAGCTGTTCTCTGATAAAGTACACAATCTGCTCTTGTATTGTGTCCAAGAATTACAGACTACTGCAGCATCTATTTTAGACTTTGGGCACTACAATCCCATAGGTGGCTAAAATCTTTTGGAATTCATTCCTGTAAACATACTCAGTGAGTGATTCCCATAAGCTGCTCTTTTTCCTAACTGCAGCAGATTTCAAAAATAAATGGGATGGGAATTTTCTTGAGCAGGAGGTGATAGTAAGGAATGGATAAATCTACTCAAAGTGGAGTATACAAAGGCATACTTTTCCTGATTTTTTGTATCAATTAGGATGATATTGGCTCTACAACCCAATAGTAATTTTATAGACACTTGCGCCACACAAATGCCAGCCAATGATCATTTCAATTAAGAGACAAACTAACCACTACTCCTTGACTATCAATGGTGTTACCATCACTGAATCCCCCACTATCAACATCTTGGGGGTTTCCTTTGACCAGAAACTCAACTGAACTTACCATATGAACACAATGACTATAAGAGCAGGTCAGGGGTTAGGGTTACTTCAGCAAGTAATTCACCTTCAGACTCCCCAATGTCTGTCCACATCTACAAGTCTCAAGTCAGGAGTATGCTGGAATATTCCCACTGTCTGAGTGTAATTCCAACAAGTCTGAAGGAGCTCAACTCTATCCAGGGCAAAGCAGCCCACTCAGTTGGCACCTCATTCACAAACCTTCACTCCCGCCATCAATAATGCACAGTAGCTAGAGGGTGTGTCACCTACAAAATGCACAGTATAAATTCACCTTAGAAACGTAGACAATTGCTTCTAAACACATGACCAAATCCATCTAGAAGGACAAAGGAGCACTACTACCCCATGCCAATTCCCCACAAGCTATTCACCATGTGCCACTGGGTCATAATTCTGGAATTCTTTCCCTAATGGCATTGTGGGTTAATCTACATCACATGGACTGTGGGGGTTCAAGAAGGCAGCTCATCACCACCTCAAGGGCAACCAGGGATGGGTAATAAATGCTGGCGCAGCTAATGATGCCCGCGTCCAATGAGTCAGTAGGAATAAAATCAATTCTTTATCAGAGCACGGGACAGAAAAGTTAGCGAGATGTAGCTATGAAAATTATGATATTGTTGCTTCTAATCTCTTGATGACCTTAGATAAATGAAATTCTAGATGATGACACTAATATGTTAGCCTACTGCTACTAAATTATAGACCACTTTTAAGTTTACCATTGTCATTTCCAGATCTGTCCATGTAAAGTAGATATTATCTAAAACACACAGCTCCAAGTGTTACTCGCAATTCATTACTTAAGTACTCTTATCATAGATCATAGAATCCCTACAGTGTGGAATCAGGACCTTCAGCCCAACAAGTCCACACTGACTCTCAGAGCATCCCGCCCAGACACATCCCCCTATAACTCACCAAATCTACACATTCCTGAACACTACTGGCAATTTAGCATGGCCAGTCCACCTAACCTGCACATCCTGGGACTGTGGGAGGAAACCGGAGCACCCGGAGGAAATCTGCGCAGACACATGGAGAATGTGCAAACTCCTCACAGACAGTCGGCCGAGGGTGGAATCGAACCCCCATTTCCTGGTGCTGAGAGGCAGCAGTGCTAACCACTGAGCCACTGTGAAGAAAGAAAAGTAGCGGCCTTAATTAGCTATTTTGTAAATCATCTCAAATTACAATTTCTGCAAAGGATGCCCATTGGAATCACTCAGTTTTTTCAGAAGGGAAAGAATAGTCGACTGGTTATGTCCACTGAGATTACAACTCCTACCAACCGAGAACATGACCTCCACTTGGACTATTTTTTGTTGTTTAATGCAAATGTCAATTCTGACATGAATTACATGATTTGTAATCCAAGCCATGACACCTATTAGGGTAGTTTATGCAGTCAGTACAAACTGATCCCTCATTAGGTAACTGGTCAGTTACATCTGTTCTGTATAATGAGACTAAATCTTGTCAAGGCTAATACACTCACGGAGAGCTCCTACATAACTACTTTCAGCATGAAAGAAATTGAAAATCAAAGCCAAATTAATTTTTCAGCAGGTACCTCCTTTCTCCAGCTTCACAGACATCATCGAGGCTAAATAAGGATTGCAAATGGAGAGTCTTGGGCCAGTATCTTTGGCACTGACTTGAGGATTTAATGACAATGTGCCGAGATCTCTGATGCAAATGCAATGGCTGCGTGCAGCTATCTTAATCCTAGAATTTGCAGCATGTTTCATCTCAAACAAGTGATGTAACATTTATTGTGTGAAGTGATATTGATGGAATCTTTTCGAAGACAGTCAGGGCTGCCCTCACACTTCTAATTGTTGTAATGCAGCTAGCCTTTGGTCATTGTAAAGCCAATTCTTCCAGCCCACCCTCCCTGCCTGAACCACCCATGTCCCTCTCTGCTTCATCAGTGATTGGAGAGTTCCACAGAAGAAGAAACAGATGAAAGAAAGTAAAAAGTATGTAACTCATCCAGAAAAGAAAGGTTGGATCATATGCAGGTACGGCCGACCATTCTGGAAGCTTGAACATTAAATGGGTCAAATGAATTGGTACAAATAACACACACAAAGATGTCTCATTGAATGACAAATCCTTTCCAGATAACTTTCCTTGTCATTCCGAGGCTTTTGTTAGTGCTGTAACAATTTTATGGCAACCTGCAGTGAGACCACTATTCTTGGCAAGAATGGAGATGTTTGAGTCACATCTGGAAAATGCACTTCCTGTAAGTCATTCGGACTGATATTGCCAATATATTACACAATGCTGGAGAAGCTGGTAGCGTTTCGATTGCAAGTTCTATTCAGTACATTTTTAAAAATGCTCTTTTAAATAGACATTGGCAGAATTTTCCAATGTTCTTTTTAAGCGTGGGAGTGAACGTCTTCAATGGTCACTAACATGCCATTCCCAGTTGCAAAAACAAAGTCCAGTTGCTCAGCAATCAGCTGATTGAATGTTCATTGCTTTAAAGTGAGTTTTCTATCCCCGCCTAGGAAGGTAGTCTCACCTTAGATAGCCACTGTCTAATGAACATCCTCAGCACCTTGCCACTGACTAACTTTGATCAGCTACAATGGGCTGAGTACGTCGTCTGCATGACCAACAAGAGAATCACCAAGCAGCTCCAAAATGGTAGGAGAGCCCCAGGGGGACAGAGGAAGCGCTTCAGTGATACCCTCCAGGCCTCACTGGGGAAGTGCAGCATTCCCACAGACATTTGGGAATCACTGGCCCAAGACCATCCAAAGGGAAGAAGGAACATCCGGGGAGATGTCAAACACGTTGCTGTTGGGAGAAAGCGAAAGCCTGGTGAAAACAGTGTAAGGAGGGTGCTGTCACACCAACGCTCCACCCACGCATTTCCACAACTGCCTTCTGCCCCAAGTGTAACAGAGCCTCATCGATCTGCACAGTCACCTTCGGACTCACCCTGTGAGTGGAACAGAGTCATCCTCGTCTGCGAGGGACGGTCAAGGATGGATGGATGCCTGGCATCTTTACGTCCCAGCAGTACCACTGGCAATGATACCCCACTGAAGAGACCGGGTATGTCTGAGGTCAGGGGTCTCACTGAGGTAGGGGTGGTAATGTGAGAGACCAGGTTCAAGAGACTGGTCGAAGGATCACTTTGAAGCAGCTGCCTTCAGTAGCCCAAGGCACTGGTGAAAGAAAGGTTTCCCCACTGCACCTCTGCCAACAACAATTTGGGCAGCTACAGGATGGTAGGGATTTGGAACCCCCTCATCCACAGTAGAGGCTGGATTCTAAATCTGAGATAAATTTTTGTGAAGCAATGGTATTAGGGCATAGGGGCCCAAAGCAGGTATACAGAATTAGGCCAAGATCTCATTGAATGGAGGAATAGGCTCGAGGGGCTGAATGGCCTTCTCCTGTTCCTATGTTTCTAAAGTTTCTGGTCCTTCCTCCCTGGGTAAAATACCAGAGGGAGCAGCTTAAGGCCTTTAGGTAGCTCAGTGGTAGTGTGGTGGCTCAATGGTTACCACTGCTGCCTCACAGCACCGGGGGCCTGGCCTCAGGTGACTGTCCGTGTGGAGTTTGCACATTCTCGCCATGTCTGCATAGGTTTCCTCTGGGTGCTCTGATTTTCCCCCGCAGTCCAAAGCTACATAGTTAGATGGATTAGCCGTGCTAAATTTCTTGTATTATCCAGAGATGTGCGGATTAAGTGAATTAGCTGTGGGGAATGCTGGGTCATGAGGTTGCTGAGACTGGGTGGGCTGCTCTTTGGAGGGTCAGCACAGACTCAATGGGCCAAGTGGCCTTTTGTCAAACTTTAGGCATTCCAAACTTCTGAGTGGCCTTTAGTAGATTGGTTAAAGATCTCAAGAGGCCTGAGGACAGACTGACCCTTCAATGTCTCCCTCCCACCCTCCTGTAGAACTTCAGACAGGTCAGTGTGCGGTCAGATTATGAGCTGCCTGCTGCATTCAAACCCTCTATGCCTCAGGTCCAGCTCAGGAAGCTTACTGTGTCTGATTTTTCAAAGGAGAGACAGAAATAAAGAGAAATCTTTAAAAATAAAACAACTTGCTGCACCTGAGAGCATTTGGGTGGGGAATATGAAATAATTTATTCATAATTCACTTCGATAAAAAGACTGGAGGTATCTTTTCAACTTTGTCCTTTGCACATATTCATGTTGATGCAGCCAGTCCTCTGAACGAACGCTACAAAGCCATTAAATACTCATGATTTAGACTTGTTTACACTTTTGGGGTCAGTACATTTTCATGAAACCAAACCCCAGCAGTTTGAGAAAAGATTGTTGACTTCAAAGAGCATCTTTGAAGAGAATATTTCATTCGAATTGAAATATCATAAACAAACAAGGTAATTCACCAAGCCCTTGAAGGGCTTTCAATTTTAGAGAGATGTAGGACTTAGGGTTTTCTGAAGAAGGGTCCTGAACCAAAACGTCAGTTTTCCTGCTCCTCTGATGCTGCCTGACCTTCCTCCAGCTCCACACTGTGTTATCTCTGACTCCAGCATCTGCATTTCTGACTGTCTTGGACTTAGGCAGCACTGTGATTCAACAAAATCGTGCTTGATCTTGCGGTGGTCTCAGTTCCATTTTCCCCAATTCTTTAGTTTCGTTGTCGTGGAGCCATGCAGCATGGAAACGGGCCATTCGGCCCGACTAGTCAACACCGAACATAATCACAAATCAAACAAGTCCTACCTGCCTGTTGTGGCTCATATACTTCCAAATCTTACCTACCCATGTCCTCATCTGAGTGTCTTTTAATTGTAATTGTATCTATATCCACCACTTCCTCGGGAAGTTCACTCCAGATGCAAACCAATCTCTGTGTGAGCATTTTGTCTCCCCAATGCTGTTTTTAAATCTCTCTCCCTCTCACCTTAAAAATGTGCACCTTAGTCTTGAACTCCCCCACCCCAGGAAAAAGATAACAACCATTAACCCTACCTAGACACTTCATGATTTTATAAACTTCAATGAGGTTGAAAGAAATATTGCAGGCTAGTTGCAGGAATATAAATTTCCATGCATTCATGAAAGTTTCAAGCTTAAATATTTCGAGGGGGTGGATTTTGGAGGGGGAGTTGGGTTATTGCGGGAGGAAAAGTCCAAACCAAAAGTACAAGGGTTGCCACCTCCTTCAACCCTCCCTCCATTGCCAACTTTTAAAATGTTAAAAGCAGGTTTTAAAATTCGGCAGCGCGGGACTGGCAGGTGGGAAGCTGCATTTCAGGCAGTCAACCTGATGTTGGATATGGACATGCATTTCAAAAACAAATGGGTTTTTGAACCCATTTGGCATAGGTTGAGGGCAACCACACAGCAGTTGGTGGCCTGGAGACAAACTTTTTGACCAAGGCAACTTGTAAATTCATCCTACCGTTGGAGCAGCCGCTAGTAAGATGTTGTTTTTATATCTTGACGGTAACTGTGCAAGCTACGCCAGGGAGGAAAAAAAGAATCTGTTGAATACATACGTCCCATTCCCCTTATGAGCAAGTAAAAACGAAAGACTGAAATTCTGCTCTTATACTCTGTGCCTATCTACACAGTCTGTAAGGCCACCATGTGACAGAAGGTGGCACGGTGGCTCAGTGGTTAGCACTGCAGCCTCACCGCGCCAGGGACCCAGGCTCGATTCCAACCTCGGGCAACTGTCTGTGTGGAGTTTGCACACTCACCCCGTGTCTGTGTGGGTTTCCACTGGGTGCTCTGGTTTCCTCCCACAGTCCAAGGATGTGCAGGCTAGAGTAGATTGGCTGTGCTAAAATTGCCCGTAGCCTTCAGGGTGTGCAGGCTAGGTGGACTATCCATGGAAGATGCAGAGTTACAGGGAGTGGGTCCGGGTGTAATGATCTGTGGAGGGACAAATGTAGACTTGATGGGCTGAATGGCAGGAATTCTATGATTTGATAACTCTGTTAGCATATGCTCAGACAGGCATGAAGATGGGTATGATAGTCTTGTAGGTCAAAATACAGATTGTTGGTTAAATCATGATGTTATAAATGGACCTCACGACTCTGTGGTTTTCAAAGTATCTCAGGTACTGGTTTGCACAGTTGGCAGGCATGGTTCATCCACCATCCATTGTCTAAAGGATGAGGCGAGCTCCATAACACCCTCCTCTGTCAGGCCTTCCCCTACTGTAGAGTGCCAGGTTGTACAAGCCATAACAGTCTGTCACTGTAAGTGAGACAGACGGGGGGATTATCGAAGAGTGCCAGGTCATCGTGGTCTTGTTGGCTCATCAGACCTTCTATTTGGCTCAATGCCCAGTTTTCAAAGTGGTACTAAGGGGTAATTAAGAAGCCAACCATCCAAGAGGTTCGGTTCACATAACATTTATGAGAATGTACATACCATGCCAGCTGGCATGAAGATATCTGCATTACCCTACGTCTGTGAACACATACAATTGGCACATTGATGCGATGGAAGCCTTTTCTGCAAACAAATGACCCAAGCCACGCTGATGGTGCTATTTTGCCATGAATACAATCTATTTTCCCTTCAACTTTTGGAAATCCTACAATATTAGCAAGTTGGAATGAAAATCCTGATGGGACTGGACAGGCTAGATGTGGGAAGAATGCTCCCAATGTTGGGAAAGTCAAGAACTAAGGATCACACTCTAAGAATATGGCGATAATCCATTCAGGATTGAGATGAGGAAGAATTTCTTCACTCAGAGAGTTGTGAACCTGTGGAATTCACAGCCACAGACAGCTGTTGGAGTCAATTCATTCGATATACTCGAGAGGGAACTAGATATGGTCCTTGCAGCTAAAGGGATCAAGAGGTATGGAGACAAAGCAGGAGACAGCTACTGAAATTGCATGATCAGTTGTAATCTTATTGAGTGGTTCTGAGGAATGGCCACAGGACCTGAAATGAGTCCCCCTCTGCTTTCTTCTTCACACGTGCTGCCAGACCTGCTGAGTTTTTCCAGCAACTTGGTTTTTGTTCCTGATATGCAGTATCCGCAGTTCTTTCGGTTTTTATTGTGTATAAAATGGTGGTGCAGTTTCAAATGGCCTATTCCTGCACCTATCCCCTATGTTTCAGATTCCTACATTAACAGAGCTAGTGGCCTTGCCTGATCAACTGTTGTTGCTGCTAATATAAATGGACACAAATGAACCTGACACCTGCAAAAACCTTTTATGCAGTGATGGGCCATTGGCTGCAGGATCCCATGCTAGTCCCCAGATTATTTTTGGATGGATCATGAGTATAAACACTCATGAGCCTTCAACACCATAGGCATGGTGTATGCACCTATTTCACTTGAGGCAATCCTTACACAAAACATGCCACACAAACATGTGACTGTCTCCTTCGAAAGACGTAGACTTCTCAGGCACTGGCACTTTGACATTTTGCCAACCTGGAGTAGTGAGGAGGTGGGAAGACTGCGGAGGGACTAGCATAGGCCAGGAGAGTGGGCATGGAAATTGCAGATGGAATCCAAGGAGGAAAAGTGTGAGGTCATGCACTTTGGTAGGTAGAAAGAGACATAGAATATTTTCCAAATAGGGAAAGGCTTTAGAAATACAAAGCACGAAGCACAGAGTCCTGGTTCAGGATTCTCTTAAGGTCCAGTTAGTTGTCAGGAAGGCACATGCAATGTTAGCATTCATTTCCAGAGGGCTAGAATCCAAGAGCAGAGATGTACTGCTGAGGCTGTATAAGGCCCTGGTCAGACCACATTTGGAATATTATGAGCAGTTTTGGACTGTGTATCTGAGGAAGGGTGTGGTGGGCTTGGAAAGGTCCAATGGAGTTTCACTGGAATGATCCCAGGGATAAAGGCCCTGTTACATGAGGAGCAGCTGAGGATTCCAATTCTGCACTGGGTGTAGTTTAGAAAGGTGAGGGGAGTAAGAACATTATAGACTCCTGAGAGGTCTGGATAGAGTGGATATGAAGAAGGCATTTCCATTTGGAGGAGAGACTAGGACCTGAGGGCACAGCCTCAGAGTGAACGGATGGCCCTTTGGGACTGAGATGAGGAGGAATTTCTTCAGCCTGAGGCTGGTGAAGAGGGTACAGAAGACGTAGAGGCCCAAGACATTGAGTGTATTTAAGACAGAGATACCAATCAGTTCTGATTGGTAAGGGGATCAAGGGTTATGGGGAGAATGGAGCTTAGAAACATATCAGCCATGATTCAATGGCAGAGTAGACCTGATGGTCTGAAAGGCCTAATTCTGCTCCTGTATCTAATTGACTTACTTAACCCATCTACACCCTTTGTACATTCTTTGAATCTGCCTCACAGCTTTCCTACCTTTCCATTTTGTCCTCCACACATCTGGCCACGATATAGTCAGCCAGCAGTTAACTCCAAAACGCTTCACTCATTACAGTTTTCCAGTCTGAAAATTATCGACTTCTGTCCCGATTCTGTATTCCTATCAGTTACCCAGTCTCCTATCCATGGTGAAACTTCACATCATGAGTTCTTCAGAATAGGAGTAGACCATTCAGCCAATCTTGCCTGATCTTTATTGTCAATTTAACACCACTTTCCTGCCTGTCCCAATAACGTTTAATTTCCTTGCAAATCAAAACTCTACAAAACTCAAGCTTGAATATCTTCAATGACCCAATGTCCACTGTTCACTGGGAAGAGAATTACAAAGACTAACAGCTCCCTGAGAAGAAATTCTATCTCATTGCAAACTTAATTGGAAAGCCCGTTAGTTTGGAATCATATTCCTAGTTCTAGTTTCGACCATATGGTGAAATAATCTTTCAGTATCGGTGTGGTTCAGCTCCCTTAGTATCTTGTGCATTAACCTTTTATGTGGTACCTAATCAAAAGCCTTTTTGGAAACCCAAATACACTGCATCTACTGGTTGTCCTTCACCCACCTTACTTGTTACATCCTCAAGAACATTCATAAATGTGTCAGACATGATTTTCTTTCCTAAAACAATGTTAACTCTGCCTGTTTGTGTTGTAATTTTCAAAAAAAAATCCTGCTACTACTTCCTTAACAATGTATTCTAGCGTTTTTCAAATGACAAACATTAGATTCAGTGATCTGGAGAATCTTGCTTTCCTTTGCTGCCTCCTTTCTTTAGACCAATCACATTTGTGATTTTCTAATCACATAACGCCTATCCAGTATCTTGGAAACATTGGCAGTTTATAGCCATATGTATCCATTACTTATGTAGCTCTTTTAAGACCCTCGTATAAAAGTCATCAGATTTAGGACTCTTGCCAATGTTTAATTCCATTTGTTTTCCAACTACTTCCCCCTCTGATGATCATAGAGTCATAGGGTCATACAACATAGAAACAAACCCTTAGGTCCAACTAGTCATGCTGAACAAAATCCCAAACTAAACTAGTCCCTCCTGCCTGAGCCTGGCCCATATTCTTTCAAACCTTCTCTATTCTTGTACTTATCTAAGTGTCTTTTAAATGATGTAACAGCTCCCACATCCACCATTTCCCCAGGCAGTTCATTCCGTAAGCAATCAACCTCTGGAGAAAACATTTATCTCCCATGATTTTTGTTAATCTCTCTCCTCTCACCTTAAAAATATGACTCCTACTCTTGCGCCTTAGAAAATGAAAATTTTGTGCATTATGTTCCTGGATAAAGCAAACAAGGTTGATCAAACACCTCAATAAAAATGGTCATATAATTAAAGCTAAGACAGATCTGCGCACAATTTGTGTGGAAATCTCTACGCTACATTTCATGATGTGGGCACTCTTGTAATAGACATTAAAATAACTTGAAACACATCTCTGAAAGAGGACTAGGTGAACCCCAAAGTTATGCTCAAGTTTTGCTGTTGTGCTATCAATCATGGCACAGGGCAGCTGATTTCCATGTTTGGCATTTCACTAAAAATGACGGTAAATAGTTATACAAGCTGGATTAGCACCAAAAATAGAATGAAAATTCAATTAAATTTTGTGGGAGTATTTCCTCACTGCAGCTCTGAAGGATTAGTCCTGTTGTTTCTGAAAGGATATTTGAATAAATAATGAATGATTTATAAAAGAATGGCTGGGTTGAACTCGAAAACTACCAGACTACACTTCATTTCTGGTTCTCGCATTTAAATCCAGCCTACAAAAACAGGATTAAGGACTTTTTTTTTGTCAGACCAAAACGTTCCATGTGAAGCAAGTTTTAGCAATATCAAAATAATTCCCAATGGGTCTGTATAAGCAACATAAAAACAGCCCTAGTTCAACAGAGACTGGCATGCTCACAGAGAACCGGGAGCAATGGCTAGATGTGGCGAAATAGAAATGTCACAATCGTGCAGCAGGGGCATGTTTGTCTGAGGCCAGTGGAGTTTGAGGCTGGGGAAGAGAAATCTATCCTCCACTTCTCACTCGTGTTGCATTTGAGCAGAGTGTGCATGAGGTTGTCAAAGAGATGACCATTATAGAAAGGTATTGAAATTCATCAAAGCTGGAAATGAATGGAAATTGTTACGAAAAACAGAATATGTGTATCGGGGCAACAATCACAAACGGTTGGTTTAAAGTGAGTTTGAGGACTCGATCTGATGATCTGCCCACCTGATATCAAATAATGTTTATGAAATGTAAGTGCTCAACAGTAAGACTACAATAATAGTCATTGGAAGTAACAGATAATGATAACTATCCATAAAACATAATATTACTTCTGGGTACATCATTGAAAACATTTTGAGGTAAAATAGAATTAATGAGACTTTGAATTTTCAAATCATTTGGGAAGTAACACTACAGAGGATGAACGGAGAAAATTAAAACATCTACTTAAGTCAAAACTTGTCTTTTCATTTTCTTCTCACCTCTCATCAGCAATGCTGAGCATCTGGTGCAGATTTCGCCTTCACTCCCTTCTCCAGTCTCGACTCTCATAAACATCTGTCAGTCGACGTGTTTGCAAATCAATGATGTTGACTTGCCAATTCTGATTTCACACACCACAAATTCTGGCAATGAGAAAACAGTAGAAAGGAAGCATCCCAGGATGACTGTGCACACATTCACAAATGGAGATTGTGGTTACAATAGTTTCAATCTCCTGTCATGATGCAGACTAGGAGTTCAGAATTAATATATTTGAGGTATAGCAGCAGGATGGAGACAATACTATTTTAAACCTGTAAATTCTATTCATTTAAAATAGATTTCCTGTTTATACATTTAGAAGCAGAATTGTTGAGAACATAAAAGCTTTAGTGCACAGTAGCCATGCAGCTATCCATCATGTGCAAAGTCCTACAACTGATGGAAGGGAAGGATATATTCGGCTAAGACAGTGGCAGAGTAGAATAGCCCAGATGGAGTTCGTTCGCTTCAGGGATCTTTTTCTACTTTATCTTTTTCTTCTCTCTCTCTCCTCCCTTCCCTCAGCCTGGGACACCTGTCGTCTAACTCCCGGCCTCTAAAGTAGGGATGGCAGAGACACCAGTGGCTGCAGCGTGGACAGTAGTGATCAGCGGCTGGAGCAGGGACAGCAGTGGCCAATGGCTGGAGTGGGGACGGCAATGACCAGCGACTGGAATGGGGATGGCAGTTACCAGCGGCTGGAGCGGGGACAGCAGTGACCAGCAGCTGGAGCAGGGATGGCAGTGATCAGTGGCTGGATTGGGGACAATATTGACCAGCGGTTGGAGTGGGGACAGCAGTGACCAGTCCCTGGAGCAGTGATGGCAGTGATCAGTGGCTGGATTGGGGACAATATTGACCAGCGGTTGGAGTGGGGACAGTAGTGACCAGTCCCTGGAGCAGTGATGGCAGTGATCAGTGGCTGGAGTTGAGGATGGAATTGACCAGTGGTTGGAGCTGGGACAGTAGTGATCAGCGGCTGGAGCAGGGACAGCAGTGACCAGTGGCTGGAGTGGGAACGGCTATGACCAGTGGCTGGAGTTGGGGACAGAAGTGGCCAGTAGTTGGAGCAGGGATAGTAGTGACCAGTGGTTGGAGTGGGGACAGCAATGACCAGTGACTGGAGCAGGGACAGCAGTTTCCAGAGACTGGAGCAGGGACAGCAATGACCAGTGGCTGGAGTGGGGACAGCAGTGACCGGATGCCCAGTGTAGAGGCTGCCAGCCATCAGCGGTCAGACCACATAGAGTCCATTGTGTTAGACTGCTGCAGGGAGCTTTTAGAGAGACTGTGATATTTTCCTTTTTAACTTTGTTTCTTGTTTTATCTGACCTGTGGTCATACTATGTGTACTATGATGTAACTTTTTGTTCTTCATTTCTCTATCCTGTAATGAAGAATTTTACCTCGGTACATTTGTACTTAAGATAGCGCTATGAGTGGTGACTTATACACTTTTCACTGCATTCATCTAAGTACACACGACAATAAAGCTAATTCATTCATTTATTCATTCATGCATGCATTCAGTCATAGTAGCAGCTTCTATTCTAGAGTCTTTCCATCTTTCAGCGCACTCTCATTTGCCTACCGATATTGGCAGCTTCCACTCCTTTCATTGTTTGAGGGCATTTGGATGTCCTTGTGGATGGATCACAGAAGATTAACATGCTGATACAGCAATGGTGTGCTAGCCGAATTATAAATGGGTCAAAATAGGAGTAAATGGATGTATATGCAATCATATAAGCATTGTCATGGCCTCACCTGGAAAGCAGTGCAGTTTTGGTCTCTTTACCTTAGAAAGGATCTGCAGTGTTGTCAGCATACCCTCCATTAATGAATTAAACAAACAGTTAGCACACATTATTCGCAAGCCTGTGTTTCAAAAGTGAAGATCCCAACATTTTTCCCATCACGGACACTAAATTAACTTGTCCATCTCTGGAATAGTTTAGTCACTCTTTTGAAATGTATAAACCATAGACAGATGTCTATGTTCTAGCATGATCAATTTTTATCACAGACATCAATGTTACTAACAAAAAGTGCCTCTGCTAGCTCTTCCTTATCACCTGTCAATGTGTACGCAAGTCATCCAGAAGAGGTTTTTACCCTTACCAAATTTCACCAGTAATTCAATTATTCTTCCATCCATATATTTTCCTTTTCTGTACAATCGTTATGTATACCTTGTTGGTCTCTCGGTAAATGATATTCCAAATAACTATTCAATATTTCTGTCAATTTGCCAACATTATTTGCGAGCTAGATTTGTTCATTCTGTAACAGCCCTGATTTTTCTTTTGTTACTTATGTGCCATAAAATATTTCATTTCTTTTTGTGTTTAATGGTATTTAATTTTGTAGCTCTTCAATGTTTTCCCAATAGTTTTCTAAATCTATTCTCTTCTGTCATCTGCTCCTTTATCGCCCATGTATTTTTTCTTTTGTTGAGTTTTCAATTTCACCTTGACCCTTTATTCAACAACAATATTTCATTATTGGCTGGTTTGCTAGTCTTTAAAAAAAATAGTTTTTTTATTATAAAGACTTCTGAACTCTACTCATAATCATTGTAAATATTTACTCCCGTTGTTCTTCATCATCTGTCAACATTTCTTTCTATTCTCGTTCCCTCAAAAATACCTTTCTTTGGCAAGTTTGGATCACCAGATGGTCCCCAAAATCCTCCGGCTCTTTCAGTTTTCATTCTAATCAGAGATCAATCCTCCTCCTGAGTAACTCAATATAAAATAAATCTCCCAATCCAAATCCACAACCTGTCACCGGGTAGATTTTAATTAGAATGTACCTTAGCTGGCATTAATAGATCATCAAAGAGTAAAGCATCACCCAACAATTAGTACAACTGGTCGATGACTTTACCCACAGCTATCCCTTTATAAACTTGTCAAAATTTCTGAATCTAAATTTCTGAAGAAGGGTCCAGACCGGAAGCGTTAGCTTTCCTGCTCCTCTGATGCTGCCTGGCCTGCTGTGTTCCTCCAGCTCCACACCTTGTTATCTCAGACTCCAACATCGGCAGTTCCTACTATCTCTTCTAAATCTTTGACTAGATGAGATAATCATCTTAACATTTCTGCTGTCGAATTAGGACTTGCGTACTGAAATCGGAGTTGCATGTTGAAATCATAATGAAAAACCCAATCTTCCTGTCCATTTCCTGAATGAGTAAAACCAACAGACTGAAGTGTGTGTGTTTTGGTGACATAAGGAAGGATACCATTTTTCTGGTGCATTGCTAGTTGTAATTTGCCATTGGTTACGAGGCGCAGTCAAAAATAAGAGTTTGCACCCCAATTACAACAATTGTCTTGGTCACCTGTTTCTCCTCCTTCCCTTCTTCTGAAGGTATCAATTGACTCTAATGACAGCACTAATTCAATATTTCAAGCAATTTGGTATCCTTTATATCTGTGCTTATTGCGATTCAGTAGGTTATGTGAATGTTGGGTGCATCACATTGAGCATGGCTCTATTCTGAATTGATGGGTGCAAAGATACACACGTTGATATATCAGTCTTGAATTAGTGCATGCAATGCCATGATTGAACTAGAAGGATAGGAGGATTCTATTCCCACTCTAGAGACTTCAGTGCAAAATCTAAGCAGACTGTTCTCTGCAGCACTGAAAGAAAACTGCATTGTCATATGTGCCATCTTTAAGATGGGACATTATCTGAGATCTCATCTGTCTGCACAATTGGGCCAAGCGTTATTCCAAGAATAGAATAGGAAATCCTCCATGATGTCTTGGACAACATATATATCTTAACAAGTGCATAAATCAGATTGTGTTGACTTTCTTTTCCATTTATGGGAGCTGGCTATGTGTAAATTGAGTGCTATGTTTCCAACATTACAGTAGTGACAATGAGGATTTGGCTGGAGAGCTGTTTCCAATGCAGTGTGATGTCAACAGTGAAGGTTGCAATTCCCACACCACTGAGGTTAACTTGAAGATATCACCTCAGTTTCTCCCACGTTATATCATCACTAGTTGTCTCTCTCTGAAGAGAGAGCAGATGTACAGTCGTCAGGAACTGTGACGAATTTACCTTTACACTTCAAAACTAATTCATTGACACTGAAGTGCTTTGAGTGGGCCGGATGCCATGAAAAACATTAAATAAATGCAATAGTGTTCCTTTCTTTCTTACTTCAGTGGGATTAAATGAATTATAAAGAAAGACAAGATCCAAGACATACCCTTGTTATTTGACTTATTTATGATAAGCTAAACTAGCGCTGATTGGTCCTTGAATTTAGCACCTTCATCATCTGTCTGAGCCACCTTGTACTCAGCTATATCTCGTACGCTGAGTAGCTGAATGTATCGAGCTTTTTGAATGCACTCATGGCATTGGTCAAGGTCAGCATCTGTCGCCCAACTTTAAACTGCATTTGAGAAAGTGATGGTGGGCTGCCTACTAGAGCCATTACGGTTTGCTGTGTGGTACACCCAGATTCCTGTTATATCAAACATGTCTGGGTTTGACCTATAAACAATGAAGGAATGGTAAGTTATTTCCAGGTGGGAGGGTGGGTGACATGACTTGGAGGGGAACTTATAATTGATGATGTTCCCCTGGGTAAATCACTGCCTCATTTTCCTCTGAGGAGTGGGCTGACTGTTATGCTTCTGTCGTGCCTCTGTTAAATTTGGAAGCGGGTTCTGAATGTCAAGGTGCAATGGATAGATTCTACGATATTTGATATGGTTACTGTCTGACACTGTTGGCACAAATGTCACTTGCCACTGGTCAGCACAAGCCTGGATATTACCCAGGTCTTGCTGCATTTGAACACGGACTGCTTCAGCATCTGAGGAGTCACAAATGGTACCAAACATTGTGCAATCATTGACGAACCTCCCCACTTCTGATGTTGAGGAGTGAAGGTCATTGATGAAGCAGCTGAAGATGGCCGAGAACACTACCCTGAGGAATTTCTGCAGAGATGTCCAATAGCCATAACTGCCTTCCTTTTTGTCTTTGATGCCACACTTGGTCAAACACGGCCTTTGATCTTGCCTCTGGCATTCAGTTCTTTTGTCCATGTGTGAGCCAAGGCTGTGCAAGGGTTAGGAGCTGATCACCCTAGTGAAACTCAAACTGAGCTTCGGTGAGAAAGTTTTTGCAAAGCAAATGCTGCTTGAGAGTGCTGTTGATGACAACTTACATCAATTTACTGTTGATTGCAAGTAGACTAATGGGGAGGCAATGAGTCAGCTTGGATTTGTCCTGTTTTTTTGTGTCCAGGACATACCTGGGCAAGAAGAGCCTGGCAAGTTCTGGAGCACAAGACTTCAGTACTATTGCTGGAATGTTGTCAGGACTGATAGCCTTTGTAGTATCCAATGTCTCCAACCGTTCCTTGATACCATGTGAAGTGAATCTAATTGGCTGAAGACTGGCATCTTGCTCTGTTGCCTTTCCAAGTTGCTAATTGGCAGGTGTGTCTTTCATCTCCATAACATGTGATACAAAATGCCAGTTATGCAGGAAGTACAAATATCTTGATGCTGACAGCTGCCTGCTTTTGGAGACTTGAAATGAAAAAGTAATTTCAATGCATTGACTTTGTCAATTCCATATGTGTTTGCTGGAGCTTGCTGCCATCTGTGATCAATTTAGATCCTTCCTTATTAAAATTCATTTTGGTCCATGGATACTCTAAATACTTTTGAGTGCACGCAGGCTGTAACATTGCCTAGATGTGCTTTAACTCCCTCGATGACGGAGTTTAATCTGTGAGAGGCAATTTTGTCTAGACTTTCTTCGCTGCGCTGTGAAGGACAATGGATAGATAAACTGTCCGTTGCAAATACTCCAACCAATAGTGTCATTGTACTGTTTTGAAAATCCCACCCATCGGAGCAACTTTTCCGAACAGGGATGTATGGGATCATCACTGGTTTCATACATTCACCCATAAGGTTGGTGTAATTATAAAAAGATTTGTGCAGACCAAGTCCCGGCATCTTCCTTGCACATTACCTTTAGCCTCAGTGACCTCCGCATTCACATGTAATGGCTTGGCTGTAATCTTCAAAGTTAAGGTTCAAAGCCTCCTGGTGTGCGAGACTGTCTGCAGTCAGTGACTCAATTGCTTGTGAGAGATGGAGCAATGCCAGCCAATTGCAAAGATTTAAATCCTTGGGGTATCTGAAGATGCTCCTTATTCCTCTCATGTGTGTAACTTAACCAGATCCTACAGTGAAAATTATAGCAAATATTGTAACAGTGTTGGTTAAAATGCATTAGAAGGCATAGGTGCCATCTATGTGCCCCTGTGGGCGTTTACATTTTTCTCCCTATCCTTTCCATTAAATTTAGGTGCAGTGCCAACTTCTGTAGCTGAGCTGTAAGGGGCCTGCTTTGTGATTGGCCCTGTTAGCTTGGAAGACTTGGGCAGTTGTCCCAAAGCACCTCTTAACCAATAGGGCTCAGTCCTGCAGAGAAACCCCTGCCCAGATGCATACACACCCTCATGCCTTGAACTGCAACGGGCTTTGGAGTCACGGTGTCGTCAGGTGGCCAACGGCAGAAATGGCCACAAGACTAGCCAAGAGCTACAATTAATCAAGGCTAGGTGGATTGGCCAATCCAAATTGCCTGTCGTGTTCAGGGATGTGTAGATTAGGTGTGTTATGGGGGATGGGTCTGGGAGGGATGCTCTGAGGCTCGGTGCGGACTTGTTGGGCCAAAGGGCCTGTTTCCATACTGTAAGGATTCAATGATTCCATGCTGGGAATTATGGTCAAATTGGCTCAAACTCTGACCTCAGTTAAAACTACTGTCACCTGTAGTTTCCTGTGTTGACCAAATAAGGCAAGTGTCATGATAGTCTCTAGACATACTGGCACCATTATTATCTTTCATGGAGCATGGGACATCCCTGTTTAGGGTGCAAGCATTTGGGAGATGTTTGCCAGTAAATTCCTTTCGCTGGGATCGAACCATGTGATCGGACTTTGCTCAATTCATTGGCTGAGTGCCTGAGATCTTCCTGGAATGAAGCACATTTTCAGTTATGCTAACAGCACAAAGAGATTTTCCTCAGAGAAAAAGCTTCCAGACCACATGAGGAAAACATGTGCTTTGAAGTTACTTTCAGAAATAACAAAGAGCCATGAGACGAGATCTGCACAGAGAACAAAGTTGGCCACTTCACTTGAATCAGGGCGGCATTTGAATCAAGGCCAACTTATTGAGTTAATGTAAGAGTTAGAGTTAAATGTGAAGAATGATGAGAGTGTGGAAGCAGGCTACTCAGCCCAGACTGACCCTCTGGAGTGGATCCTACCCCTTACCCCATAACCCTGCATTTCCCTTGGCCAATCCCCCTAACTTCCACATCTGTCAACTGTGGGAGCTAACCCATGTGCGGACATGGGGAGAACATACAAATTGAACACAGACAGTCACCTGAAGGTGGAATTGAACCTGGTTCCTCAGCGCTATGAGGCAGCTGTGCTAACCACTGAGCCATCATGCCGCCCTAGATGAAGTGAGTTAAAGTTGAAGTTGTAAGATGAGACAAGAAGTTAATACTGCAATTAATGTATGTTTTAAGTTGTGTATTAGAGCTTGAAGGGTTAAATGGAGAAGGGTTTGTTTAATTAAGTTCTGCATCAGTTCTCAGCCTTTTTGTCTGCCACACAAGGGAATCCCTGAGTAAAAAGTTGGAGTAATCCTTTTCGGGCAGCAACAGATATGGGAGGTGGAGGGCAGGTGCCTCTGGGTATTGGATGCTGATAATTGTGTCTTACTTGTTACACAATTTGCCACATAGTGTGCCCAACATTTTGCTTCCCTAAATTGGGAAACAAGTGACTGTTCGGGGTCGCCAAGGTAGAAATGAAACCACAAAACTTGCTCATGGCCATCCAAATTGGAACATTTTGACCATTGCATTTTTCAAAGGAACATAACTGTAAACAAAGCCAGCAGAGCAGCTCTGAAATAAATCCCTAAAACACAGCTGCATCATAACCACATTCGTTTGGACCAATCAAGTGCGAAACTGAAAAATAATGTCAATCATTCAGATTAATTTTTCTCTCAACTAAGCCCACATTAGATTAACTCGATTATATTTTTCCTGCCCATAAGTATGAGCCTCAATAGCTCTTTATTTAAACTAGAAATCTCTCTTGTAACAGCTCTTATTATGCAGATTTCACTAATATGTTCCTTATGATTTAGACTGAGAGAAAAATAAGAGAAAATTGAATGTTAAAAGAACCATTGCTCAGTCCTTGGGTTACAGGGTTTGGGACATCGTGTTGAGGATGTACAGGACATTGGGGAGGCTTCTTCTGCAGTGCTGTGTCCAGTTCTGGTTACCCTGTTATAGGAAAGAGATTATTAAGCTGGAGAGGTTTCTGAAAAGATTTACCAGGAGGCAGTCAGGAATGGAGGGTTTGAGTTACAAGGAGAGGCTAGGTACTATGAACATTTTTCAAAGGAGCATAGAATGTTGAGAGATGACTTTATAGAGGTTGGGAAAAAAATCATGAAGGGTATAGATAAGGGGAATGGCAGGTGCCTTTTCCCTAGGGTGGGGGATTTTGAGACTAGGGATGTATTTTTGAGGTGAAAGGAGAAAGATGTAAAAAAAACCATGAGTGGGTAATATTTTAACACAGAGCGTTGTTAGCGTGTGGATTGAACATCCAGAGGAAGTGGTGGATGTGGGTACAGTTACAATATTTAAAAGACATTTAGATAAGTACATGAATGAGAAATGTTTGAGGAGGGTGGCGCAATATGGGTAGAGTGCAGTCAGGTTGGACTGGTTTAGTTTGGAATTATGATGAATAGACTGGTTAGACTGAAGGGTCAGTTTCCATGCTGCATGACTCGATGACTCTACGAGTCTATGGAGGGTTGTGCTCATCTTTGGTGCCACACTTTGGGAAGAATGAGAATTCTTTGGAGAGCTTATGGGAAGGATTTTTGAGAATGATTCCAGGGATTTCTAACTTCATTACCATGAATACATTAGAGAAACTGGGGCAGATTTCCTTTAGAGAAGCTTGAGAGAAGATTTGATAGATGTGTTCAAAATCATGAAGGGTCTGGACGTGAAGAGTGAAAAAAAGGAAATCTGTTCCCATCTGTAGAAGGTCAAAGATTAAAAAGACGCAGATTTAAGGTGATTAGAAAAAGGATCAAAAGCAATTAGGAAGAAGCAATTTTTTTGAACACTATATGTGGCTAAGATCTGGAAGGCATTGCCTGGGATTATGGTAGACATAGATCAAATCATGTGAAACTGGATACTTATCTGAAGAGAAAATAAAATAACTGGCAGACGAATAGGGCCAGAGTTATTCTTGCGAGAACAGATATAATGGGCCCAATGTCCTCTGCCTGTTTTATAAAAATTCTATGATTCTATGAGATACAATTCCTTTGGCATAAGAATTAAGTGCACAGCTTAATACTTGCATGTAATTTAAGGAAATGAACCATTTATAACATGATTTGCATAAATGAATCTTTGCTGTAAGAGTCTGCCTTAACTATGACAATGCAGCATCTCAGGGAAGAAAAAGATTTAATTATGCAGCACAGTTAACTCAATATACCAAGGGGAAAAGGAAGAAATTGATTAAATAGCTTTTAATGGATCGAAAGGCAGGAGGCAAGCTAGCTCTGATGTTCACTTAACCAATGAGCTCACTGTTAAAGTGATGCTAGTAGACTGATGTTAAACACAAGCTGTGAACTTTGCAACAGAGAGCATGACGAAATGACAGGGTTAGGGTTAGGGTTACCCAGAAGGGTTATGGTTCTTGCGGCTTGAAGGATCTGGATTAGCTTGCACTGTTGACATCAACAGTAATGCTTGCAGCCTCTGAATTTACAAGTGAACAGCCAAAAACAAGATGTTTAGAGGCGGGCAGAAGTTGGGTCTTTGTCTGGAAATGACGAGATACTATACAAGTGCAAGTGGAGAAACAATAGTGTTGTGGGGACTGTGATGTTTGAGGAAGAAGTCGGAGTGAAAGAAATGTCTGGCATCAACTCCTTTACAAATTTGATTCACAACTTTGATACAAAGTAGTTAATATCCTGTTGCTTTAAGGAGCTAAGTTTGTGCATGCCTTTTTCCCTTCTGGGCATATGCTCCAACCCAGCCCTACTGAAGTTACAAATTGTCTGATGAACATGTAGTTCTGAATCATTGAGTGTGAATTAACAGAATAAACTTGATCCTGACTTACCTGTCACACGAATTAAAGTTATGATTCCTGATCAGGAGTTCCTGGAGCAGAATATTGTTCGCAAGGAGCACTGTGTGAGAAATTCTAACTGATTGATTTTTTTGTGTTGTGTTGTATCCCTTTGCCATTATCCAATATAGCAGAGGATAAACAGAGACTCAAAAATTCTCTATTTAGCTTCATCCTGAATTAGGGGATTTCAGTGTAACATTGTGAACATTATTTTAATGATCGATTGGCTGATGAGGCACTGCTGGTGGGGATGAGAATCATTACTGTCTTCCTGGTCCACAAGCTGTGTTGTAAGGGCACCTAACTTATGGATTTCTTGGACCTGCCAGGTTCTAGGGGCCTTGAAAAGCTGTCTGGCATGGGGTAAAATTAGACTGTTTAAATGAAAGCCTCTTATAAGACTATGTGATGTCAGGACACAAGTGGGCCTTTCAGCCCATCGAATTTGCTCCACTGTTCAATGAAATCAAGGCAGACCTGGTCATCCTCAAGTCAAGCTTCTTTGTCTCATAATCTTGGATTTCCATCCTGTGTACAGACTGATTACCCATCCCTCTACATCAGATTTGGAGATAGGTAGGTTCTAGGTGAGTTATTGTGTTTGCGTTAAAGATTTTAAACATTTTAGCCTTCTCCCCAAACCCACCCATTATAAGGGGGTAACTCGTCCCTCTGGGTATTTAGGAAAACTACAAAGGAGTACAGTGATTGCTTGCCTCCAATCATCTACCCTCCTCTATGTGAAATTTATCTGCTGCATAGGAACTTTTCTGCCATTTCATTCAGAATAGACTTCTCACAAAAGATGGCTGATAAATTGCACAGAATACCATGGTTTTCCATTGACTTCTGTTTGCTGTTAGGATGTGTTTTGCAGCTGTTGACATCTCTGACTTTCTGGATGGCATTCCGGAAATTGACTTGGAAGCTCCGCTCAGCGTGTGATCTCCTGATTCCCCATTAACTTGTGGTGGCTGACAGTGTCTGTATTTCATTGCCAACTGACCCATCTCCCAAGTCTGGTACTTACTGCAATATCATGCAGCACCTTACAATGAACAGCTAGCAATGAATAAAATAAAAATTGAATAAGAATTTTTCTGAGTATCTGCATCCTGTTCTGTTTATTCTTCTTCGTTGTGAAGGGAAAAGGCGAGGAAGGTTTTCTGCCTGGGATGCTGCTTTGTGTTTGTAAAAGCTACTTGGGATTCAAGAGAATTTCCTAGAGCAGTTCAGGGCCTGAACTATCTCTGAAACATTCGTAACCAGTGGTAAGAGCTGATCTTGTGGATCATCTTTCAGGGAAGTGGATAAATCACCCAGGATGTAGCACCATTACCTGGGTATTCTTCAACCTATCTCTATCTGTTAATAGCCGCTAAATGTTTTGAGAAGTTTTTTCCTCACTTTCCCCAGCCCAATAGGGACAGGGTGGTGGCTTAGTGGTTATCACTGCTGCCTTATAGCACCAGGGACCAGACTTCAATTCCAACCTCGTACAACTGTCTGTGTGGAGTTTGCACATTTTCCTGCATCTGCATGGGTTCCTCTGGGTGTTCTGGTTTCCTCCTGCAGGTTAGATGGACTGGTCATGCTAAGTTACCCCATGGTGTCCAGGCTAGGCAGATTAGCCGTGGGAAATGCAAGGCTACAGGGATAGGGTAGAGGTGTGCGTCTGGGTGGGATGCTCTTTGGAGGGCCAATGTTGACTTGATGGGCTGAATGGCCTGCTGTCACACTGTAGGGATTCGATGAACAAATACATCATCTGCCAACCGTTTGAAGAGCATCCCACCTTATCCTGGTAGACCTGCATTTCCCACAGCAAATTCACCGAGCTTGCACATCCCTGGACACTACAGGCAGTTTAGCATGGCCAATCCACTTAACCTGCACATCTTTGAACTGTGGGAGGAAACTTAGAGCACCCGGAGGAAACCCATGCAGACACGGGAAGAATGTGCAAACTCCACACAGAGTCATCCGAGGGTGGAATCGAACTCTGTTCCCTAGTGCTATGAGGCAGCAGTGTTAGCCACTAAGCCACTGTGCTGCCATTTCACAAGAAACTGTGTAATAAGTTAATGATAAAAAAAAGGGACGAGTATCAGAACAGAAAACTGATGGGTGCACACCAGGAAACAGAGTGGCAGAAGTTAGGGAATCAGGGTCCAATAACAATCAGTGTTGGGTACACTGTTGTTTGCTTTTTGTATTGGTTTGCACTTTGACTCAAAAACGCAATTTTTACTTTTCCAAATGACTGAAAATAGAGGGAACCATCCATGTTAATTAAGGAGGACTGCAACAAATTACCAAAAGACACTGTCAAGTTTGCATGGCAACAAAGAGGCCTCATGCATCTAATTTGGGAGAGTCAATGTTCCAATTTCTGAACACTCCTGGGAGTGTTTGCTGATTGTCATGGAACAAGGAGAGATGCAACATGTGTGCCAGATAATCACACATTCACTCTTCACTGCAGTCATGGCATAGTTCCTCCAGGATGAGCCAGATTGGAACCTGTGCCAAGCAATTGTTCCCCAATAAGAACTTAGCACAATTTGATGAGAAATTGTAGTCCATATATTTTCCATCCAACCCCAATGAGCTGCTTAGCATATCATATGCCACAATGTCACCATCTCTCAACATTGGAAACCCACCCCTCAACCCCCACTTTCTGTTTCCTAATCACCATTAAATGCCTGGTCATCTTCTCCCTCACCACCCTCACAATCACTGATCACAACGACAACCATCAGACTCCCACCTGAGATTGGATTCAATCCTGAACACTATCCACTCCCACCAATCAACACTGGAAACCAGACTGTCTCCAGAAACCAAGCAACAAGTACATTGTCTCCCCATAATTGTAACCACAATGTCCCAACTCTAAAATAAAGATATAATTAGGCCATAAACCCAATTGTTTGCACTGCTGAGCCACGATCTGCATGAACCACTATCTGCTCCCTCCAAACATCTGTTCCATGTCCCCACTCTTTAATCCCTTGACCACCATCTACTCTGAATGACCATTATCTACCCAAACCATTCTCTCACCATGGCCACCTTCTGCATTTGTTCACCCTGTCCACCTACTGTTCTACCAGACACTGTTTAGCTTCTGATGAGTTCTGAAGGTCACTTGACCCATAACATTAACTCTGATTTCTCACCACAGATGCTGCCAGACCTGCTGAGCTATTTTTTGTTTTAGTGATTTCCATTTTTATTACTTCTAGGCTCTGTCTTAATCAGAAACCGTAATGATCTTGTGGAGATCTAGACTTCTTGCTCACCGCTAACTTGTTATATTTGATGCTACCCTGATAGTGATAGCTTACATTAGAATGACAATGTGCTTCACATGGTGCTTCACTGGCTGTCACTCACTTTGGGACAGGTGTCCAGTGATCACAAAAGATGTTACACACTCATTGCCCAGACCTGGAAATATATCACTGTTCTTTCAGCGTTCTGGGTCAACTCCCTTCATAACAGCGCTGGGGGTTTACGTGCCCACCAGATCTCACCACCACCTTCCCTGGGACACTTAGGGGACAGATAATAAATACTGGTGCAGCCAGTGACACCCATAGTACATGAGAGATCATGAAAAGAAATGAACGTAAGTCTTGAAGATAATGGGAACTGCAGATGCTGGAGAATCCAAGATAACAAAGTGTGGAGCTGGATGAACGCAGAAGGCCAAGCAGCATCTGTGCTCCTAAGATGCTGCTTGGCTTGCTGTGTTCATCCAGCTCCACACTTTGTTATCTTGAACATAAGTCTTGTTTTCTTTCTATAATCAGTGCATCTTGACAGAGTTTCGAGCCTCTGCTGGCGTAATTTTTTTAAATTCATTGCATGTTGGCGTCATGGACTAGGCCAGCATTTATTGCCCATCCCTAATTGCCCAGAAGGCAGTTCAGAGTCAATCACATTGTTGTGGGTCTGGAGTTACATGTAGGCCGGACCAGATAAGGATGGCAGTTTCCTTCCCTAAAGGACATGAGTGAGCCAGATGGCTTTTTCCAACAATCGACATCGCATTCATGGCCATTGTTAGATATTTATTGGGATTAACAGGGAATCCCGTGGCAGGATTCAAACCCAGGCTCCCAAAACATTACCTGGATGTCCGGCATTTTGTTTTTATTTATTAACAGAATGAGAGTGTCGCTAGCTAGACAACATTTATTGCCATTCCTAATTTCCCAGAGTGAACCACTTTGCTGTGGGTCTGGAGTCACATGTAGGCCAGACGAGATAAGGATGTCTGTTTCCTTCCATTAAAGACATTAGTGAACCAGATGGGTTTTTCCAACAATTGACAATGGATTCACGGTCGTCAGTAGGTTCTTAATTCCAGATATATTTATTGAATCTAAATTCCACCATCTGCCATGGCAGGACTCGAACCCGGCTCCCCAGAATGTCACCTGGGTTGCTGGATTAACTGTCAAGCAATAATTACACTTGGGCATTGTCTCGCCTATAGCCTGGTGTCATTGACAAGGGAAAAGAGCCCCATTTACTGCTTAGTTAGCCAGTGAAATGCACCGGCATGTTCAGGTGTTTCCATCCAGATTCTGAGCAAACGCTTAACACTCTGGGTAGTGAGGATATTGTCACTTACATTGTTAACATTTTTGGAAAGTGTTTTTTTGTTTTCATTAGCTCTGTTTTCAGAAATTCTTTGCTGGCTCTCCATGCCCACTGTCGTGTGTGTGTGTGTGTGTGTGTGTGTGTGTGTGTGTGTGTGTGTGTGTGTGTGTGTGTGTGTGTGTGTGTGTGTGTGTGTGTGTGTGTGTGTTGTGTGTGTTTGTGCGTGTGTGTGCGTGTGTGAGTCTGTGCCTGTGCATGTGTGAGTCTGTGTCTGTGCGTGTATGTGTGCGTGTGTATGTATGTGTGTGTGTGCGCGCGTGTGCGCATGTGTGTGTGCGCGCGCATGTGTGTATGTGTGAGTCTTTGTGCATGTGCGCGCGCGTGTGTGTGTGGCTGTGTGTGAGTGAGTATGTGTGTGCACGTGTGTGTGTATGTGTGAGTGTGTTTGAGAGTACATGTGTGTGTGCACGTGCGTATGAGTGTGTGTGTGTGTCAGAATGTGTGCGTGCATTTGTGTGTGTGTGTGTGTGTGTGTGTGTGTGTGTGAGAGTGAGTATGTGTGTGCACGTGTGTGTGTATGTGTGAGTGTGTTTGAGAGTACATGTGTGTGTGCACGTGCGTATGAGTGTGTGTGTGTGTCAGAATGTGTGCGTGCATTTGTGTGCGTGTGTGTGTGTGTGGCTGTGTGTGAGTGAGTATGTGTGTGCACGTGTGTGTGTATGTGTGAGTGTGTTTGAGAGTACATGTGTGTGTGCGCGCGCGTGTGTGTGCACGTGCGTATGAGTGTGTGTGTGTGTCAGAATGTGTGCGTGCATTTGTGTGCGTGTGTGTGTGTGTGTGTGTGTGTGTGTGTGTGTGTGTGTGTGTGTGTGTGTGTGTGTGTGTGTGTAGTAAGTGCATTCTGTCTGGCAAGCCCGCTCACCTTGCAATAATAGACATTCTTCCCATCAGGCAGTGATTTCTCCTGCAGGTTAACAGGCAACACTGCCCTGGGCTCAGAAAGGTGTGTTTAGCTCATTGCAAAGATGGGGAATATTTCAATGGGCTCCCAAACTACATAGAGATCTGTGGAAAAAGTGGCTGAATATTGGAACAACTACCTCTGCCTTTGTAACCGAACTTACTGGTCTAAAGCTTCCACCCGGCCTGTTCACATGGTAAGCAATTGTTCAACATTCCTAAGGGTGCTTACACTAAACGATTTGCCTCAAACGCTGATACTTTGCTCAAACATAGGCTTTCCATACTCCAATGTGCCACTGAAGGAATGGGAGCAACACTTCTGCGTTAAATTTGCTGTTATCTCCCAGTATGTTCGGCTAAGTCTGTAAAACAAGACTGCCTCTTTAATTAGCAAAAGTACTGTTGAATCAATGTAACAGAGAGAGAGGGAAGAGCCACATTTGGAATATTATGTGCAGTTCTGGTCGCCAGACTACCAGAAGAACGTGAACGCTTTGGAGCAGGTGAGGAGAAGCTGTACCAGGATGTTGTCCAGTCTGGAGGGTTTTTGTTATGAAGTGAGGTTGTATAAACTCGAATTGTTTTGACTGGAAAGGCACAGGCTGATGGCCACCCTAATAGAGGCCTACAAAATTATGAGATGCCTGGATAGGGTGGATAGCCAGAGGCTTTTTTCTCAGGGTGGAAAGGTCAACTACAAGAGGGCACAGGTTCAACATGAGAAGGGGAAAGTTTAGCGGAGAAGTGCAGGGAAAAAATTTCACCCAGAGGACGGTGGGTGCCTGGAACACCCTGCATGTGGAGGTGGTAGAAGCAGGCACATTAGCAATATTTCAGGGGTATCCTGATAGACACGTAAATGAGAGGTGATCAGAGGGATGGAAATCATGCATGGCTAATTTAGTGGGTCTAACGAAGGACTAGGAATCAGAGCAGGCTTGGTGAGCTGAAGGCCCTGTTCCTATGCGGTATTGAATTGTAAGCAAAAGCCTCTTTTTCAACTTACAGAATTCAGGACAGCTAACAATTGTTATGGAAATGTATTTAGGAATTTATCATGAAGACGGCCTGCAAATCAGTTCAAACTTTGAAGTGCAGTTTGTGAAACCACCAATTCGAGGGAGACCTCATACTGCAGACCAACAGCAATTTCTAGGTTTTTAAAATCACTTGATAAAATATTAAGAGGAACTCTTTAATTTGGGAGAAAAGACACAGCAATAAGAGAATAAATGAGGACAAAAAAATCTCAAAATACTTAGTTGTTGTTGGCGAAATCAAGTCATGGTCAGCCATGAGCACATTGAATGGTGGAGCAGGTTGAAGGGGCCAAATGACCTACTTTAATTCCTATTTCTTTGTTTCTGTGTAAGATGTGACTGCTTCTCCTACATTTCTTTGCTTGGTATTTCAATAGTGCTGTTAGCATAGTTGAAATAAGCTGGCTAATTCTTGCAGGTGTTAAAATAATCGACAAAGGATTGCTTTAAGCATTTATGTGGTTAACATGAGAAGTGATTTTTCAGTCATTTCGTGTGACTAGTCCCCAGAATATAAAGTAATAATTTTAAAAAAAAACCTCAGTTTATTCTGCATTATTGTGCTTATTTCATCAAAGAGTCATAGAGATGTACAGCACGGAAACAGTCCCTTTGGTCCAACATGTCCATGCCGACCAGATATCCAAATTAATCTAGTCCCTTTTTCCAGCATTTGGCCCATATCCCTCTAAAACTCTCCTATTCATGTACAAATCTAGATGCCTTTTAATTGTTGTGATTTTACCAGCCTCCACCACTTCCTCTAGCAGCTCATTCCATACATGCACCACCCTCTGCGTGAAAAGGTTGTACCTTAAGCTCCTTTTATGTCTTCTCCTTAAACCTATGCACTGTAATTTTGGAATCCCCTACCCTGGGGAAAAGACCTTGGCTATTCACTATACCCAAGTCCCTCATGATTTATAAAGCTCTAAAAGGTTACCACTTAGCCACTGACGCACCAGGGAAAATAGCCCCAGCCTATTCAGTCTCTCCCTATAGCTCAAACCCTCCAACCCTGGCAATGTCCTTGTAAATTGTTTCTGCACCCCTTTAACTTTCACAACAAACTTACTGTAGCAGGGAGACCAGAAATGAATGTAGGATTTCAAAAGTGGCTGAACCAATATCCTGTACAGCAGCATATCCTATGACGCCTTTGATTTTCTTAGCCCTGATAAAGCTGGAACAGCCTGGATTCTTGGTAGTTTTCTGACCATCGCTTAAGTCACTTCATTTTCATATCAACCAGAACTGACTGTTTCTGGTCCATGCATTTGCTCACGTTGTGACTATCTAAAAACCAGGTATATCCACTGTCAACGCCTTTCTCAAGGAAGATCCAATTTAAGAGCGAATTATACGGTAAATGGAAAAGATGTGGGGAAAATTGATGCACAGAGTGATCTGTGTGTTCAGGTCCATTGTACCCTGAAGGTGGCAACTCAGGTCGATAGAGTAGCCAAGAGGGCATACGGCATGCTTTCATTCATTAGATGAGGTATTGGGTACAAGACTTGGCAGGTCATGTTACCATTGTATAGGACTTTGGTTCGACCACATTTGGAATACTCCATACAGTTCTGGTCACCACATTACCAAAAGGATATGAATGCTTTGGAGAGGGTGCAGAGGAGGTTCACCAGGATGTTGCCTGATATAGAGGGTGCTAGCTATAACGAGAAGTTGAGAAGATTAGGATTATTTACATAAGAAAGACGGAGGTTGAGGACGGACCTGATTGACGCCTACAAAATCATGAGAGGTATAGACAGGGTGGATAGCAAGAAGCTTTTTCCCCAGAGTGGGGGACTCAATTACTAGGGGCCATGATTTCAAGGTGAGAGGGGAAAAGCTTAAGGGAGATATGCGTGAAAAGTTCTTTACGCAGACGGTAATGAGTGCCTGGAAGACATTGCCAGTGGAGGTGGTAGATGCGGGCACGATAGCATCGTTTAAGATGTATCTAGACAGATACATGAATGGGCAGGGAGCAGAGGGATTCATATCCTTGGAAAATAGGCGTCAGGTTTAGATAGAGGATCTGGATTGGCGCAGGCTTGGAGGGCCGAAGGGCCTGTTCCTGTGCTGTAATTTTCTTTGCTCTTTTTTGTTCTTTTTTTCTGTAGCATCTGACCAGGATTGATCTCAGAAGTGTCTCACCCTCTGGGTGTTTCTTTTTTCTATGTGATGTTGTGGTTTAACCTCACTCAAAGCCCTCCAACTCAGTAGCTCAAGGGAGCCTCAGACACAAATCCAATCTGTATGCTGTGTTGAAACTTTATTTCTGCATCTGAATTGCTTTATATATTTGTTTTGTAATGCTACTGACTTAAATCCTATTTCTTTTTCTGTCATGTTGTTGACACAACCTTGGAAATTGACAATTTTAGTTTTAGATTTATCAAGCATCTCATCACAATGTTACAGACCAAAATAATCATTAGACAATTATTCACCTCCTGGTGTAAGCAATGGTGTGAAAGGTGGGGGAATATGATGTTTATGAAAATCACAACATAAAGAAAACATTTTCCAAGTTTCTTCTCAAGCCATAATTGCTGATTCCAGAATCCCATCGCTGATCAGCAACTATTTCACTTGCGTGGCCTTGTGTCTTATGAAAGTCCCAACTCACCTTATTTATGCACCCTTCTCAATGGGTTATTCCTTGTCTGAGAAGCTAAATGGCACAAATGTCTAGTATGTAAGTCAGAGCTCATGCCATGTGACAGTGGATCTCTGAGTTAAAAATGTTTGAGCTTCCCAACACCCTACAGTCACTTTGCAACAATATTGATTCATACTCACACCGCCATCTACGCAAACAAACCTCATCACATCACCATGACCGCCCTTTGACCAACTCACAAACCCCTTCATCCTTGCCGCATTTTATTTTGGAGCTCAGGGATACCTATGGCCTACTTGCTTCTACCAGATTCCTTTGCATGTTGGGACTGAGATGTGAACATGAGTGTCCATTGGTGAAAGCTTAATATCTTCACACTCCTTCATTACAGCCACTACTCGGAAACCAGCCTCCAGCTACTTCACATTGCTTTCTCACGATCACTGACTTTAGTGCTACCTACAGACTGCCATCATCCTTTACTTTCTACAAGCAGAGGGTATTTAGTTCTCAGTCACAGGCCATCAGCTTCTGTGGCTCATAAGGCAGAGGGAGAATTATGGAATCATGGAACCACACATTGAGTCTGCACCGACTCTCTGGAGAGCATTCCACCCAGACCCAGCCCCCACCCTATCCCCAATACTCTGCATTTACTGTGGCGAGCCCATCCAGGTTGCACATCACTGGACATAAGGGACAACAACTGTGGGAGGAAACTGGAGTGCCCAGAGGAAACCCATGCAGACGCGGGGAGAATGTACAAACTCCACACAGGCAGAACCCCAAGGCTGGAATTAACCCCACATCCCTGGCACTGTGAGGCGGCAGTGCTAACCACTATGAGGTGCTAAGCACTGTGTCACTGTGTCACCATTTATGTTGGCAGCTTGTCACTGTTGCTACACATCATATGTCCTACTGACTGTTTGGGAAAAGTAGAAGTCAGTGAGACTGTGCAATAACATCACATGGTGGGTCTTATGCACCCATTAAGATATCATACCCATGTGTTGTGTCATGGTGGCCAACTGGTTGAGAAGAATCCCAAGGAACCTCCAGTTGACCCTTCCATCATCAGTAACTCTTCTTGTGCATGGGCTGCTCAATGTCCTGAAACACTTCTCTAGGGCAGCATTGAAACTGTCTCAGCTGACCACAGGACTGCGTTGTGGTGAAGAGTACATGTGAGCTGCTCATTGTGTATCTCCTAGCCTTAAAGGACACTGTGCTTCCTTGATAAAGCTATTTCATAAAATGATCCTTGTCCCAAAAGGGCCTGTGGAAGCATCATTGATGCAGACACTCGATGGGCTAAATGGCCTCTTCCATACTGTAGGGATTCTATGATTCTCAGATACTGATGGTAGGATGTAGGTGTTGAGAGAATGAGATGTTGAAGAGGGATCAAGATGTCTGCAGATTAGTACTGAGTTAATACTGTCGATAATGGGAGAGAGGTATAGCACGAGGAGGCTCACTCAGTTGGATGCCCATTAGAATCCTTACAGTGTGAAATCAGGCCATTCGGCCCAGCAAGTCCACACCAACCCCCTGAAGGGAGTCCACTGCCCTGCCATAAGCTTGTAACCCTGCATTTCGCGTGGCCAATCCATCTAACCTGCACATCTCCAACCCAACACTGGTCTGATTGTAGCCTATCTTTTCCTGTAATAAGTCAATGTGAGGGATGGTGTTTGTTGGAAGCAGCTGGAAGAGTATTTAGTGGTGATCAGGAACAGGAAGGAGAGCTGGGTATTGTCAGAGAGTGCATTACAAGAACGGAGAGCGGGAAGGAAGTGTAATGTGGGAGGATGGGGTGGATGAGAGTCTTTGAGGGGCAACAATGCATGGAATAGGGAGTGGTGTAGTCCCAAGCCTTAGTGAGAGGCGGGTGCAGTGATAGAGCTAAGGTGAGTTGTGATATGGTGGGCATGAGATAGCAGAGAGAAGAGCACTTACAGTCACAGAGTTGTACAGCACTGAAACAGACCCTTTGGTCCAACCCGCCCATGCTGGAAGGATTCAGTAAAGATTTATAAGGATGCTACCAGGGTTAGAGTGTCTGAGCTATAGGGAGAGGCTGAACAGACTGGGGATATTTTCCCTGGAGTGTCAGAAGTTAAGGGGTGACCTGAAAGAGGTTTATAAAATCATGAGGGGCATGGATAGGGTGAATAGCCTGGGTCTTTCTCACAGCATAGGGGAGTCCAAAACTTGAGGGCATAGGTTTAAGGTGGACAACATTTTCATGCAGAGGGTGGTGAGTGTAAGGAATGAGCTGTCAGAGGGTGTGGTGGAGCCTGGTACAATTACAACATTTAATAGGTAAATGAATAGGAAAGGAGGAGGGGATATGAGCAAAATGCTGGCCAATAAGAAGAGATTTAAATAGGATATCAGGTCAGCGTAGATGAGTTGGACCAAAGGGTCTGTTTCTGTACTGTACATCTGTATGACTCTATGTTTCGGCAAGCAGTTAGGATATGAAGGGCACTGATTGGAAATGTAGTGGAGGGAGGTTTAGTCAAGACATTCAACTTGGATAGAAATGAGATATGGGGAAAAAGGCAGGAAATTGGTTTGAAGAAGTGGGATTGGTACGGGCACAATGGGCATCGTAACAATTCTGTGATTCTCTGAATGCATCCTCTGGCTGCTAACTTGGGCCAAATGCTGGCAAATAGGACTAGATTAATTTAGAATATCTGGTCAACATGGATAAGTTGGACCAAAGGAAATGTTTCCATGTTGTAAGCTCTATGACTGTATAAATGGAAACGTTGCCCGCCCATTTTCTTAGCAATCTTGCAATACTTGGGAGAAAGCAAACATTGACATGCAAGACCCATTTTCTTCAGAAGTCAGCATTTGACAGATTGAGTGGCACTTGGCCTAGTGTCAGGTTGTCCTGGTGGCTATTTATTCCCATCCCTCAAGCCGAAAGACCTGCAAGTTCAAGAAACACTCCACAGCATTGCCAGAAATTGGATGCTTTACAGTTTGTGTGTCTCAGATCCAATAGCAGCTCAACAGTAAATGGAATCTAATTGAAAAAGGCACAAATGTTTTCTATTAGCCTTGGGGAAAAGAAACCAATGTATAGGCTCCGTGTAAGTATTTATTTTAGTTTAGAAAGTTAATTTGAATACATACCAAAGGAATAAGGAATGCATTGTTCCAAACACAATTATAAAAATAAGCAATGTATTTAAATACTGGCTGGGATTTTCTAACCATTTTTTCATCAGCTCAACCTGTTGAGAGCAATGCAGGAATGTGTATTGTATGTTAGAGGAATTAACATTTGGGATTCCAGAATTTATTGGCAATGATAGTAAGGAAGGACATGTATGTGATTCATTATAGAACATAGAACATAGAACATAGAACATAGAACAGTACAGCACAGAACAGGCCCTTCAGCCCACAATGTTGTGCCGACCATTGATCCTCATGGATGCACCCTCAAATTTCTGTGACCATATGCATGTCCAGCAGTCTCTTAAATGACCCCAATGACCTTGCTTCCACAACTGCTGCTGGCAACGCATTCCATGCTCTCACAACTCTCTGCGTAAAGAACCTGCCTCTGACATCCCCTCTATACTTTCCACCAACCAGCTTAAAACTATGACCCCTCGTGCTAGCCATTTCTGCCCTGGGAAATAGTCTCTGACTATCGACTCTATCTATGCCTCTCATTATCTTGTATACCTCAATTAGGTCCCCTCTCCTCCTCCTTTTCTCCAATGAAAAGAGACCGAGCTCAGTCAACCTCTCTTCATAAGATAAGCCCTCCAGTCCAGGCAGCATCCTGGTAAACCTCCTCTGAACCCTCTCCAAAGCATCCACATCTTTCCTATAATAGGGCGCCCAGAACTGGACGCAGTATTCCAAGTGCGGTCTAACCAAAGTTTTATAGAGCTGCAACAAGATCTCACGACTCTTAAACTCAATCCCCCTGTTAATGAAAGCCAAAACACCATATGCTTTCTTAACAACCCTGTCCACTTGGGTGGCCATTTTAAGGGATCTATGTATCTGCACACCAAGATCCCTCTGTTCCTCCACGCTGCCAAGAATCCTATCCTTAATCCTGTACTCAGCTTTCAAATTCGACCTTCCAAAATGCATCACCTCGCATTTATCCAGGTTGAACTCCATCTGCCACCTCTCAGCCCATCTCTGCATCCTGTCAATGTCCCGCTGCAGCCTACAACAGCCCTCTACACTGTCAACGACACCTCCGACCTTTGTGTCGTCTGCAAACTTGCTGACCCATCCTTCAATTCCCTCGTCCAAGTCATTAATAAAAATTACAAACAGTAGAGGCCCAAGGACAGAGCCCTGTGGAACCCCACTCACCACTGACTTCCAGGCAGAATATTTTCCTTCTACTACCACTCGCTGTCTTCTGTTGGCCAGCCAATTCTGTATCCAAGCAGCTAAGTTCCCCTGTATCCCATTCCTCCTGACCTTCTGAATGAGCCTTCCATGGGGAACCTTATCAAATGCCTTACTGAAGTCCATATACACCACATCCACAGCTTGACCCTCATCAACCTTACTAGTCACATCCTCAAAAAACTCGATAAGGTTTGTAAGGCATGACCTACCCCTCACAAAGCCGTGTTGACTGTATTTGATCAAGCCATGCTCTTCCAGATGGTCATAAATCTTATCCCTCAGAATCCTTTCTAACACCTTGCAGACGACAGACGTGAGACTTACCGGTCTATAATTGCCGGGGATTTCCCTATTTCCTTTCTTGAAGAGAGGAATTACATTTGCCTCTCTCCAGTCCTCAGGTACGACTCCAGTGGAGAGCGAGGATGCAAAGATCTTCGCAAGTGGCGAAGCAATTGCATTTCTCGCTTCCCAAAGCAGCCGAGGACAAATCTGATCCGGGCCTGGCGACTTGTCAATCTTAATGTTTGACAAAATTTTCAGTACATCAGCTTCCTCTATTATCTTACCTGACTGGATTATTCTCGATGTTTACAAAATCATAGATTGCCATCAGAAATGTGAAATAAATCTTACACTTTAAAATGATCATTTAGTAGCCATCTTTACTCATGGTATAGCACAGAGTGTCTACCTGTGTGGAGTTTGCACATTCTCCCCATGTCTGAATGGGTTTCCTCCAGGTGCTCCAGTTTCCTCCTACAGCTCAAAGGCAGGTTAGCCATGGGAAATGCAGGGTTACAAGAATAGGGTTGGGGGACTAGGTCTGGATGGGATGCTCTTTGTGGGGGGGGGGGGGGGTTGGTGGAGACTTGATGGGCCAAATGGCCTCTTTCCATACTGTATGCATTCCACGGTTCTATGATACCAATGGTAGAATGTGGAACAGACCAACCTTATTGCAGTGATCTGTGCAATACAGTCAGGTTAGGCCTAGTCCCCAGGAAGCAGATCAGCCTTGACCACGGGGTTTGCTGGGTTTTGGGGCAGATATTAAATTGATCTCTGGGACTCCTTCTCAATTGTACTAATAGCCGGTCAGCCTTTTATTTCTCATCCCTCATGCTCCCTCACAGCTCATCTTCTCCTCACATCCCTTGTACTTTTGAGCAAACTCAGTCCATGATTATCCATCCCGACCCCTCTATTGGTCCAAGATCACAGCGGAGTAGGAAGTGTTGGCCGGAGCTCATCCCACTCTGCTCATTCTTCTTCTTTTCTTTTGTCCTCTTTGTGACCTTTTCCTGCTTCTCTCCCAGCGTTGGGTGATGACTCCCATCCTCCAGCGAAGACAACTGGCCTCAGGTCGACTCCCAGCCTCCCGTCGCTGCCACCTGACCCTCATGGCAACCTCCCGGCCTGGATTAGCAGCCCCCCCAGGGCATCCTCCCAGCACAGCAGGGCAGTTCCCTGGAATGGCGTCCTGTCGGCCTGGCGCTCTGGAGTGATCTCCTAGCCTCGTTATCCTCAAGGTGAAGCCCAGCATGGTCTAGAGACAGGGTGGGCTGGAGACTAGGCGCCAGGTATAGTATGGGTTGGAAGGTTGCTGTTTTGCACTTTTGTTTCTGCAACACTGGACATTTTATATCTTTATTTTCTAAGATCTCTGAACTAAAGAAACTATACCTGAGTACTTTTGTACCTAAGACGGTGCTGTAAGTGGTGATGTCAGCTTTTCACTGAACCCATTGAGTATCTGTGACAATAAAGCTAACTCAATTCAAGTCAATTCAATTCACAGCCTCTCATACGATCCATGCATTTCTTCCCATGTCTAATTGTCCCGTCTATAATATTTACAGAATCAATTTACCCTATGGTAACAATGGAATGTGCATAGCCACTCAACAAAAAAAAACCCTAGCAATTTGAAAAGTTTCTTGGAAAAAATATTGTTGTTCTTGGGTCATACTAAAAAGAGTAACTCAGATAGAGAATCAATACAGAGACTTAAAACTTCTCACATGCCTTAACCTTGAGCATTTAGATATTGACGAAAGAGATCACAGAAAGAACAATTTACTATAACTTTTTTAAGGTTTCATTTAAGCAAAGTCAACAATTTTCTTTAGCTGTCAAACAGAACTCCTGTTGAGAAAACAAAGCTTTTATGAGCCTAACCTCTCACTCAAGTATTTTGAGACCATCCATTTCGACTGAAAAAGCTCTCACATGTCTCCATGTTAAAAATACTTGACTCCAGAGTCATTTGGACCATACAAACATCCAGACCCACATGCTAAAATTAAACATTTTTCACAATAAACTGTGCACCTGAAAATGTTGATTTTGTTGTAAATCTCTCATGTTTATTTGCATACTGCGGATAAATATCTAAATGAAATTACAAATTGTCATCTTGTTTTCAATTTATAAGATGTGATGGAGATGAAAAGCCTTTGAATCTCTCTGAGAAAACCTCTAACACGAACAGAGTAGCAACAATGGAAAGAGCCACATAGAAATATTTTCAAAAGCGCCGTAAGTTTGAAAAGCTATATGTGGCAGGGTTATTTTCCTGAAGGTCTCACGCTGCTTGTTATATTGCCAATAAGGACCAGTTTAGTTATTCCAATTTGGGTTATACTCTGTTGATGTAAAATCAAGATTGCTTTGCATTGAAACAGATTGCGTTGCCTAATTAGTTTGTTTGAAGCGTGTCCTGCATAGCAATAGAACACAAAGCAGCACAATGGCCATTTTGTCGATGTATTGGTAATAATTTGAGACCCTGAATAGGAGCGCACTTTTTTAGGCTGGCTGAGGCCGCAGGGTAGAAGAGTTGAGGCACTAACTGCTCCCTCTTAAATGGCTGACTGCTTCCTTCTTTTACTTTCCTATTTTCTTCATTTAACTTTTGAATCAAATGCATCTTGCCTTCCTTTTGCTGCTGCAGTGATGGCGAGGTGGGAGGGGTGGGGTTGGGGGCTTTTTGCAGGGAGGTGTTGAGCAGCGGATCTGGTTCATTCCTCACAGTCGTGGCTGGAGCAACCACTCCAGTGCTCAGGAATTGGGGTTGGCTCATTTCCTCTGGTGTTTCGGTGGCATCTGCAGCAGCGGCTGGAGTGAACGATCCTTCGATCCTCGGGAGTTAACAAGGACGGCCCATCCATTCTTGGAGGTGGGGAATGAGCCTCAATCCTTGAGAGTTGGGACGGGAACCTGGCTGTGGCTGGCGCTGGAGTTGAGGAGGCTTTCTGGGCCCAATCCGTGGTAGCTAGCATTGATTGAGCATATCTTCTCCTTGGTGTTACGTCCTCAGGGCCAGCTGTGGAGTAAAGCAGTGTCCCGGGCCACTTGTGAAATCAAGAAACCAAACTGAAACTTGTGTTAACTTTGTGTGCATTATTTCTTCACTTTTATAATTTATGTAATTAAAATGCACTGGATTAATTATGGCAACTGATATACATTGTATTGTATTTTCATAAATACATGTCACAATAAGTCACTATACTGTACCTTTCCCAGATAATTCATTTGTGTTTTATTAGTTGCTTTATTCTAACTGCAAACTGGTAAAACCAGCCACTTTCTTGTGAACTTTATTCTTCATGAAGCTTGAAACTAAGGCTCCATCTCTTCTCCCAGGTCTCCATAAAATGTCCCGTAATATTATTTGAAAGGGGAGCAAGAAAGTTACCCTTGGTGCTGTGGACTGTATTTCTCCATGAGCTAACATTCAAGATTTCAAGATGGCGGTAGGGCAGAGGTCCTGACCTGAGGTTTGTCCGCTCCACCCGTTTGTTCTCTTTTTTAAAAAGTTTTCCTTTTTTTTGCTTTCTACTTACCTCTCATCCTCGGGCAGCATTGGTGGCAGCGAGTTGAGGCCCAGTGGGGAGTCAAGTTGATGCCAGTCAAGATGGCCGCAGAGTCGTGGGGCAACATGTTGTCTCTTGAGCCCAGGAGCCCAGAGCTTGTCTGTTTCATCCGCTTTCAACTCTTTTTCTTTCTCTGCCTTTTTCTTAAAACAAAGTTTAACCTTACCTACTTTCCACAGAGATCTCAGGCAACTTCAAGGCGACTGGCACATTGGAGGCAGAGTTTGTTCCCAGTGGCAGAGGGAAGC
Source organism: Stegostoma tigrinum (assembly GCF_030684315.1). NCBI lineage: Eukaryota > Metazoa > Chordata > Chondrichthyes > Orectolobiformes > Stegostomatidae > Stegostoma > Stegostoma tigrinum. The sequence continues at coordinate 73,819,850 of NC_081366.1, read as the reverse complement.
GAGCTTGGACCCAGTGCCCCCTCACTGTGTGGGACCTGGAATCTTCAGCGATGGCTGCATTGCCGAGATCAGCCCAGCGCAGTCCGAATGCAGGGGCAGCGGCGCCAGTAGAGAAAGGATGGCACCATAGAATAGCGACATGGTTCTGCAGTGATGGCACCATGAAGAGACTGAAGCCTGACCCACTGCTTCCTGCCGGTGATGGTCTCAGTGTCGGGTTGGAAGAGCCTAGACCCAGACCCACAGCTAAACACTTAAGAAGGACTGTAATATTGAACTTTTAGCTTTATTTCTTTACTTTTCCACTTTACAACAAAGATCTTGCACCCAAAATGGTGCTAGGGAATGGCAACTTTCACTGTACTCAGGTGACAATAAAACCTAATTCTAATTCTAACTTCCTTAAAAGAAGTTTTTGAATCATCGCATTGTTATTTATGAGAGTTTGCTGTTTCCTATGTTATAATATTTCCATGTTATTTCATGGAATATAAAACATTTTGGGGCATGAAAAACACAATATAAATGTATTTTCCTCTTTTCTAACATATCAGTGGAGTGGAAAGTGGAAAAGAACCATTAATTTATTTCCTCCAGTGTCGAACATGCCTTTTAGCATGGGAGGGTTCTGTGCCGCTATCCACATTCCAGTTGGCTGTGACTGGGACCGTGTCTTCCTCCAGTGGTGAGCTGAATAAAGAATGGGCATCAGCTCTATCACCCCATTTACCAGCTCCTCCACATCCCGTTCTACGGAATGGCTGTGAGCTTTTAGCAATAAGAATGGAATTTCACAGTGTGAGACATAGCTGCTGGATTGCAGTGTCTGAATTGATGGGCAGCTGAGTTTTGAATATGTTCCCAGTTCTGTGAACACTACAAGGTCCCAACAGTAGCGCTACCATCTGTCCCGCTGTTTGATTCCCCGAGAAAGGCGTCCAAAACCCCAGTTGCATAAGTAATGTGGGGAAGAGCGAATGATTGCGTGAGAAATGTCAACTTGAGCTAATTTCATTAACGTTATTGTCCCAAGGTAGGCAACAATCTTTGTGCATGGAAAACCATGTTTTGTGAAAATTCAAAATAAACAGCAATAAACTGAAACTGACCCAGGTTCAGAAAGCCCTGATTGACTCTTCTTATAAAAGCAAAATAATACTGATGCTGGATGAAATAACTCCACAGAAGTTGGTATCCCATCACCAAGTCACACTTTACTTACACGTGCAAAGTACATGACATTGGCCCAGTTAGCACAGAGCTGAGTCCTCAAGTGAGCAGAACCTCTGACACGCCTGTTGATATCTATCAGCCAGGGGTCCCTGACTGAACCACTTTAACAGCTCCAATCAGGGATCGCATATTATGAAAGGGAGCAAAATAACGGGAGATGCTGGAATATGTACTGAAAACAAAAAAATACTGGAGATCACAGTGAGTTAGGCAATATCCATGGGGAGAAAGCCAGCAGGCTTTTGATTCTAGATGACTCTTCATTAGAGCTGATCATATTCTATGAGGTCCATCTGCCTGACCTGGTTACGATCACTACATCGCTCAAGCATAAGTCTTTGATTCACTATTTACCACTTTTTGACCCAATAATGGGCTTCAGTGGAAGACCGAGATCCCATTTGAGTTCAGGGATGATTAAGATACAAATTAAGTAACATGAATGGAACAAAAACGTGATTCAATAATTTCTGACCCAGGACTAAGGTACTTTGTTTTATCATGCCATTCAAAATTACAAACAAAACTGCTAGTTAGTGTTGTAAACAAAAACAGAAGTTGCTGGAAAAGCTTAGAAGGTCTGATAGCATCAGACTGAAGAAAACAGTTACAGTTAACGTTTTTGGCCCAGTGACCCTTCATTGACTTTTTGTTCACAGATGCTACCAGACCTACTGAGCTTTTCCAGCAACTTCTGTTTTTGTTCCTGATTTAAAACTTTTGTCTTTTTAGAAAGTATTGTAGTTGGACTGAACGGCTTGGGGTGTGGTGCTAAGGGAATCTCTGTACAGCTGCAGTATCCCTACCTTGGGGCCAGAAGACCTGGGTTCAAGCTGCCAAGCCGTGTCATGAAATACCTGAATGGCTTGATTAAAATTTATAGTAGTACTCACGGTGTTGTGAGTCATAGTGTATTACAGGAAGGAGACAGACCTTTTGGTCCAACGTGTCCATGCCGACCATAAGGACATAAGAAACAGGACCAGGAATAGCCCCCTAAACCTGTCCTTTTCTTGTACCTGTCCAAGTGCTCTTTTAAATGTGGTAACTGTACTTGCATCTACCTCTTCTTCTGGCAGCTCATTCCACTCACATACCACATTCTGTTTGAGAAAGTTGCCCGTCTGATGTCTTTTAAACATTCCCCCTCTCACCTTAAACCTATGCCCTCTAGTTTTGGACTCCTCCACCCTTGGAAAAAGACCATGGTCATTCACCCCATCCATGCCCCTCATGATCTTATAAACCTCTATAACGTCACACCCTCTGTCTCCGACTCTCCAGGGAAAGAAGTCCCAGCCTATTCAGCATTTCCGTATAACTCAAATCCTTCAGCCTTGGTGCCATCCTTGTGAATCTTTTCTGCACCCTGTATAGTTTAACAACATCCTTATTACAGAACAGTGACCAGAACTATATGCAATGCTCCAGAAGTGGCCTGTCAGCTTTTGTGCTCCTAAGATGCTGCTTGGCCTGCTGTGTTCATCCAGCTCCACACTTTGTTATCTCAGATTCTTTAGCATCTGCAGTTCCCATTATCTCTCCCATACTGAATGCTCTGACCAATGAAGGCAAGCTGGACAAATGTCTTCTTCACTTTCCTGGTTACCTGTGATGCCAGTTTCAAGGAACTATCTACCTGCACCCCAAGGACCCTCTGTTCAACAACACTACCCAGGGGCCTACCATTAACTGCGTAAGTCCTACCCTGGTTCATTTTACCAAAATGCAACATCTCTCATTTATCGAATTAAACTCCATCTGTCAATTATCGGTCCAATGTATAACAAGCTAGATTGAGGTTGTGCTGTTTGAGGTCATGCTAAAGACAACACAACTGTACAGATTACCTAAAAATGAAATTGAGGATGAAAGTATTCAGACCATGCAGCATAATAAACTTGGGTGACATACTGTATGTGTAACCTACTAGAATCTTGCCTTTTCATAAGGAATGCATTTATAGCGAAGAAAATAATATGATAGAGAAAAGTGTAATTAAAGCTGTTCTCAAGGAAATGTCATAGAGACTCAAGGGAATTTGTGCTACAAATTAGACTTTGGCCCTGAAGGCAGCAATTATTTGCTCCATCAAAAAAAAGCTGATCTTTGGAGGTTGGAATGTGAAGAGCCACTCTCACAGTGCACACTTTTGCAAATTGTGTTTCGAAAAGGTAAGGTTTTAAGGCAAGGATTTGAGTGAGGTGCACAGAGAAAGTTATCGATTTCAAGGACAGCAGATCATGCAGTAGACAACAAAATCTAAAATTGCCGGAGAAACTCAGCAGGTTTGGCAGCATCTCTGGAGAGAAAGTAGAATTAATGATCCGAAGATCCTTCTTCAGACACTTCTTGACTTCTTCAGAAGCCAGTGTTCTGATTTCTCTCCACGGATGCTGACAGACCTGCTGAGTTTTTCCAGCAATTTCTGACTTTTTAGCTGATTTCCAGCATCTGCAGCTCTTTGTTTTTTCTTTAATGTAGTGGACAACACTTTGTGCAAAGCAGACTTGAGTTAGCTATAATTCGCAGTGTGGTCTGTGTTGTTCTCATTGCCAAGATCTGCCAAATTCTCTATTTTCTACATCCACGTTAAACACAATGTCCACTTAGCCATCTCCAACAGACCAGGATGGTATTTAATTCATTCTTGATGTAACTTCAGATATATTTATTTCCAACTGATTGTTGCCTGGAAGCTGTCAGCTTTCCCTAACTCAGGTTATGGTTTGCAGATAATTTTAATTGAAAATGATTTCTAAAAGCATTTTATTCCATGCTATCGTTCTTTTTGGCTTTTTTATTTCTGATAGCCTCCATGCTCTATTTAATTCTCAATCCTCTCGCAGTTCTATTTCTTTCTTAATTAAATTAATTTCTCATACCACAGCCAGGAGCCTAGTCTTTTTCCACTCAAACCTGGGGGGATGGTTAATGAAATGAATGGCACAGTTGGACATGATTTTGAAATGGCATTTGAAAACAGAAGTTCAACAGAAACTATTATAGTTCTGCCATCAACTTCAGGAGATAACAGAATAAAAGAAAAAATTAGCAACCAGAGAATGCATTCAGAGAATCATAGAGTCCTACAGTACCCATTGTGACTGCACTAGACCCATTCAATCAAACCAATTTTCTGCCTTTTCCCCATGTCCCATTTCTAACCAAAAAAAATCATTCGTGAATGTCTCAGTCAAACCACAGCCCAGGCTGTACATTTCATAAGCTAACTACTTGCTGAATCATAGAGTCATAAAGTCATAGAACTGTATAGCATGGAAACAGGCTCTTCAGACCAACTTGCCCATGTCAACCAGATATCCTAAATTCATCTGGTCCCATTTGCCAGCATTTGACCCTTCCTATTCATGTACCCATCCTGATGCTTTTTATATGTTGTAATCATACTGGCCCCCACCACTTGCCGTGGCAGCTCATTCCATACACGCACTACCCTCTGCGTGAACATGTTGCCACTTGGGTCCCTTTTAAATCCTTCCCCTCTCTCCTTAAACCTATGCCGTCTAGTTTTGGACTTCCCCACCCTGAGAAAAAAACCTTGTCTATTCACCCTATCCATGCCCCTCATTGTTTTATAAACCACTATTAGGTCACCCCTCAGCCTCCGACAGTCTAGGGAAATTAGCCCCAGTCCATTCAGCCTCTCCCCACACTCAAACCCTCCAGCTCTGACAACATCCTTGTAAATCTTTTATGAACCTTTTCGAGTTTCACAGCATCCTCCGTATAGCAGAGAGACCAGAATTACATGCAGAATTCGAAAAGCAGCCTAACTAATGTCCACACAGCTGCAACATGACAGCTGAACCCTTGTGCTCATTACACTGATCAATGCAGGCAAGTATACCAAGCCATAACAAGTGAATAACTTTTTTCTCACATCTGGTACATTTCGGAATTGGGACGGTTTGCAAATGAAGAGAGACTGAGTAGACTGGGATGATACTCATTGGAATTTAGAAGAATGAGGGGGAAGCTTATAGAAACATATAATTACTTAAAGAAATAGATAAGATAGACGCAGGGAGTTTGTTTCCACTGGTGGGTGAATTTAGAACTAGGGGCCACTCACTCAAAATAAGGGGGATCAGATTTAGTACTGAGTTGAGGAAGAACTTCTTCACCCAAGGGGTTGTGAACTATGGAATTCCCTGCCCAGTGAAGCAGTTGAGGCTACCTCATTGAATATTTTTAAGGCAAAGATCGATAGATATTTGAACAGTAAAGGCTAAATGGTATCAAGCTCACAAAAAGATCAGCCATGATCTTATGGAGCGATGGAGCAGGTTCGAGGGGCCAGACGGCCTACTTCTGCTCCTATTTCTTATGTTTTTATCATTCTTGGTTCATCTCCCCATCGCTTTTAATCTATGTCCTGTCTTTCGGCATCCACTCTAACCAGCCTACTCAAGTTTTTGTAAACTGTCAAATCTCCTCTCATCCTTCTTCAATTGAGAACATTCCAACTTCCACAATCTATCCCGAAACAGCTCTGCCATTCAATAAGATCATGGCAGATCCTTTATCTCAACTCCTTATTCGTACTTCCCCTCCATACCCCTTGGCACCTCCAAAAAGTTGTCAATCTCTTTCTTGAATATACGCAGTGACCCGTCTTCACGAGTTACTAGTGCCGAATGTCGCATTCTCAAGAACCACGATTGACCAGAAACTGTACTGGACTAATCACTGTGGTGATAAGGACCAGCTTAAGAGCCTTGATATTCAGTGATGGCTTCCCAAAATCTGTCCACCATCTACAAAGCATAAGTTAGGAGTTTTATAGCTTCACTGGATGCTTTCAGCTCCAACCGCTGCAAAAGCTTGATAACATCCAGGACAAAGTGTTCACGTGGCTGGCACTCTACAACCTCAACTAAATGCTTATTCTCTCATTGGTACAGTCACTTCATCAGTAACAGTGAATACGAAATGCAAGGCGCATTGTAGCAACTCACAAAGTCTTCTGCCACAGCACCTCAAATAACCATCTCAGAAGAGCAAGGGCATAAGGGAAGATGAACAACTGTAAATTCCCTTCAAAGTCACAAATCATTTGGGAATAAAGCAACAGTCCTTCGTTGCCACAGAGTTAGGGCTGTGAGTGTGTCCTGTACCACATGGACAGCAGTGTTTCAAAATTTTTTCAACCACTCAAAGATAATTAACAATGATGCCCACATCCCATGAACAAACATGAATCATGCATTGGGATTTTACAGAGCATTGAGAAAGGAAAAGGTACATTTGCCCCAGTTGATTTTGTCCAAAAGGTGTGTACTCAGGCCAAAACAGTGCACTGCAGAATAACTGGGATGCTCCCACAGATCCTGTGGTAATGCATAAACACTGGATAGAGGCCAGGATTTGATTATGTGCTCACTTAGGCTCCAAGCTCTCTCAAGGTTCTCATAAGGTACCATTGAAATCATTTAAGGGTTAGATAGAATGGGATTTTATGAAGCAATGCTACGCACAGGAAAATAAAGACAGCTATGAAGCAGAGGCCAACTCACACCCCACTGCCCCCCCACCACAGCCAGCGAAATAAAACTGAAACACCCAGAGAAGCTCACCTCCCCTCATAAAGTTTTAAAGGAATTATGAAAAATGGTGTAACCTGCCTCTCACATTCCAATCTGTTATAAAGGAGAGGTTAAATGAAATGAACAGTCACTCCATCATCAACAAGTCACAATTTATTTATTTATCCACAGTCCAATCTGCTATAAAGGAGAGGTTAAATGAAATAAACTCCTGACAGTCACTCTATCATCAACATGTCACAATTTATTTATCTAACTCTAACAGTGAACAAATTAACCGAACTGTTAACAAACCGAACAATTCCCTGTTAACTCATAACTATTCCCAAATAAAACAGAATGCTAATGGTGTGCTGTTCCAATAAATACAAATCCCACTCATATAAACCAAAATAATAATAAAATTAATTAAAACTTAATGTCTCGAAATTACAGCCAAGATATGCCTTCCAGAATGTTCTGTGCCTTCTCTGCTGTTCCTCAGTCAGGAGCACCTTTCTCCGCCAAATTCTTAGGTCAAGAATATTAGTGAAGAACGCAGCTGGAACTTTAGACAGATGACGGTTTTTTGACAGTGAATTTTTAGTGAATTCTGGGAGAGCCAGTGATTTTCTCTTTAGGGCTGCTGGTTGTTAACATTAAAAGATGGCAGTTTCTTTCACTCTGATTTTCAAATGCCCTCTTCTTTTATAGCTTTGCTGATCTATTAATTTATTACAATAAGATTAGTCCTAGTTTGTCAAAGCCATCAGGTTTAAATTTAATTGGTTTTTAGCTTCAAAGTGTTGGGTTTAAATAATTAGCTGATTTTCAAACTGGTTGCCTTAACAACAAAAGAAACTAATGCTTGGTGCTAATCGTGCAATTTTTTGTTAAAGTGTTTCAATTTCAGGAGCTCTCTGTACACCTACCCGTTTTTTAAAAATCTCCAAGTCGAGAAAAAAGCACATTGACTTTTAAAGGGACCACACACTATTTCCCCCCGCCCCATTCATTTTAGAAACATCAAATTCTAACATTCTGCCTTCCCACCCACAAATACTCTGTACAACTTTGCAACAAGTCACTATAATCCCAGTGGACCACAGGGCCGCTCTAGAGATGACTGGCGATGTTTTGATCCAAAGGTCACCGCGCCTCAAACAAGGGGCAAATTTGAGAAGGTGGAACCTTTATGGTAATCTCAGTCTGTTCAGGAATTGAACACATGCTGTTGATGTCACTCTGCATCACAAACTGTCCATCCAACTGACGGAGTATGTGTTCTGTAATCTAATGCACAGTCACAATTTTGTCTCTTTCCACTCCTTACAAGAGTAAAGTTCACTATTTTTTCCTCACTATTCCAAAACAAATTATATAAAGAGTTGGAAACTATACCAATATATCAGTGAAATGTCTATGTAGTCTGAAGCTGGTTAGGATTTCTTTGCTTGTGGACAGAAACTGCAGCAATACTTTAGAAAATCTCAAACCCGAACCTAATCACCAGTCTCAAAAAAAAGGATAAATCTAATGGTTCTCCACTTTGTTCTCTATGTTTGTTGCTGTTCCCATGTACTTGTTCCTAAAGGCAGCAGTCAAATGCTGATGTTTGGCAAAAATGTGTCACTTCTTCGATAGCATATCTTAAAATATCTTCATCGCTCAAGCATAAGTCTTTGATCAACCTCTGCATCTTATCTCCCTTAATGAGCTGGTTCATTTGCATATTACCTGGTGTCATTTTACACAAGGCAACTCAAAGGCTATCTGATCCCATGTCAGTGTAAGCTGCAGCCCAACGGTCTCAATGTGGACTTCAGAAGCTTCAAAATCTCCCCCACCCCCAACCTCATCCCAAGGCCAGTCCATCTCGTCCCTGCCTCCTTGACGTGTCCATCTTTTCTCCTACCTACCCACCCCCTCCCTCCTCAGTGACCAAACCCCATCCCAACTCCCTATCTATGCTCACCTTTACTGGCTTCATCCTTGCCTCCTTGACCTGTCTGTCTTCTCCCCACCTATCTGCTCCTCTATCCACCTTCCATCATCGCCTCCCCCGCTCTATTTATTTCAGAGCCCCCTTACCCTCCATCATTTCTGAAGAAGAGTCTAGGCCCGAAACGTCAGCTTTCCTGCTCCTCTGATGCTGCCTGGCCTACTGTGTCCATCCAGCTTGTTATCTCGCACTGCAGCATTGGCAGTTCCTACTATCTCTAAGCTGTCATCTGCTCTTTTTTTTACATGCGTAGAAGAAGTGTCTCAATTGTTACATAATGGCAATGCCAGAAGTTTAATCGCTGCTGATGTTGTTTGCCAACAACATTAAGCTGATGCCATGTCAATAATAGTTGCTGTGAAACTACTAGATCATTGCAAAATCTCATTGAGATCACCAATGACCTTCAAGAAAGGAAATTTGATATATGTGCCTTGAATGTTCCTCATATATGACTCCAGATCCATAGCAGTGTAGTTGACTCCTAACTGTACACTGAAATGGTCAAGCAAGCTACTCACTTCTCAGGGTATCAGGAGTAAATGCTGGGTTTGCAGATGATCACCATATTTTTTGATGAAATGTGTGCTAACCAATTGAATACCCAGAGGTGAACACTTGACTACTGTAAGGAGATTTTTTTTAATAGGCCCCTTGCACCGGCTTTTCAGATAACAGAGACCAGAATATGAATGAAATGTTACTTAATTTACTACAGTTGACCTTTCACCCATGCACGAGTGTTGATGAAGGTGATGTTTGATAATAGTACAACGTGTTTTTGGAAAAGGGATGATCGATTTGTAATCTTGAGCTATCATGGGAGTTGTGCTTATGCGCAGGGACGAGCACATTTTTAAATTAAGTTTGGAGATGATCAAACTCTCGGGATTAAAAGTACACACAGAATGATGTTTAACAGAAATTGAATTACAACTTTGTAAACTGTGCGCCCATAAAACATTACAAACATAAACAAAAAGAACAATTTGAATGTCATCTTAGCCTTGACTTGAGACATCAGGGAATATGTGTGAGAATTTTTTAACAAAGTATGCTCTCAGTGTGTAATTAAGATTGTCATTTTTATTACTTTATTGTCAATGTGACATATTGTTGGTTCATTATGGGCATATTTGTCAAAGTGTTGCATGGCAGTGGATCTGTGTAGCGGTGAAATGAGATATTAACCAGGTTGGCTGAATCATTGCTTGAAGGATCATCAATAACTAAATAAGTTACCAGAAAATTGCCTATTGAATATAATGGAGCTTCTTCTTCTTGATATTCAAACTGCTTAATGTATGCCAGATGTTAATGGACTAAATAAAGCTGCTCATGTATATGCACATTATGTAAATAAAGTGACATTTTAATAACTTTTGGAAAATATGTAAACTCTCCTATGACATATCAATCTATAATAAAGCATTTTTGTTCAATAGGCTCTTGGTTCGCTTGCTGTTATTGGTCAGTACATTGAGTATAGGAGTTGGGAGGGTCATGTTGTGGCTGTACAGGGCATTGGTTCTGCCACTTTTGGAGTATTGCAAGCAATTCCCCCTCCTATAGGAAGGACGTTGTGAAACAAGAAAGGGTGCAGAGAGGATTTATGAGGTGGCTGCCAGGGTTGGAGGGTTTGAGCTATAGGGAGAGGCCGAATAGGCTAAAGCTTTTTTTCCTGGAGTGTCAGATGTTGAGGGGTGACCTTGTATAGGTTGATAAAATTGTGAGGGGCATAGATGGGTAAGTAGGCAAGGTCATTTCCCTAGGGTGGGGGAGTCGAAAGCGGGAGGGCATTGGTTTAAGGTGAGAGGGGAAATATACAATAGGGACTTAAGGGGCAACTTTTTCACAGAGAGGGAGGTGCGTGAATGGAATTATCTGCCAGAGGATAATTGACATAATTTTTGTTCAATAGGCACTTGGTCAATTCAAAAATTGACAACAATTAAGAGGCATCTGGATGGGTACATGGATAGGAAGAGTTTAGGGGGATATGGACAAATGCTGTCAAATGGGGCTTGACTAATTTAGGATATCTGGTCAGCATGGATGAGTTGGACCAAAGGGTCTATTTCTGCACTGTACTTCTCTATGACTCCCAAACATCAGAGCGATTTCACCAGTCCATGCTTTCTGATCTGTAGAATATTGAATATGAATGCTATTTTGATATATTAAGGGACAAGACCTTTTCTCCTAAAGCAGAACTATTACTGTTCAGGGAAGAAACAGATGCACATAAATAATATTCAGCAAATCAGTATCACAGGTAATTGATAAAATGTTGTTTTCAATATATAGTGATGTAATTCTTATCTGAGTAATGTGCTTCAGTACAAAACACATTATTGAGATAGGACTTCCATTACTGGATTGCATTTTGATAGAACACTGACTTCCATAGAATGGTTCAGGAGTGAAATTGTCCCAATCAATCACACAAGTATGTGTATACACATTTATATGTTAAGGCAAGGAGAGAGAACTACGATTTTAATGTAAAGCTGCTTACCTTCCCCTCTATTTATGGTTGATGCACATTCGTGGACGTAAACTAATGTTTTTATTTGTGATGTGATACTGCTTCAAAACTGAGTGTACCACGAGTATGGAACAGTCCAAACACCCTCAAAATATATTGAGAAGGCAGCCGAGACCCTACAGTTTTCTTATTTTAACAGCAAGTGTAATAGAACAAAGAACAGAGAACAAAGAAAATTACTGCACAGAAACAGGCCCTTCGGCCCTCCAAGCCTGTGCCAATCCAGATCCTCTATCTAAACCTTTCGCCTATTTTCCAAGGATCTGTATCCCTCTGCTCCCTTCCATTCATGTATCTGTCTAGATACATCTTAAATGACGCTATCGTGCCCACCTCTACCACCTCCACTGGCAACGTGTTCTAGACACCCACCACCTTCTGTGTAAAGAATACCCTGGTGAACTTCCTCTGCACCCTCTCCAAAGCACCCACATCCTTTTGGTAATGTGGCGACCAGAACTGTACGCAGTATCCCAAATGTGGTCGAACCAAAGTCCTATACAACTGTAACATGACTTGCCAACTCTTGTACTCAATACCCTGTCTGATGAATGAAAGCATGCCATATGCCTTCTTGACCACTTTATCGAACTGAATTACCACCTTTAGGGTACAATGGACCTGAACACCCAGATGTCTCTGTGCATCAATTTTCCCCACAGCTTTTTCATTTACCGTATAATTCGCTCTTGAATTGGATCTTCCCAAATGCATCATCTCACATTTGCCTGGATTGAAATCCATCTGCCATTTCTCTTACCAATTTTCCAGTCTATTTATATTTTGCTACATTCTCTGACAGTCCCCTTCACTATCTGCTACTCCACCAATCTTAGTGTCATCTGCAAACTTGCTAATCAGACCATCTATATCTTCCTCCAGATCATTCATGTATATCACAAACAACAGCAGCCCCAATATGGATCCCTGTGGAACACCACTGGCCACAGTTGTCCATTTTGAGGAACTTTCTTCCACTACAACCCTCTGTCTCCTTTTACCCAGCCAGCTCTATATCCATCTAGCTAGTACACCTTGGACCCCATGCAACTTCACTTTCTCCATCAGCCTACCATGGGAAATCTTATCAAACGCCTTACTGAAGTCCATGTATGTCACATCTACAGCTCTTCCCTCATCAATCAACTTTGTCACTTCCTCAAAGAATTCTATCAAGTTGGTAAGACATGACCTTCCCTGCACAAGACCATGTTGCCTATCACTAATCAGCCCATTTTCTTCCAAATGTAAATAGATTCTATCCCTCAGTATCTTCTCCAGCAGCTTCCCCAGCACTGACGTCAGGCTCACCGGTGTATAATTACCTGGATTATCCTTGCTACCCTTCTTAAACAAGGGGACAACATTAACAATTCTCCAGTCCTCTGAGGCCTCACTTATACTCAAGGATGCTGCAAGATATCTGTTAAGGCCCCAGCTATTTCGTCTCTCACTGCCCTCATAACTTGGGATAGATCTCATCCAGACCTGGGGACTTGTCTACCTTAATGCCTTTTAGAATACCCAACACCTCCCCCCTCCTTATGCTAACTTGACCTAGAGTAATCAAACACCTATCCTTAACCTCAACATCCATCATGTCCCTCTCCTCAGTGAATACCGACACAAAGTGCTCATTAAGAGTCTCACTCATTTTCTCTGACTCCTCACATAACTTCCTCTTTTGTCCTTGAGTGAGCCAACCCATTCTCTAATTACCCTCTTGCTTCTTAGGTATGAATAAAAGGCTTTGGGATTTTCCTTAACCCTGTTTGCTAATGACATTTCACGACCCCTTTTAGCCATCTCAATTCCTCGTTTCAGATTTCCCGATATCTTTCCAAATCTTCATCTGTTGTCAGACTTTGTGTACGCTTCCTTTTTCTTCTTTGCTAGTCTCACAATTTCAACTGTCATCCATGGTTCCCTAATCTTGCCCTTTCTATCCCTCATTTTCACAGGGACATGTCTGTCCTGCACTCTAATCAACCTCTTTTTAAAAGCCTCCCACATATCAAATGTGGATTTACACTCAAACAGCTGCTCCTAATCCACATTCCCTAGCTCCTGCCCAAATTTCCTATAATTGTCCTTCCCCCAATTCAGCGCTTCTTCCTTTAGGACCACTCTCATCTTTGTCCATCAGTATTCTAAAACTTAGGGAATTGTGATCACTACTCCCAAAATAATCCACTACTGAAACTTCAACCATCTGGCCGGGCTCATTCCCCAACACCAGGTCCAGTATGGCCCCTTCCCAAGTTGGACGATTTACATTCCACTCTAGAAAACCTTCCTGGATGCTTCATACAAATTCTGCTCCATCTAAACCTCCAACACTACGGGAATCCCAGTCAATGTTGGGAAAATTAAAATCTCCCATCACCACCACCCTGTCGCTCCTACATCTTTCCATAATCTGCCTACATATTTATACATCTGTCTCACGCTCGCTGTTGGGAGGCCTGTAGTACAGCCCCAACATTGTTACTGCACCCTTCCTATTTCTGAGCTCTGCCCATATTGCCTCACTGCTCGAGTCCTCCATGGGGCTCTCCATCAGCACAGATGTGATATCCTCTTTGACCAGTAATTCAACTCCTCCACCCCTTTTACCTCCCTCTCTATCCCGCCTGAAACATCTATATTTGGGATATTTAGTTGCCAATCTTGCTCTTCCCTCAACCAAGTGTCAGTAATAGCAATAACATCATACTCCCAGGTACTAATCCAAGCCCTAAGTTCATCTGCCTTACCTACTACACTTCTCACTTTCAAACAAATGCACCTCAGACCACCCGTCCCTTTGTGCTCATCATCTGCTCTCTGCCTCTTCCCCTTAGTCACACTGACTTCATTATCTAGTTCCTTACAGGCTTTAGTTACTACCTCCATACTGTCCACTAACCTCCTCATTTGGTTCCCATCCCCCTGCCACAATAGCTTAAACTCTCCCCAGTAGTGTTCGCAAAAGCAGTCCCGAGGACACTGGCTCCAGTCCTGTCCAGGTGTGGACCGTCCGATTTGTAATAGCCCCACCTCCCCCAGAACCAGTCCCAATGTCCCTGAAAACTGAATCCTTCCCTCCTGCACCATCTCTCAAGCCACTCATTTATCTTGTCTATTATTTCATTTCGATTTTGACTAGGACGTGGCACTGGTAGCAATCTTGAGATTACTACCTCTGAGGTCCTACTTTTTAACTTGGCTCCTAACTCTCTAAATTCTGCTTGCAGGACCTCATCCCATTTATCACCTATTCATTGGTGCCTATATTCACCATGGCAGCTGGCTGTTCATGTCCCCCCTTCAGAATGTCTTGCAGTCGATCTGAGACGTCCCTGACCTGGGAGGCAACATACCACTTGGGAGATAACAAAATGTTAAGCTGGATGAACACAGCAGGCCAAGCAGCATCTCAGAAGCACAAAAGCTGATGTTTTGGGCCTAGACCCTTCATCAGAGAGGGGAATGGGGAGCCTAACCTGAAGAAGTTACCTGACTCAACTACCACTGCCGGCAGTGCATTCCATGCACTCACCACTCTCTGTGTAAGGAACCTACCTCTAGCATCTCCCCTATACCTTCCTCCAATCAGCTTAAAATTATGCCCCCTCATAATAGTCATTTCCGCCCTGGCAAAAAGTCTCTGACTACCCACTCTTTATATGCCTCTCATCATCTTGGATTGTGTATCATCTTGCCGATAATAGGTCGGCACAACATGGTGGGCCCAAGGGCCTGTACTGCACTGTATTGTTTTATGAGCTATGTTCAATGAATGTGTCTCCACATTTACAGTTGTGTGCCTGTGGCTGACACAATGAGTGCAATATTCAGTCTACCTGAAGAAAAAATATTTGACAATGGACATCAATATAACAATAGACCTTTTTGGGGATCAGATGTACCAAATTGGGCATAAACCAAAACAAAGCTTTATTCCAAATCTAGCAGTCTGCTTATTGTTGAGTTACAATGCCTCTGGACTGAGGTTCAGGCATCGGGACATGAAGTATCATTTCAATGGTACAGGTCACTAGTATTCTTCTCTCCTGGCTTGCTCCAACGGTGATGAATGTGGCATTGCCTATGTTTCTGGCTGGGATGGATTTACAGGATGTGGTGAAGAGTATCTTCATCATGCAAATGGTAAGAAAAAGATTGGTGTGTGAACATTGACTGTTGTAGTGAACGACTGTTGAGAAACTATTCGGTTAGTCATGTCACCAAAATATACTCAGAAGTAAAAAATGAAAGAACTGCAGATGGTGTAAACCAAAGATAAAAATAGAAGTTGCTGGAAAATCTCAGCAGGTCTGGCAGCATCTATGGAGAGAAATCCAAGTTAATGTTTTGGGTCGCGTGACACGTCCTCAGAATTCTGGTAGCTAGGAAAATATCAGTTTATATAAGAAGTTACAGTTAATCATTAACGAGTCTAAAAAGGAGTCCATAGTCCTTAGAGTTAGTAAGAACTGCAAATGCTGGAGTCAGAGATAACACAGTGTGGAGCTGGATGAACACAGCAGGCCAGGCAGCATCAGAAGAGCAGGAAAGTCGACATTTTGGGTCGGGGCCCTTCTTTAGAAATTCATTTCTGAAGAAGGGTCCAGACCCAAAACGTCAACTTTCCTGCTCTGCTGATGCTGCCTGGCCTGCTGTGTTCCTCTAGCTCCACACTGTGTTAACCATGGCCCTTACCTGTCTCTGAACACTGCTTCACTGGTGGTGTAGAGTTCAAGGAGTTTGTCAGAGTAGCCGCTTCCTCTTCAAAAGCTATCCTGCTGGCTTCGGAAAATGGCCTCCAAAACGGTTTCCTTCCAGTTAAAGATGAGCAATTTGACCACCTTTTTAGACCATAGACTGAAGCAAGCCAGGATACAAGCCATTGGGATTGTGAGCTGGTTTTCTGGATTTTGGGGAGCACATTAGTTTTGGAACGACGGGGCAAGTGTGGTTAGTCTCATCTGACCCAGTTTGGGCCATGATATGTGAGAACAGATTCTAGCAATCATTCCAGGCAGCCTTCTGCGACATATTGTCACTGGATTCAACCCTGAGGTGGTAAGTACAGCTGAAAAAGTGTTGTTTGCAGCAGCTTTTCTCAGAAATAGTTTTCGCAGATTTTCTTTTATTTTCTATTTATTTACCGTTTGGTTGCTTAAAATAAGGCAGGCCAAAATAGCATGGGCAGGGACTATCAATTTCTTGTGTTGTGTCAGTGAGATCGCAAAAAAAGTTCCACAGCTTCAAGCAGCATCAGAGGAGCAGGAAGGCTGACGTTTCGGACGTAGGCCCCTTCTTCAGGAAAAGGGTCTGAAGAAGGGTCTAGGCCCAAAATGTCAGCCTGCCTGTTCCTCTGATGCTGCTTGGCCTGCCGTGTTCATCCAGCTCTACACCTTGTTATCTCAGATTCTCCAGCATCTGCAGTTCCTACTATCTCTTCCCCAGGTTCCTCCAGTTTTGCCTATTTTTTGTTCCTTCACTTTGCCCAGGGAATTGATCAGTCCCGGTAGTCCGCAATTAACACAGTTCTGATTTACTCAGCTTTGAAATTACACGGTTTTTACTTTATTAACTATCATTCCGAGAACTTGCACCTGATTAAATAATTCTAACCCATTCTTAGCAGTGATGAAGAATCAATGTATGTTAAAACCCACCATTCCTGGGGGCACGTTCCTTTTTCTCCAGCTCCCGACTCGAAACGTTGGCTTTCCTGCTCCTCTGATGCTGACTGACCTGCTGTGTTCCTCCATCTCTGCACTGTGTTATCTCTTAATTAAGGCTGGGTAAGTTTTTAAAAACTGTCCTGAATATGACTCAACCCTCCTCCTCCAAAGTTGCCTGATGATCTCTAACTTTCAAGCTGCAGACAACTCAAATCCAGATTCACAGCCTCCACCTCCAGATCAGCAAACTTCGAGATGAGACACACAGCCTTAAATGAGATTGTTTTTCATGTTTATTTTGGTGCTCCATATTAGCATGCTTGTATTCTGTACTTTATGTTCCAGGAATGTAACTTGAACATTTGCACGGGTTCCTATGGAAATTAACATTTTGAATAATAGTTTCACTTTAGAGAGACACAACTATCATTTCAATCAAGGGTTACCTTTACTATTTGCTCCCTCAGTCTTGATTGACAATAAATTCTGCCAACAATCTCTCAACATCCTTGAAACCACGTGGCCAGCAGATAGCTAAACCAAACATCCTATCAATAAAAACTCAATCATAAAATGTAGGAGAAACTCAGTTTGTCTGACAGCATCTGAGGAGAGAGAAACAGAGTGAACATTTTGAGTCTGATACGACATTTCTTCGGAAGTGTCATCCCATTGGAAGCTTTTCTCCACATCAAAAGGTAGTGGTGCTTTTTTTCTGAAAACTTTATTTTCTCAAAAGTCCAATTTTCTGCAGTTGCTTTGCAGCCATTCTTTGATGTACTTTTGCAGATTTGACTTTTGTGGTATGATACCCCAATCACTCACACTCAACAGTGAAATATTAACTACAAATTGTAGTCCATTAATACAGTGGACCCTGCAGCATTTGTTAATTCCCTCCACTCTACATTGTGCATTATATTATAGAAACTTAGATCCATAGAAAGTAGGCCATTCGACCCTTCAAACCATCATTCAATATGATCATGGCTGAACTTGCAATTTCAGGATCCAATTCCTGCTTTCACTCCATATCCCTTGAACCCATTAACCACAAGGGCCATGACCAGCTCTTTCTTGAATATATCTAATGAACTGGCCCTGAAAGCTTTCTGTGGGAGAGAATTCCACAGGTTCACAACGCTCTGAGTGAAGAAATTCTTCCTCATCTCAGTCCTGCATGGCTTACCCCTTATCATTAGACTGTGACCCCCAGTTCTGGACTCTCCCAACATCAGAAACATGAGGTCCCTCATCATTCTTCTAAATTCCAATGAGTACAAGCCCAGTCAATCCAGTCTTTCCTCATATGTCAGTCCTGCCTTCCCGAGAATCAGTCTGGTAACCCTTTGCTGCACTCCCTCAAAAGGAAGAATGTCCTTCCTCAGACTAGGAGGTCACAACTGTACACAATATTTAAGGTGTGACCTCACCAAGGCCCTACATAACTGCAACAAGAAGCGCATTTGTTGCTAAAAGTATAAAATTTTGGCAACTTGTAAAGGAAAGATTTCCTTTGAGCAAGCCAAATTGTCACGTTTCAACAATAGAAATACTTTCGGTTAGAAATTCTTCATCGAAGCTGAATCACGTATTGTTGGAAGTAAAGAAAAAGAAGTAAATTTGCCATGACTTTGTCACATCAAATCAATCATCAGGAGGCTTCTGTTTAAAAGTGGGCCCTCCTGTGGCTCGGTGGCAATGTCCCTAGCGCTGGACCAGGTTCAAGTCCCACCTGCTCCAGTGGTATGTAATAACATCTTTAAACAGGTTGATTAGAAAAAATAGTTTAAAAAGAAAAAGAAGGAGCTGTGAAAATTTTCAGAACTCCAGAGGCTGATCAACTATGTAATAAAGTTTGACCATTCATTACTTTGAAGAAATGGAAGGCATTAATTCAAGACTATGCATCGTAGTGTTTAAAGGGGACTTATTCAAATATGACAGGGATTCTATTCAAATACTTTGATTAATAATCTGACAAAAGATAGCTTGAGATATATCGAAGATCTCTTTGATAGAATATGTACTCCCTGGGGTGGAATGATAAGTTATGAAGGAGTTATGAAGGACGTGCCTGCGGAAATGAGATAGAGTGCCAGATCATAGAATTCCTACAGTGTGAAAACAGGCTCTTTGGCTCAACAAGTCCACACCAACCCTCAGAGCATCCACCCAAACCCATCCCCCTATGACCCACCTAATGTGCACACCCCTGAACACTACGGGAAATTTGGCATGGCCAATCCACCTAGGCTGCACATTTTTGGACTGTGGGAGGAAACCAGAGCACCCAGAGGAAGCCCATGTAGACCTGGGGAAAATGTGCAAACTCCACACAGACAATTGCCCGAGGATGGAATTGAACCCGGGCCCCTGGCTCTGTGAGGCAGCAGTGCTAACTGCTGAGCCAGTGTGCCACCCAAACTGTGTAGTGGTTAAGCTACCAGGTAGGTCAGCACTGTGCTAGGTAAGTAGAGTGCCAGCTGTGAAGGGGTGGGTGTGTTGAGGGTCTGGGTTTAGTGGTAGGGGGCTCAGCTCAGGGCAAGTCTGACAGTGGATTTGGGAGGTGAGGAGTGTGGGTAGAGAGTGGGAACAGAAAGTGGGCTGGGGAAGGGGGTGAGGTCCTGTAGGAGGGGTCCTGGATACCGAGGTTGTGGGAGGGGACTTCGGGTCAGGGACTGGAGCAAGTCTAGCTGGCAGTGTGTGAGGTAGGTATGGAATCAGCTGCTTAGTTGCTCAGCAGTTAAGCTATTATTTAATCTTGTAACTTTTCCTAAGTGCCTCTTTCCTTTATTTCACTAGAATTATCCAAAGTCTCTGATTTGAGGGGAAACATTGAGGGTTCCAGGTACAGAGGAATAGTTGAGCAGAAAAGTTAATTTCCCAGATAATTCCTCCTGAGACTGGTGCAACAAACTTCCACAGGGTTCCCATGTGCAATTCCTATCTAAAGGAATCACACCTTCGGTCAGCAACCAATCCAGGCTTAAATGTTGATTTGTGCAGTTGAGCTATGGCTCTTCTGAAAATCGTTTTTGGTTATCTGACATTTTTTCCATCTCTTGTCTTATAATCCTGACATTAGGCCATACTGCTCTCATGTGCAAAAGCCTATTAGCATTTGTTTTAATCACTTTAATTTAATACATGTACTTTGTTGGACTTCCAAATGGCTTCTGCAGATCACATGATTTGCAAGTTGACCGTAGTTCAAAACCTTCCAGCAGTAATTACAGGTCTAAAGCCAAACAGAACAAAGCCTGAGGGAATGTCTCAACTATTAATTGCATGGATATTGCAAACTCATATTGAGGCAATGGAAGCACAGACATGCCATTTCCTGACCAGCACCCATAAAAATGAAGGCTTATCAAATTTATCTGAATTGGCAGAAGTGTTAAAAGTCACTAATCTAACTCCTGAAGTGAACAATGGCTTTTGACTCACTGGTCTCACTAACTTAACTCACTCATCTATGGGGAATGTCACATCATCAAAATTCATTTGACCTCTGAAAGAGTTTTAATTTTACATTCCGACACCTTTGTCTCAATCTGCTTTTATAGCCAGCATTTCTACAAGATCATCTACAAGATTCCAGGCTGATTGCTATGCCTGTCTCAAGTTTTAGTCTCCTCGAAATCTAGTTCTGGAAAATCCTGTACTTACTTAAAAAGCAAACCAATTCCCTATCAATCAATTTCATTTTGTTGCATTGTCTCCAACTTTCTAGGAGTTCTACAATATATCTGATTTTAGCCATCTGGACACACTTGCATTTGAAAACTGGCATACAAGAACTCAACTGGACTCTGAAACATATAAAATTTAGATTTTTGGTTTAATTTATTGTTTGTCATTTAACTCCTTCCTGTACTTGTGTATTTGCAAAGTCTAGCCCCCAGATTTGAATGTTTGAATGAATAATATTTCTTGTCTAAACTTAAGTGAGTGTGTTGCCTCTTTTAAATTGATGGCACCAAAAAGAGGGGTCTGGAAACACACCACTGGGCAAATTAAAATCAACCATTCTGTTAATGGTTAGAAGTGGTGAAAACAAATGACTTAGTGTGCCTCTCTTTCTTGTCTGCATTACCGCCTTCAGCAAAACTGGGGGCACTGTAATGGTAAACAACATCACATCATTGACTGCAAGTAGCTGAGATTCCAACATTTGGAACTCCCAGTTTGCACGTCACTCTCATGTGAAGAACAAATAAAAAGATGAACCAATCCCAAACCAAATTGCAAGACCAGTTAAACTGAACATAGATACTTGTGCTCCTGGTGAAGTACTGAAGAAATTGTGGCTTCTGAGGTGTTGCATGTTTTGTGAAAGCTTGGTTGAAGTTATGATTATTTGCTGTACTCAATGTGACCTACTCGACATTGGAGAAAGCAAGCGCAGACTGGGTGAATGCTTTGCAGAACACCTCTGGTTTGTGCACAAGCATGACCCTGACTTTCCCATAGCCGGTCATTTTAACACAGTGCCCTTCCCCTATGCTCACTTGTCTGTCCTCAGCATGCTGCAGTGCTGCAGTGAATCACAGTGCAAACTGGAGTGACAACACTTCAACTTTAGACTATGCACTTTACAGCCTTCTGAACTTAAAATTGCATTCAACACCTTCAAATTGTGAACCAACTCCTTTTCTTTTAGCTTTATTTGTTACATTTGCTGTCAAACACACACCACTGGGGCTGTCTGCTCTTTCCAGTTAGACACACCATTCCTACATTCCGATCACATAATCTGAACTATCGATACCTTTTCTCCACCAACACCCTG
Organism: Stegostoma tigrinum; assembly: GCF_030684315.1. Lineage (NCBI taxonomy): Eukaryota > Metazoa > Chordata > Chondrichthyes > Orectolobiformes > Stegostomatidae > Stegostoma > Stegostoma tigrinum. The sequence goes on along the minus strand of NC_081366.1, from coordinate 73,798,048 downwards.
CACTTCACCAGCCCCTCAACTATTGAGTGCAAGGATTGACAGTTTATGCTGCAGCTTTATAGAACTTTAGTTAGGCCACACTTGCAATATTACATATAGTTCGGGTTACCCCACTCCCAGATTGATGTGGATGCATTAGCTCAGTGGTTAGCACTGCCGCCTCATAGCACCAGGGACCCGGATTCAATTCTAGCCTCAGGTGACTGTCTGTGGGGAGTTTACACATTCTCCCTGTGTCTGTGTGTGTTTCCTCCGGGTCCTCAGGTTTCTTCCCACAGTCCAAAGATGTGCAGGTCAGATGGATTGGCCATGCTAAATTGCCCATAGGGATGTGTGGATTAGGTAGGCTATAGGGGGAATGGGTCTGGGTGGGATGCTCTGAGGTTCGGTGTGGACTTGTTGAGCCGAAGATCCTGTTTCCAGACAGTAGGGATTCTATGATTCTGCTTTGAAGAAGGTACAGCAAAGGTTTACCAGGATCATGCCTGGTTTGGGGAATGTTAGTGATGAAGAAAGGTTGGATAGACTGGGTTTGTTTTCACTGGAAAGCAGGGGGTTGAGGGGCAACCTGACAGAAGTTTATAAGATTGTGAACGGCACAGATATAGTGGAAAGTATGAGGCTTTTTCCCAGGGTGGAGGGGTCAATTTCCAGGGGACACAGGTTCAAGGTCCTGAGGGGGCAAGTTTAATCGAGATATACAAGGCGCATTTTTCACACAAAGGGTGGTGAGTGGCTAGAAGGCACTGCCAGAGGAGGTGTTGGAAACAGACGCACCAGCAGCTTTCAAGAAGCACCAGGACAAATACATGAATAGGAAGGGAATAGAGGGATTATGGATCCTGTAAGTGAAGACAGTTTTAGTATGGAAGGGTAAAATGTGGCTGTGCAGGTTTGGATGGCCGAAGGGTCTGTTCCTGTGCAGTTTTGTTCTTAGTTTTTTGTTTTTATACCATAAATACTGGCCCCTCCACACTTCACTTCAGTTCTGACGAAGAATCATCTAGACTCAAAGCATCAGCTTGCCCTCTCGCGATAGATGTTGTCCGACCTGCTGTGACCTCCAGCATTTGTTGTTTTCAGTGGAGATTTTATCATATTGCGAGCCTTGGGAATTAATGTCATTCTGACACTATCTTATAGTAACTGCAAGAATGCTGCTGGGAAATGTCCAAATAACAGTATAGCCCCACTGCAATGAAAAATTTCATCTACTCTAAGCTGTTAACATAACTGTTCACTTTGTTTCCATGTAAGATAATAACGAAGTCTTGTTCAAACTAGCCCCAGTTGACACAAGGCCCTATCTCACTTATTACTGAAAATAAGACTCAGCAATTACATCCAATTTTATCTGAACAATCAATGCAAGGAAGCTGGTTACTCAAATAATATTTTGAAAATTGATATCCCAAAAGTACCAGCGATTTGACCCACCTTTCTGACCAGTTTTGCCTTCCACAAAATAATTTGATCCAATTGCCCATGGGACAGTAGCTATGTCTGCAGCGCACCTCGTTTAAATTTTACTGGGGCATCAGGACCCTGACATCAGGGTGAAAAACAAGCCAACAGTTCGTACTTGCCAGCAGAGGGGCTGCCTTGAATATTTTAACATAGGTAACCTCTTAGTTTGCTGCCTGTGGAGCTGCTCTCCAATTAACTACAGCAAACTGGATCCTGATACTGCCAACCCAATCAATGGGCTGGCATTTCAGAAACCTCAGAAGATCCATCACGGGAATCCTACTCGGTTTTTCATGTGGATTATTTTGCAATGAAAGCAAAAGGCTGTCCTTTATTACTTTGAAGTACAAATGCTCAAGTTGGATAGCTATTAGGTTGTTACAGAGATAGTAGGAGCTGCAGATACTGGAGAATCTGAGATAACAAGGTGTGGAGTGGGACGAACACAGCAGGCCAAACAGCATTAAAGGAGTAGGAAAGCTGACATTTCGCCTCTAGACGCTTCTTCAGAAATGGAGGAAGGGGAAAGGGATTCTGAAATAAATAGGGAGAGAGGGGGAGGTGAAGATGGATAAAGGAGAAGATAGGTGGAGAGGAGGCAGACAGGTCAAAGAGGTGGGTTTGGAGCCAGTAAAGGTGAGTGTAGGTGGGGAGGAGGGAAAAGATAGGTCAGTCCAGGGAGGACAGGCAGGTCAAGGGGCGGGATGAGGCTGGTAGGGAGAAGATGGGGGAGGTGCTTGAAGTGGGAGGAGTGGATAGGTGGGAGGAAGGACAGGTTAGGGAGGTGGGGATGAGCTGGGCTGGTTCTGGGATGTGATCAGGGGAGGGGTGATTTTGAAGCTGGTGAAGTCCACATCGATACCATTGGGCTGCAGGTTCCCAAGCGGAATATGAGTTGCTATTCCTGCAACTTTCGGGTGGCATCGTTGTGGCACTGCAGGAAGCCCAGGATGGACATGTCATCCAAGGAACCGAAGGGGAGTTGAAATGCTATTAGGTTTCCTGTTCTGGTGTGAGCTGATCAGAACCAGACTCACGGTTTGTTGCAGTGAACTTAGCATTTAGTCACAGCATTAGCAGGTACAAAGGGAAATAGATGTGGAAGCTGGTTAACCACACACCAAGTGGATATCTTCCCATGTCATTGTCCAGCAATAACCCCACCTTCTCCCCTATAATTTTTGTCCAGATTCGACCTTCATTTTCAATTCTAAGCATAGAGTTGTAAATGACCATTGTCACCAGGAGGAACCGGCCAGACCGAATGACGACGGAACCTTCCAGAAAGCCGCGCCCACCACGGCCACGAGGGAATGGGTGTCTGCCACGCTGCCACTGCCTCAGCAGGCCCCTCGTAACCGCCTTCCTCCCTCACAGCTGCACAGAAAGGTCAACTTCGACACAAAAGAGAAATGAAGAAACAGAAATGAATAAAAAACAAAAGAATAAAGAAGAACTTGGCCATCCAGGTGAGTGGGAGCGTGCGGCACAGAGCCCCAAACCCTTCCTACCCTGCAGCCATCTTGGAAAAACAATGAACTGCCAGAAGATCTGTTAGATGCAGGTACAGCTACAACATTTAAAAGACATTTGGAGGAGGGACCTGAATAGGAAATGTTTATTGGCCAAATGCAAGCAAATGGGACTAACTTATTTCAGAAACTCGGTCGGCCTGGACAAAACAGGCCGAACGGTCTGTTTCCGTATGGTAAAACTCTATGGCTGTGTGGCTCTATCTCCTCGAACTCTGGGAGAAAGTAAATTTGGCTCAATTGTTCAATGGATGTAAGCAAGTTCGGGAGAAATTTTAACCAAACCCATTATCAGGAATGAACTGGTCAGGCTAAATCATGTATAAATTAGAATAAAGGAAACAAATAAACTTTTTTCACTTACAGTTCTCAGACTGTGTTTGTTGCTTTAATTCCCCCCCCCTCATTGATTCCCCCATCCTCTGAAGAACTCTGCAGCCTCACCTGTACCCACACTCCCATCCTTCATTAAGCACATGTCCACAAGATTCATTAGCTGTCCCAACATGCTTCATTAACATAGAACATAGAACATTACAGCACAGTACAGGCCCTTCGGCCCTCGATGTTGTGCCTCGATGTTCTCCCGACCAATCTCAGATTGATCATGTGAATACTTCTCCTTGGCCCAAGGTACCATTAACTGTTTTCTCTCCTCAGTTATTTCACAGATATACTTAAGTATTTACAATGGTCGTACTTATGCAACATTTGAGCCTGACAAAACCATGAACAGCTTCTTCTCTGTTGTTACTGGGCTTCTGAACAGACCTCTCAGATTTTAAAATTAATGTTGACCTCACTCTTTGCACACCTTCTCTACAGCCATAACATTGTATTCCTCGATAACAAAAGTGTTGAGCTGGATGAACACAGCAGGCCAAGCAGCATCTCAGGAGCACAAAAGCAGACGTTTTGGGCCTAGACCCTTCATCAGAGCCTCTGATGAAGTGTCCAGGCCCGAAACGTCAGCTTTTGTGCTCCTGAGATGCTGCTTGGCCTGCTGTGTTCATCCAGCTCAACACTTTTGTTATCTTGGATTCTCCAGCATCTGCAGTTCCCATTATCACATTGTATTCCTCGCTCTGTTCTATTACCCTAACACACTTTACATGGAATAATCTCCCTGTACTGCATTCAGAACCAAACTTTTCATTGTACCTAGACACAATAATAAATCAAATCAAATCAAATCAAATCCTTCTATCCCTCTTTGTTTAGCCCCAACAATTTAATTCTTTCTCTCCCATATGTTTATTTAGTTTTCCCCGTAAATAAATTGATGCTTTTATCTTGATTGTTCCTTGAGGTAGCAAATTCTTCTTTCAGCTTTCTTGTGAATTTCCTGTTGAACTTATTTATGACTGTCTTTTATTCCTAGCTCCTGTTTCTGCTATTACCTGAAACTGGAAACATTTTCTCTTTGTCACCCCTATAAAGCCCTTTCATAATCTTTAAGATCCCAAGGTCACATCTCCATATTATTCCTTCTAAATTTTTACTGTTGCATAACATGACATATTCATCTCAGCTGGCAGGCTCTTTATGCATTTTGCTTTGTGTATGGCCGCTTAGCTGTAATACCTTAGATTGATTGTATTCAACCTGGTGTGAAAGTTGGTTCACAACAGGGCCTCTTTGGAATGTTGTACCTCAAGTTTTAAAGTGGGTCCCACTGCAATCAAGTTTTCTAGATGTGCCTCTACAGTTCTCAGTCTAAGGCATCATTTCAATAAATCCTTTTTGTAGGCTTTCCTTTTAGAATATAGCGCACAGTTCTCCATGAGTTGTCCAACCAAGTTTCTTTGGAAGTTTAGTATCTTGGCTTTTCAATTTTATTCCGTGTTCCCTCCACTCTTGGCTATCTCATTTGGCATGATGGCTGGTTTACAATGCAGCGTGATGCCAACTGTATGAGTTCAGATTCTTCATTGGCTGAGATTATCATGAAAGTCCTATCTTCTCAACCTCATCCTTTGCCTGAGGCATGGTGACCCCCAGGTTAAATCACCACCATAGGTGTCTCTGTGATGAGAGTGGGATTATGCCAATCTTACCGTTTACCATCCTTAAAACTATATTATTGTATCCAATGATAGCCCTATATCCACCTTTCAAAAGAATACCCTTTACGCTCACCAATCAGACCCTATTTCTTTTCAAGAAGGACTCACATTCACAGTTCAAAATGTCTGTTGATATCTGTAATGATCTACAACCAAAGGCATATTTTACACCTCTGACCCCACCATGGCTTTTGATATGATTGGTAATTGCATTTCTGTTCATCAGTGACCTTTTGTGGTGTACAACGTGGCACAGCCATTGTTTTTGCTGTGACCAGTACATCACCTGTTATTGGTTGGCTTATCCCGAAATGGTCCCTACTGGTCTACCCTTCTACTCCATCCTTGGCCCCTTTGTGATGTCTTTTGATAGCATTAGTTGACAAGTCTAGAACCAATTTCTGAATATGTGCTGATGATACTCAGCCTTGTTTTTTCACTATGATTCTAATCTTCAGGCAGCCATTGTATTTTCTGAACAAGCTATTGTAGGCATGAGAAAATTTCTACCAGCTGAACATCGGAGGACAAATGTTTTTCTATTCAGTTGACATCAGAGCTTCCACATCTGCAACCTCCAGTAATATGGCAGCACGCACTTGAGTGGGTCCAGGATAATGCACTGAGTGGGCCTAGTATAATGCACTCGAGTAGGCCCCACAGCATGCGCTCCAGTAGGCCTCACAGCGCAGACTCGAGTAAGCCCAACAGGGGCTCAAATGTGCCCAGCAGCATGGACTCGAGTAGGCCCAGCAGTGTGGATTTACGGTGGCAGTGTAGGAGGTGAGATTAGGTTCCTCATGGCTTCAATGTCAATGACGCAGTCCCAGAGCTGATTCATGGCTGCTGTGGTGGAGGCAGTTTTGTGTTCCTGGCAGCCTGTACTTCCAGCGCAGGTTCATGGCAGCGTTGGCAGAAGCGGATTTTGGCTCAGTATGAGATGCGGCAGCATCAGCAGCGGCTGTCATGGTAAGGTAGGCCCGGAGGGGACTCGTAGAGGCGTTGGCGAGTTTGAGCCAATATGGTGCCATAGAGCACTTAACAATGGGGTCTATAAAGTTGGACGCTTGCTTTATTTCTTCACTCTCTTGCCTTTATATTCTATGTTTTGGTTTATTTCTCTGTGTTTTAAGACAGTGCTAGAGAATGGTGACACTATACAATAGTTTTCACTGTATTCTGTAACAACATACGCGTGACAAATAAATAAATCGAACCTTATTCTGGGGAATTGCCTAGATGCTGCCGCCAGTCTCCCTCCATAACATTAGCAGTATACTAGGTTACACTGCCAAATACCTGACAAACCAAGAAAATTCCTGGGCTTAGGAAGAAGACGGAGAAGGTAAGGAAATATTCCATATTATACTGTCTGCAGTAAACATGCTGGGTTTGAGACAGTGCATACACACTATGGTGACATACCTCATATTCCAATTGATCATTGGGGGAACCGATACAGTAATTAAATGGATTGTGGATCCCAGGGTAATGTGTATTCCAAATTGCATGCTGCTGAAAAATGTCGGTCTAGTTCTAATATTTTGACAGAGCAGATGATTTTTCATCAAAATTCAGCCCTGTTGCAAATTTGCTGACAGTCTTTGTCAGATATTTTGTTAAAATAGTCGTACATCTCTTGAAAGAATTTTGAAATGAGAGAGAACGAAGTAATTACTGTAAATACTACAATGACAGCTTTATAATAGTGTGACAGGACTGTCTCTGTAATGGCTTTCCACTCCCTCTGGGCAAGTCAGGCATCTGTGTTAATAAAAGTTTCAGATAACAATTCCAAGGGTGAGCACGATATGTTGGGATGAACATTCTATCTACTAAAAATAATTGTCAAAAGTGGCTTCATGACAAGGGGATTAAAACTCAACAGCTCCAAAACAGACAACACATGCTGACTCCTCAAAAGAAAACCCACCACCATTAATAATCTTGTGTCAGAGATAATGGGAACTGCAGATGCTGGAGAATCCAAGATAACAAAGTGTGAAGCTGGATGAAGGGTCTAGGCCTGAAACATCAGCTTTTGTTCTCCTGAGATGCTGCTTGGCCTGTTGTGTTCATCCAGCTTCACACTTTATGACCATTAATAATCTTGCCTGGCTGATGGATTTGCCTTCAAACATTGAAACATAGGAAATAGGAGCAAGAGTAGGCCATTCAATGTTGTCATGACTGACCATTCAACTCAGTCCCATATTGCCACTCTTTCCATACCCTTTGATTGTTTTAGCCTGATGATGTATCTATCTCTTTCTTGAAAACATTCAATGTTTTAGCCACGATAACAAAGTATGAAGCTGGATGAACACAGCAGGCCAAGCAGCATCTCAGGAGCACAAAAGCTGACGTTTCGGGCCTAGACGCTTCATCAGAGAGGGGGATGGGGAGAGGGTTCTGGAATAAATAGGGAGAGAGGGGGAGGCGGACCGAAGATGGAGAGAAAAGAAGATAGGTAGAGAGGAGAGTATAGGTGGGGAGGTAGAGGGGATAGGTCAGTCCAGAGAAGACGGACAGGTCAAAGAGGTGGGATGAGGTTAGTAGGTAGGAAATGGAGATGCGGCTTGAGGTGGGAAGAGGGGATGGGTGAGAGGAAGACCAGGTTAGGGAGTAAGAGACAGGTTGGACTGGTTTTGGGATGCAGTGGGGGGAGATGGTGAGCTGGGCTGGTTGTGTGATGCAGAGTGGGGAGGGGACGAACTGCGCTGGTTTTGGGGTGCGGTGGGGGAAGGAGAGATTTTGAAGATTGTGAAGTCCACATTGATACCATTGGGCTGCAGGGTTCCCAAGCGGAATATGAGTTGCTGTTCCTGTAACATTTGGGTGGTATCATTGTGGCACTGCAGGAGGCCCATGATGGACATGTAATCTAAAGAATGGGAGGGGGAGATGAAACGGTTAGCGACTGGGAGGTACAGTTGTTTATTGCGAACTGAGCAGAGGTATTCTGCAAAGCGGTCCCCAAGCCTCCACTTGGTTTCCCCAATGTGGAGGAAGCCACACCGGGTACAATGGATAGCATCACACAACCAGCCCAGCTCATCCCCTCCCCCCACTGCATCCCAAAACCAGCCCAGCCTGTCTCTGCCTCCCTAACCTGTTCTTCCTCTCACCAATCCCTTCCTCCCAACCCAAGCCGCACCTCCATTTCCTACCTACTAACCTCATCCCACCTCCTTGACCTGTCCGTCTCCCCTGGACTGACCCATCCCCTCCCTACCTCCCCACCTATACTCTCCTCTCAACCTATCTTCTTTTCTCTCCATCTTCGGTCCTCCTCCCCCTCTCTCTCTATTTATTCCAGAGCCCTCACCCCATCCCCCTCACTGATGAAGGGTCTAGGCCCGAAACGTCAGCTTTTGTGCTCCTGAGATGCTGCTTGGCCTGCTGTGTTCATCCAGCTTCACACTTTATTATCTTGGATTCTCCAGCATCTGCAGTTCCCATTACCTCTGATGTTTTAGCCACAGTATCTTTCTGCAGCAGAGTGCTCCACAGGATCTCTGATCTCTGGGTGAAGATATTTCTCCTCACCTCGATAAAAATGGTCTTCCCCATCTCAACCCTGGTTTGAACTCTGTGGATATCAGGAACATCCTTCTTGCATTTACCCTGTATAGTCTTGTTGCAATGTTACAGGTTACTGTGAGGCCCCCATAATTCATCTGAACTCCGGTGATTATAGTCCTAACCAATCCAGTCTCTCTTCATATGTCAGTCCTTCCATTTCAGGATTCAGCCTGGTTAACCTTTGCTGTGTCACCTCCATCACCAGAACATCCTTCCTCAGATATGGAGATCTGCACTACTCACAATACTCCAGACTTGAGGTTCTAGCAGTTTCATGGCAATCCCCAGTTTTAAAGGGAAAGAATGAAAGAAAATGGCCTTTTGTAAAGAACTGGTTAACCTGGCATCTGTGCAGGCATCTGGGGACAGAGATCTTCAGACGTATGAGACAACTCAATCAACAAATCCAGCACCTGGCAGACATCGTATCCAGGGACAGGCATAGAAATGGTAATGAACCCGAAACTGTGAACAATGGAGCCGATCTAGTTAATGGAATAACAATTTACACTAATCTGAAAACAGTTTGGGAGGCTCCATGAAGTTGTCAAAATTCCAGTTAAATGAATTCCGGACAGTATCGACCCTTTTGTTTCCACAAATGATGAGATTAAACGGGCCCCAGCAATTACTGGAGATGCTTGTGAAATTGAATTACCTGGAGGGGGCAGAGTTGGCCCGTCCTTTGGAATCACAAAGGTAAAAGGGGCAGCAGGGCCAGCTATCGGGCTCTTCTTCCTTTCCACTCTCCTCACCCTGAGCTCGCTGCTCCTCCAGACACTAACCCCTTGGGGCTGAAGACTTCGTCCCTGTCTGTGAACTCAGACTTTAGAAGTCCGCAACAACACCCGAGGCAGAGAGGGAGCCCCACTGGACAAGCAACAAGTCCCTCTGAGACCATAAGATCTCTTTTCAGACCTGGGACTCTCATACTCTGGAGTAGTTGGTTAGGCATGGGGGGAGGGTTTTGTGTGATTCTTAAAGTATAAGTACCCTGTAAATTGTGTAAGGTTAAAGATTTAGGTTGTGTCCGCTCCAGTTTTTTTATATTTTATATCATAGTGTAGAGTATAAGTTTTATCGAGGTATTGTGCGGATTGGGCAAGTTGAGTTTTCCTGTAATAAAGGTCACTGGTAATTTTGAACACATATTTGAGTCCACCTGTGCTCCTTCTGGGTACACCAACTTTGGCTGAGCTCACAGCAGACCCCAGACTATAATTCCAGTGTCAAGGACCGGAGGGTGATCCAGGCGATTCGAACCGCCCACTCAAGGGGGATTGCTGGCCAGGATAAGCAGTTTGATCTCTCTTTTTCTCTTTCTGTTAGGGGTACTGCCCGAGTGGGTGGCTACCAGGTGGCCGTAGTCCCACCAACAAGAGAGGGAATCGCCCAGGCATTGGTGGCGGTCACGATTACTGTGTGGACATAAGTTCCGACTCGCTGGTCAGGCTATAAACAGTGAGTTCAGTTCAGTACTCTCTCCAGCGGAGTTGCCCTAGCGCGACATTCCGGGTCTTTGGAGTTTCAGAGCCTGCTGGAGAGAGACCACCACAGTAATTGGGGACCCCCGGACACCAGCCTGAGTGTGGAGTAAAGGAAAGAGACCCTCCACAAGGTCTGTGTCACAGTTTGTCTCCACTGTTTCACTCACTTCGCTAAGATGCCGTGCATTTCTTACCTTTTACAGCTTAACCTCCTGTAACAAAAAAGACTTCTCTATGTGTAAAACAAGTAAAACTGAAGTCTAGGAGGTGGAATTGCTTTATAATAGACACGTGCACAATACGTGTCCAGCGAATTGACAGCTACACCAGTTTTTATTCTTTGTTGCCCAAAGATTGTCACCGAGCTGTTGAATGCCAAGCCAAGTAACAGCAAAATTAAAACAGAGTTTGAAATACCAGCCTGTGAACAGCACTGGAACAAGTGGTTGAGTGCAGCATTAAATCAACTGCTAATTCTCTGTGAGCCAATGCCTCAGACCAATTTCACCTTCCCATCTCAAATGTAAGCAAGATGTGGGTTCCCCTCCTTCATTTGAAGGTTCATTGTTCCTAGAAGATGGTGTCATCGCCTGATGGCCTCAGAATGAGGAGACTGCAAGTGGCCAGAAGGATATCTCAAGCAACTCTAGGTCAAGAAGGCCCAGCTTCAGACTGCCCCATCTTGGCCTGGGTTTAAGCATCTGACAGGCCACGGCTGGTCCAATGTTCAAGTGGATAGTGATAGAAGCTGAACGATGAAAACAAGATTGAGTTTCAAGGAGTCATCGCCATTCTCCCAGGCTGATACCACTACAATCCTGGGAAACATTGGAGAATAGATTAAGGTTTACTGTATGAGCCTGGAAGCCCCAGTCATTGAGTCATATAGCACAGAAATAGATCAAGGAACAAAGAAAATTACAGCACAGGAACTGGCCCTTCGGCCTTCCAAGACTGCACCAACACGCTGCCCATCACAACTAAAACCCTCCACCCTTCAGGGGACCATATCCCTCTATTCTCATCCTAATGATGTACTTGTCAAATTCTCTTCAAAAGTCACTGTAGTTTCTACTTCTACTACCTCCCCCAGCAGCATGTTCAGGCACCCACCACCTTCTGTGTAAAAAACTTGCTTCGTACATCACCTTTGAACCTTACCCCTCACACCTTAAACCCATGGCCTCTGGTAACTGATTCTTCCACCCTCGGAAAAAGCTTCTGACTGCCCAGTCTGTCCATGCCCTTCATAACATTGTAGACCTCTATCAGATCGCCCCTCAACCTCTGTTGTTCCAGTGAGAACAACCCAAGTTTCTCCATGCTCTCCTCATAGCTAATGCCCTCCATACCAGCCAACATCTTGGTAAATCTTTTCTGTGCCCTCTCCAAAGCTACCACATCCTTCTCATAGTGTAGCGACCAGAATTGAACGCAATATTTCAAATGTGACCTAACTGAGATTCGATGAAGCTGCAACATTACCTGCCAATTTTTAAACTCATTGCCCCAGCCGATGAAGGCAAGCATGCCATTATGCCTTGTTGACTACCGTCTCCACCTGCGTGGCTGCTTTCAGCGACCTGTGTACCTTCCTTCAGTCCAATGAGTCCATGCTGAGCATAACCCAAAACTAAATTAGTCCTACGTGCTTGTGCTTGGCCCATATCCCTCCAAAACTTGCCTATTCATGAGCTTATCCAAAGGTTTTTAATGTTGCAACTGTACCCGTATCCGTCACTTCATCTGGAAGTTCATTGCACACACAAACCACCCTCTGGGGAAAAGAATTGCACCTTGCATATTTTTTAAATCTTTCTTGTCTTAGTTTAAAAGTATTCCTCCTTGTCTGGAAATGCCCCCCACTCTGGGGGAAAAAAAAACACCTGCCATTCACCTTATCTACACCTCTCATGATTTTATAAACCTTGATAAGGTCACCCCTCAACCTCTCATGATGTAGTGAAAAATTTATCTAACCTCTCCTTATAACTCAAACCCTGCATTCTTGGCTACACTCTGATCAGTCTCTTCTAACCCTCCTCCACCTTAATAATATCCTTCCTATAACAAGGGGACTAGAACTGGACACAGAGGCCTCTCCAATGTCCTGCACAACCTCAACATAATGTCCCAACTCTGATACTTAAAGGTCTGAGCAATGAAGGCAAGTGTGAGAAATGCTTCCTCAACCACACTATCTGTATGTGATGCAATCTTCAAAGAATTATGTACTCAAACCTCGAGGTCCTTCTACTCTACATCACTACCCAAGGCCTTATTTTTAATCATGTAAGTCTTGCCTTTGGTGGTTTTACAAAAATGCAATATCTTGCATTTATCCAAATTAAACTCCATCCAGCACTCTACAGCCCATTGACCCAATTGCTCAAGATCTCTTTGTAAATCTTAGAGAACCTTCTTCATTGTCCACTATGCTACCAATCTTGCAGTCATTTGCCAATTTATTAACCATGCTTTCTAAATTCTCAAGTATTAGATGAGAAACTCACCTTGACAACTTGGGGTAAAATGGTTACAATATCATATTGCCCTGAATCTGTGTTCTTGCAACGATGCTGCCAATGTTCATTTCTGCCGCACTTTCATTCTCCTGCTTCCTGAGCATAGACCAGGAGGACTTCCTTCCTCGTTCACAAACAAGATGTTGGTCCTTCTTTCCAGTTCTTCTGCACAGACATCTGGTGCCTTGTGTTAGCAGGCAGGAAATGGAGGTGTGGCTTGAGGTGGGAGGAGGGCATAGGTGAGAGGAAGAACAGGTTAGGCAGGTGGGGACGAGCTGGGCTGGTTCTCTCCCCCACTGCATCCCAAAACCAGCCCAGCGCATCCCCGCCTGCCTAACCTGTTCTTCCTCTCACCTATCCCCTCCTCCCACCTCAAGCCGCACCTCCATTTCCTACCTACTAACCTCATCCTGCCCCCCCTTGGCCTGTCCGTCCTCCCCCGACTGACCTATCCCCTCCCTACCTTCCCACCTATACTGTCCTCTCCACCTATCTTCTCCTCTATCCATCTTCAGTCCACCTCCCCCTCTCTCCCTATTTATTTCAGAATCCTCTCCCCATCCCTCTTTTCTGATGAAGGGTCTAGGCTTTTGTGCTCCTAAGATGCTGCTTGGCCTGCTGTGTTCATCCAGCCCCACACTTTGTTATCCAGAGTAGAGAGAGATGCTTGATACCAGTGTGGACTCCATGCACCAAAGGGCCTCTTTCTGGGTTGTAAAATAAATAGAGCCGTACAGTCCTACAGCATGGAGCCAGACTCTTTGACCTGAGCTGATCCATGCCGACCAAAATGTCTAGCCACAGAGCCCCATTTTCCTGCACTTGGCCCATATCTTTCCAAACCTTTCATATCCATGTACTTGTCCAATTGCCTTTTAAATGTTGTAAATGTTGTTGCCTCAAGCACTTCCACTGGCAGCTTGTTCCATATGCGTACCAACCTCTGTGGAACAAAAGTTGCCCCTCGGGTTCCCATATATTCTTTCCCTTCTTACCATAAACTGATGCCCTCGAGTTCTCGATTCCCCAACCCTGGGAAAACGACTGAGTGTATTCACTGCACCCATGCCTCTCATGATCTTATACACTTCTAGAAAATCATCCCTCAGTCGCCTCTGCTCTAAAGAAAAAAATCCTAGCTTGTCCAATAACTCTCCCTTTAACTCAGTTCTTTGAGTAACGGCAACAACCTTGTAAATTTCTTCTGAACTCTTTCTAGGTCAATAACATCTTTCTATGGCAAGGCGAACCAAACTGAACACAATATTCTAAGTGTGGCCTCACCAATATCCTGCACAACTGCAACAAAGCTTCCCATCTTCTATACTCAATGCCCTGACTAATGAAGGCCAGTGTGTCAAAATTCTTTCTCACTGCCCTGTCTACCTCTGACTCCACTTTCAGAGAACTGTGCGCCTGAACTCCAAGGTCCCTCTGTTCCACTACACTCCTTAAGGCCCTACCATTCACCATGAAACTCCCACCTTGCTTTAACTTTCCAAAATGCAACACCTCACACTTATCTATATTAAACTCTTACCCAGATTAGAATGTAAGGCTTAATGAAAAATGAGAAAGTTCCAAATGAATGTTTTCTATGTTGACATTTTATCCAAGCACAGTATATTTTTATGGCAGGTCCCCACCCAAGATATTTAAACTACTAGATGCAGCCATGTGTACTTTGGGAAAAAAAAAAGTCATGACTGAGATTTGTGCCCCAAATATTGATGCTACAGTCATCTGCAAAGCTGGAATAATAGAGTTTGTAGTCACATTCTGCAAGTTTAAGCTGGGATAGTGACAAAAGACATTGCAGTGATGAATGTGTTAAGAACTATTCAATGATTCCTGGAGAACAATTCTTTTCAACATTTGCAGTAAAGGGGAAATGTTATGCTGCATTAACACATTTAAAAGACCTATTAATGTCATCAAAACTATTTTAATTGACCATATTACTGGGAAGTCAGTTCATAACATTCTACAACACCAGGATTAATCCTCTCAGGAATTCATATATTTGTTTTTAGAAGAAAAATTCAGGCTAATGCAGTTTTGCTGAATTGTGGGATAATCTAGAAATATGGATTTATAATTCCATAACCTGCCATTCAGGTGGCACTTAGATTAAATGGTGCCACTGTAGCTGGGCTTTTGAAGATAGGGACCGTTGGTGTGTTCCACATAGTTACTCGAGCTGCTGCTGTGAGGTGCACCTTTCTGGGACACAACGTCATGTCAGCAAACAGTTTGTGAATTAGTAATTTCCCATCTGGCCAGAACATGGCGTCAGACAATGGAAATTAGAAACCCAAATTGCAAAATGTAACCACTCAACACACTCTTGACCTAGTCAACACACTCACTTATCATGGTGGTAGCATCCCTAACTTTGGGTCAGAAGACCTGGATTTAAGTCCGACCTGCTCCACCAGTGTGTCGTAACACATCTACTCGGGTTGATTAAAAATATCCAGAAGGAAGGTTGGATGGGACGGATCTTGACAGCTGGAAACAACATTTTTGATAAGCTTCAATCAATTTATTTTTTTCTTACAGTGTCCATCCTCACTACAGCCATTTTAACCTGTTTGACATTATTCAAAAGGGGTAGAACTGAGGCTGATGGCAGCAGTGTACCTTGAGCTGTGAGTGCAACAACTTTCGCACGCAGAGACTATAAGAGGTATGGGGTGTGAAGCAGCTGGCCTCTTGAATCTGCAGCAAGTCAGCAAGATTTAACAGGAGCTGCAGAGAAGGGGAAGCTCTGTGTGATGTTCTCTAGCAAGAAATAGCATAGAGCTGGACTCACTCATGCTCCTGGAAAGTCCCAGGATGCTGCCTGGGAGATAGAACAATGCAACCTGCATCTCCATGTGCATCCTCATCAGTGCTTCCCTGTTGTCTGCACCTCTGAAATCCTCATCCAAGTTCTTTAAAGGTCATTGGCTTTGCCCCCACCTTCACTGAGCTGGTACATGAAATATCTTTTCCTCCTGATGTAGAAGTAGCCAACTTGTGCCCAATGATTCACCAGGCTCAGATCCTAAAACTATGGCAGACTTTTGGGCACTTGTAGCTCTGCTATCTGACCTCGTGGAGGTAAGTGTCAGCACAAAGTGATGGAGTGTCTTCATTGAGACAATGGGGTTGTGCTCTCTCTTCCTGGTCAATATGCTATGACTGGGCAGATGCCAGTTTTTGGTGCCTGAGTGCAGGAAATCTGGAGGGGAGGCTTGGTTTGTTTGGGCAGTTGAGAAGGCAGCATCAGGAGAGAAAATCCAAACACATTCCTTGTGCTGTCTGAGGATCTTCGTTAAATTTCAACTGTAACAATAATGTTAAGACTCTCAACACTTGTCATGTTTATTAATTGGATAGTTACTTTTGATCTGCAGGTAAATTTGGGAATATGGAAGTTTCTGGCAGATATTTGCCAGTCTCCAGTGGTGCTGTTGCTCCCTGCTGATGGATCCTGTGACAGCCTGAACTTGTTGCTCGTACTCAGTTCAAAGCTAAGTGATAGGTACTACAGCCTCGAAAAATCCTCCTAAAGACAATCCACCCCATTTAAACAGGAGATGAGCTGCTTATACTGATACTGACCCTCATGTAGAAGCTGTACAGATGGAGTGCTAAAGAAGAAGACAGGCTTTCTTGAGTCATCAGGTGTGGTCTGTGTCATGAAGGTGAACAGAACGTGAGAGGTTCTCAGGTCATTCTGCACATTCCTTGTTGTCTGCCCTGCCAGAGTCATGGGCTTTGCTACAGACAACCCTGGGAGACCCCTCTTTTTGATAAGGGCCAGGAAACGCAGATGTCCTCATCACCCATCAGTTATGGATGGCATTGTATTGCAAGAGCGAGAGAGTAGGGGTTTCAGTGATATTATTTTCACTGTGTTTGAATGACATATCTGTAACTGCTGAAAGTCTGTGGTGACAGCAAATGTGAGACTGGCACCATTGAAATGTGCGTGAGGGTAAGATGAAGTGCTTGGTTGTTCAATGATGGGAGAGTGATGGGTCCCGATGCATTGATTATGTTACTGGGATGGTGGCTACATGATCTTTTAAAGATGCATTCAAAGACTTTGAGAAATCTCATGAAGATTTTGAATTTCTTGGGGCATCGATGCCAGCTCCTCAGAGCCAATCCCCCCGAATTGACATCCCTGAACATCTTCCCTCATTCTCTAGAGCGGAATGACCTGAGAACCTCTCTCATTCTCTGTTCACCTTCATGACACAGACCACACCTGATGACTCAAGAAAGCCTGTCTTCTTCTTTAGCACTCCATCTGTACAGCTTCTACATGAGGGTCAGTGTCAGTATAAGCAGCTCATCTCCTGTTTAAACGGGGTGGATTGTCTTTCGGAGGATTTTTCGAGGCTGTAGTACCTATCACTTAGCTTTGAACTAATGGGTACGAGCAACAAGTTCAGGCTGCCACAGAATCCATCAGCACGGAGCACAACACCACTGGAGACTGGCAAATATCTGCCAGAAACTTCCATATTCCCAAATTTACCTGCAGATCAAAAGTAATTATCCAATTAAGAAACATGACAAGTGTTGAGAGTCTCAACATTATTGTTACAGTAGAAATTTAACGAAGATCCTCAGACAGCACTTTCCAAACCTTCCATGTAGAAGGACAAGGGCAGCAGATACATGGGAATGCCACCACCTCCAACTTCCCCACCAAGCCACTCACCTTCCTGCCTTGGAAATATATCTCCATTCTTTCACCGTCGCTGGGTCTAAATCCTGGAATTCCCTCCCTAATAGCACTGTGGGTCAGCCCACAGCAGGTGAAGGTCAGCGGATCAAGAAGGCAGCTCACCCCCACCTTCTCAAGGGGCAACTCGGGATGGCTGTATCTGTCTTCTGTCTCAACAAAGAAACTCATTTCCTGTATCCAAATCCAGGAGTTCATAGATAAATGTCCCTACTGAAGAATGTATCCAACAGTTGTTACCAAGGCAACTGCAAGTTGTCACACAACAAAGTTAAAGGAAGTAAAAGTGCATTCTCTTTAAAAAATATATAAGATATCCCAATTTTACAGTTATACTTTCAAAATAAAGATAGCAAACACTTAGCAAAGCCCTGCAATGCAGGACAGTATTCATTTTAAATGTAAAAGGAGTAAGCAGGTGAATAACATCACACACTTCCACATGGGATCAAAAAAGAAGTAAAACATGGTCTGTCTGAAATTACAAGTTGAAAACAGACCCTGATTTCCAGTTTTTTCTTTATTCTTCCTTGGAACATGAAAGTAGCTGACAAGGCCAGCATACGTTAGCGTGCTTGGCTTTTTCACAGGGCAGTTAAGAATTAACTACATTGCCCTGGGCTTGGAGTTATATGTAGGCCAGACTGGAGAACATGGGGCAGATTTCCTTCACCAAAGAGCATTAGAAAAACCAGTTGGATTTACAAACCAATGGCTAAGAGTCATCATGGCTGCCATTGCTTATATTAGCTCTGTCATCTGATTCGTTGTTGAATTTAAATTCCCCTGGCTACCATGGTGGAATTGGAGTGCATTAGCCTAGTCCTATGCAATACATGCCCAATGTCATTTCCATTAGTCCTCCAAAATCCCTTATAAACTACTTGCAAGATCTTCAAAAACATTAAGTAATGTTGCCTCACTTAAATTCTGAGAAGCTTCAGAATATTTATAAAGCATAACAGCATTTACTAGTCCCTACTGCCTTTACTGGCTGCATTATTGAGCATAGGATCAATTCTTTCTGCTATTAATTTTGTATTTTCCAAAACTCTGCTTAGACTTCTTGATTTGAAAGACCAGAATAGTAATGATTAAAAGCACAGAAATTCACCATGAATTAATAGATTTCAATTAGCAGAGCTGTTTAGCTAGCTCTGCACATAGCTTTGCTGGTGTCAACATCAATAGTTGTATTCAGTGCCATGCATACCCTATTCAAAATAAAGACACACACCATATGATTACAGAAACACATTGAGATAATTAAAAAGTGGATGACGCAAATAAGTAATGATCTCATACTGGAATCAGTAGATGTACAAACCAAGTTCCTCAACAATGTTCAAAATGGCCAAGAGCCAGTAGAAATGTTTTTCTCCATTTTATTAAATTCACTCCTCCTGAAGATACTAACTTAGAAGGAACATTGTTCTGTGGTGGCTAACAGCCCTTTGATAATCTGTGCTAATGTTCATAGTTCATGTATAAGTCTTGACAGCTAATGCATTATCATCAACCCTGACCACAGTTCATCTAACATCCACATAGAATTGTGGAATTAATACAGCACAAGAGATCATCAGGCCTGACAAACCTGCACTGGACCCCGATAGTCCATTATACACTCTCAAACTGGATGGGTAGGTGAATCTGTGGGCAAATATTTTGGCACTCTGTTGGTCAGCATTGGCAGAAAAATGTGTATAAAACCTTATATAATCACATTGCAGTTTATTTATATTGTTGGCCAACCTATGTGCAAATACAGGGCACTCTGCCATAATGCATGTTCCAGCAATGCAATTTGGCTACAATGTAATTGACGAATGGGGTAATGCCATTTCTAAAACACGAAGTTGTGTTGGCCATAACACGATTCTATCGAGTATGCATCAACATTGCGGGCTTTGACAAAGGAAAATTTCTTTCCTTCGCACCTTGCAGATGGTATAAATGTTCAGAGTAAGTCATAATGAGCTCATTTGAAAAAGGTAATTGGATTTTATGTCATAAACCTCAAATATAATCTCACCCAGAGAACTACCTTCTTGTTAGGAAAATATGTGAAGTCTTAGTTTCAAGAGTTCATGCTGAGCACATTAAATGCAAATAAAGAAGTATAGTTTAAAATAAGGAGTGCTGTTAAATATGCACCTTTATGTGTTGTATTTTTGCCTAGATTTTGTTATGTATTTAATATGTAAAAACTTTTGAACTTGCTCATTTAAATCATTTTTACTAAAAGTTGTCTGTGTTACAACCTGCTCTTTTCCAGCACTATTTTGAATGCAAAGTTACTCAGTTTGGTAACAGTTTTGTTGCTTGTTATGGCCATCTACGTTATAGAACATGGAACATAGAAAAGTACATCTCAGTACAGGCCTTTTGGCCCACAATGTTGTGCCGTGGAATAATCCTAATCCAAAAATAAAATAACCTAACCTACATTCCCCTCAATTCACTGCTGTCCATGTGCATGTCCAGCAGCCGCTTAAATGTCACTAATGACTCCGCTTCCACGACTTCCACTAGCAACGTATTCCATGCGCTCACAACTCTCTGGGTGAAGAACCTCCCTCTGACGTCTCTTCTATAACTTCCTCCTAACACCCTAAAACTATGACCCCTCGGTATTGACATCAAAATTGTGATCTTATAAAGGACGGACAAACATAGAAACATAGAACATAGGGGAAGGAGTAGACCATTCGGCCCTTCAAGCCTGTGCCACCATTCAACATAATCTTGACTGATCATGCAATCTTAGTATCCCATTCCCCACCACCCCCATACCCTTTGATCCCTTTAGCTGCAAGGGCCGCACCCAGTTCCCTCTTGAATATATCTACCGATCTGGCCCCGAACAGCTTCCAGTGGGAGAGAATTCCACAGGTTCACAACTCTGTGAGTGAAGAAATTCTTCGCCATCTCAGTCCTGAATGCCTTCCCCTCTATTCTTAGACAGTGAGCCCTAGTTCTGGGCTTCGTTAATATTGGGGAACATTCCTCCTTCATCTAGCCTGAGCAGTCCCATCAGGATTTTATGTTGTCTATGAGATACCCCTCAATCTTCTGAATTCCAGTGAGTACAAAACCAGTCAATCCCGTCTTTCCTCATATGTCAGTCCTGCCATCCCGGGAATCAGTCTGGTGAACCTTTGTTGGACTCTCTCGACAATAAGAATGCCCTGCGTCAGAACTAGGAGACCAAAACTATACTCAAGGTGTGGCCTCACCAAGGCCCTGTATTACTTCAGGAAGATATCCTTACTCCGATACTCAAACCCTCTCGCTATGAAGGGGAGCATGCCACTAGCTGCCCTCACTGCCTGCTGCACCTGCATGCCAACCTTCAGCAACTATTCCACCATAAAACCCAGGTCTTGTTGCGCTTCACCTTTTCCTAAACTGCCACCATTCAGATAATAACCGTCCTTCCTGTTTTTGTGACCAGAGTGAGTAACCTCACATTTATCCACATTGTATTTCATTTGCCAAGTATATGCCCATTCAGTCAATCTGTCGAGTCACCGTGCAGCCTCTTAGCCAGTCCCAAGACATTTAGGTCACACCAATTTTTATCATGGATCTGTACCTTATCAATGTGGATCAATCTGCTCACTGTCTCTATCTAGATCACTACAGTTCTACCGTGGATAATTTTCCCACCGCTTCTCCCTTCATGATGAACTACAATGCCTGAGAAATTTTCTCCCTACTCAGAGATGGTAAGCTTCAGGCAAAGCACTCTGCCCAAACGTTTTCCATACCTGCTGCTTATTCTACAAGAAAGGCATTGTGTAAACTACCAGTCACATCTTCTAAACATTTTCCTCAGGGGCTTACGGGATCCAGTGTATACAGAGGGTGCTACCTTCTGATCAAACGTGTTGTGGAGCAAACAACAAGCAATTTGTTTTTCAAATCTGCAGTTATTTCTTGTTATAAGAATAGACTCCTTATTATAGGGTGGCACTGTGGCTCAGAGGTTAGCATTGCTACCTCACAGCGCCAGGGATCTGTGGCTGATTTCACCCTTGGGTGACTGTCTGTGTGGAGTTTGCACGTTCTCCCTGTGTCTGCGTGGGTTTCCCCAGGTGCCCCAGTTTCCTCCCACAGCCCAAAAATGTGCAAGTTGGGAGGATTGACCATGCTAAATTGCCCATTGTGTCTCGGGATGTTTAGGCTAGGTGGGTCAGCCATGCAGGGTGACAGGGATGCAGCAGTGGGACCCTGAAGAAGGACCCAGATCTGAAACGTTAGCTTTCCTGCTCCTCTGATGCTGCTTGGCTTGCTGTGTTCATCTAACTCTACACCTTGTATCAGGAAGAGGGATGCTTTGTTTCAGAAGATGGGTATGGCCTTTAGTTAGGATCATCTGATTTGATCAGCGGTCAGGAACAGAAGAATGAAATTGCAAGCGAGGCTGATATTCAGATTGAGAGGGTAGAGTAGATGAGTTTCATCCTTTGCAATTGGCTCTGAGGTTCTTGTAGCTTATATGGATGAGAGTGGATCTGCATGGCATGGAGGTACAGAAAGCCATTCAAGTGGGGCTCTTAAGTATAAATGTTATGGTAACAGAGGCCTGTATGGTCAGAAGGATAGGCACTGTCCTCTGTAGTGAGAACCCAGAAGGCTGTGTTGTCTGTCTGATGTTTGGGTTTGTAACCCAGCTGGGCATCATGACATGAGCAGAACCAGCAAAGAAGACCTGCCCAGGGATTATGAGCAGTTAGAGACCACGTCAAAGTTATATAGTCATTGAGTCATAGAGTTGTACAGCAGCCCCTTTAGTCCAACTCGTCCATGCTGACCAGATATCCAAAATTAATCTAGTCCCATTTGCCAGCATTTGGCCCATATTCCTCTAAACCCTTCCTATTCATGTACCCATCCAGATGCCTTTTAAATGTTGTAATTGTACGAGCCTCCACCACTTCCTCTGGCAGCTTGTTCCATACATGCGCCACCCTCTGTCTGAATAAGTTGTCCCTTAGGTCCCTTTTAAACCTTTCCCCTCTTACCTTAAACATGTGACCCCTCTAGTTTTGGACTCCCCCACCCTGGGGAGAAGGCCTTGGCTATTTATGACACCTTTGCAGCCAGCGCATTGTTTCATTTGTCTTTCTCCAGATAGTTTCACTACTTGGTTAGAGGCACAACGTGGTCATTTCACTTCTAAAAAGTCTTTGACATATCCGTTGGAAGTCATAGCTTACAACAACTGTCACAGGAAAGATAAATTGGTTTCCTTAAAGTTTACAGTGATTTTTGACTCTAGAGGATAGAGAGTCTGCTCCTGAGGTGAGGAAGAACTGAACAATTCTCCTTCTCATTGATTGGTAACTTATTACTGACTTCAAGCCGTCCAGTTACCTGAGAACCAATCACATGGTTGTTCGTAGTTAAAATTGTCCCTGTCATTTATACCAGATCACTAGTCCATAGACCAATCAACTTCTTGTGGCCAGCAATGGCAACATTGGTACACCCTCTGAGCTCCAAATTATCTGCAACTCGACCTTCAATTACTGCTTGTTTAAACAATTGTTTCTGATGCTTACCATTGGTATCAGGTTACTAGTATTCAAATTGCAGTCACCCTTTAAAAAAAACTATATCTCACACTACTACACCAAGCATTAGTGGGGGAGGGAATTGATGTTTGTGAATGTGGTGCAAATCGAGTCGGCCAATTTATCCCGAATGATGTCAAGCCTATTGGGTGTTGTTGGAGCTGCATGCATCCAGGCAAGTGGGGAGTTTTCATAGAAATTTCATAGAATCCCTACAGTTTGAAAACAGGCCCTTCAGCCCAACAAGTCCACACTGGCCCTTAAAGCTCCCACCCAGACCAATCCCCCCATAACCCACCTAATCTACACATCCCTGAACATTATGGGCAATTTAACTATTCTATCACCCTCTTGACATGTAATTTGTAGACAGTGGATAGGCTTTGGAGGGTCAAATGTTATGAGCTTCAGGATTCCCAGCCTCAGACCTGCTCTTGTAGCCACAGCATTTATATGGCTAGTACGTTTTAGCTTCTGATCAATGGTAACCAAGGAAACAGCGGTGGGAATGGTATTGGAGTTAAAGTCTGACAAACTCCCCAGGCCAGAAGGCTTGTATCTCAGGATCTCAAAAGAACTGTGTCCCGAAATAGTCATGGAATTAGAACTAAATTAGATAGAAATATATATTGTTAGTGGATAATCTGTCAGTCATTGAAGTTGGTAGGATATTGGAACGAAATGCAAAAGGCAATGACAGTGGAAATTGCAGTCAGCTGGCCATAACCTTTCAACCTTACCTGGATTTGCCCTTGTTCAAATAAGATAGTAAGATTAACCTGACAATTACAGGCTAGACAGTTTAACTGCAGTATTAATAGTCACATGACTAAACATGAGCAGATTTTGAGAAATCAGTCTGGATTGATTAAAGGAAAATGATGTATCAAGCATCTACTGCCTCCACCACCAATGCTCAGCAGCAGCAGCAGTGTGTGCTATCTACCAGGTGCATTGCAGAAATTCACCACAGATCCTCAGTCAGCACCTTCCAAACCCATGAGCACTTCCAGCAACTAGGACAAGGATACATGGGAACATGACCGCCTTCAAGTTCCCCTCCAAGTCACTCATCATCCTAACTTAGAAATATTCTTCACATTGGCTGGGTCACTATCATAGAATTCCTTCCCTAATGGCGTTGTGGCTCAACCCACAGCAGGAGGACTGCAGCAGTTCAAGAAGGCAGCTCACTCCCACCTTCTCAAGGGGCAACTAGGGATGGACAATAAATACAGGTCATGCCAGCAAAGCCCACATCTCAAAATGAACAAAAAAAATGTCTAATTAACTTGCTGGGGATTTTTTGGAGAGGTAACTGAGAGGGTTAATGAGGAGAAGGCCATTGATGTGGTGCACACAGACTCCCAAAATGTATTCGATACAGCGTCACCCAACAGTCTTGAGAAGTTATGCACCATGGAATAAAACAAAATCTGGCAATGCAGGTAGAAAATTGGCTGTGTATTTCTGGATGGGAGTTCCACAGTGGGATGCTTGTTTTCAAAATTTGCAAAATCCACAGCATTTTAGAGAATTGCAAATTGTGAGAAGGATAATGTAGGGCTCCAAAAGGATGCATTCCTAGGCAAGGTAAGAAGTAGGGGGGTCTGCTTCGTAATCAGCATCTCCTGGTGCTCAGACATGGTGACCCTGGTGAGTTACTTCTCCCCAGACCTAGAATATCTAACAGTGAAATTTCTTCCCGACCACTTGCCATGTGAGTTCACCTCCACTATCCTGACAGCAGATTACATCCCACCCCATGCACTTGACGAAGATTACAACATTACAAACTAACATGGGACAAAATACCCTGAAGCCATATTCCTCACAGTTGGTGACTTCAGCAGGCTAAACTCAAGAACATGCTACCAAAGTACCATCAACTTATCTTCGGTCCCACCAGAGGCTTGAACATCCTCATCCATTGCTATACAACCATCAAAGATGCCTGCCTTATAATCCACCTTTCACATTTGGAAAATCAGATCATAACACTATGCTCCTCCTCCCAGCTTAGAAGCAGAAATTGAATTGCAAGGACCTGGTGCAGCGTCAGTCTGAGGCAATGAAAAGGGCTTCAAAGGACAGCTTTGAATCAGTGGACTGATCCATATACAAGAACTCAGTAACCCAATCTAAACATGTGCGCCATTACTGTTACAGGCTTCATTGGAGGGTAAATAGAAGACTGTATGCCAACAACAGTAATCTGAATGATCCCCAGTCAGAAAACATGGGAGATCGGAGCCCTACCAAAGTCCAGGTCTCGGGAATACAGGTCGGGCAACCCAGATTTATGCAGGAAACCCAGGTATGATCAAAGAAAATGACGTTATTGAGAAGGGGGAAGGGGTGGTCATTCAGCTTCAGCAAAGGCTTCTACACCAGGGTGTAGGAATTTCTCTGCCAGTTGCTGTAATGCTCAGAAGGGAAAGCTTCACCAATATGTATTTCCAGTACAAGGTATCTTTTCTTCACAATCCAGCCCTCCAGGCGAGATGAGTGTTTTCAATGCATTGTTGTCCATCAGACATCAAGCTATGATAAAGTGGAGGTTCCACTGATACTGTCAAGAAGATAGCAAGCCTTCCTTTCGAGCCATGAGTGGTACAGATTAAGAATTCTCATAAAGGAAGTAAATTGCTGGTCCGAGAAGAATAAAGGAAGCAGTTGTGTATCTCTCAGCTGGCAAGCTTGGATGCTGGAGTCACTGCTTTTGCAAGAGTTAGCTTTGATTCCCAAGCAGCGTTCCCGCCACTTGTTAGGAACACCCACTGGAATTAAATAACTCCTCAGAGCTTGGTCTGATGAATCAATGGCAGATGAATTTCTGCCTTCACACTTTTGGAGGCTATGCTTACTCAAAGCAGATGCTACTTTAAAATTAAATGAGTAATAACTAGGGCAAATGTCTTAGTACATTCCACAGTTTTTTTTTTGGATCTACTGCGTGTCACTTAAATTATAGAACGTAATAAACCTCAAGCGCTCTGGAAATTCTGGCTTCAGAGAATTCCTGATGGTTTTTGTTTTGGCTGTGAGATTTAAACACCACTAACAAGGCCAGCATTTATTTACCCAGAGATAGGAGGAATTGCCGATGCTGGAATGTGAGATAACCACTTGTCGAGCTGGATGAACACAGCAGGCCAAACAGAATCAGAGGAACAGGGAGGCCGATGTTTCAGGCCTAGACCCTTCAACAGAGGGGTCCTCTGCTCGTCTGATGCAGCTTGACCTGCTGTGATCATCCAGCTCTACACCTTGTTATCTCATTTATTTACCCATTTCAAACTGTCCTGAAGAATGAGTTGGTGAGAAACCTTCTTAAACTATTGCTGCCCATCTGGTTGTAGGGACACCTGGCGTGTTGTTTGGGAGGCAGTTCCAGGATTTTGATTCAGCCTCAGTGAAGGAAGGTGGCTTATTTCTAAGTCAGAATGGCTTGTGGTTTGGAGGAGAATTATGAAGCATTGCACCCATGCATCCATGTCTCTTGTCCTTCTGGAAGAGATCAGATGTTTAGAAGATGCTGTTTTAAAAGCCTTTGTGAGTTTTTCAAGAGTATCATGTAAATTGTGCACACAGTTGGCACTCTGAAGTGGTGAAGTGAGTTAGTAAATGCAATGTCAATCAAGTGAGCTGCTTTGTCCTTGATGATGTTGAACTTCTTGAGTGTTGTTGGATTTGCAAGTCAAGGTTGACTTGTGTCTCAGTCCTACCTTCTGTCTTGAAAATGGTGGACAAACGTTGATGAATCTATTCACCATATTATTCTCATGTCACTGACCTAATTTTGAAGTGCCAAGATTTATATAGCTGATCCTGTTAAATTTCTGGTCAGTGGTAGTCCCCAGGATATAATTGTTGGGGATTCACCAATGCTAATGTGTCAAAGGGGTAAAAGCAAGTGATACTGCTTTGTGGTTTGCTACGAAATGTTAGCCCAGGAAACATGCATCACAGATAGTCAAGTTCCTATTGAATCAGATGTCTGAAGTTTTCATCTTCACAAGGTTATGATAGCACAGACCACCTTTTAAAAATTCTATCATGGGATGTGATCATCAAAGTGGCCAGCAATTGTTATCCATCTCTCATTGCCTTAGAACTGAATGGCTTTCTAGGACACTTCAGAGAGCAGTTACATGTCTGCCCCAAACATGCTGCAGATCTGGGAATGCATACATGACAGACCAAGCAAGGGTGGTAGATTTCCACAACAACATTAGTGAACGAGATGGATTTTAACAAAAGTTGATATTTGATCGATCACCATGACTGAGGTCCGTTTTCCATTTTAGATTTATTAATTGAAGTTAAACTCCACTCGCTGCTATGGTACAATTTGAGCCCACCTCCCAGAACTTTAATAGGGGCTTCTAACTTACTAGTTGAGTGATTTTACCAATGTGCCACCATCTCCGGTGACTTACGTGCACAACCTGGTGAATTAACTCCATCGCCAAGACACCCCGTATTTACACGTGGAAAATCCTTGCCCTGACCTAGTTAGCACAGAACCATCTCTGGGAGTGAACGGAACCACAGACACTGGTGTTTGTATCTGTCATCTAGGGCTCCCTGCTTGGATAAGGTTAACAGCCCCAATCGGGGAACTCAGATTCTATGTGTCTACTTGGCTGACCTCATTGCAATCATTAAATCTGGTTCTGTGTTGACTGATGTTATTGTACTTTATACATGGGCAGTTGAGTATCTGCACTGACTTCATTGCTCAATGAGATTGAATGAAAAGAGATGTATACCTTTAAACATGAATGTTACACGTTGTAATATTATTTAATTGGCTTAAAGGTACATGTCTGCCTGGCCTGGACTATATGCCATAATACAACATATCCCTTTTTCCTTTTAAAGAATGGGAACTTCCTTCCACACAACATATAGAAGAATGCATATACATTGTACATTTGTAGTCAGATAACAATACAATAGATGCACAACATGACCAGATCTAGCCATAGAATCTCTCTAGTGTAGAAGCAGGGCATTCAGCTCATTGAGCCCAAACCAACCTCCTGATGAGCATCCCACCCAGGCTCACCCCCTTACCATTTTCCTGCAGCCCTGCATTTCCCCTGGTACATCCACATAGCTTGCATTTCCCTGGACACTGTGTGCAATTTAGCCTGGCCAACTCAACTAACCTGCACACCTTTGGACCATGGGAGTAAATCTGAGGAAACCCTCACAGACACGGGGAGAATATGCAAACTCCACATAGACAGTTGCCTAAGGGCGGAATTAAACCCAGGCCCCTCACACTATGAGGCAGCTGTGCTCACCTCTGAGCCATTGTGCAGTCTTCTATCATGAATGAAGGCAAGACTTTATACTGAAATGACAAATGTCATGGCGTGATCTAACTCTCCTTAGGGTCTGCCCAGCATAGAATCTGTGCCGTAATACAACACATACCTCTCTCTTGTTGGATATGGCCATTACCTTGTACTTGCATTGTGTGACTGTTACTTGTCACTTTGTCAGCTCTGGCCTGCGTATTGTTGAAATCTTGCTGCAACCAAACCCAAACTGCTTCAGTACCTAAGGAGTTGTGACCCTTTCTGAATATTGTGCAATCATTAGCCAACATTCCCACTTTTGATCCTCTGACACTTGGCAGTCGAAAGTGAATAAGGACTAGGAGGCTAGCCTGAGAAACTCCCGCAGTGATGTCCTTGAGTTAGTTGGCATCCAACAATCAAACCCATCTTCCTTTGTGCTGTGCATAGCCCGAAATGATGGGAATATTGTACCATGGAACAACAAATCAGGAGCTGCAAACAACATTACTTGTCCTCACAAGTTCTGTATTTTATTGGATTTATTTTCCATAGATTTTACTTTGTTGACTTACTCATTGCGTCATTCTTATACTAGTCATTCATGAAACAACACTTTCCCTTACCCGCTGTGGTTAAAAAGTTCACATATGGATTTGTGTGAAGTGTGTCATTGTTGCCATTCTACTTTTCTTTGGATGTGACTCAAGTATGATAAAACGTAATTGGTTCAGCTTATGTAATGGGTAAAGGAAGGGAAGTCTTGACAAATAACTCAAGCTGCCACTCACTCGCATCCAAATCTTACAGATAGATATGCCAAATTTCTCATAACAGATGCTCATGAATATGGTTTCATCACGGAGAACTTATGTCACATAAATTGTCCATCTTTTCTTATTGGGGGAGTTTAGAACAGAATATAAAAGAAGTTATTTTGATTTTGATTTGCTTTGAATTTGTCACAGGTACCTAGGTACAGTGAAAAGGTTCATTTTGCATGCAGTACAGCCAGGTCATACCATACAAAGTGCATTAGGGTAATAGAACAGAATGAGGAATACAATGGTACAGCTGCAGAGAAGGTGTGCAAAGAGCGAGATCAACATTAAATGTAAAATTTGACAGGTCTGTTTGAGAAGCCTAATAACTGCAGGGAAGAAGCTGCTCTTGAATCTGTTTGTATGTGCGTTAAGCCTTTTTAAATTCTGCCAATGGAAGAGGTTGAAAGAAATTCTAACAGGGGTGGGAGGGGTCTTTGATGATGTTGGCTGCCTTTCTGAGGCAGTGAAAAGTATAAATGGGTCATTGGATGGAAGGTCGACTTGTGTAATGGACTGGGCTGTGTTCACAACCATCTGTAGATTTTTGCGATCCCGGGCAAGCAGTTGCCATACCAAGCTATGATGTCTTTGGATAGAAAGTTTTGTATTGTGCATCTAAAGCAGTTGCTGACATTATGTAGTAATATCATCGAAAGAATCCATTACAATGGCTTGCTGGAATTACGTGCATGTGGACATGTGGTATGAGCAAGACAAAATAGAGCCAGACTTTGATATGCCACAGCTGGCAACTCATTTGAATGGCTCACACATAAATAATAACAATGAGGATGAAACAAACCAAATGACAGATACTTCTGAAGCAGCATATTGAGAAATAGATTAACTTCAGAGAAGTAAGAGCAAGAAAAACATTGGAGAAAAAAAATGAACCTCGTTATTTGTTTCTTAAGATACTATTTGGCAAATATCATCTGATTTCTTTCTATTTCTCACTGAGCTGGCTTGTTTTCATTCAGAAGTTTTGTCACCATGCTAGGTAACATCAGTGAGGCCTCTGAGGAAGCGATGTTATTCTACTCCCCTTGGAATTTATACTCTCTGGTCTGTTATGGTGAGTTGCGTCATTTCCAGTTTTGTTCTGTATGGGTTTGTACATGGGATCCAATTCTATACATTTGTTGATTCTTATGCATTACATATAGGATTTGACCCTACATATATAAATTCCAAGGAGAGTAGAATAACATCGCTTCTTTGGAGACTGCACTGATGATGTTACCTAGCATAGTGACGAAACATCTGAATGAGCACAAGCCAGCTTGGTGAGCAAGTCAACAACCTCACCCACAACCCGAGCTCCAGATCTTTGCTAAAGCTTCTTTCTACTTCATCCAAAATCCCTCATGCTCCACACTTTACTGGATCGATTCAGCTCCAAAAACTCTCAACAAGCTGAATGCCGTCCATTACAAAACAGCCCACTTGATTGGTATAACCTCTACGATATCCACTTCCTCCACCACTGATGTTCAGAGACAGCAGTGTGTACCATCTACAAGATACACAGCGAAAGTTCACCCCGGCTCCTTAGCACTTGCAAATCCTGCTACCATTCAAAGGACAAGTGGCAGCAGATGTATGGTGAGTTCCCCTCCGAGCCACTCAGCATCCTCACTCGGAAACGTAACGCCATTCCTTCACTGCCGCTGGGTCAAAATCTTGGAATTCCCTTCCTAACAGCTCTGCAGGTGTACGTAAAGAAAAAGGGCTGCGGCTGTGCAAGAAGGCAGCTCACCACCACTGA
Organism: Stegostoma tigrinum; assembly: GCF_030684315.1. Lineage (NCBI taxonomy): Eukaryota > Metazoa > Chordata > Chondrichthyes > Orectolobiformes > Stegostomatidae > Stegostoma > Stegostoma tigrinum. Next base: position 73,767,156 of record NC_081366.1, on the reverse strand, counting down.
TTCCAAGAGAAAGACGGATAGGCAATAAATGCTGCCTTAGCGAACAATGCCCAATTCCTATGAATCAATTTGAAGACATGATTGTTTCCTTTTGAACATGGTTAAAGGTTAAGTCAGGAACAAAGCAAAGTGCAATTTGCAGAAATAATGGAATACAGGACAAGTGACACCAAAATTCCTTTCAAATTGCTAGTTATATGTCTTACCGGTTATGTAAGTTATAGAAATCCTTTCATACAGGGAAAATTGACTGATGTGGTTCAGGTCCACAATTACAATTTTAATCAGAGATAATGGGAACTGCAGATGCTGGAGAATCCAAGATAACAAAGTGTGGAGCTGGATGAACACGGCAGGCCAAGCAGCATCTCAGGAGCACAAAAACTGACGTTTCGGGCCTAGGCCCTTCATCAGAGAGGGGGAGCGGGTGACGGTTCTGGAATAAATAGGGAGAGAGGGGGAGGCAGACCGAAGATGGAGAGAAAAGAAGACAGGAGGACAGGAGAGTATAGGTGGGGAGGTTGGGAGGGGATAGGTCAGTCCAGGGGAGACGGACAGGTCAAGGAAGTGGGATGAGGTTAGTAGGTAGGAAATGGAGGTGCGGCTTGGGGTGGGAGGAAGGGATGGGTGAGAGGAAGAACAGGCTAGGGAGGCAGAGACAGGCTGGGCTGGTTTTGGGATGCAGTGGGGGGAGGGGATGAGCTGGGCTGGTTGTGTGATGTAGTGGGGGGAGGGGACGGTCCCTCACACCCCGCCCCCGCCACAACCGCCCAAAGAGGATCCCCCTCATTCTCACACACCACCCCACCAACCTCCGGATACAACGCATCATTCTCCGACACTTCCGCCATCTACACTCCGACCCCACCACCCAAGACATTTTTCCTCCCCACCCCTGTCTGCTTTCCGGAGAGACTACTCTCTCCGTGACTCCCTTGTTCGCTCCACACTGCCCTCCAACCCCACCACACCCGGCACCTACCCCTGCAACCACAGGAAGTGCTACACTTGCCCCCACACCTCCTCCCTCACCCCCATCCCAGGCCCCAAGATTCCATATTACGCAGAGGTTCACCTGCACATCTGCCAATGTGCTATACTGTATCCATTGTACCCGGTGTGGCTTCCTCTACATTTGGGAAACCAAGCGGAGGCTTGGGGACCGCTTTGCAGAGCACCTCCACTCGGTTCGCAATAAACAACTGCACCTCCCAGTCGCAAACCATTTCCACTCCCCCTCCCATTCTTTAGATGACATGTCCATCATGGGCCTCCTGCAGTGCCACAATGATGCCACCCGAAGGTTGCAGGAACAGCAACTCATATTCCGCTTGGGAACCCTGCAGCCCAATGGTATCAACGTGGACTTCACCAGCTTCAAAATCTCCCCTTCCCCCACCGCATCCCAAAACCAGTCCAGTTCGTCATTGCATAAACTGGAGTATGACAGAATTCTAATAAACTTTATATTCAATGTCATTTTACTGATAATTTCTGTATTGTCATCATTAGAGCACCCACTTTCAAGTTCAAAGTTTTGAATACAATTTGTTGCAAAAAACTATTTTCCCATTTATCCGAAGTACATAATTATTTGAGGGACATGATAGCTTAAATTGTTCAACTTAATTGTTTTAACAAATGAACAATCATTTCATACAAATAAATTTCCATAATATAGTAAGAGAGAAGCACAGTATTAGCTGGTAACAAGTTAAACATTTTTGCTGCAGTATTTGACCGAGGACATAGACAGAATGAAACCTTATTCAGTAACATATCAAGATGATGAAAACAGAGGCACCATAAGACGAAAGCAATGATAGTTTTCCAAATTAAACACATTCGCAAAAATAGTTGAAAGGAAATTGCACAATGAATTCAATCACCATTTGTTTCAGGGTCATCAAGTGAAACGGTTACTTCGAGCAGCTTCTTTGATTCCATACCATTCTTTTTTTTCTTGCTATTTTACATTGATGTCAACCAAAGAATTGATTTGATACTGATCCAATGTTTAATGTTGTCATTGGAACATCTAGTGGGTCTTGCTTACATAAATAATTTTTAAAAATTTATTCACAGGTTGGGGGTGTCACTGGCTAGGGCAGCATTTATTGCCCATCCCTAATTGCCCAGAGGGCAGTTCAGAGTCTAGAGTCATCTGTCGGCCAGACTAGGTAAGGGTGGCAGTTAGTGAACAGGTATGTTTTTCCTGACAATCAACAACGGCTTCATGGTCATCATTAGATTCTTAATTTCAGATATTTTATTGTATACAAATTCCACCATCTGCCATGGCAGGATTCGAACCCGGGTCTCCAGAATGTTATCCAGGTCGTGGGATTAACAGTCCAGCGATAATGCCATGAGGCCATTGCGTGAAGAAGTTGTCTATGTGGACTTCAGCAAGGCATTCAACAAGGTTTTGCTTGATAGACTGGTTAGCAAGGTGAAATCACACAAATTCCAGCAAGAGCTAGCCATTTGATACAAAATTGGCTTGAATGTTGGAGACAGACTGTGGTGGTGGAGGGTTGTTTTTCAGCCTGGAGAACTGTGACAGCAGTGTGCTGCAAGGATCAGTGCTAGTCTCACTGCTTTTTAGCCATTTATATACATTAATTGGATGTGACTGTAGGAGGAATGCTTAGCAAATTTGCAGATAACACCAAAATTGGTGGTGTAGTGGACAGTAAAGACGTTCATCTCAGAGCACAATGGGACCTTGATCAGATCAGCTAATGGGCCGAAGAGTGGTAGACAGAGTTTACTTCAGATGAATGTGAGGTGTTGTGTTTTGGTAAGGCAAATCAGGGCAGGACTTAATGGCAGGGTCCTGGGGAGTGTTGCTGAACAAAGAAACTTTGAAGTGCAGATTCATAGTTCCTTGTAAGTAGAGTTGTAGGTAGACAAGATAGTGAAAGAGGCATTTGGTATGTTTGCCTTTATTGGTCAGTGTGTTGAGCATGGGGACTGGGATGGCATATTGCAGATGTACAGGACATTGGTCAGCCCACTTTTGGAATACTGCATTCAGTTCTGGTCTTCCTGCTTTAGGAGAAATGTTGTTAAAATTGAAAGTGTTCCGAAATTCTCTACTGGAATGTTGCTGGGGTTGGAGGGTTTGAGCTGTAGGGAGAGGCTGAATCAGCTTGGCCTATTTTTCCTGGAGCATCAGAGGCTGAGTGGTGACCACACGGAGGGTTATTAAATCATGAGGGGCATGGATAGGGTGAATAACCAAAGTCTTTTCCCAAGGTAGTGAAGTCCAAAACTAGAGGGCATGGGTTTATGGCAAAAGGGGAGAAATTAAAAGGGAAGGGGCAACTTTTTCACACAGGGGGTGATGCAGGTATTGAATGAGCTGGCAGAGGACGTGGTGGAGCCTGGTGCAACTAAAAAGGCATCTAGATGGATACATGAAGAGAAAGGATTTAGAGGGATATGGGCCAAATGGTACTACACTAATTGAGGATATCTGGTCAGCATGGACGAGTTGGAATAAATTGTTTCTGCACTGTACAACTTTATGACTCAACATTTGTTTATGCTACTGGAAAAATTATTTTTCTTTACAAAACTATTACTACTTTCATAATTTTCAGTTCAGAGTAATGGATATTTTAATCTTCAGAATAAGAAAAATATGATAGACTGAAAAGAATGAAGCATTCTCTTGATTAGATCTTGCTGGTTTGTACATAAATTTGGATTAATATTGGTTTGTCATAACCCTAAGGAACTTTATGAGACTTTTTGTGTGTCCGCATACTTCTTGTGTATGTGAGGTTTGATTCTTGTCAAAGGCTGCTAATTTTACGAATACCCAATGAAAGAGTGTGGGTGATGGATGCCAATCTATCAAATGTTAATGTTTGCAGTTGGCTAGACAGCTCATTAATTTCAAGTCAAGCTTTGAGTGAATACTGACTCTTGGTGATGCCCAGTGTAAAAAAAAATTATTATTATAATTTGGGAATTTGAATTCTAAATTATTGACAAAATGGTTTATTTGTTTCAGTTCTCAGTAATTTTTTTAATGGTCTGAAATTTACTTGGAACAGTGAATTACATGCATAATTTTAAAGAAGGCATGTGATTTAAGTTAACTGCTTTGGGTGGATACCCATGCTGTTAACTGATTAAATGTTTAGAGTCATATAGTTATAAAAGTCTTCAGTATGGTTATAGGCCCCTTGGCCCAACTTGTTTATGCCTCCCAGTTTCTGCAACTAATCTAGTCCCATTTGCCTGCATTTGGTCCCCATATGCCTCCCTGCCTATCCCAACCATGCACCTGTGTAATTGTTTCGTAAAAGACAAAATTGTACTTGCTTCCACTACTACCTCTGGCAGTCCATTGCAGACAGTCACCACCCTCTGTGTGAGAAAATTGCTCCTGGGACCCTTTTGTATCTCTGCCCTCTCACCTTAAACCTATGCCTTCCATTTTTAGGCTCCTCCACCATGGGAACAAACTGTTGGCTGTCCACTCCTGCCTCTCATGATTTCATAGACCTCTATAAGTTCACCCCTCATGCTCCAGGGAAATTGTGCCAGCCTATCCAACCTCTCATCACAACTCAAACCTTTCAGCTCAAGTAGCACCCTAGTAAATCTTCTTTGCACACTTTCTAGTTTAATGATATCCTTTCTATAGTGGTATGACCAGAACTGGATACTGAATACAAAATTACTAAGTTGAACTTTGCATGAAAAAATCAGCCCAAGGCCTAAACTCATATTGAGCCATTTCACATGACAGCTGTTAATTGTTGATTTAGGATAGCCAGAAGCAGAAAGATGTCAATAACAAAGTGAATCATTAGGATTTTGATCAAATCCTCTGACAGCACAAGTGATCCTTGAAAGTAGAAACGTATCAAATTTCTGAGACTAGCAATAGACTGAAGACAGCACCCACAACCCTCCATTCGACTGCCCCTCCCACAAGGAATACCAATAACTGGCTTAGCTTCAAATCATCACAAGTTTGCGTGACATTCATAGATTGAGTCACACAGCATGGAAGCAGACCCTTTTGTTCAACTTCTCCATGCTGAACGTAATCCAAACTAAACCAGTTCCACCTGCCTGCTTTTGCCCCAAACCTTTCCTATTCATGTACTTATCCAAATGTCTTTTTAAACACTGTAATTGTACACACATCCACCACTTCCTCAGGAAGTTCATTCCACACAAGCACCATTTGCATAAAGCTATGAGGCACCACTTTAATATCAGAATTTCACTGTATTCGACGAGACAAAGTCAGAGAGAGGATTTTCAAATGCAGTTAGGGAAAAGGCTAACTCGCTAAGGGCCACTATGCTGAGCCAGGCCAGCGAGGACCAAAAGCTTAAATTGTAGAATCCCTACAGTGTGGAAGCAGGCTATTTGGCCCATTGAGCCCACACTGACCCTCCGAAAGCCCATCCTACCCAGACCCACTCCCTACATTTCCCACTATGGGCAGTTTAGCATGGCCAATCCACATAACCAGTACATCTTTGGACTGTGGGAGGAAGCCCATGCCGACACAGGGAGAATGTACAAACTCCACACAGACAGCCACCTGAAGCTGGAATCAAACCTGGGTCCCTAGCACTGTGAGGCAACAGAGCTAACTGCTGAGCCACAGTGTCACACCAGAAAGAAACTTATCCTTCCCAGCATCTGTTCTGCTAATCCCACCTGCAAAGGAAACCCCCTGTTATGATGGTAATGGGGTCAACTGGGTGGACCTCATCAAAAACAGGTCCAATCAGGTAGCCTGGCTGACAGATGTAAGTAGGAGTGTCAAAGGCTCTGCTTCCTCTGAGATCTTTTGCTGCGCTAGCCTAATCAGTGTCATGTATAACGCATGTGTAAATAAAGCGTGACTTGGTGATCAGATACCAGCCTCTGGGGGGGTTATTTCACCTCCAAATTGTTAACTATGGAAGCTGCTATAGCTGTCAAATTCTAACATCAAGTTTACATCTTTTCACCTCAAAAGATAAATTTGCAAGCAAGTAATAGCCCTGTGATGGCCTAGTGGTATTCTCGCTGGGCTGTTAATCCAGAGGCCAGATCATTTCTGGGGACCTGGGTTCAAATTCTGCCACGGCAGATGGTGGAAATTGATTTCAATAAATATCTGGAATTACGAGTCTAATGATGACCATGAATCCATTGCTGATTGTTGGGAAAAAAACCATCTTGGTCACTAATGCCCTTTAGGGAGGGAAACTGCCATCCTTACCTGGTCTGGTCTAACATGTGACTTCAAATCCACAGCAATCTGATTGACTCTTAACTGCCCTCTGGGCAATTAGGGATGGGCAATAAATGCTCTCTGGTCAGTGACGCCCTCATCCTGTGAACGAATAACGGAAAAAAAAAGGCCCAAACCGAGTTTCATCATTTAAAGTATCTTTTATCCATATTTACTTTTGATCTTTACACCTATGTTTTGTTTAATAATTATACCATGTTTTTTTGTAGTAGCTTTTGGCAATCATTGTGTAACAAGCCTATTTTTGATCTTGTTTTAAAACTAAGGTTTTGCTGCTTGCTATTTTTAAATTGGAAAATTATTTTAACAAAATGACTTCAGTTCACAATTCACTGAACATGCTGTGGACATGTTTGCTGGTTGTGAAAAGTCTGAAGAGCTCATGTATTGTACTAACCACATCTGAAAACAATTATGAAGTTCCCCACAGTAGACGAACGACAAAGGAATTGGTGTGAAGCAAACACTTACAAATATGAAGATTACAGCTTTGGCCTCTGATCTTCTCCCAGTTGGTTGATTTCAAATGCAGTGGTTGGAGGGGCCAGTCGGCTCGAAGACTCAAACATGGATGGGCAGAAATGGTTGGGTTTCTGTTCCTGATAGGTGTCCAGTGGCTAGCGGAAACAAATGTACATGTGACACATAAAGGAATGGCATTTAATTATTACTACGTGGTAACAATTACTAATATGTGTTACAAAAACATTGTGAATGTTCACAAATTAGATCACGTGGAATCCAGGGAGGACTAGCAAGTTGGATAGAAGATTAGCTTGAAGGTAGGAGACAGAAGATGGTGGAGGAAGTTTGCTTTCTGGGCTGAAGGCCTGTGACCAGTGCTGTGCCACAATGATTGGTGCTAGGTCCACTGATTTTTTGTCATTTATGATTTGGATGTGAATCTCGAAGGCAAGGTTAGTAAGTTTGCAGGTGAAGCCAAAATTGGTCAGTGAAGAAGATTACCTTGGAGTACCAACGGGCTCTCAATCAGATGACCAAATAGGCACAGGAGTGGCAGATGGAGTTTAATTTAGGTAAATTTGAGGTGTTGCATTTTGGTAGATCAAATCAGGACAGGACTTAAACACTTCATATAAGTTTCTGGGGAGTGTTGCTGATCAAAGAGACCTTGCAGTGAAGGTTCAGAATTCAGAAAAAGTGGAGTCACAGGTAAATGGGGTAGTGAAGAGGCATCTGGTACATCTGCCTTTATTGGTCTGTGCATTGAGTACAGGAGTTGGAATGTCATATTGTAGCTGTATAGATCATTGGTTAGGCCACTTTTGAAATATTGTGTTCAGCTCTGGTCTCCCTGCTGCAGGAAAGATGTTATGAAACTCAAAAGAGTTCATAAAAGATTTACAAGGATGTTGCCAGGGTTGGCGGTTTGAGCTACAGGGAGAGGCTGGATAGGCTGGGACTATTTTCCCTGGAGTGTAGGACACTGAGGGGTGACCTTATAGACGTTTATAAAATCATGAGGGGTATGGATCGGGTGAATAGCTAAGGTCTTTTGCCCCCAGGGTAGGGGAGTCCAAAAACAGAGGGGCATGAGTTTAAGGTGAGAGGGGAAAATATAAAAGGGACTTAAGGAGCAACATTTTCATGCAGAATGTGGTGTGTGTATAGAATGAGCTGCCAGAGGAAGTGGTGGAGGCCGGTACAATTACAAGATCTGGATGGGTATCTGAATAGGAAGGGTTTTGAGGGACATGGAAAATAGGACTGATTGATTTAGAATACCTGGTCAGCAAAGACGAGCTGGACTGAAGGGTCTATTTCTATACTGTACGTCTCTATGACTCTATTTGCGCCTTTCAGAGTATTAATAAAACGTGTTTAATTGGGACTAGATCCCCTCACCAAGTGGACCAAATAAGAACACAATTTGCTGATGAGTAGATTATTCCTCCTCCTCTGTGGAAATTTGTTCTTGGCCACTTATAGGATTTGCCTTCTTGCTATTAGAGTTCTTCCTTCACCTGTAGTTGGTCCTAGTTAGCTTTCTGCGAGCAAGTCAAAGGTTAGCACTATCATGAATTAGCTAGGAAAGTGACATTGACGAGAGGAACTAAATTAGCAACCTGCAGTTAGTTGTCGCAGTGGGAATTTATTTGCAGGTTGACAGCATTGTGAGATCAATGAAAGTAATGCAGACCTGAGCTCATTAAGGCCAAGGGGAGAAGGATTACAGCAACTTGAAACCAATTAATATATTGTTTAGTTACATAGGTATGAGGGAAAAAAACGGATAAGCAAACAGAATGTATTGAATAAACAGGCACATAAACAAGGTGTGAGAACAAAGAAATATGCACTTAAAGTACACAACCAGTCATTCAAATACATTTGAAGTATAACTTGTCACATTTGAGAAATGAGGTGGGACCAACTTCAGATTTCTAATTACTGCCTCATTAATCAGTCATTTCAAACAATGTAGATTCAGGCTAAATTAAGAACAAAACACTGGTGAAGCCGGAAATCCAAAATAGAAATTAATTGGGAAATACGTACCAGTTCTGAGAGCACCTGTGGAGAGACGAACAGAGTGAAGAGATTAATGACGTTTTTATTGTGCTGACCTTAATGTTTACAATATGCTGGGAGGGGGCAGTTCCAATAGTGCACAGGGAACCTGGGTGTGGGAATGTCAGTGGGTGTTTAACCCAGCCACTACACTGACAAATGACATTAAGGATTCCCAACCAATGATGATAGCCCACCCTGCCAGGATGGCATCTCAAATATTTAAAGGGACACTCCAAATTTGACACAGTTGGAGGTGAGAAAGGTTGGAAAACAAATCTTTGAATGGAAAGTAGAAAGTTAAAGGCTCAATACAGATGCCTCTCTGGCTGTGCTGCTGGGATAAGGAGCGATATGCTGATCCTTAACAACAGAAGGAAGAAGCCCCAGTGGTAGTACTGAGAAAACACGAGTGGTAAAAGAAATTGGGTCCTTATTCTGGGTATAACCACTGAGCATATGTGAAAGGAGCTCTCAGCGATGGCAGGTCATGTGGAACCGGAGCCCAGCTCAGTAGAACCCTGGATAGGATGTCCTCCCTCAATATTCACTGGAAATACTTACATATGAATAAAGCTGGTTGTTATTCACTCATGCAAGTGTAGACCTCACATTACAATAGCACAGGATATTGACAGCACTCTTGTGAAAGGGTTCAATGGTCTGAGCAGGTCATTAAAGCTAAGAGCAATATGCTTTCCCATGTATGCTGATGTACGTCGGACCAAAACCATGGCTGCCTTTTTAAGCTTACTCCTGGGCATCATTGCTGACGCCAAAATACACCGATCCTGATCTGACTTGGCTCTTCTTTACATCCTTAATCTGTCTATCCAGCATCATCGCTGACATTCATGCACAATCTTTGCTGCAGTTAACAATCCTGAGGAAGACCCGACACTACCCCATCCTTAAGGTTTCTCTGCATGTTACCTGCTCTCTCCAAAGGGGAACTCTGTATATCCACAAGAAATGTACTCACAGCAAACATGCTCTGTGCCCACCAGTCCTGTACATTGAAAATGAGTTTTAATTCAACACAGCTGACCACTTAAAATGGCCGAGGACATGAAAAAAGGAATGTGAAATTATGTCCACAACTGAAACCGATTCAGGTGAAAGTTTAAGGGGATAAAACAGAGCCCTTTTATTTTATTTATTCTATTACCATTCTATTTGTAACATACTGGGATGGCACAGTGGTTAGCTCTGCTGCCTCATAGTGCCAGGAACCCGGGTTTGATTCCTACCTTAGGTAACTGTCTGTGTGGAGTCTGAACATTCTCCCTGTATCTGCATATGTTTCCTCTGGATATTCTTGTCTCCTCCCACAGTCCAAAGGTATGCAGGTTCGGTGGATTGGCCTATCTAAACTGTCCAAGGTGTGCAAGTTAGGTGGATTAGCCGTGGCAAATGCAGAGTTACAGTGATGGGGTGGGTCTGAGTGGGGCAGTCTGTGTGGATTGATGGGTCACTTGCCCTATAACCAAACTGTAAGGATTCTATGATAGCACCTTTTGTTATTTAATCTCCACAGCCTTCCACGCTATCACAGACCTTCCCACTTTGTTCTTCTTACCATTGCCCTCTCTTCTGCATTTTACTTCTTGAAGTTGATTCTGTTTCTAACTGTTCCTAGTTCTGATAAAAGGGCACACGCCTGAAACACAAACTTTTTTATCTCCAGAGATTCTGTCAATCTGCTGAGTATTTCCAGCATTTTCTGCATTTTTTTTCTGACATAACTGATGATGTCAGGATGTTCTAATGAAGAAGTAATGTTTCAGGAATAATCTTGTCGTCACTTGATGTTTGAACAGCTTCATTGAGTTACTGTACCTGATTTGACCATCTGAATAAATGTTATAATTTGATTGAAAACATTTCAAGCATAAAGGGATTACCATTTCTTAACATGATATGTGTGTTGCAGTTATTAGTAGCTCCTGTACTAACTTGTTAATAGCCCAGTACAAATTTGGCCTGAGAGCCTTGGATTTCTTTCGTACTGAAAGAAGCTCTTCAATCTATCCAAATTTAAGCAAAATGTTACAGAATATTAAAAAAAAACTATCATGTGGTTGCTAAATAAATGCCATTTACACATTGCTATTAGACCATGACATAAAACTGCACAGTAGACAAAGGAACAACTGAGTATAAAATTTACCTGTTAAATAGAAACCTATAAAACATAGAATTGTACAGCACTGGAATGGGCCCTTCAAACACAATGCCAAAGTATACTAATCCCTTCTGCCTGCCCCAGGTCTAAATCCCTCCAGTCCATGCATGACCGTGCGGTTATCAAAAAGCACCTTAAATGCCCCTATCGTATCTGCCTCCACCACCATCCCTGGCAGCACCAACCACACTCCTACCCCTCTCTGTTAAAAAATCTTGCCTCGTCCATCTCTGTTGAACAATCCCCTCTTAAATGCATGCCCCTATTTTTAGACATTTCAACTCTGAGAAAAAGATTCTGACCGTCAACCCTATCTAAGCATCTCATTATTTTTATGAACTTCTATCAAGTCTCCCCTCAGCCTCCGCAGCTTCAGAGAAAACATATTGTAATGGAGAATGTGTGAATTGTACAAGGAGTCATAGAGTCAAAGATTCAAACAGCATGGAAACAGACCTTTTGATCCAACCAGGCTATGCCAAAATTAATCCCAAACGAAACCAGTCCCACCTACCTGTTCTTGGCCCACATCCCTCCAAACCTTTCCCATTCATGTACCGATCCAAATGTATTTTAGATGTAATTGTACCCACATCCACCACTTCCTCAGGAAGTTCATTCCCACACGAACCACCTTCTGTGTAAAAAAAATTCTCTCATGTCCTTTTTAAATGTCTCTCCTCTCACCTTAAAAAATGTTCTCCCTAGTCTTGAAATCCCCCATCCTAGGAAAAATACAACTTCCGTTTATTGTATCTCTATCTCTATCTCCCATTATTTTATAAACTTCTATCAGTTTGCCTCTCAGCCTCCTACTCTCCAGTGAAAAAATCCCAGCCTATCCAGCCTTTCTTTATAACTCAAACCTTCCATACCCGACAACATCCTGGGAAATCTCTTCTGAACCTTCTCCAACATGATAATATCCTTCCTGTAATTGTGTGACCAGAACTGGACACACTATTCCAGAAGAGACTTCACCAATGTCCTGTACAGCCTCAACATGACTTCCCAATGCCTAAACTCAAGGGACTGAGCAATGAAGGCAAGCATGCCAAATACCTTTTTCACCATCTTGTCTATATGTGCCACAAACTTCAAAGAATTATATTCCAGTACCCCAAGGCCCCCCTCTTCTACTATGCTACACAGGACCCTACCATTAATTGTATAAGGCCTTACTTTGTTATATCAAAATGCAAAACTTTGCATTTATCCAGATTGAACTCCATCTGACATTTTTTAGCCCCTTGACCCACTTGATCAAGATCCCTTTGTAATCTTAGAAAACCTTCTTCACTGTCTACTATGCCACCAATTTTGGTGTCATCTGCAAACGTATTGACCACATCTTCTATATTCTTGTCCAAATCATTTACATAAATACGGACAAAAGAGGGCCCAGAACCGATCCTTGTGGAACACTGCTAGTGACAGACCTCCAGTCCAAAAAGCAACCCTCTGCAACCAACTTAGCAGAGGCAGTAATGCAGAGACTCGAACAAACAGCTCTGCCAATCATCCAACCCAAACTTTGGGTCCGCGATGTGGATGACACCTTTGTCATCACTAAACAAAACAAATTAGTGGAAACATGCAAGACCATCAATAATACCCTTTACTGGCATAACATTCACAAAAGAGGAGGAAAACGACAACAAACTGCCATTCCTAGATGTCACAGTAGAGCGAACAGCCAATGGGGAACTTCAAACCAGCGTCTACAGGAAAACAACACATACGGACCAAATACTGAACTACAGGAGCAACCATCCCAACACCCACAAACGAAGCTGCATTAGAACATTATTCCAACGAGCCACCACACACTGCAGCACAGAGGAACTACACAGAGCAGAAGAAAATCACCTATACAGCGTATTCAAAAAGCACGGGTACCCAATGAACACAGTCTGCCCATTTCTCAGCAACAAACGCAAACAAAGAGACAAAACGGGCCCAGAAACCATAACCACTCTCCCCTACATCAAAGACATTTCCGAAATGACTGCCAGACTACTCGCACCTCTTGGCATCAGGGTAGCCCACAAACCCACCAACACACTAAAACAGCAGCTAATGAACTTAAAAGACCCTATACAGACAACAAGCAAAACGAACGTCATCTACAAAATACCGTGCAAGAACTGTGACAAACACTACATTGGACAAACAGGCAGAAAGCTAGCCACCAGGATACATGAACATCAACTAGCCACAAAACGACATGACCCACTATCACTCGTATGCTTACATACAGATGAGGAAGGACACCACTTTGATTGGGACAACACATCCATCCTAGGACAAGCCAAACAGAGACACGCACAAGAATTCCTAGAAGCATGGCATTCCAACCGGAACTCCATCAACAAACACATTGATTTGGAGCCCATCTACCATCCCTTGAGAAAAAGTACAGGAAATGACATCACCAACGCAGGAAATGACATCACCAACCCAAGGAAACCTAACCAGATAAATAGAAAGCGGGACATAACACCAGCGCGTCGGAGGCTCACTGATGATGTTACCTAGAATGGTGACGAAACATCTGAAAACTAACCTTCCAGCTCAGCGAGCAAACTCACATCCAGAGCAACCCTCCACTCGCACTGTCTGTCTCCTGCCATTAAGTCAATTGCGTATCCAATTGCAAGCTCACCCTGAATCCCATGTGGCCTAACTTTATTAATTAATCTGTAATATTAATACTTTTACAGTTTCAGTTTACAACAGGTGGCAATTGGCTATTGGTTACTCTTGCATAGAGAAAAAAAAACAAAATTTAGATCAAAGAGTCCTTCTGTAACTACAACTAATCTACTATATGTTAGAGAGCAACTGATTGGAATGTTGCTTGCTGTTGACTTTACTACTGGGAGTAAACATTGAAAGGCATTAGCTTGCTTTTGGCTTAGGATCATCAAGGAACAATATTAATTTAGAAAAAAAAAACAGACATTGAAATTAGTTTTGAAGGAGACCTGGCTTGGGTACAAACTAAAGACAGTTTCTCTCCTAGAAAGGGAAATAGGGCAGACCAAGGAAAACACAATTACCTGGATGCCAAAGTTTAATTTGTGAATCTACCTGACCCATGTTTAGTTCAAAAACAGTGTCAGGTTTGGTAGCTAGAAGTTGGCACATGGCCTGTTTATTTGTACATCCCTGTGCCCTGCTGTCACTATCTTGATAGATTCCTAAAAATCCAGTCCATTGAGTCTGATAGGTTAATGGGTATGACTAAAAATGTCAATGAGTCGTGGGTCTTGAGGGCCATAGCCGTCTTTCCCCATTTGAAAGAGATACTGATCCTACAAATGAAGCAGGCAAAAAGAAAAGATCTCTATGTGCTGCAATAGCCAGTATGGGAATTAAACTCATTTTACACGACACCTAAACTGAAGAAGCCAAATGCATGGTTACAAATGACTTCGATTGAATCGGAACAAATGGCAAAGTAAGGAAGCACACTTCATTCACATTGAGGTAAAATTCACATGGCAGCAACCGGCGCTGTGTGTAGCAGTGCCCTGAATAACAACTCACATAAATCATCCAAGAAGGCCCACTGTGCATGCATTAGGGGCAGAGGATATGTGCCATGACTTTATTGAGGCTCATGATTTCAATCCTTGCTCCATCAATGAATATGGAGGTATTGAATCTGAATATTTGCTCCTGGGTGGCGAGCACAGGGTAGGGATAATTTGCACCTCCAAAAGAAAGAAAGTGCAAAAGAATTTTGGAAAAGAATAATGTTGGGTAACAGTCTTCAAAATATCACCCTTTGCAGTCCATTACACCTACACTCTCCCAATTTTCTACCCTTAGCCCACGATGACACCTTAAGTTCCTACCCATGCAGTCCAATGCTCCCTCATAACATTCATGCCAATCCATGCCCCTCAAACTAACTCTCATTGGCCCTCACATCCTCCACGCTAACCTATGCGCCTCAGCACCCAACATTTCTTTGTAGCCCTGTGGCAACTTAATGTCAACTCACATCAGCCGGCTTCCACCAGCCTTTGTCCTCATTGCTACAGTACCAATTCACTCAATATCTATGTGCAGACCTCAGAATCCAACCTGAGATCAAAGAAGGTTCTCAAATGCTTATTGTGTGACAACACTGACTAGAAAAGGTTATTTTGTCATTTTTTTTTGAAGAGAGGTTCTAAGGCAGAGGTGCTGAGTTGCCTCTAAGAAGGTAAACAATTTGTGAGGCCCGGGGTTTTTATTTAGTTGGAACAATGGGAGCAGCTTGGGTGTGGTCAGCTCTCACAGACCAGAATTTCTTGGGTTTTTTAACTTTTTTGTCTTAGCTTTAAGCTGAAGCCTTTGGGGTCTCTCAAAGAATTGGGAGCTTCAGTGAATGTCTTCTGGCTGCCACACTGACTTTTCTCCAGATGTTTCTTTTTCCTCCTGGATTGAAGAAGAGCATGTAAGAAACTGTAACAAAAACAGAAGTTGCTGGAAAAGCTCAGCAGGTCGGGCAGCATCTGTGAAGAATAAATCAAAGTTAATGTTTCAGGTCCAGCAACCCTTCCTCAGAGGAAAGGTTAACTCTAATTTTCTTTTCACAGGTGCTGCCAGTCCTGCTGAGCTTTTCCAGCAACTTCTGTTTTTGTCCCTGATTTACAGCATCCACATTTCTTTCAGTTTTTATGTAAGAAACTGTGTCTGAATTTGCCTTTTTGCACTGTTACTATACTGGAACAGATAATTAGTAATAGGTACTATATTATTTGGTTACGTTTTCCAATAGTTAAGATATTCTAAATTCTCTAATTTCAAGTAGTTTGACCAGCCATATCATATCTGAAACATGACACTTACCATTTATCTTTAAAATAAGAAAAATTTAGAGTCTAGGCCACCTATTTTAAAATATTTTGAGGGAGTTTGGTGTCATCAAAACCATATGCTAAGTTCTCTTCATCAAAACTAAAAACTCTGACTGGAGAAAAAGTTCTGCAGCTATCTCTCTTTATTCCTTACAGAAACAAGCATTGAAATTTCATAGTCATAATTCAGATAGTACCTACGTCCTTGGATTTTTCAATCAAACTATGGACTTACAGGCGCCCTACTGTGATAATAAAGGTCATAGAATCAGCAACGTAATAATAATCCTATTGTGATAGCCCTCAGGCTGATGTCAACAGACTGTAAAATAGCGAATATTGGTTTTTGAACATTACTGTTTTCTAGGGTAGTTTTCCAGGGGGGTTTTAAAGAGGAGTTTTGAATGTCCAGTAGCAGCATTTGACAACTCTTCCCAGCTGATTTTGAAAGCTTAGTTAACAACTCTTTCTGATAATTCTTTTTGACAACTCTCTTTGACTGATCTGCTGACAGGTCCTTCAGATA
Organism: Stegostoma tigrinum; assembly: GCF_030684315.1. Lineage (NCBI taxonomy): Eukaryota > Metazoa > Chordata > Chondrichthyes > Orectolobiformes > Stegostomatidae > Stegostoma > Stegostoma tigrinum. Next base: position 73,750,780 of record NC_081366.1, on the reverse strand, counting down.
GCTGTGCTAGAAAAGTCCTTTAGATTGTCCTTATTGAGACCTTTGTTGAGAAATCCTTCTGAAAGCTCTATTTATTGTTACTTTCAACAGATCTGTTGACATCTAATGACAGAACAGTCACCACTTCTTTTGAGCTGTTGATGGATTCTTTTGAAAGCTCATTTCAGCAGTTTTCTTGACAAGTCCAATGAATTTATACAGCTTCTCTGCACGTTCATGTCTACTTTTAACAAATAAAAACATGCCACCTCTCTCAAAATGGATTTACCACTCTCAAAGAGTACGTTACTTTACTTACATGGTACTCCGATCTCCCCTAAAGGTACCCTAGTACTGTATCCAAAAGAGTAAATTACCCTACTGAAAAGTACAATTGCTCTCCAAGGATCTCACTAAATTCAAGGAGTATTCCTTAGTTCTTCTTCACGACTAAAGGGCAGGAGTCATGATTTGGACATTGCATGGATGAAAATCAGAACAGCCCGAGATGGCTGCACTTTAACATGCAAAGTTTTATGCCTGTGGCCATTTTCTTCCACTAACTTTCTACAAAAGCTGATCAGTGCTCTGTTTGGAGGTGGGGTGGGAACATCAGGATCCAGGTCTGCACCACAATTTTTGAAAACTTCAGACCCATATCAAAGTGTGTGTTTTCCTGTGTTAGTCCTGGCACTTCATGTGGAGTTAGCTCCTGCAGTATTGGTTCTCCATCCTGTCCCCATCTATCTTTGTTGCCTAATTCAGCCGCAGTTCAGATTTGGAAAATTTAATGGTCTCAATCTCTGCACCAAGGCCATTCAATGTCCAAGTGACTGCCTGTAGAAAAGAAGTCTTCTAATTACTTGAGCCTTCCAGTAATAATCCTCAGATATGTCACTGTTTCACCAATCAGTGAGAACAATCATCCATTATCTCTGAAGCCAAGCCATAATTATTTAAACATCCACTCAGTTCCACATTTAATCCTCATTCCCTTTCTGGGTTGCAGTAGGAAAAGACCCAGCCTTTCTTTACAACCAAAGTCTTGAACTCTTGGTATAATTCCAGTGAAATATTATTGTGACTTTCCCATAACTCCAATATCCGTTCTATGGTGAATTGCCCAGAATTTATGTCAATTTTAACAGTAGTCAAATATCGTATAAACACTTACCATCACCTCTTCCCTTTTATGTTTCATGACGCTGTCCCTATTTTGGAAAATTGTATTCACGCACTAGAATAATTTTTTATCTCGGGTCATAGAATCATAGAGTTATACAGCATGGAAACAAAACCTCAGCCCATCCCATCCATGCCGACCAGATATCCCAAATAAATTTCGTCCCAGTGTTGGTGCATATCCCTCTAAACCCTTCCTTTTCATTGACCCACCCAGATGCCTTTTAAATGTTGTAATTGTATCAGTCTCCATCCCTTCCTCTGCTCTTTTAATTTAAAAGATCAAACTATCAAAATCTCAAGATGAGATAACACAGTATGGAGCTGGATGAACACAGCAGGTCAGGCAGCATCAGAGGAACAGGAAAGCTGAAGAAGGATCCAGACCCAAAACGCCAGCTTTCCTGCTCCTCTGATGCTGCCTGGTCTGCTGTGTTCATCCAGCTCCATACTGTGTTATCTCAGACTCTCCAGAATCAGCAGTTCCTACTATCTCTAATGCCAAAATCTCAAGATAGCTGCTTTACTCCATAACAACTCTTACCATTTACTGTGTAAAATATATATTACTTTATATTGCAAGACACTGTAGGAGTTCCTCAGGGCAGTGTCCAAGACTTAATAATATTTATCAGTAATCTTTGCTCCATCACAAAGTGAGAAGTAAGGATGCTTATTTATCTTACAGTTTTGCATACTGGTCAGTTGTACCCGCCACAACTCCGACACTAATAAACAGTTCATGCTTGAAGTAGCAACACCTAGGCAGCAATCAAGTTCGGACTGATAGGTGTCAACTAATACTTCCACAATTTAAAATTTGATCAGCACCATCTAGGACAAAGGAGCCCAAGTAATTATCACCTTACTCACCATCATAAACATTCATAAATCCTTCACCTCTGATATGCCACGGCTCCATTTTGTGCCATCTAAAAAGTAATTTTCACTTACTTAAAATTAAGCTATGGACTGCTGATCTAAACATTTCTATTAAAAATGATTAAAATAATTATTTATTTTGAAATTATCCCATTTCATGAGTATTAGTCAATCTGTGCCAAGTTAAGGATTTTTATTTCAAAGCAATTTGTAAAACTAAATTCTAAAATATTCAATCGCACTTGTTTGTAATAGATTTTACATTTAGAAATATCTTGGGCATCACCAATCACAACTGATTACACCTAATAACATGCAAATTTGAGAATGATGAGTTTCCTGCCAGTTCTCACAAAAGCTGTCAATTCGACTATCACATATAATATTTCAGAATTTCACTGAGTGTCCCAAATTACTTTTGTTTTATTTCCCTGACAGGAGTTTTAGGCAAGATTAATGATACTTTCTGTCACTTGGTATTCTGGATTTCATATTAATATACAGACCATAAAACTGAACTCATTGGTTTACCACTTTAGCACATTCTCACCTAATATCTGAAGAGCAAGTAGGCCTTGATACCAGTCAGTGCACAATGATGATATGACAATAGTACTGCCAATCTGGAGCTCTACACTCCAGCCTCAGCCTGCATCAGCAACTTGAATATCAGAAGGGAATTAAAGATTGTGGAACTTTAGTCCAATATGTCCATACTGACCAGATATCCTAAATTCATCTAGTCCCATTTGCCAGCATTTGGCTCTTATCCCTCTAAGCCCTTCCTATTCAAGTACCCATCCAGGGTGGCACGGTGGCTCAGTGGTTAGCACCGCAGCCTCACAGCGCCAGGGACCCAAGTTCGATTCCAGCCTCGGGTAACTGTCTGTGCGGAGCTTGTACCTTCCCCCTGTGTCTGCATGGGTTTCCTCCGGGTGCTCCGGTTTCCTCCCACAGTCCAAATAGGTGGATTGGCTATGCTAAATTGCCCATAGTGGTCAGGGTGTGTGGTTTATAGGGGGATGGGTCTGGGTCCAAAGGGCAGTGTGGACTTGTTTGGCCAAAGGGCCTGTTTCCACACTGTAGGGAATCTTAAAAGAAAATGTTGCAATTATACCAGCCTCCATCACTTCTTCTGGCAGTTCATTCCACGCATGCACCACTCTCTACTTGAAAATGTTGCTCTGTAGGTCCCTTTTAAATCTTTCCCCTCCCACTTTAAACTTATGTCCTCTAGTTTGGGACTCCACGATCTTGGGAAAATGACCTTTCCAGTCACCCCATCCATGCCCTTCATGATTTTAGAAACCTCCACAAGGTCACCCCTCAGCCTCCAACACTGCGCCAGCCTATTTAGACTCTCCCTATACTCAAACCCTATGACCCCAGCAACATCCTTGTAAATCTTTTCTGAGCACTTGTGAATTTTACAACATCTTTCCTATATAGGGAGACCAGAATTGAATGCAGCACTCCAAAAGTGGCCTGACTAATGTCCTTTACAGCCACAACATGACCTCCCAACTCCTGTTCTCAGCGCAGAGCTGGATGAACACAGCAGGCCCTGAAGGGTCTGGGCCTGAATCATTTTCTGCTCCTAAGATGCTGCTTGGCCTGCTGTGTTCATCCAGCTCTACACTTTGTTATCTCGGATCCTCCAGCATCTGCAGTTCCTATTACCTCTCCTCTGCTCAGTGCATTGACCGATAAAGGCATGCGTACCAAAAACCTTCTTCACTCCCCTGTCTACTTTGAATGAGTTATAAACCAACACCTCAAGGTCTCTTTGTTTGGCAGCAATCCCCAGGACCCTATAGTTAATTATATAAGTCCTGCCTTGATTTTCCCTCCCAAAATGCAACACCTTAAACATCCTAAGAAACCTTTTCTGAATTGTGGGGTTTGAGAGAAGGTAGAGGTATGACGATATTGTTATCCCTGCTAGCGGTGATGGCCTCATCAATGAACATCCCCAAAATAACCAATATCTACCCTTGACTCTAGGGTGGCACAGTGGCTCAGTGGTTCGCACTTCCGCCTTACAATGCCAGGGACCGGGGCATGATTCCAGTCTTGGGTTACTGTCTCTGTGGACTTTGCACCTTCTACACATGTCATTGTGGGTTTCCTCCAGGTGCTCCACTTTCCTCCCACTGTGCAAAGATGTGCGGGTTGAGTGGATTGGCCATACCAAATTGTTCATAGTGTGCAGGTTAGGTGGGTTGGCCACAGTAAAAGTTGGGGTTACGGGGATAGGGTGAGTGTCGGTTGGGTTGCTCTTAGAAGGATCGGTGTGGATTCAATGGGCCAAATGGGATGTTTCCACTCTGTTGAGATTTTATCCATGATGGCTAGAATAAGCAGACATGCCTCTCTCACCTTCAATCTCTCCAACACGGCACACTTTCGGTCACCAGGTTGCTCCTGCCACATTCAGTTGGTCCCACTGTCCCCAGCAAGAGACTGGGAGGTGTGTCAATTGAGTGATATACAAAATGTTTCTCAGAAGAGGTTGCTCTGCTCGAATAACTCACAACGGTGTATGAAAGCTTTAAGATGAAGGTGTGAAGCTGACATTCATGTGTGATCATTGAACTCCTTGTGCTAATACATCCAGGAACTCCACATGTGACTGCTGGCCTTTCAACCTTGTGGTAACCATGACTCAGAACACCAAAGTACTATGGATCTTTTTACCTCATTGTTCCACAATGTACATTCCAACAGAAGACTGATACAGTAAAAAAGTACGTATGTAAATTAAGTAGCAGTTTAGAGGAAGGGATCCATGGAATGTCACACCTAAACATGAAGAGAACATCAAAATACAACCTTTCTAAAGGGTCTGAGGCACAGAGTGCACTCTTGTGACTACAAAGATGGGATGATGACTCCCAGCTTCACCTCAAGCCCACCTCAACAGGTTATTTTCCAAACTGGTCGCGACAACCTCCATGACGCTGTGCACCCATTGTCTGATCAGCATGTGTCTATCACTCTTCCAAAACCATCAGCTTTCTCCTAAGGCATCCACATATTGTTGGAGCCCACTGTTCTCCCATGTTGTGCTGTGGCTCATCGCTTCCTTCACAGTACCTGTCTAAAGTAGCTTCCCTCTTTTAAACTTGTGACTTAGCTTCAAGGAGTGAAGCGGTGATCAGGCATTACAATTCTTTTGTCCCCTGCTGATACACTCAGACAAAGGGCCATGAGGCACAGTACTGTCAAACTGCGCCATTCATTCTTCACAAAGTTGCTGTGCTGTCTCCATGACATTGAGGTGATGCCTTCCAACATCCAAGTTGTAATCCCCACCTTGAGGGTGGTGTATCCAGTTCAGCACCAGCACTACCACCAATTGCAATACACACGTCCCTTTTGCACATCTGCGTCAGCTCTGGCCACATGATCAAATCCTGGCAGAAGATTCGAATCTGCTGTCTCTTGTTTAAAAAGTGATGGCGCAGCTACTGAGCCAAGCTCGTATTTAAATAAACAGGAAAGCCGCAGACATGAGAAATACAGCTTTTGGATCTTGTAAACAGATTTTGTTTTGAAATAAAAAAACTTACACTGTTCACCTCACTCCAGCTGCTGCATCAAACCATCAATGAGTTGGAAATGGAATTGTTAGATATTCACTAAATCAATCTAACCCAGCCATCCTTTTTTTTTTGATATCTGGAGAACAACATTGTTTTGTTTGTTGTATAGGGAAGCACATTTATATTTGCTTAACAGCCAAATAAAAAAAGATCAGGTAAATTGCAGCTCTTTCCAAAAGGATTAACCAACCAGTAGAATGGATAATTCTCAATTTGCTCTCGTTGCCATTGATCTTATTTATACCTGGACAGACCAGTTTGAGAAAATAAAGGTCTAGACCAGAATTGTTTGTTTCATAGCCTGTATAAAATGGTAGCACAGTCTGTCTTTTATGGGAATTGGCAACTATTGAACTCTCATATTAAAAATACATCTCTATGTTTACAGTCAAGCTGTTGCACTGACATGGAGCCAAATGAACGTGTGCAAATGAAACTTTATCGACATCTTTAAACTTTGTGTGAAAAGGCAGGATCGTTGTTCCTAGAACAACGTGACAGAAAAACCAAGGGGTGCTGTCAGAAAGGCACAAAATATAAGGGACGAGGCATCTTACTTCATTGACCGAAAAGCAGAATACTTTGGATGCCAGAAATCTAAAACAAAACCCGAAAATACCAGGGAGACGGAGAGAGAGAGAGGAAAGGAACAATCACTTTGGTAACGTTTGTGTAGAGAGAGAAAAATCAGGGTTAGATTTGCGGGTCTATGACCTTGTGTCAGAGCTGGCAAAAGTTGAATATGTAACGGGTTCTGAGGTGGGCAGTTGGTCAAGGATGAAACAAGGGTTGGTCAAAGGCTGGAAGACAAGAGAGAGAGACCAAATGACAGAAGATTTTAAAAAAATCAGAAATTGCTGGGAGAAACTCAGCAGTTCTGGCCGCATCTGTGGAGAGAAAATAAAGTTAGCGTTATGGGTCCAGTGACCCTTGTATAGGAGGTCAGAAGATTTAGTTTTACTGGACAAAATAAAAGAAACGAAAACGAAATATGAAGCTATAAGCTTAGAGCCTGAATCAGTACATGGAATTATGATGGTGTAGTCATTACAGAGATTTCATTGAGAGAGGGACAGGACTGGCTGCTCAATGTTTCAAAGTTTTAGATGAGGTCGAGAGGAAGATAAAAGAGTTAGAGGAGTTGCATTACTAATCGAGGAGAATGTTACGTCTGCATTCAGAGAAGACACACTGGAGGGGTCATCTGGTGAGGCATAATTGATGGAGCTCAAAAATAAGATGCGTGCAGTCACTCTGATAGGATTATACCTTAAGCCCTCCAACAGCCACCGAGACATTGAGAAACAAATATGTAGGCAGATTATGGAAAGGTGCGTTAAAAGAGAGTTGCCATAGTGGGTGACTTTAACTTCCACAATGTTAACTGGGGCTCCCTTAGAACAAAAGGCTTAGACAGGGTAGAATTTATTAAGTGCATCCAAGAGGGTTTCTTGAAACAGTATGTGGATAGCCCAACTAGAGGAGGGTCCATTCTGGACATTGCGTTGGCTAATGAACATGGCCTAGTGACTGACATTTCAGTGGGAGTGCATTTCAGAAACAGTGATCACGATTCCTTAAGTTTTAAGACAACTACGAGCAAGGATAAGTCAGGACCTAACAGGAAGGTACTAAATTGGAGGAGGGTAAATTACATCAGTATTAGGCGGGGAGCTAGTGAGTGTTGATTGGGAGGAGCTGTTATCTGACAAGTCCACATTATAATGTGGGAACTGTTTAAAGTCCTGCTGAGGAGAATTCAAGACCGGCATATTCCAGTGAGGAGGAAGGACAAGGATGGCAAGGTAAGGGATACTTGGATAGCAAGGGACATTGTGAATTTAGTTAAAAGGGAAAAAAAAAGCATATGTAAGGTTTAGAAAGCTAAAATTGGACAGGGCCCATGAGAAGTACAAGAAAAGCGGCAAAGTACTCAAGCAGGGAATTAGGAGAATAAGAAGGGGCCATGAAGTGACCTTGGCATGTAGGTTTAAAGAATATCCCAAGGCATTCTATAGATACATTAAAAACAACAGGACAATGAGGGAGAAGGTAGGACCACTCAAGGATAAATAAAGGAATTTGTTCTTAGAGGCAGAGAATGTGGATGAGATCCTAAATCAGTACTTTGCATTGATATTCACCGAGGAAAAAGGTTTTGGAAGATAGTGAGATTTGTGTGGATCATCTAATATGCGAGGACATTTTGAGATCAAGAAAGAAGTGGTGTTGGGCTTCTTGAAGAGCATTAAGGTGGATAAGTCTACAGGGCCCGATAGTATCTAAAACAGGTTTTTGAGAGAGGAAGAAAGGAGATTGCTGGAACAATGACCACAATCTTTGTATCCTCTTTAGGTAGTGGAGAGACACTGGTAGTCTGGCGAGTAGCTAATGTTGTTCCTCTGTTGATGAATGGATATAAGGCGAATCGAAGAAGCTAGAGACCAGTGAGTCTCACATCAGTTGTTGGGAAGCTAATGTAGAGAATTCTTAGGGATAGAATTTTCACACGTTTGGAAAAACATGGCCTAATTAGGGACAGTCAATATGGCTTTGTGCAGGGCAGGTCATATATTACTAACTTGATTGCATTTTTCAAGGAGGTGAAAAAGGTGATCGATGAGGGTAGAGCAATGAATGTTGTTTACATGGATTTTAGTAAGGTTTATGATGAGGTCCCTTACGGTAGGCTCACCAAGATTAAGATGCATGAGATCCACAGCGACTTGGCCGCATAGATTCAGAATTGGCTTACCTACAGAACACAGAGGATAGTGCTGGTAGGGTGTTTCTCAGGCTGGAGGTCCATAACTAGTAGTGTTCTGTAAGGACACTGCCCAAGCAAGGCCTCTGCTGTTTGTGGTATGTATAAATGACTTGGATGAACATGCAGATGGGTAGGTTAATAAGTTTGCAGACAATACAAAGATGGGTGGAGTTGTGAATAGTGTCTAAAAGGGTTAATTGAAATAGAGATCGGTTGCAGATATGTGGAGAAATGGCAGATGGAGTTTAATCCAGGTAAGTGTGAGATGCTGCGTTTTTGGAGATCCAATGTTAAGCAAAAGTATACAGTTAATGACAGGACTCTGAATAGCACTGATGGACAGAAGGATCTTGAGTTTCAAGTCCATAGCTCCCTATATGTAGCCACGCAGGTAGATAGGGTGGCAAAGAAGGTGTACGGCATGCTTGCCTTTATTGGTTGGGGAAATGAGTACAAGAGTCAGGACCTCATCACCTCAGGGGACCTCCCACCCACAGCCTCCAATCTCATTGTTCCCCAACCCCGCACAGCCCGTTTCTATCTCGTTCCCAAAATCCACAAACCTGCCTACCCTGGTCGACCCATCGTCTCAGCCTGCTCCTGCCCCACCGAACTCATCTCCACCTATCTGGACTCCATTTTCTCCCCTTTGGTCCAGGAACTCCCTACCTACGTCTGTGACACCACCCACGCCCTCCACCTCCTCCAGGACTTCCAATTACCTGGCCCCCAACACCACATTTTCACCATGGACGTCCAGTCCCTAATCCCCTGCATTCCGCATGCAGATGGCCTCAAGGCCCGCCGCTTCTTCCTGTCCCGCAGGCCTGACCAGGCCCCCTCCACCGACACTCTCATCCGCCTAGCCGAACTCGTCCTCACACTCAACAACTTCTCTTTTGACTCCTCCCACTTCCTACAGACTAAGGGGGTGGCCATGGGCACCCGCATGGGCCCCAGCTATGCCTGCCTCTTTGTAGGTTACGTGGAACAGTCCCTCTTCCACACCTACACAGGCCCCAAACCCCACCTCTTCCTCCGGTACATTGATGACTGTATCGGCGCCGCCTCTTGCTCCCCAGAGGAGCTCGAACAGTTCATCCACTTCACCAACACCTTCCACCCCAACCTTCAGTTCACCTGGGCCATCTCCAGCACATCCCTCACCATTCTGGATCTCTCAGTCTCCATCTCAGGCAACCAGCTTGTAACCGATGTCCATTTCAAGCCCACCGACTCCCACAGCCACCTAGAATACACCTCCTCCCACCCACCCTCCTGCAAAAATTCCATCCCCTATTCCCAATTCCTCCGCCTCCGCCACATCTGCTCCCACGATAAGACATTCCACTCCCGCACATCCCAGATGTCCAAGTTCTTCAAGGACCGCAACTTTCCCCCCACAGTGATCGAGAGCGCCCTTGACCACATCTCCCGTATTGGAGAGGTTTACCAGGATGCCTCCTGGATTAGATGGTGTGAGCTATAAAGAGAGCCTAGAAAAACTCAGGTTGTTTTTTCTGGACTGGTGCAGGCTGAGGGGAGAATTGATAGCAGTCTGTAAAATTATGAGATGCGTAGGTAGTGTTGACCGTCAAAATCTTTTTTCCTCAGAGCTGAAATGTCCAATACCATTCCCGCAACATATCCCTCACACCCCGCCCCCGCCACAACTACCCTAAGAGGATCCCCCTCGTTCTCACACACCACCCCACCAACCTCCGGATAGAACGCATCATCCTCCGACACTTCCGCCATCTACAATCCGACCCCACCACCCAAGACATTTTTCCATCCCCACCCCTGTCTGCATTCCAGAGAGACCACTCTCTGTGACTCCCTTGTTCGCTCCACACTGCCCTACAACCCCACCACACCCAGCACCTTCCCCTGCAACCGCAGGAAATGCTACACTTGCCCCCACACCTCCTCCCTCACCCCTATCCCAGGCCCCAAGATGACATTCCACATTAAGTAGAGGTTCACCTGCACATCTGCCAATGTGGTATACTGCATCCACTGTACCCGGTGTGGCTTCCTCTACATTGGGGAAACCAAGCGGAGGTTTGGGGACCGCTTTGCAGAACACCTCCGCTCGGTTCGCAACAAACAACTGCACCTCCCAGTCGCAAACCATTTCCACTCCCCCTCCCATTCTTTAGATGACATGTCCATCATGGGCCTCCTGCAGTGCCACAATGATGCCACCCGAAGGCTGCAGGAACAGCAACTCATATTCCGCTTGGGAACCCTGCAGCCTAATGGTATCAATGTGGACTTCACCAGCTTCAAAAATCTCCCCTTCCCCCACCGCATCCCAAAACCAGCCCAGTTCGTCCCCTCCCCCCACTGCATCCCAAAACCAGTCCAACCTGTCTCTGCCTCCCTAACCTGTTCTTCCTCTCACCCATCCCTTTCTCCCACACCAAGCCGCACCCCCATCTCCTACCTACTAACCTCATTCCACCTCCTTGACCTGTCCGTCTTCCCTGGACTGACCTATCCCCTCCCTACCTATCTTCTTTTCTCTCCATCTTCGGTCCGCCTCCCCCTCTCTCCCTATTTATTCCAGAACCCTCACCCCATCCCCCTCTCTGATGAAGGGTCTAGGCCCGAAACGTCAGCTTTTGTGCTCCTGAGATGCTGCTTGGCCTGCTGTGTTCAAACATTGAGCCTCCATCACCTTTGTGGAAGATTCATAGGGTCATACAGCATGGAAACAATCCCTTCGGTCCATCTCATCCTTGCCGATTGCACGTCCCCAATCTAATTCCCATCCCAGTTGCCAGCATTTGGCCATATCCCTCAAAACCTTTCCATTTCATATACCTATCCAGATACCAGTGTTGTAATTGGACCACCTCGTCTGGCAGCTCCTTCCATACATGTACCACCCTCTGTGTGGAAAAGTTATCCGTCAGGTCCTTTTTATATCCTTCCCCTCTCACCTTAAACCAATGCCCTCCAGTTTTGGACTCCCCTACCCTGGGGAAAAGACCTTGCTTATTCACCCTGCCCATGTCCCTCATGATTTTATAAACCTCTGAAACGTTCCAAAGGCTCTGAATGGATTAGTATAAGCGTCGGAGTGACTTTGGGAGATTACTGGCAGCATCAAATGGTAAGAACAGCAAGGCATATCTCAACATTGGGACTACCTCGCTCCATCTTTTATACATTTGCCAAGCCATGAGATGAGTTTCTCACTGGGCAACACCAAATTGCCATTAGTGAGGATTATTGCTTGTTAACTCCCTTATTAACAACCCAATTTGCATATTCAGCTTGCTACTTTACCAAAAAAGCTGTATAAGGTGAACAAGAATGCTTAATACGGAACTACGATATTGAACCTGGCAGTTTCAGTTGGTCATTGGCTGCAATAATCCTTCGTGTTGCTCAGGGCATGATCCAGTTGCACACAGCCCTCCTCAATGAACAATTAGCAACTGGCATTTGCCAACTGTTCAAGAACACCATGACACCTCTCTGATAACCACTTGGACATGTATTGCAAGGTACTCTGACCACTGGCATTGAGAGGCCATAGGCAGGGATATGTTGCGTACAGGGGTAAGGACCCAGTTCACAGATTGGACCAGGCTGCTTGTTTGCGCTCTTAAGATTCACTCGCCTAGCACCTACCTGCAAATTTGCAGCATCCATTTCACACCTTGCCTTGCCAATTAGCATAGCCATACAGCCAGGCAGGTTGTCTTGCTGTTAGGCAATGTTAGTTGAAGCAGTGGAAACCTTACTGTCCAGCCGTGTGCTTCATCAGTTTCACAAACCTCTGATCTCTGACATATCTTTGCACAATTATACGCTTCTTCATTAAGATTGATACAATCTTTAACTTTTCCAATTAACTATAGATGAAGCGACCTCCCCTTGGAATTTCTCCCTCTCAATGAAATGTATATATTCCATACATTCTGAAATATCCCCTTAAATGCCTATCACTGCATCTTTTTTGATCCATACCTTAATTTAATTTTCCAGTTCACCTTCAGGCAGTTCTGCTTTCATGCCCTCAAAATTGCAATATTTAAAGTATTAGTCCTTGGCCCGCTTGTCTCTCTCTCTCAAAATTAGTGTAAAGTATAACTACATTCGAATTGTTATGGCCTAAGAATGCCTTCCCGCTGAGGTAATTAATTAATCGAGTCTTGTTGCCTAATACAGGATCCAACAAAGCACATTCTCTGGTCCCAAAAACATTCCCTGAACTCTTCTTCTAGCCCATTTTTGCCAATCTTATTTTTCTAGCTGGATGAAGATTAAAATCCTCCATGATTATCACCTTACCTTTCTGACAACTTCCCATCATTTCTTCCTTTATACTCCATCCTAATGTGCTCATATTGGTAGGGACCCTGTATAATACTCCTTCCAGTGATTTCTTGCCTTCACCTTTTCTCATCTTGACTCCAGTTGCTAATGTGCTTGCACCATCATTAATTAACTGTGCCACCCATCTATGTTTTCATAGCTTCCTATCCTTCCTAAAACGTCTTGTGCCCCTCAATAGCCTGCAGCTAAATCTCTGCAATGCCACCCTTATTTCCTTCTCTTCACACCACTACTTATTCAGTTTTGTTCTAAGTGTTATTTGCATTTAGTCATTGAGCTTTTAATTTTGTATTTTGATTTCTTCTGTAGCCTCTTTTCTTACGTGTTGATTTACTTTTAGATTTGTACAGTTTATCCCTTTCTACTGTCATGTTATTCTGCATATTAATCCCTATCCCTCCAGCTTTGCCTGTACTTTTTCATGTAGCATATATCTCTAAATTTGGTCCCTTGATCACACTATTGAGCTTAAAACCCTCTCCACATGCCTAGTTTTGCAGCTCAAACATGGACCACTCACAGTTCAAGGGTAGTCTACCCCAGTGGTATAGGTCACACTTCCTCAGTACCAGTGACATGAGACAGTAAATCGATTTCTCCCACACAGTCTGAAATATCCCCTTAAATGGGTGTCTTTTTTAGTTCTAGCTGCAAACACAGAAGTGACAATTGAGATTTTGATTCGCGGTATAGGTACTCAGGCAGTGTAGGTAACCCACACATCCCCTCCCACCCCTGGCCATCCCCCACCCCCCACCCCAGAAATGTGAGGGAACCAAGGGTTTAGAGAAAATTTGACTTGAAGGAAGATGGTAATGGTAAGCAAATCGTGCTGGTGAAATGAATGAACTTAAACAGGGCCTGATAACCTATATCCCAGAGTACTGAAATAAGCTGTGGGATGGTCCTTGATCCAGAGGACTGGCAGAGAAAGCCTTACCACTAGACACTGACAGCTTGGTCTGAGGTACCGAGGTCAGACTGTGGCCACAATGAGGAGAAATGGCCAACAGTGCCATATGGACCAGTGCTCCAGAATGAGTGCCAAGCTCTTCCGTCCGTGAGCTCACACTCACTCTATCTCCGCACCCACATCCCACTAAAACACATTGTCTGCCTCTCTCACTCTTGCATGTAACATCTCCTCTCACTTGATCTCATTTCCACCTCCCCTCCACCCCGCCACCCCCCGTCCCTGAAAGGGACTCTGCACTGTCTACTCCCTCACCTGGGACCTCTCACCAACTTTCATCAGCCATATCACTCCCTCAATCTCATTCCAGAGAAAATAGCACACGGGCCAGAAAGAAATTTAGAAGGAGACCCAACATCAGGATCCTTGCTCACCATGAGGAGAGGATTATGTCTCACACTGGGGTAGACTGGGATCGCTCCTGGAGGGATGCCGAGACACCATGTCCCACCATCTGTGTAAGTACCTTTCAACAACTCTCACAGTGACCACACTGCCAGAGTCATTCATTGTACATCATTTCCACCCACTGGCATTGTCGCCCTCTTTCTCTCTCTTGTGCCTTACAGGTACCAGCGAGATTTCTGCAGCCACGCCATCAGAAACCACCTCTTTGATCTCTGGGAAGTAAGTTCCGGGGCCGCAGAGAGGGCATCAGCAAAGTTGTGCCCTGCCCCAGCCCCCAGGTCCCTCAGTGGGAGTGTCATGTTTAAAAATTTGAGAGCACAAGCTGGTGAGCATTTGATCCCATCCCTAATTGCCTAGAGGGCCGTTAAAAGCTAACCACATTGCTGTGAGTCTGGAGTCACATGTGGGTCAGACCAGGTATGGATGGCAACTTCCTTCCTTAAAGGTATGAATGAACCAGTTTGTTTTTTTTCTGACAATTGACTATCATGTCATGGTCATCATTAAACTCTAACTCCAGGTTTTTATTGATGGGATTCAAAGCCAGAACTTGCACATGACCTGGGTCTCTGGATTAATAATTTAATATAACATGACCAGGACATTCCTCCCTAGCCTGGGGAGGCAAACACCCAGGCCACTGACCCTCAGGGGACAGGAGGAGACCAGGCAATGTTTTGGTGCTGAATGAATTAGCCAGCAGTAGTCCAGAGCAGGAGGTGGATAGTGCATTAGGATGGCCAGGGATCTGTGACTCCTGGACACTTCATAGACCTACGTGTTATGTCCTTGCTTTCCACAGGGCCTGAGGTTGACCGGTCTTTCAGGTCCCTCCCTCATGGGACGAAACATTTATCTCTGCCCACTCTCTGTGCAGTTTTCATCCCCATTGCGTAGTTTTGATTTCCAGAATGAAGAATAGCAGCAAATCTTTGGTCAGTGGTCTCCAGCCTTCACCAGGTGTGGTTTTACACTGCCCCCTCCTTAAAGCCAGTTGTTTCTGAATATGGAAAAACATTTCCCCAACATTAACTCCCATCCCTTCCATGCTTTACTGTATGCTTCTTTATGAATGCTGTTGCCCCTCCTTCAGGATGATCATGCCCCATTCCCACAACTTGCGCAATCTCTATGAAAGAGGCTCCTGAGTCTCCTTCCCACAACAGTGTCCCTCTCCTGGTTCCTCCATCCACTGGACTGACTGTACACCACCCCTGCCTACATTAGACCTACCCCCAGGATGGCTGTTGTGGAGACAATGGATTAACTGAAGTTCACTGCAGGACAGCAGAGGCACAAGATCACATTGAGCAAGAATACACTGACTGGGCTCTTAACTGTGGCTAATCTTCTGGTTCCACCCCTTGTTTCTCTTTCTCTTCTATTTTCTCTTTTCTGGAGTGCTTTTCTTCAAACTCTTAACCTCTTAAACTTACTTAGAGCGGCTTGGAGGAGGCAAGTCCCAGGCCGGAGGCTGGTGCGGGAGGTGAATCCTGGATGGGAGGCTATCATGAGGAGTCAAATCCTGGACTGGGCTGGACTCGATTCAAGATCTTGATCTTTGAAACCAGGCATGGTCTGGAGACTTGGTGTTGGCACCAGCTGACATGATAAGGTCTGCAATCTAGTACTTTTTAAATCTTTTTATCCTTGTACTGAACTTTCGTTTATCTTTCATTCAATTGTGTACCAAATACTTAAGTATCTGTTGCTGGAAAAGCTCAGCAGGTCTGGTAGCATGTGTGAAGAGAAATCAGAGTTAACGTTTCGGGTCCTCAGTTCTGAGAGAAAGGTCACCAGAACAATTCCTCTTCACAATTCAATTCAATTCAATTCAACAAAGTCTGCCCTTGACTTATACCATGCCAGGCCCCTCTGACTGATAGAACCTCCGTGGACTTAAATGAGAGCTGTAGATTTTGGAGACCTGATGCTTGCTTTGTGTACAATGCAATGCATTTGCTGAATAACGTGCTGGCACGTATTGTGGACATAAGATTGATGTAGAACACTGCTGCACAGCAAGATGACTGAACAGTGCTGACCAGCAAGGTCAGCTGCCTGGTTCTGACACAGTGCCAATAAGCATACCAAAGCAAGGCCTGGATACTACAAGCATCCAGACAAGAGCTTCATGTCTGTTATGGATAAATCACCACAAGTTACCTTTAATTCGGTGAATGATTAAGAATGCTCACAATCAAGTGCTGAAACAATGATTTAAACCATACTGCATGTTGCAATCAGAATAAGACCCTTCAAGTAAACGAGTGAAGCCTCGCAATTCAACTATGTGAGTGTCCAATTAATGGTTGAATTTAGTTACACTTCCAACTAAAATTGTTTGTCTCTGGAAGTGTCCAGTGTTCGATTCTTGTGCAGTGTTGTTATTTGAAGTTCTGCTAATTCAGGGCTCTAGTGTTGGATTTTGATAGAGATTTTCATCCTTCAACTCAAAGATGTGATATTATTGACAATTCTTTCAATTTTTTCATCCAACATATTCCAAGTCAGCAGCTTGTGTTCTCATCAGGAGTAAATTCTTTGTTCCTTATGTTTTGGACCAGATCAGACCCCCACAAAATACATTAAGAAGGTAGTTTAGATCCTAACATTTTCTTATTTTAAAGGTAAATATCAGATGCTGTATTCCAGATGCAATTCGATTGGTCAAACTACATGATGTTAAGCAAAACACAATTTATTCAAACAACACAGATAAAATGAAGTAAAAGAAAGAAGAACTTAGAAAACTTAGAATAATAGATACAATGAGTATCACTAATTAACTGTTCCAATATAGCAACATCCCATAAACACACTCCTTGGCAAAAAGACAAATTCAGAAAACAGATTGTCTCACATGCAATCCAGTAGCCTAGGAAGAGGGCCTGTGATAGGGTTAGGGCTAGGATTAGGGTTTGCTGAAAGCAAACTAAAAATCTTTGGTTCCGTGGGAGCTTGGCCACACAAATTCAGGCTGCTTTTATTGTTCCAACGTGTAAATAAAACCCAAGGCCTCACAAGCTGTTTATATTCTGATAAAATGCTCGACACCTGTCCCCTAATCTCTCTGAATTTAAAACAAAGTAGGACAAACCACACCTCTAAGCCACAGGATCATCTTTGTTACATTTAGCTTTAACTTTGTTTGAAGGCACTGCTTTCGTGTGATTAACTCCTTAAGTTCTCCTTCAGGGTAATCAGTTGTCCTTGTGTCATGGGGTAGCTATTCATCAAAAAATTGACAAAACAATTTCATTTATGTAGCTGCGATTCCCTCTAATTCCCAGACATGGCTAATTGCTTTCATTTCCGATATAGATTTTCAAGATTGTCAAGATGGTTCAGTGGTTAGCACCGATGTCTAACACCACAGGAACCCAGATTTGATTCCACCCTCGGGCAACTGTCTGTGTGGAATTTGCATGGTTTCTCCGTGTTTGTGCGGGTTTCCTCCGGGTACTCCTGTTTCCTCCCACAGTCCAAAGGTGTAGATGTTTGCCAGATTGCCACACTAAATTGCACACAGTGTCTGGGGTTATGCAGGCTCGGTGGATTAACCACGTAGGTTTACAGGGTTTGGGTGGGAAGAATGTGTCTGGGTGGGAAGCTGTTCGGTGGCTCGGTGTGGAATTGATGGGCTGAATGGCCTGCTTCCATGCTGTAGGGATTCTAAGTTTGTCCTTGTCCATTCACAGTTTATTCCAGACAGAGTTATTGCAGATTTTCTCCGTGAGTAACCATGTATCTTTGTTGATTCTTTCAATCTCTGAACAGTTATTTATATTCTGAAGTTTATAGTATCATATGCATGAACATTAAGAGAGCAGATGAGCGGCCATGAGATAAAGCTTGATCTAATCTGTCAGCTGCATGCATCACCCTGCCCCAAGCCTCCTTGCAGCTGCCTTACAATGTCAGTTGCTGGTGTACTCTGCAATACAGGTGTGGTGGCTGCTGTTGGGTCAGAGCGGGCCATGAGGAACCGAAGAGTTTGGCAAGAATCAGCCATCCACATCTGTGGATGAGACTGGTGAGCAAAGTGGCTGGAGCCTGTGGCTCATGTCCTGAGGTGCCAGTTCCGTGATGAGCAACAGGGAGCTTGTTCCCAGCCAATAATGAGCTGTAGTGGCCAGGGACCTGCTGGGGACTTCCATAGCGCGAATCCTCGGCAAGTAGTTTGCTCATAGTGGGTGGTGGTAAAAGAGCCTGCACACTAATAAGATGAGATACACAGCTCATAAGGTCTTTAACAAGCAATAATTCCTCTTAATAGGAAACTCACCACTCCCGAAAGTGAGAATTTCACCTTGTTGCAGGGAACTCCATTAAAAGATGCAGCAATTTGTTCCTGACATCAGGATATCAGCCTTACTGCACTTTTCTATGATTCTACCACATTTCACACCATGGCCTATTGTCAGTCAGGCCCCTACAGTATTCCATTACTGGTTTGGAATCCTAGTTACATGGTTGAAGTGGACTAGTTCCTCCATTTAAATCAAAGATGGACTTTTTATCTACGTGAGTAGAAATATATGTTTTTCTGTACAAAATTATTAATTTGAAGTCATTAATAGGATCAGCTTTATTAAGGTTTCGATGTATGTATATGTTGAAGTAAATAGATCATAGAATCCCTACAGTGTTAAAACGGGCCCTTCAACCCAACAAGCCCACACCGCATCCCACCCACACCCAATCCCCCATAACCCACCTAAACTACACATCCCTGAACATTATGGGCAATTTAGCATGGCCAATCCAGCCAGCCTGCACATCTTTGGACTGTGGGAAGAAACTGGAGGAAACCCACGCAGACACGGGGAGAATGTGCAAACTCCACACAGACAGTCACCAGAGGCTGGAATCAAACCCAGGCCCCTGGTGCTGCTGAAGCAGCAGTGCTAACCACTGAGCCACCATGCCACTCAAGATGTTTTGAATAACTCAGTAGCCAAATGAGATGGCATATTTTAATTATTATGATTAGAAGAGCAAAAGTAACACTTTGTTGTGCTTATTTTTTGTAAAAGGCCTGATGTTCTTTTATAGCCAGTGTGTGGGATGAACAAAATATTGTTTAAATCTACCCATAAAAAGAACAATGAATGATGACGTGAAATGTGATATATTTCAGTAAGCTGCTGAATAAGAGCCCCACTCAAATTCACCTTGATACTGAACAGACAAATGCACATTTCTGAGTATATTGCCTGTAAATCCTCTTATGGAGTGGAAGAGAATATTCAGCACCAAACCCAATAATGTCGACCCTCTTTCTTAACTTATTCCTGGAAGTTCCTTCCCTATTTTGATCACTCTTCCGAACATCTGTCGTAAATTTAACTCGCACTAGTTTGAAACAGGGACTCTATCTTACAGTCATAGGTCAGTGTGAAATAGTATTCTGAATGTAACTTTCACGCACTGTTTATTAAATATAACCTTGCAGAACTCTAAAGTTTCTTCAGTATTTCTTTGGGTGTAGCTTGGATTTACATTGCTTGTCATTAGTGGATCCTTTTCCTATCTTTCTGGCTGTCAGACAACTAAATTAGTCACTTCTGAGCCCCATTACTGTCCCACTGTCTATTTATTTTTATATCAATGCACATTCTCTCTTCAGCTGTTGCCTATAACATGTCTGGGTTATCCTCCTCACAATCTGTTGTCCTACTCTGATCTATTCTGACTGCTGCTATCATCCTCAATCTCCCGGCTCTATTCTTCGAACACAAAACAAGGCTGTATAGCCCATTTAGCACATCCATCTCATAGCTGAGATATAATTTGTTCTCACATGCGCTCTTATCATCTGCATTTACTCACAAGAGCAATGACAAGCTACAGTAAACATTCGAGATAGTGTTTTGATTTTGCTCCTTGCCTTTCCTGAGATCTAGCCAATTTCCATGATATCATTCAAATATTCCATACGAGATGAGTCAGCGTTGACAAGGTACATTCCTTCGTTGACACCTCCATTTCCAGTGGTGCTTGACCTATTAGTTTAGGTTATTGAATATATGTGGCTATACATGTCCTCGATGCCTTTTATGAGTTCTTAAACAGATAGTCATCCGATTGTGTTTATACAAGCGTAGTTGACACAGCAAGCATGGTTTCCTGCTTGGATGCTGCTCTACATATCTACTACATCAAGAACTCTCTCAAATTTCCTGAGCTCAGGGATGGAACCTATTGCTGACAGGTTTGGTTGGAGGTGGTTAAACAAACTTCAGTGCACCCTGGGATTTGGCTGAGTTGTGGAATATTGATTTGGGTTAAAACTAATGTTCATGTGTCTACTGCAAAATTGAGGTGAACTCGTTTTAGTACAAGGTTTAAATAAACCAAAGATGAAGGAAGGGCTTCCCCAGTTTGACAGCGAGTTGGCCCAGCCAGCGCTGAAGGAGTCAATGAGGCAGACAGGGTGGTATCAGATGCCAGTTCCTGATAAGTTCCAAAACATTTCCTGTAAACACAAGTCAGCTTCTTAAATGGTGAACTATGGTACAATTACTTCTCCCATCTCAGCCAGACAATTCACACTTGCTGGTACCATGGAGATCATCTGAAGGCAAAGTCTGCAAACTCATCTCCATCATTTAGATTTCCTCTTTGGACCTTTTTCCTGCCTCCTTTCTGAGATGCTGTTGCTGTCATTTGTAGCCTGTCACCATTTAGAGATTTCTGTTCCTTTGTACATTCACTAGTTCGACCTTTTCACTTGACTGCATTCAGGGGTATTTCTCTTTTGCCCCTTTCTTCTTTATCTGCTATGCTCAGGGGAACTATGGAGCTATGAGGGAAGAGTTGGCCAAAGTTCAGTGGTACAATACCCTAGCAGGGATGGCAGTGGAACAACAATGGCAGGTATTTTTGGATATAATGCAGAAGGTGCAGGATCAGTTCATACCAAAGAAGAAGAAAGATCCTAGGGGAGGCAGGGGCAGCCGTGGCTGACGAGAGAAGTTAAGGACTATACAAAAATAAAAGAGAAGTACACCATAGCAAAGATGAGTGGGAAGCCGGAGGACTGGGAAGCTTTTAAAGAGCAACAGCGGATAACTAAGGCGGCAATACATAGAGGAAAAAAATGAGCTATGAAGGAAAACTGGCCAAAAATATAAAGGAGGATAGTAAAAGCTTTTTTAGGTATGTGAAAAGAAAAAAATGGTTACAACTAAAATTGGGCCCTTGAAGTTAGAAACGGGTGAATTTATTATGGGGAACAAGGAAATGGCAGATGATTTGAAGAGGTACTTTGGATCTGTCTTCACTAGGGAAGACACAAGCAATCTCCCAGATGCAGTAGTGGCTGAAGGACCGAGGGTAATGGACGAACTGAAGGGTATTTATATTAGGCAGGAAATGGTGTTGGATAGACTGTTAGGCCTGAAGGCTGAGAAGTCCCCGGGACCTGATGGTCTGCATCCCAGGGTACTTAAGGAGGTGGCTCTAGAAATTGTGGACGCGTTGGTAATTATTTTCCAAGGTTCTATAGATTCAGGATCAGTTCCTGCGGATTGGAGGGTGGCAAATGTTGTCCCACTTTTCAAGAAAGGAGAGAGAGAGAAAACAGGAAATTACAGACCGGTTAGCCTGACGTCAGTGGTGGGAAAGATGCTG
Organism: Stegostoma tigrinum; assembly: GCF_030684315.1. Taxonomy (NCBI): domain Eukaryota; kingdom Metazoa; phylum Chordata; class Chondrichthyes; order Orectolobiformes; family Stegostomatidae; genus Stegostoma; species Stegostoma tigrinum. The sequence continues at coordinate 73,728,993 of NC_081366.1, read as the reverse complement.
GAGTCAATTATAAAAGATGAAATTACGACTCATTTTGATAGCAGTAACAGAATAGGTCAGAGTCAGCATGGATTTACGAAGGGGAAATCATGCTTGACTAATCTTCTGGAATTTTTTGAGGATGTTTCTATGAAGATGAATAAGGGAGAGCCAGTGGATGTAGTGTACCTGGTCTTTCAGAAAGCCTTTGATAAAGTCCCGCATAGGAGATTGGTGAACAAAATTAGGGCACATGGTATTGGGGGCAAAATACGGAGTTGGATTGAAAATTGGCTGGCTGACAGGAAGCAAAGAGTAATGATAAACGGGTCCCTTTCGGAATGGCAGGCAGTGACCAGTGGGGTACCACATGGTTCGGTGCTGGGACCGCAGCTGTTTACGATATATATTAATGATATAGACGAAGGCATTAGAAGTAATATTAGCAAATTTGCTAATGACAAAGTTGGGTGGCAGTGTGAAATGTGAGGAGGATGTTATTAGAATACAGGGTGACTTGGACAGGCTAGGTGAGTGGACGGATGCATGGCAGATGCAGTTTAATGTGGATAAATGCGTGGTTATACACTTTGGTGGCAAGAACAGGAAGGCAGATTACTATCTCAATGGAGTCAAGTTAGGTAAAGGGGAAGCACAACGAGATCTAGGTGTTCTTGTACATCAGTCAATGAAAGCAAGCATGCAAGGACAGCAGGTAGTGAAGAAGGCTAATAGCATGCTGGCCTTCATCACAAGAGGAATTGAGTATAGGAGCAAAGAGGTCCTTCTGCAGCTGTACAGAGCCCTGGTGAGATCGCACCTGGGGTATTGTGTACAGTTTTGGTCTCCCAATCTGAGGAAGGACATTCTTGCTATTGAGGGAGTGCAGCATAGGTTCATGAGGTCAATTCCCGGAATGGCGGGACTATCATATGTTGAAAGATTGGAGCGACTGGGCTTGTATACTCTTGAGTTTAGAAGGATGAGAAGGGATCTGATTGAGACGTATAAGATTATTAAGGGATTGGACACTGGAGGCAGGAAGTACGTTTCCACTGATGGGTGAGTCCAGGACCAGAGGACACAGTTTAAAAATAAGGGGTAGGCCATTGAGAACAGAGTTGAGGAAAAACTTCTTCACCCGGAGAGTGGTGGATATATGGAATGCTCTGCCCCAGAAGGCAGTGGAGAGCAACTCTCTGGATGCTTTCAAGAAAGAGATAGACAGAACTCAAAGATAGTGGAATCAAGGGTTATGGGGATAAGGCAGGAACAGGATTCTGATTGTGGATGATCAGCCATGATCATAATGAATGGTGGTGCTGGCTCGAAGGGCCAAATGGCCTACTCTAGCACCTATTGTCTATTGTCTAATTCCTGGCCCTTCCCTCTGACCTGCTGCTATGCTCTGCTTTAGGGCTATTGGACATTGCTTAATCTACACTTGCACCCATCCCACTGCATCTACCTTATCCAATATCATGCCTACCGTGAGATAAAGACTTAAATAGTACCTCCTTCCTTCTATTGCCCAGCAAAAACAATCCTATTTTGTGATTCTTTTTCTCCACATGTCTCACTCCATAGTCCTTTCTTTATTGTTACACTGATCTGAATATCCATGGCCTCCTGAACTGCTGTGGTGATGTTCAGCAAAAGCTCTTGACTAGGTCTTTCACAGCTTTCAAGATTCAATGCTGAGTTCACCAAAATTCAAGCCTCAAGCTCTCTGACCCCATTTTGTGTTGTTTTATTTTGAGCTTCTCTTATTCTCATTTTCAAACAGCTGGCTCTAGGCCCATCTTTTATTTCCTGACTATTTTCTTCTTGCCCCGTCACATTCTCTTTGACCTTGGAGGGCTAATTCTTCTGTCATTCAATCGGTCTTTCACCCCATCCCAGGTCTTCCTCTTGTCCATTTCCCACCCAAATCCATGTACAACGCCTGTCCCATCTCTTTGCTTATCCAGTTATTAGGGCAGTGTTGACCCTGTTTCTCTGTTCACAGTTGCTCTCCGACCTGTTGAGTATTCCCAACATTTCCTATTTTTATTATCCATTTAACTTTGGCCGTAATAATGTCTGAATATATTTGCAACACTATTTTTGCATATACAATCTTAATTAGTGCAGGTTGCTACATTGTTACAGGGTGGCTCAATGGTTAGCACTGTTGCCTCACAGCGCCAGGGACTCAAGCTTGATTCCACCCTCAGGCGACTGTCTGTGTGGAGTTTGCACATTCTCCCCGTGCCTGCATGGGTTTCCTCCAGTTGCTTGGTTTCCTCCCACAGTCCAAAGATGTGCAGGGTAGGTGGATTGGCCAAACCTAAATTGCCACATCCATGCCAATCCATACCACCAATGCTATCTACCCATCTGATGACATATATGCCCCCATGGCATTCCCCAAGGCCCCTCATTTTCCTCAAATCCAACTTGGTGTCTGCTTCATCCACTACCCTTTGTTCATTCACTTATCATGCCAACTTATATGTGTACTCATCTTGGCAGAAATGAAATAAAATTCCTTTATTTAATGTTCTAGACAGCAAACTAAATGCCATTGAGAAAAACACTCATTCATAAAAAATCTTATGAGTGTTGACAACTTTGACACATCTTGACAGCTCATTACACTGCTTGACAAGTCTTGATGGGCCTTTTGTGGATTTGACAGATCCAAGAGCTTAAGCACTTTCTACACAAACAACCAACTATACAATTATCAATCCAAAAATGGTAGCTGACTAACCCCACATACTCCCAAACAAACATGACACTCTCCAAATAAAAGACTATCTGAAACTTCCTCCAAACCTGTACCTGGATTTCCACCCACAGGTGTCCTGGGACCATATACACAGGCTACCTCAGCCTTTTAAAGGGTACCTTAACCATCTAAGCTCACCTGTCCTCAACACACAGAGATGGTAAGAACTGCAGATGCTGGAGTCAGAGATAACACAGTGCGGAGCTGGAGGAACACAGCAGGCCCGGCAGCATCAGAGGAGCAGGAAAGTTGACATTTCGGGTCGGGACCCTTCTTCAGAAATGGGGAGGAGGAAGGGAGCTGGGAAATAAATAGAGAGTGAAGGGTGGGGCTGGGGAAGGTAGGTGGGATGGTGATAGGTGAGTGCGAGTAGGGAATGGTGGAGATTGGTCAGTGAGGTGGGAGGAGGGGATTGGTGGGAGAGAAGATGGACAGGTTGTGTCAGGTCAAGGAGGTGGGGATGAGAGGGAGGGCTGGACTTGGGATGATGGCAGGGGTGGGGTGGTTTTAAAAACTGGTGAATTCCATGTTAAGGCCATCGAGCTGTAGGCTCCTGAGGTGGAATATGAGGTACTGCTCCTCCAGTTTGTGAGTGGTGTCATTGTGAAACTGGAGGAGGCCCAGAATGGACACGTCACCCAGGGAGTGGGAGGGGGAATTAAAATAGTTGGTGACTGGAAGGTGTTGTTGAGTATAGCGTACAGAGTGCAGATGCACTATGAAACGGTCTGCGCTCTGTAACGCTACAAACGACAACACCTTCCGGTCACTGACCATTTTAACTCTCCCGCCCACTCCTTCGATGACAAGCCCATCCTGGGTCTTCTGCACTTCCACAGTGATGGCATATGCAAACTGGAGGAGCAGCACCTCATATTCCACCTCCGATGACTACAGCCCCACCACTCCATTCCTATGTCCACCTATCACCATCCCACCTACCTTCCCCAGCCCCACCCTTCACTCTCTATTTATTTCCCAGCTCCCATCCCTCTCCCCATTTCTGAAGAAGGGTCCCAATCCAAAATATCAATTTCCCTGCTCCTCTGATGGTGCTTGGCCTGCTGTGTTCATCCAGGTAACACACTGTGGGCTTACCAACTAAGATGTAAATGGAGAGCAGGTGGCCATGCAAATGGTCAGTTGCATCTGGGAACCACACCAGTGTGACCAAACTGACTGCACTCTGCAGAATTGGAAAGTACCATGTTTGGGATGGGACTTCTGATCCCAGCTACTTCTTCCATTTTAAATACATTGCAAAAATCTGGTGAAGGCCATTGGTTTGGAAAATGGATGCAATGTGTCCTGTAGATAGCACACAATGCAGGCATTGTGGGTTTAATGTGGAGGGAGTAAATGTTCAGGTTGGATAGTGAGCCATGGTACATTGATCAAATAGTGCCTTGTTATATTTCTCAAGAGTAGTAGTCAGTTTTGACAGCCTCTTTCCACATACACTTTCGCACTTTTGTGAAAAAACAGTCTCTGGGTTAAGAAACGGTTTTGGGCTGGCATGGTAGTTAGCACTCCCGCCATCCAGTATCAGGGACCTGGATTTGATTCCATCCTCAGATGACTGTCTGTGTGGACTTTGCACATTCTCTCCTAGTCTGTGTGGCTTTCCTCCAGGTGCTCCAATTCTTTCCCACATTCCAAAGATGTGCTTGTTAGGTGGATTGGCCATGCTAAATTGCCTAAAGTGGCTAAGGACATGCAGGCTAGAAAGATTAGCCATGGGAAATGCATGGGTTACAGAGATAGTCGGGGTGGGGGGTTCTGGGTGGGATGCTCTTCGGTGGGTTGGTTTGGAGCCAATGAGCCAAATGGCCTGCTTCCACAATACAGCGATTCCATGAAGCTGAAATGAATGCACTTTGATTTTGTGCGTCAACTAAATCCAAGAACAGAATTCAGTGGAGAGAGGGTGAAGTAAATTGTATTTTCTTGTTACATTTTTACACAATACATCCAGTACTGCTCAGTGATTGGTTAGTCTTATGTCACTCCATTAACAGATGCAAACTGGTCAGTCTATTTAAAGAGTGAAGATCATGATCAGCTTCATTTCCATCATGTTACCAACCTGTTTATGGCCAGTAAACCCTGAATAGTAATGGTTAATTCATGACTAAAAGAAACGAGAATCCTTCAAAAAATACTGAGCCCTCCAGAGAGTAGACTGTGTTTATTTTCTGTTTTTGTTCGGCGCAATTGCACTTCAATACTATGCCGGCAATTTTGGCTTCAGCTCCATGAGAACCCCTGAGCACAGTGACCACAATACAGTTGGTACAATAGAGATAGATTATTGTTAAAATGGAATTAACTGCAGGGGCCTGATCATTTTCAAGATTGAGACTTTCCCTCTGGCATCCTTTGGCAAATTTCACTTACGAACATAGAAAATGGAACAGTACAGCAGAGGAATGGGCCTTTCGACTCAGGATGTTGTGCCGGACATGAAGCCAAATTAAACTAATCCCTTCTGCCTGCACTTGGTTCATATTCCTCCATTCCTTCCATATCCATGTGCTTATATAAAAGTCTCTGAAATGCTCCTATCATATCTGCCTCCACCACTCCTGGCAACGCATTTCAGACACCTGCCACGCTGTGTAAAAAATGTACCCCTCACATCTCCTTTGAACTTGCCCATCTCGCATTAAATGCATGCCCCCTATTATTGGACATTCCAACTCTGGGAAAAAAGATTCTGGCTGTCAACGATACCTATGCGTCTCATGGTTTTATAGGCAGTTATCAAGTCTCCCCTTATGAAGGAGGGTCTAGGCCTGAAACGTCAGCTTTCCTGCTCCTCTGATGCTGCTTGGCCTGCTGTGTTCATCCAGCTCTACACCTTCTTATCCAAGTTTCACGAGCCTCTCATTATAACTCATACCCTCCAGGCAGAAATCCAGGCAGCATGCTGGTAAAACTCTTCTACACTCTCTCCAAAGCCTCCACATCCTTCCTCTCATGTAGTGGCCAGAATTGAAAGCAATACTCTAAGTGTGGCCCAACTAAGGTCTCATTTATGTAATGTAATCACAAGCAAACATTAAAATAAGATAAACACCGCGTAATAAAATATCACTGTAATATGTTATAAGATTGAAAAGCACTTTCTCCCCTCAGAAGTCTTCTCCTTCCTACTATCGACGCATATGCAGTACTCACTCCAACTTCATCAACAGTAATTCAATAGTTGAAGCCAAGTGAACCAGTGAATGATGTTTCTGTGGGTCTTATCTACACAGTCTGTTCCCTAATCCAACTTTTCCTTTTCCTTTGTGTGTGCACCTCACTTGTGTTGACCTGCTGTGTTCTTCCAGTTCCATATTGTTTAGCTATGTTTTGTTTTGGTTCTAGAGTCATACAGCATGGAAACAGACCCTCTGGTACAACCAGTCCATGCTGACCATAATCCCAAACTAAGCTAGTCCCTCCTGCCTGAATTTGGCCCATATCCTTCCAAATCCTTCTTATGCATAGAATTATCTAAATTTCTTTTGAACATTCTCACTCTAACCACACCCACTACTTTCTCTGAAAGTTTATTCCACACACAAAACAGTCTGTGCATAAAACTGTTACCCCTCATATCTTTTAAAGTCTTTCTCCTCTCATCTTAAAATATACTCCCTAGTTTTTCAATCATCAGCTGGAGGGAAGATATATGTGTATTTCACCTTATCTATACCCCTCATGATTTTATGAACATCTATAAGGTCACCCGCTAACCTCTCACGGTCCAGTGAGAAAAATCCCAAATTATCCAGCTTCTCCTTATAACTCAAACCCTCCATTAATGATCTGGATGAAGGGACTGGGGGCATTCTGGCGAAGTTTGCCAATGATACGAAGTTAGGTCAACAGGCAGGGAGTACTGAGGAGGTGGGGAGGCTGCAGAAAGATTCAGACAGTTTAGGAGAGTGGCCCAGGAAATGGCTGATGAAGTTCAACGTGAGCAAATGCAAGGTCTTGCACTTTGGAAAAAAGAATACAGGCATGGACTATTTTCTAAACGGTGAGCAAATTCATAAAGCAGAATTACAAAGGGATCTGGGAGTGTTGGTCCAGGATTCTTTAAAGGTTAACTTGCAGGTAGAGTCCATGATTAAGAAAGCTAATGTAATTTTGTCGTTTATCTCAAGAGGGTTCGAATATAAAAGCAGCAATGTGCTTCTGAGACTTTATAAAGCTCTAGTTAGGCCCCATTTAGAATACTGTGTCCAATTTTGGGCCCCACACCTCGGGAAGGACATACTGGCCCTGGAGCATGTCCAGTGGAGATTCACATGGATGATCCCTGGAATGGTAGGTTTAATATACGATGAACGGCTAAGGATCCTGGGATTGCATTCATTAGAGTTTAGAAGGTTGAGGGGAGATCTAATAGAAACATACAAGATAATGCATGTCTTCGAAAGGATGGACACTGGGAGGTTGTTTCCACTAGGCAGGGAGACTGGGACCCGTGGGCACAGCCTTAGAATTAGAGGGGGGGTAAATTTAGATCGGAAATGAGGAGACATTTCTTCAGCCAGAGAGTGGTGGGCCTGTGGAATTCATTGCCACGAAGCACAGTGGGACAGTGGAGGCTGGGACATTAAATGTCTTCAAGGCAGAGATTGATAAATTCTTGATCTCACAAGGAATTAAGGGCTACGGGAAGAGTGCAGGGAAGTGGAGTTGAAATGTCCATCAGCCATGATTAAATGGCAGAGTGGACTCGATGGGCTGAATGGCCTTACGTCAACTCCTATGTCTTCTGGTCTTATGGTCCATTCCCGGCAAATCCTGGTAAATCTTTTCTGAATCCTCTCCAGGTTAATAATATCCTTCCTGTAACAAGACGAGCAGAACTGGACACAGAAGAGGCTGTTGTCCAGTTTTACAGTAAACACAGTAATGGCTCCACTAAAACGGCACAATTTCTGATCACTATCCAAAATGCTGTGAGGTTCCCAACAAGTCATTTTCTGGAAATGAAAGAATCAAAATTGAGCTTATGACATTAAGCAGTATATTTAACAAAACTATGCATAAATTTTATAGCTCTTAATCCTTTGAATGAAATTTGTTGGACATCACACAATCTATGTCCTTTTGAGTGGTCAAAATTTTATTTCCATTCATGTATTGCTGTTAGAAATCAAGCATCAGCACTCTTAATGAAACTTTCATTAAAAAAAATCTATTTAACATAATAGGACAATTCTCTGTTAGTTCACAGAAGATGAGGTCTATCATTTTTTACTTCTGTCCAATGTATGTTTCTTTCTAAAATAAAGCTGCAAGATGACATATTTGTCATTTTACAGAACTCCAGCTTAAGAACATAAAAAGATTTGCTCTTAAATTTATCCCAGTGGTTGTGGGGAGATGGTTAGAAAGTGAACATTGATTCATAATCCCATTCAGTCCTGCTGTGAAGCATTACTCTAACTGGTATCACTCTGCAGTAAAGAGAAATTCCATAGTAACAAGGATGGATGGTGGCACAGTGACTCAGTGGCACTGATGACTCACAGGGCCAGGGGCATGGGCTCAGTTCCACCCTTGGGTGACTGTGTGGAGTTTGTGCATTTTCCTTGTGTCTTCGTGGATTTCCCGTGGGTGCTCTGGTTTTCTTCCACAATCTAAAGATGTGTGGGTTGGGTGGATTGGCCATGCTAAATTGCCCATAGTGTGCAGGCTAGCTGGATTAACAATGGGAAATTCAGAGTTTCAGTGATGGAACAGAACTGGGTGAGATGATGTTCGGAAGGCTAGTGTGAACTTGATGGGCCAAATGGTCTGTTTCCATGCTGTAGGGATTCTACGATGATAAAAGGTAGGCTGGATGATGGTGTAGAATGGGATCATTGGTTAGTGATAGAGCACAAAGGCAGCATTATCTGTCATTCAAATCTGGGAACAGGTAAGGGAGAGATATGGAAGCAAAATATTATGAATTTAATTTTAATTTTTAATTTTAATCTGAATTTTTAAAAAAATTCCTGGAGAAACTCAGAAAGGCTAGCAGCATCTGCAGAGAAAAATATACTCTTGCTGTGCAAAGTTGTCAAGTATTTCAACGTTGTTCACTGTGTTTTGGTGCAGAGACGGGAATCAAAATGCTCTTTGCCAAATCAATATCCTGTTGCTGTAGAGGAGTGTTCAGATGCTGTGTAAAGTATTTATTATTTACCCATTAAATATAGCCAGTTATCCCATTCAAATCACACAAATGTCCTCATCCCCAGATGTCCATTGTTTATGCTGCCCAGAGGGACAGGGCAATTTCAAGTTAGTTCAATGAGATAATAGAGCAGCGCAAGAATCCTTCAGCTCCCTTCCTCCTTCCAAATGTAAAATACTTTAGTGAAACTGTTGGTTAGAAAGTAAAAGCCACAAATCTTACAATCTCACCGTGCGGAAATGTCATTATAGCAAATAGTTTAAAAAGGCAATTGGGGTCAATTGACTAATTCATCGACCAGGTGGGTGTAATTAGAACTAGAACTAGGGGGGATTGCCTCAAAATAAGGGGGAGCAGATTTTGGACTGAGTTGAGGAGGAAAATCTTCACCCAAAGGGTTGTGAATGTGTAGAATTCCCAGCTCAGTGAAGCTGTTGAGGCTACCTCGTTAAATGTTTTTAGACAAAGATAGATAGATTTTTGAATAGTAATTAAGGGTTATGGTGAGTGGGTGGGTATGTGGAGCTGACATCACAATAAGATCAACCATGAACTTGTTGAATGGTAGAGCAGGCTCAAGGGGGCAGATGGCCTCCTCCTGCTCCCATTTCTTTTGTTCTTATTAAAGGAAACAAGAGCTCTTGTGGCACAGCGGTAGTGTCCCTAACTCTGACCCAGCTGGCCTGGATTCAAGTCCCACTACCCTAGAGGAATATAATACCACCTCTGAACATGTTGATTCAGGAAAATATATGTGAAAGGAGACAGGTGTGTAGGAGGAGCTGTAGGACTGTATACTTATTAAGCTCTGTGTCACCAACTGGTGTGGATCCTGAATGGCACTTATAGCATAGGATGGTTACCTAAAGACAAATATTGGATACTAAAAGTTCTTTTTGGCCAAAAGATTGAAATTAGAACTACTTTGGAGAGGAATGATTGAAATCAAGTTCAATGTGTCAGGATATGACAGCCCTTTGATGTTTTGTGAAGCTGAACCTTACGATCACTGGAAAAATAAAGTGGATATGTCAACATAGATTAAATCTTTACCCAGGAACAAAATAAAGCATATCTTTGGCTCTGTCACTTCCTACTGGAAGCAAGATTATGTGTAGAGTACTGTCAGTGCTGGAGGCTCAACGCTGACGAAGACTGGGAAATTCTATTAAATTTTATGGACAACATTTATGAGAAAGATGACCTATTAAGACCATGTGAGGCACAGTCAGACTCGAATAGATTTAGAAAACAGGGTGCCTATTCTATAAGAGAATACACAACTAAATTTAACAAATTGTATGCAAGATAGCAACAATACTAACTGGAGATTCCTAATTCAGCACTTAATTTAAAATTATTTAATCGTGTTACAGTGTCAAACGCAGGTAGGTTCCCAGAGTTTGGATGGAAAGCCAGTTTCGAAGCAATTATTGGAAGCCTTGAAAAAAAAACCCTGGGAAAATATTAATTCTCATGGCTTAAATGGGTCATTGAGCAATAATACAAGGAACGGAGGGTTTTGTGGTAGTAGCAATGAAATATCACAAGATGGACCAAAAAGCTTCAATATGAAAAGGAGATCACAGTTAACATGAAAGAGGATAGAGGCACCTCTGGCAATGATAATAGACGAAAGGAATTAAGCAACAGTAAGCATTGAGAAACGTCGAGGGCCGAAGGGTCTGTACTGCGCTGTAGCATTCTATGTTCTATGTTCTAAAAGAAGGATGAACCCCAGGAATATCAGGGGTATGGTCAAGAATTGTTTTTGATGTGACTTGAAATATCATTGTGATGAATTGTTGCAGACAGAATATTGATGTTTTAGAAATTATGTATAATTCAGAAGGAGAATGGTATTGCTGATTAGGCAGAGTAAATTGTTCCAGTTACAAGAAGCTTCGGTCTAGTAATGAAGGTTTTAGTTTCAAATTCATTCCAGCGTGTAGCATTGGATAACGAATGTGTGTCCGAATTGTCCACATGAGCAGCTTCCTTAAATAATAGGGACTGAAATAATATTGAGGAATTGGAGAGAGTTCTGCTAGCTTCGGACCTGGTGATGACAGCCATTTGAAATTTGTAAAAAGTATGATGATTCCCCGTATCGTAGTTGAAGTAAGCCACTTTATAAGCACAGGCACAGTTACAAGTGAAAAAGTCTTGCTGTTCAGCAGGTTATCTACAAAAAAGGTATTCAATGAAACTGGACACGGAACATGAAAGTCAATTGTTAATAATGAAGTCAGTCAATTTGCAGCCTACACAATCCACACATTGTTGTATACCTTTAACAACCTAACTTTTTGAATCAAAATACTAAGCAGATGTAACTAATATCAGGAGACGGGAGTTCAAAGGAGGGGAAAAAAAGGCTAAACTTCTAAAAGCTACCTTGACTGCTCTGGAAAATCACCAAATTAGACGCTGTATTTCGAGTATAGGACACATCAGTATGTTCAACACAAGGACATTACTGAAGTGAAGCTATGGTGTCTGTCTCTAGGGAATGCACCTCATGATGGAGGTCACCTGACAACGGCAGACTAGAACAACATTCTGAGGAAGGTTCACTGAACCTGAACTGTCAACTCTGATTTCTCCCCACGGACCTGCCAGACCTGCTCAGTTCTTCTAGCAATCTCTGTTAGTGTTTCTGATTTTCAGCATCCACATCTTTCAGTTTTTATTTAGGGCAGCTATTTGTACACGATTGCACTTCAATCCAAACAAAGTGAGCGTAATACAGAGTGTCCCTTACAATGTCCCTTTCCGAATCTTGCCATTTCCTTCCTGTTACTAAATGAATCATGGAGCAGAAACTTGGATGATTAAGTAGAGACTGGATAGACTGGGACATTTTTCCACTGGAGCATTGGTGATTGAGTAGTGACCTTATAGAGGTTTATAAAATTATGAGAGGCATAGACAAGGTGAACGGAAGGTGTGTCATCCTAGGGTGGGGGAATTTCAAGACCAGGGAGCATATTTTTAAGGTGAGAGGAGAAAGTCTTAAAAAGGATATGAGGGGAACTTTTTTACAGAGTGGTTCGTGTGAGGAATGAATTCCCACTGGAAATGGTGATTGTGGGTACAGCTACAAGGTTTAAAAGGCATTTGGATAAGTACATGAATAAGAAGTGCTTGGAGGGATATAGGCCAAGTGCGGGCAGGTGGGACTAGTTTATCTTGGGATTATGGTCAGCATGGACGGTTAGACCGAAGGGTCTGTTTCTGCGCAGTATGGCTCTGTGACTCTGAGAAACAAAGCACAGCTAAACGGGTTGACTTGAGTATTTCATGTAAAAAAAACTTGTTGGATACAAAGAATCATTTGAATCCCACAAGCATATTTATATTCACAGACTGCATGACTCTACAATTCTTTTTAGAGCAAAGGACAACGAATAAAATAAAACACAGCATAGGAAAACCCCCTTCGGCCCTCCAACACATTTTGTCCTTCCAAATTAAAATCTGTCTTCACTTACAGGATCTGTTTCCCTCTATTCCTTTCCTGTTCATGTATTCATCCAGGTGCTTCTGGAATGCTGCTATTGTGTCTGCTTCCACCACCTCCGCTGGCAGCACATCCCAGGCACTGATCACCCTTTGTGTGAAAAACGTGCCTCGCGCATCTCTTTTAAACATCCACTCCTTGCTTGTTGAACCTACGTCCCCTAGGAATTGACCCCTCCACCAGAGGAAAAAGCCTCATACTTTTCACTCAATCCTATAAAATTTATCAGGTTGTCCCTCCAACCTCCTACATTTCAGTGTAAACAAAGCCAGTCTATCCAACCTTTCTTCATATCTAAAATCCACCATACAAGGCAACATCCTAGTAAACCTTTTCTTCATTCTTTCCAAAGCATCCATATCCTTCTGGTAGTGTGGTGACGAGAACTGTACACAATATTCCAAATGTAGTCTATCTAAAGTTCGATAAAGCTGCAGCATAACTTGCTCATCCTTCTACTCAATGTCCCTCCCAATGAAGGCAAGCATGCCATAGACCTTTTTCACTATCTTATCTACTGGCACTGCCACTTCCTGTGATCTGTGGACCTGCACACACACATCCCTCTGCATATCAATGCTCTGAAGAGTTCTGTCACTCACTATGTGATTTCCAACTGCACTTGACCTTCCAAAATGTATCACCTCACATTTGTCCAGATTAAACTCCATCTGCCATTTTTTTGCTTATACCTCCAACTGATGTATATCCTGCTGTATCCTCTGATAATCCATCGCACTTTCCACAACCCCACCAATCTTTGTATCTTTCTCAAACTTAAAAATTGGACACATTACGATTTCTCCAAATTGTTTATGTCGATCATGAACAGCAGAGATCCCAGTACTGATCCCTGTGGAACGCTACTAGTCATTGTCCTCCATCATTCCACCATTCGCCTCTGTTTGCTATGACTAAGCCAATTCTGTGCCCATCTTGCCAGCTCACCCCAATACCACGTGGCTTCATCTTTAGTACCAGTTTGCCGTGAGGGACCTTGTCAATGGCTTTACTGAAGTCCATGAAGACAACATCAACTGCTTTTCCCTCATCAGTTATCTTCGCCACCTCAAGAAACTCGACCAAGTTAGTGAGACACGACCTCCTCCACACGAAACCTTGCTATCTATTGCTAATCAGCCCATTTGCTTCTAAATGTTTGTAGATCTTGTCACCGAGAATCTTTTCCAGTAATTTCTCTACTGCTGACATGAAGCTCACAGGCCTGTCGCATATTAGTTACAGAAATGTTACAAAATTAGAGGTGAAAATATCATAAGGGATGAGGATTTTTGAGAAACTCTTGCCATTTGTAAAATGCAAACAGAATCAATCTCAAAAACTCAGTCTTGAAGGATGTGAAACATCTTGCATTCAGCCAATTGCATTTTTTAAAACATGCATTACGTTTCCTTTAATGCTGATTTCTGTGGGATTTATTACATTTTTTGTTTCAAATTTAGGAGCAGAGAGTAAGGAAAAAAAACTTGTCCTGAAGCATTTTTATCTCAAGACCCCTAAAATACTGCTAATCTCAAGCCTGGGAATGTGGATGGACAAGTTAGATTTAAAGGTCAGTAAAATTCATTTTCAAAAAAACTCTGAATTATTCTCTTTAAAGGGCAGTAATTGTTGTAATAACTAGATGCTTATCGTGCCAATTGATTTTGCTTGTCGATATTGAACCTGCCTCTTTTAAAGCTGGAATTGAGCCCATAAGCAGCTGCTCTGATCCTTGGTTCGGCTGTTTTGTTTCTTCCCAGTTAGCTCCTCATCTGCTGTCGCTGTTGGAAGCCCAGTTCCAAGTTGAACACATATTATTTTGGGGTGGACCCAGCCAATGCAGAAATCTGCCAACATAAGGAAATGAAGCAGGAGAGGCCTGGTGGCACTATTGCTGGGCTATTAATTCAGAGACCCCAGGTAATGTTCTGTGGACGCAGGTTCACATGATGCCCTTGACAGATGGTGAAGTTTGAATTCAATAAAAATTTGGAATTAATGATCTATGAATGACTGTGAATCCATTGCTGATTGCTGGGGTGGTGAGGAGAACCTGTCTAACTCATTTAATATCCGTTAGGGAAGGAAAATTGTCACACTTACCTGGTCCGGCCTACCTATGACTCCAGACCCACAGCAGTGTGGTTGGCTCTTAACTGCCCTCTGAGAAATAAACGCCGGTATGGCCAGTGAAACCCAGAATCAATGAATTTTTTTAAAAAGGGTTTTTCAGCCCCTCAAGCCAATTTAATCAGATTTAGGTTGTTCTCATCAATGCAATTAACATCTCATAACTCAACTCACCACTGCCTCTGCCATTAAACTACAGGACTAGGTTTTCCGAAAAGAGGCACTTCCTACAGTGTGGAAACAGGCCATTCGGCCCAACTAATCCACAATGCCCTTCTGAAGAGCATCCCACTCTGATTCATTCCCCTACCCCTACATTTCTCATGCCCAACCGACCTAACCTAAACATCCCTGGACAGTACAGGCAATTTAGCATGGTCAATCCACCTACCCTGCACATCTTTGGACTTTGGGAGGAAACCGAAGCACCCGGAGGAAACCGTTTCAGACACAAGGGGAATGTGCAAACTCCACACAGACAGCCTCCCAAAGCTAGAATCAAACCCGGGTCCTGAAGCTAATCACTGAGCCACCGTGCTGCCCATCAACAATGGATTTACAGACATCATTAGACCCTTAATTCCACATATTTATTGGATTCAAATTCCACCATTTGCCATGGCAGGAGTTGAACCTGGGTCCTCAGAATGTTATCTGGGTCTCTGGATTAAAAGGCTAGTGATAATACCACTAGGCCGTCTCACACAGTCTTCTACCCCACTCCTTTTGTAAGACACGAAACAGCTACATGTTTCTGCTCAAATGTTTGGAATTTTATGTCTTGTCGGCCAGGTTCCCACACGGTGTGAAACAGCCAGGAGTAAGGCCAAACTTATACCCCTTTCTCACAGCAGTTAATTACCATATTCTGTGATTTCAAGGTCCAGAATCACAAACCGCCACATTGACATCTCCTGTAGCCAACTGCTTCATGCCAGTGTTGGGCTCAGTTTTGGGGAGTTGATGTCCTAGTGGTACAATTACTGAGCTGTTAACCCAGAAGCTAATGTTCTGGGAACCTGGGTTTGAATCCATCGTGGCAGATGGTTCAATTTCAATTCAATTAAAAAAAGGACTGGAATTGGGAGTCTAATGATGGCTATGATTATTGGGGTAATATCCACCTGGGTCACCAGTGCCTTTTTACAGATGAATACTGCCATCCTTACCCAGTCTGACCTACTTGTGACTTCAGCCCCATAGTGATGTGGTTGACTCTGAACTGCCCTCTGGGCAATTAAGGATGGCATTCCATGCTGGCCTAGCCAACAAATCCGTCAACTTGGGAATGAATTTTTTAAAAAAGCCTGAAACCAGGCATGTTGCTAAGGCATTTAACAAGAAGGGCTGTATTGTTTAAGTTTTAACTTTATTTCTTTTTTTTAACCTTTAAATTCTGTGTCTTGGTTTATTTACTGTGTTTCTAAGATGGTGTCTAAGATGGTAGCAAATATGCAACACTTTTCATTGATACAAATACAGCAAAAAAACCACATGACAATAAACAGATAGGTAGACAGATAGATAGATGGATATATGAATGAAGAAAGGCTAAGTATATAATGTTGCGGTTATATATAGTGTTAGTGTCAGGTTTTTTTTATCAACCTCTTTTGAGATATTATCACACATCTCTCATGCAGGTGGGACTTGAAATTGACCACCTGGCTCAGAGACAGAAACATTGCTTCTCTTTCCCGCCCATCCAAAAGATCTTAATTCCTTTAACATTTCTCAAACACTCTATCAACCTCAGTTTTGAATTTGTTCATCGATTGACCGCCTTTAATGGTAGCTAGGAAAAAGTTGTAAATTATACAGAAGGGAAGATGGAGGGGAATAAACGATAGGTGTAGATGAAGCCCAAAGAGAGAGAAAAACAGTTGGACAGACAATGCAGTGTTTCAAAGGACAATTTAGGGGAAAGAATAGTTGGTAAGGGAGACCTTTAGTAGCTGACAATAAGTTGTGTGTGGTAGTGGCCCATGTGATGAGAAGGCCAGGTGTGTAGGGTTGGGGTAATGATCCGGCTTCAAGTCCAAAAATTTTTGAATTCAGTATTAAGTCCAGAAGGTTTCAGGGTTCCCAAATGGAAAATGAGGCACAGTTCTTCCAGCTTGCGCTGAGCTTCACTGGAGCACCGCAGAAAGCCTGAGATGGAGATGTTGGCCAGGGAACAGGGTGATGTTCTTTTGTCTGTCTGATTGCTTCTCTCTCTCTTTGAGATCAATCTCCACCTACGGTTTATTGTCCCCCACTCCCACCCCATTTCCTGTTTAAACATCAACCTTTTCCAAGCTACAATCGGCTCTGAAGAAGGGTCAGTGAACCCTAAACATTAACTCTGATTTCTCCCCACAGATGCTGCCGGAACTGCCCAGTTTTTCCAGGGATTTTTGTTTTTATTGACAAGTGGCTCCCTATATTTACATTACACATTGCCACATTATATTCTTTTCCTGATCTATCATGAATGGTGTGCCTGGAACATCACAAAGTTAATCAAATCAACTTACTTTACCCATGTAATATATGCTCCTTGGCATATATTAAAAGTTATTATGTTGTCGATAAATGTTCCGCATGCATGAAGTTTCACATTCTTCAAATGCATTGCAAAGTAATGAGACCTTGGATCAATTTAGCCATGCAACATAGGCTAAATTTGTGACAAGTAATTTACTTGGAAGGCACAAGAAGTAGGTTATAACAAGGTGACAGAAGATAGAATAAAATTAATTTTAAAAGTCCTCATCCAAGATGAACAGTAAATCAGCATTTTTTAAAAAATAAATTGCTGGTATGTTTTGCCATGGCCCCAGTCAAATATTGCAGTAATTTTGCTTCAAAGCAAAGAAGATGCAGAAACAGGAGAAGATATTAATTTGGCAGGTGTTAGTTTTTTTTATTGTACTGAATAGGTTTTTGAGGAGTTATGTCAGTGTTCTGGTGTCATGTTCAATATATTCTTTCTTTCAAATTAAAACCGAATATAGGAAATGTTCATAAATTTGAACAGCTCAGTCACAAATATCAGTTTCAGCAGGTGAAATATAAAAATAAAACACTTGTAACGTACAGCAGGTCTGAATTTGGAGTTTAAGAGGCAGTGAGATCTTACCCATCCAATCAGGATGGCACATTGGCTCAGTGGGGTAGTGCTGTTGCCCTACAGCGTCAGGGACCTGGGTTTGTTTCCACACTTGGGTGACTGTGTGGTCTTTGTACGTTCTTCCTGTACATGTTTCACCTCGGTGCCCTGTATTCCTCCCACAGTCCAAAGATGCACAGCTTAGGTGGATTGGCCGTGCTAAATTGCTCCATTGCATCCAGGGATGTGCAGGCTGGGTGTGGGTTAGCCCTGGGAAATATAGAGATGGGGTGGGTTTGGGTGAGATGCTCTTTGGAAGGCGGTGTTGACTGGATGGGCTGAACGGCCTGTTTCCACTCTGTAGGGATCCAACGATGTAATGAAATGGACGACTGGTGGGAGCTGACTTTTGACAGTCAGACTGACCTCAGAGAAATATCCCACTCACCCCAGAAGTTTCCACCAGAGCAATGGTCGCTACCAATACTATAGCAGAGCCTGACATGAGAGTGACTGATATATCTGATGATAGTGCTGAGTGTGGGCAGGTTGACAGATCCCTGACAAGGAGTTGGGGTTAGGGTTTGGAGGCCAGTAAAAGTGATGGCTAACTGCTGGCCACCTCCTTCCAATGCTCGCAAATGAGTGCTCCTGCGCACCCATCCCACTCCATTGACAAGTAAGGCACGTTGCATGTGCTTTCTTAGGTAATGTACTGAGAAGATCACTTCATGTTTGAATTCTTTATCTGATGCTTTCTGGGTTTCTCTCTTTTATCCCAAACAATGAGAGACAGGGAGAGAGAGGATACAGTTAGTTGCCTCAATGAATGTTTTCACTCTCTCATGCTCATAGCACTTACAGCTTTTCAATGCCCTGCAGCTCAATCAACCAGGGAGTTGCAGTCATGCAGAATTTCTTTAATTCACAATTGTTCTGGTGCCGTACAGTCTCAAATTCTCCTTCCTTTTTGCTACCAAAAAGCAACATTTTATGGCACAACTACGCCACAGTTGCTTTTCAAATCGCAAAACCATCCTGTTCTCTTTTCCAGTTGAAGGTGCCCCATTTGCATTTCAGTTTATGATGCATAAAAATCAAAGGTATGTGCTGTCTTTCTGAACATACACAATCACCCAACAAATGGGGCAGCACAGTAACTCAGTGGTTAGCACTGTCCCCTCACAGTGCCAGGGAGCTGGGTTTGATTCCACCCTCAGGTGACTGTCTGTGTGGAGTTTGCATGTTCTCCCCGTGTCTACATACGGTTCCTCTGGGTGCTCTCCTTTCCTCCCACAGCCCAAAGATGGGCAGGTTAGGCGGATTGGCCGTGCTAAATTGCCCCATAGCGTCCACGGATTTGTAGGCTAGGAGGGTTAGCCAAGATAAATATAAGCATGCTCTTTGGAGGGTCGGTACAGACTCAATAGGCTGAATGGCCTGCTTTTGCACTGTAAGGATGCTATGAAAATGAAACTTCAGCGAATCAGTTACAAATTAATTTAAACTTCTTTATCACAAAGTTTAAAATGTAACTTTTTTTCTTCTGCATCCCTTCGTGGAGAGATTGGTCCATCGTACTTAAGAGAGAATAACCTTGTGCCTCTCGACACTGACATATTCGGAAATGTTGTGGGGATTATTCCTTTCTGTGCAATAACCTTTAATGTCAGAATGACCACCTGGAACCTTGAAGCAATTGTAGATTTTAATGAAAATCTGGAAGTCTTGATAATAAATATAGCAACTTTACCCCTTTGTCTCATTTAGATGCTCCATGTAGATTGCCCACAATATTTAATGCATCTTGCTAAATCGCAGGTTTTTATTCCTTCATATAATCTATCAATACATTCTCTCACTCGGCTCTCAATAGTAAAAATCAGTCTTTGGTGGACAATTGTGTGGAAAGTAAAATTTGCTTCACTATTTGTTTGAAAATAAATCATTGGTCAGGAATCCCAGGTTTACAGATCAATGACGTGAGGGCCGGATTCCTTGCAAATACACCAGTGAGCAGGCTAACACACACAATCCACAAACATAAGATTGGTACTAACTTCTTTATTGTTCCATGTCACCAGTCTTTGAGGGTTGGCCTATATGATAGCTTGCGGAATGCTGAGTATAGTGGGGGATATTAACATTTTCTTGATAAAATGCTATGCCTAGAAGTAAGACTGTGCAGAGATGCAGAGGGCTGGGTTTTCTCTAGGGTGTGTTGGAAATGGGTCATGAAAAGAAGTTTCTTCTGAATTGATCAATGAGTTTATTGATGACCAGTTACACTTTTAGTCTCTAAATTTGGACTCACTCATAAGTTGCTGGATGTTTGTCCTTTCAAATCCGCTCATTAAATACCTCATGCGAGACACTCCAGGTCTCCTTCCTGCTTGAGAAATGAGCTATAGCCCATTAAGCGTTTCCCTCTTATTACAATCTCTCAGCTCTGGTCTCATCCTTGTAGCCCTTTTCATCTTTTTGCTTTTGTGTTTATGTATCCTTTTTGTAATATGTAAAGACCAGAACCATGTACAATGCTCCAAGTGTGCGCTAATGAAGCATCTGTTTGAATTTGGCATAACAGCTTTTCTTTTGAATTCAGGTCCAATAGAAATAATGTGAAGTGCTCTGTTTGTAAGTTTTTAGGGCTCCTTTCTGTGCTTTTCAATGCTTGTTTATGTGTACTATTGCATCTGCTGTTGTTATCGACCAGACCAGACGCCATCTAAATATTTTGAGAAGGGTAGTATAGACCCTAACTTTTACTTAATTTTAAAGCAAACATGAAGTGTCTGTAGCAGATGCAATGTATCCGGTCAAACTGCTCGGTGCTCGGCAAAACACAATTTATTTAAGCACATTAGTTAAAATACAACCAAAGAAAGAGGAATTTAGGATAACAACCCATATAGAAACTTATCACAATTATAAATACAGTAACTATTGCTAATTAACTGCTCCCATGTAGTAACATCCCATAAACATGCTCCTTGACAAAAAGGGAAATTTAGGCACAGTTTCTCACATGCAGTTCTCCAATCCAGGAGGTAAAAAGCATCAAGAGAAAATTCAGAGATGATAGCAGCCAGGTGATATTCACTGAAACTTTCAACTGTGTTGAGACCCCAATAGCTTCTGTTTAAAGCAAAACCTAAAAACCCAGAAATCCTGATCAATGAGAGCCAGCCATGCCCATTCAGGCTGTTTAAAAACCCAACACAATACCCAAGCTGTTTGCTCTCGTGGTTCTGGTAAACTGATTTTCACCGGTGCCTTATAACCTCTCTTCAATACAAAAGGACAAAATAACTTGGTAAAGTCACAAAATCCCTACCTTAATTTGTTTAAGTGAATCCTGACCAGTCCATCTGAACCTGGGATATGATCCTCTTGACCTTTGTCAAGTTTATCAATTAGCTCTTTCTTTAATCTTAAAAGCTTTAGTGTCCCTTTAGATTGAGTTTTGCAGTATAGTGTCCACTGTGTTCCTCATACTTAGCAGCGGTGAAATGTTGGAAGGGTTCGGGGGTGGGGGGGGGGGGGGGGGGCGGTGAAATGATAGAACGTTGACACCGCACCCAAATTCCTATTCTAAGGGTCAGTGGAAAGGGAGATCTGGCTGGTCTACTGCTGCCAGTTTTATATCCCTGGCAAAGCTGAATTTCACTCTTGTGGGCTCCATATTATGCTAAAGCAATCCTGGAGCCAAGGCTGGAGGTCAAAGGGGACAGGGATCAAAGGATACTTTACACTTACTAATCCATTCAACCTTTTCCTAGTCAATTGCACCCTGCAGCTGATCCTTGTTATCTAGTTTTGTCTATGTAACAATCCAAGCCCTTGGAGCAAATTGCAGGCAAATTCAAATATCCTTTATTCTACATTTAGCGCCCATAGTGCTTAATTAGATTAGAGCCTGCAATCATTTTATTTACCTATTGCACTGTCAGTTAATCACATTATGGTCTGACCACAGCCAAAATACAGCAGAATACAATGAGGAGAACACTTCTTCTCCAATCCTAATAAATTTTGTTTCATATTGATTTTGTCATGTCAATAAAGTGAAACATAATTGTTTACCCATATTGTTTACTCAGTAGAATCACTGAATCATTAGGATATAAGATTAAAGATGCAATGATTAGAGTACTGGCATTTCTAAATCCTTTGAGATACAGTCATTATCAGATTGGATATTGATGGATCTAACTATTCAGTGGAGAAAAACAATTCTGCCAAGCTAAAAATCAAACATGTTATTCAAGGTTAATAGCTATATTCCTCACCAACCCTGTTTGTTAAACCACTGACATTCATGTCACTCACTGGTGGTGAAGTTATGTCTCTCTCCAGCAAAAAAAGTTTGAACAGCTCTTGTATCTTGACATATGAAGTATAGCACTTCATTGTGCGCCAGTGAGCAGGCGAAGTCATACAATCCACAAATATAAGAATAGTACTAACTTCTGTTGTTCCATATCAACAGTCTTTGAGAGTTGGCCTATTTTGATACCGTGTTGACTAAAGTAGGGGATATTATCATTTTCTTTTTAAAATGCTGTGCCAAGAAGCAAGACTCTGTAGAGACACAGCGGACTGGATTTTCTCCTGCTGTGATGGAAGCAGGACATGTGAAGAACTTTCTTCTGAATTTTTCACTGGAATTATTAATGACCATTTATGGTTGTTGTCTCTAAATTTGGACTCCCTCGTAGGTGGTTGCAAGTTTATCCATTAAGTATCTCATGCAGATTGCCCCAATCTCCATTTGAAGTATATGAATAGGGAAGGTTGGGGAGGATATGGCCCAGGAGGAGGCAGGTGGGACTGGTTTAGTTTGGGATTATATTCAGCATGGACTGGTTGGACCAAAGGGTCTGTTTCCATGCTGTATGACTCTGTGACTTGCCTCATTTGACAATAATTGCCTATAACTCGTTGTTCTCTCGTCCACTTTCTCTGCACTCTTAGCAGTGTCTATACTCGGTCTCAAAGCTTTGGTCAGACCCACAAGTCTGTTTTTGTTCCTGATTTCCAGCAGCCACAGTTATTTTGTTTTTTTCTTGTTTAGGAAGTTATTTAACCGTGTGATGCTTATAGGAAGAGAGACAATGAGTATACAGTGCATAAGAGGTAACACTTGAAATTATATGGGCCTATCATGTGACAGGGCCTCAGAGCTCGGTAACCAGAGAAAAACTGAAAGCTAAACTCTGTTATAATCTCAGCCAGGGCTCCATTTTCTGCATTGCTACATTTTGTTAGGGCAGAACTTACACACTAAATGGTAAGATTCTCAGGATTGTTGCCGAACAAAGAGACTTTACAGTGCAGGTTCATAGTTCCTTGAAAGTGGACTTGCAGGTAGACAGGGTAGTGAGTAAGGTACTTGGTACGCTTGCCCTTTATTGGTCAATGTATTCAGTCTGTGGCTGTACAGAACGTTGGTTAGGCCACATTTGACTCTGGTCTCCTTTCCATATGAAAGATGTTAAATTTGAAAGGATTCAAAAAAGATGTAAAGGATGTTGCCAGGGTTGAAGGGTTTGATTTTTAGGAAAAGGCTGAATAGGCTGGGGCTTTTTTTCTGGAGCATCAGAGTCTGAGGGGTGGCTATATAAAGGTTCATAAAATCATAAGGATAGAGTCAATACTCAAGGTCTTCTCCCCAAGGTTGAGGGGTCCAAAACTGAGTGGGCATTGGTATAAACTGAGAGGGGAAAGACTTAAAAGGGACCTAAGGGGCAACTTTTTCACGCAGAGGGTGGCGCATGTGTGGAATGAGCTGCCAGAGGAAGCGGTATAGGTGGATACAATTACAACATTTGAAAGATATTTGGAAAAGGTACATGAATAGGAAAGAGCTAGAGGGATATGGGCCAAATGCAACTAGTTCAGTTTAAGAAACCCGGTCAGCATGGACAGGTTGGGCCAAAGGGTCTATTTCCATGCCGAATGATCTATGAATTTGTCCATATTGGAATCCCTACAGTGCAGAAGCAGGCCATACCAACTGTCTGAAAAGAATCCCATCCAGACCCACCTAATCCCACTCATCCACCCTAGCCTTCACATCCCTGAGACTGTGGCAATTTTAGCAAGGCCAATCCACCTAACTTGCACATCTTTGGACTGTGGGAGGAAACCCATACAGACACAGGGAGAATGTGAAAATTCCACACAGACAGCCGCTTGGAGGGTGGAATCAAACCTAGGTCCGTGGCACTGTGAGGCAGTGGCGCTAATCATTCAACCACCACAGCACCTCATATATTCTTTTAAACTGAATTAGACAATTCGGTAAAATTGGGCAATTGACGGTTTGTTTGAATTTACGCATTAGTGTTAACTTCAGGAATTGACGTTCAGTGCATTATTCGAGCGAATTCTGATGGCTATGACACAGCGATAATATCAGAACCATGTCTCTTAAAGCTCCCCTACATCCTAGAGATAACGCAGCAACCCTTGTTATAATGGAGGTTGTGGAAAATGTAAGGCATAAAGACGCTCCATTTTTCTTGTTTCAATGATCTTACACTGATATTCAGATAACTGATGCTCAGTAGGTGTGCAGTAAATCTTTTGCCTCCTTTGAGTTGTTACAGCCGCTGCAATTCTGCTAAACTCCTTATCACAAGAGTGACGTAAGTTAATGTTACCAAAACGCACATTTAATATCTGCTGCCACTTGCAATCTCTAGAGCTGTGGGAATAACTTGGGTGGTAGCATAATCGCTTTAGCCTCCGTGCACCACCTAACTCAGTTGTGTCTCTAACATAGTGTAATTAAAACAGACAACATTGTTGATTAAGATGCCGAAAATCTTAGAGGGGTCATTTGTCAGGTGTTGGGCTTCTCTGTGTAAGGGATCTTACGCCTGTTTCAGATATTTGAAAATGGTGTACCCTAATTTCAAGATAGACTTCAATTTTAGGGCATTATTCTCAAAAATTGAGGCTCAAAAATTGGCAGAACAGACATATTAAAGTCCAAACAAAAACCAAAAGAACTGCGGATGCTGTAAATCAGGAACAAAAACAAGGTTGCTGGAATGACCATCCAATCATGCTTTATAGTTCATGAAATATGTTTAAAGTTGCTGTTGTACCATTAGAAACATGACAGCTAATTTGTGCTCATGAAAGTTAGCAAAGTGCTAATGATCAGATTCACTGTTTTTGTGGCGCTGTTTAAGGAATAGAATATTGCACAGGAGACTGAGTGGATAACTCCACTGTATAAACAAATTGCATAAATTTGTCTTCTGTTTCCCTGAGGTACTGAATTTATTGTTATTCTCAAAGCTGATCAACAGAGTTTTCTTTTTGTCTGATACGAGAGAGAGAGAGAAAGAGGCACCAATACACAATTAATCACAAATATAATCCATTGTTAAACCATAACAAATATAAAACTGTATATTACTTTCTGAACAGAATGAGATAAATTAAGAGCTCATTAATCGGCCAGGGAGCGTTAGCTATGTTTTAAAGTGTCATTAAATTTACACTCATGTGTTGCTAAACTGTAAGGTAAGTGTTTTCAGGGCATCTCAGGTATGGTCTGACCATGTACTTGCTGTGCATTACATCAAGAGTGCCCATAGTATACAATCAAAGCAATGCTGCACTCTCTACAAGGCATCAGAGACTTGTGAACTAGGAAGCACACATAAAAGGTTTTGTTAATTCAAACAAAGGGCTTCTAAGTAACTAACAACAAAGTTTGTAACTATAAATTTGTGAACTGTGAAGAATGTTCTGTCATAGAATCATACAGCATGGAAACAGACCCTTCAATACAACAAGTCTACACCAACCATATTCCCAAACTAAGCTCGTACCACTTGACTGTGTAATTTGGCCCATATCCGTCTAAACCTTCTCTATTCATGTACTTATTCAAATGTTGTAACTGTACCCGCATCCAACCCTTTCTTTGGCAGTTCATTCCACACAGGAGCCATGCTTTGAGTAAAAAAGTTGTGCCTCATGTTTTTTTTACAACTTTCTCCTCTCACCTTAAAAATACTCCCTCTAGTTTTGAACTCCCCCAACCCTAGGGAAAAGATTCTTGCTAGTCCTAGATAACACAGTGGGAAGCTGGAGGAGCATAGCAGACCAGGCAGCATCAGAGGAGCAGGAAAGTTGATGTTTCGGGTCAGGGCCCTTCTTTGCAAACGGGGAGTGGGAAGGGAGCTCCGAAATAAATAGAGAGGGAGGGTGGGGCTGGGGAAGGCAGGTGGGATGGTGATAGGTGAGTGCAGGTAGGGAGTGGTGGGGATTGATCAGTGCGACTGGTGGTGCGGACAGATGGGAGAGAAGATGGACAGGTTGTGTCAGGTCAAGGAGGCAGGGATGAGAAGGTGAGTTAGTCGTGGGATGAAGATTTTAAAGCTGGTGAATTCGCTGTTTGGGCCATCGAGCTGTAGGTTCCCCTGAGGTGGAATATGAGGTGCTGCTCCTCCAGTTTGAGGGTGGTGTCGCTGTTTAATCTTGCTGGTCCTGGTCCGGTTTGCGACTGGGTGTACTGGAAATTGCCATCTGCATTGTCAAATTCTGGAGCCAGGAAGATTCCCTGATCTCAAAATACAAAGAACATGGCAGAAGAAGACAGTGAGAGTACGTTCCATTGGGCTGATTCACAAGGGTTTTTTTTTTGGGTCAGTGCCAATTGCATTTTGTGAAGGGTTTCTCACAATGAGATTTCTATATCTTACCAAACCTGCCATTAATAACCTACCCTGCCCCTACAGCATCCTTCCTATCTGATTCAGGCCTCGTCTGATTTGACACTTGACTGTGATCTAGAGTGTTGGACTGGTATCAGAGCTGCGCTTGACTTACTCTGCTGGGACCTGACTGGCCTGTACTTCCATGGACTTTGGTGAGGACTTCTCCCCCAAGACATGATTGTTTTCTTGCTGCACACACTGTGCGTTTGCCACCTAAGCTCCTGACAAATGTTATAGGTGTCAGGCTGTAGTGGCACGCTGCCACACAACAGGATGTCTGACCTGTTGACTGAGCGTTACAGACCAGTAAGGTGAGCTTCTTGGTTGTGTGACCATGCTCACTGGCACAGCAAGGTAAGGCATGGATACTGCAAACCTCCAGATAGGCACTAAATTAGCAAGCACTGAATGATAAAGCAAGAAGCCCTGGTCCAACCCATGTGAGCTTTCTTCCTGCCCTTCCTGTGTAAAATGTCAGCATGGTGGCTCAGTGGTTAGCACTGTTGCCTCAAAACACTAGGACCTGGGTTCAATTCCAACACTCGGGTGACTGTCTGTATGGTGTTTGCACATTCTCCCCATGTCTGTGTAGACTTCCAACGGGTACTCCGGTTTCCTCCCACAGGCTAAAAATGAGCAGTTTAGGTGGACTGGCCATGCTAGAGTGCCCAGGGTTGTGTTTTTGGTGGATTATTGATGGGAAATGGAAGGTCACAGGGATACGGTAGAGCTGTGGCTCTGAGTGGGATGGTCTCTACAGGGCCAGTGTGGAGTTGATGGGCTGAATGGCCTACTTCCACACTTGTAGGGATTCTATTAAAACATGAAACAAAAGTACCCTTGCAGCAACATTTCGATGCCAGCTGATGGTGTGCCCTGAAATTCAGCCCTGCGTATCCTAAGCATCCTGCAATCAGAAGGGTACCATGTGGAAGGTGAGGGGTTGGCAATTCTTAGGTGCCAATGCCCAGGGAGAAAAGGTGTTTGCCACTGATCCTCATGAATTGTCTCCTGAGATGCTGTTTGGTGCTGAGTAACATGAGAGTTATCCACAGGGAGTGAGAGCTGAATTTACCAGTTCTGATTTGATGCGGAGAATTCTCAATATCTCATTTGCTTGACGCATTTGTTGATATGCAGCCTCCTTTCTCAATGAGGTGAGTTGAGTCATTAATAAAGCATTTAATATGCACCAATTTCTATCATTTGACAGCCCTCTGCTGCCTAATATGAAATGCACCTCAACACCTGGCAGATGTATTAAAAATGCTGCGAGTTGCTTCTGACAGTGAGAGACCTCATGGGACCTCTTCTGAAATTCTGTCTCAAGTCTTGTTGTAGCCCACATCGTCCAGGCCCCTATAAAATTCTGCTCATAAATACTAAATTGAAAATAACACTTACACTATGTTCAGCTGTGCTCATTCAAAGTAGAGCATATGATCTTGTTTCATTTCAATTCCCAAGTATTGCAATAAATTTCAGGTGCTGTGTCTATATTTTTCTTCAAAGAAATATATTGACTCAAAATTTGTCATGACTGGGCAATGAAAAACCTTCATTATTAATTAGATCTGCATTAACTTTTGGTTGGAAGTTGAGATGGAAATGATGCAATGACTTGACACCTGGAGCCTGAGACTATCTCATAAATAAATTGTATTAATGGATCATAAAATTAGCAGTATCAAGACAGAATTGGAAGATTAAGTTAGAATATGAGTTCTTTTTCAATCTCCAGCAACAATAAAACGCTGAAGAAATCAAACTCCACACATTAATTTTTGAGATTCTTAAAAGCATGTGTTGACTTAAATTAGTTCGATAAACATTCTGTCCTGAGGTAACTTATCATGTCAGTACAGAAGTTCCCTGCAGATTATCTGGCAAAAAGGCAGTGCCCCTGCCCCTGGGTTCAAAGGTTTTGACTAAACTCCCACCTATTGCAGAAATGTCTGAACAGGAGATAGAGTCATAGAGATGTACAACATGAAAACAGACCCTTCATTCTATCTCATCCATGTTGATCAGACATGCTAAATTAATTTAGTATCATTTACCAGCATTTGTCTCATATCTCTCGAAACACTTTCTATTATGTTTACAGGAAAAGTGTACAGTAGTTCTATACACTTTACTGGTTAGCCAGACAGTGGGGGTGCTGTTTAGTAATTTTTCAATTTATTTAGTTGCACAATTGCCATTGCATGGAGTTGCTGTGGTAGTCACACACAAACAGCACTGAACATTGTGATTCTGACAGCAAATTCTTGGCTGAGCATCTCATTGTCTTGTCCATTGTCCATTTCTGAAGAAGGGTCCAGACCAGCCTTCCTGCTCCTCTGATGCTGCTTGGCCTGCTGTGTTCATCCAGCTCTATACCTTGTTATCTCATTGTCTTGTGTTGTTCACTATGTTCATAAAATCTTTATGAACTGTTCAAACAGTTCATCAAAAATATATTTGTGATTTCTTTACAGAAAGATACCTGCATGTGGGCATGCGCACAAACCAAAATGCAAAGGAAATGTTGGTAAAAAGAAAACAAAAATCCAAATGTAAGTTTACGATTATGGTCACTGTTTAATTTTTTTCAATCCAGCCATTCAAGTAACATCAAAAAAGCAATACCTCTGAAGTAAAGCGGATACGACAACGGCGTTTAAGGGACTTTTAGATTAATATGCAAATATGCAAGGAATAAATGGATATAGGCCAAGGGTATGTTGGAGGGATTAGTTTCATTTGGTGTCATGTTCGCTACAACATCATGGGCAGAAGGGCTTGTTATCTGTCATGTGCTGTTCTGTATGCCAAGTCCTGCAAAATTGTACAAAGTGTTTTATATTGCCCAAAATCTGTTTTGTGTTTTTCTTTAAGGGTCAAACATCTGGCAGATTCTCTAGTGCTGCTATCACAGTGAACGATTATACAGTCTAACAAACTTCATCATATTGCAACAAGCAATTGAGCATCTTATGGTGTTACATCGAAGCAATCTCAAAGTAGGACAAATCTCCAATTCAGTAAGAAACATTGTTCAAGTATCTAACACTGCTCCTTGGGAAAATGTAAGTGTAAATGGAGTGTTACAAAAATAATCAGATGGATCACTGCTCCATCCAAATAGATGACAAAAAGCATCACAAATAAAGCTGTGTGCCTGAACTGTTTAAACAGATGGTTCACACAAAGCAATGCTCTCCTCAGAATACTGAAGGTGGATTAATGATTAGTGGTATTCAATAGATTTCATTAAATATGAGGAGAGAATAACAAAATATAAAGTAGATATCATCTGTTTAAAATACACAGTTGTGTTGCATAATAATATGGCAGTGGTTTTGAACCTCAGTTAGTTGAGTAATAATTTAGCCTTTTGGCCTAGTGGATCAATATTGGTGAATTCCACAAGATAATAAATTCTGGGTAAGTCTTCCAGAAACTCTTGTGGTTCGAATTTCACTCTATTGGCTCGACAGTTCCTGGCCACAGCCTTTGCCTCCTATTTTATTGGTATAACCAGTAGCAGGAGAGAAGAACATTGACTCCTAGCTCTGCAGTTTTCTGACCAAACTTACAGTTGAGAGCCTTTCTCACTCTGCTGCGGCCGAAAAGCAAAATAATTATATTTCCCTGCCTCTGTGGATGCTATCTAGCACATTTGCGAATGCTCTAATCTGTGCAAAATTATCTAAAGCACATTTCTTCCCTTTAAATCTCTGCAAAATAGACACCTACCCATTGCTGAGGCTGGGCAAAGGGATGGGACGCACCATTACCCACTCTGCCCCTGTCTAGATGCATTCACTCCAGCTCCAGACGCAAGGCCTCTGCACAATCTCAAGCAACGTAGTACCCCAAAATTCCTGAGCAGCATGTTATTCCCTATCCCCTATTCCTCCAGGTCAGAGTAAATCAGCTCAAAACTTCACATCCACTAGGAAGTATTATCTAAAAATGCTTGGTATAGAATTTGGACTCTAATATATGCGTCCCTAGGAAGGGTCACCGGACTCAAAACGTTAATTTGTTTTCTCCTTCACAGCTGCTGCCATGAAAGCCACTATATAAATGCGAGTATTTCTTTCATTACCTTACTTAAACTTTTAAGCCATGGTTTCATGCTGATAAATCACCCCCAGTGCCCAAAAGTAACCATCATTCTTCAGATGACGTATGACTTTGTAAAATGTTTTCTTTACTCATTCGTGGAGTTGCTTATTACCTGCTCCAGCAGCATGTACCAGCCCTGAGCTGCCCTTGAGTAGTTTGTTGGAATGCGGCCATCTGGAAACATTGCCGTCCTTGTGGTGCACCCACAATGCTCTTGGGGAGGAAAGTCCAAAAATGAAGCATTGTTTACTTTGAGCCAATGTTCCTTCAGGCTTTTTAATGTTCAGCTGTGATCCTATTGATTGACAGGATAGGCTTAATGGGCTGAATGGCATACTCTGTTCCTATGTTCTTATATTGTCAACTAAACATTGATTTGTAATTCCAGTCAACAGCATTCTCTCAGTCTAAGCCTAAAAGAACAATTGTGTCCTACTCTTAGTATCCCATACAATGTGCATCAATTTTGGTAGCAAGAAGGGTGGGTTCTTGCAAAGGGTACTTGGGACTTAGTTAGAAAGATAAATTAGGTGGAAAGTTGGTAAGTAGGACCCCTATGGCTGTAATCTTGGGATTACTCCCTGTGCCACATGCAAGGGAGGCTAGAAATAGGAAGATAATACATTTGAATGTGTGAGTCAACAGTTGAGGAAGGGCTTCAGATGCTTGGATCGCTGGGATCTCTTCCAGGGCAGGTGGGACCTGTACAAGAAGGATGGGTTGCACTTAAACTGGAGGGGCACCAATATTCTGGCAGAGTGCCACTCAGGAGGGTTTAAACTAATGTGGGTGGATGGGTGGTGGAGGTGGGAGCCGTATAGTTAGTCAGCAAATAGAGTGATTGAGGAGCAGTTTGCCGTTAAATGAACTCAGACTAATGAGAAGAACAAGCAGAGCCAGGTTAATGAACTTGGCATGGCTGGTGGTCTGAAGTGTAACTAGTTTAATGCAACAGGTAAAGCAGATGAGCTTAAAGCCTGGATTCGTCTATGGGACTATGACGTGGTAGCCTTCACAGAAGCTTGGTAGAGAGAAGGGCAGGGCTGGCAGCTAAACATTCCAGGATTTTGACGTTTCAAGTGAGATAGAGAGGGATGTAAAAAGAGTGAAGGAGTTGCGTTACTGACCAAGGAGAATGTCAGAGATGCACTAAGAAAGGACATCTTGCAGGGTTCATCCAGAGAGGCCACATGGATAGAACTCAGGAATGGGAAAGGTGCAATCACTTGAAAGGGTTTATACTATAGACTACCCAATAGCCAGCAGGAGATAGAGGAACACATATGTGGGCAGGTCCTGAAAAGATATAAAAACGGCAAGAGTTGTTGTAGTAGGTAATTTTACCTTCTCTAATATTGTCTGGGACTCCTAGGGGCTTAGACAGGGCAGAATTTGCCAGGTGCATCCAGGAGCACATCCTAAAAACAATGTGTTGGTAGCCCAACCAGAGAAAGAACCATACTAGCCCTCGTATTGGGGAACAAGCCTGGCCACTTCATCAAAGTTTCAGTGAGGGATCATATTGGGAACAATGATCATAATTCCATAAGTTTTAAGATGGTTACAGATAAGGATAAGACTGCTCCTTGGATGAAAGTGCAAAACTGGGGGAAGGCTAATTACAACAGTATTAGGCACAACTGCAGAAATTACATTGGGTTGACTTAGACTGAGAGAATGGAATTGAATGGAATTACAATTCAATGTTTAGTTGACAACGTAAGAACATAGGAAAAGAGTATGCCATTCAGCCCATTAAGCCTATCCTGTCAATCAATAGGATCATAACTGAACATCAAAATGTCTGAAGAAATGTTGACTTCAAGGGTGATCATTGAGACTAAATCCACAGTTGACATGTTGGAGTATTTTAAAGGCCAGTTGATCAGAGTTGAGGACCTGCATGTTCCTCTGAGGATAAACAATAAGGATGGCATGATTCTGGAGCCCTGGATGACAAGGGAAATTGTAAGTTTATTCAAAAAGAAACAAAAAGCATATGTAAGGTTTAGGAAATTTGAAATCAGACAGGGCCCTTGAAGAATACAACTGAAGCAGAAAATAATTTAAACAAGGAATTAAGAGGGCCAGAAGGTTTCATGAAATGCCCTTGGTAAGTCGGATAAAGAAGAATCCCAAAGCATTGTACATATATATTCGGAGTAAGAGGGTTGCTAGGGAAAGGGTCGTTCCCAATATGATCCCTCACTGAAACTTTGATGAAGTGGCCAGGCTTGTTCCCCAATACGAGGGCTAGTATGGTTCTTTCTCTGGTTGGGCTACCAACACATTGTTTTTAGGATGTGCTCCTGGATGCACCTGGCAAATTCTGCCCTGTCTAAGCCCCTAGGAGTCCCAGACAATATTAGAGAAGGTAAAATTACCTACTACAACAACAAAGGACAGTGGAGGGTGTGAAGTCAGAGAAAGTGGGTGAAATCCTTAATGAGTACTTCACATTGGCATTCACCTAAGAGAAGGACATGGATGATAGTGAGATCAGGTAGAGGTATATTGTTATTCTGGAGCATGTTGATGTTCAGAAGGAAGTAGTGTTGGGTGTGCTGAAAAACATTAAGCTAGATAAGTATCCAGGGCCTGAGTGGATTGATCCCAGAACACTGACAGAGGCAAAGGAGGAGATTGCTGGGACCTTTCCAGAGGTCTGTGTATCCTTTTAACCAAAGGCCAGGTAGCAGAGGACTGGACAATAGCCAATGTTCTTCCTTTGTTTAAGAAGGGCAACAGGAATAACCCAGTAAGCTAAGGGCCATTGATCCTTACATCAGTGGTAGGGAAATCATTGAAGAAGATTCTTAGGGGCAGGGCTTACTCATATTTGGAAAAGAATGGACTTATCAGAGATAGTCAAAATGGCTTAGTTTGAAGGACGTCCTGTCTCACTTTTTGAAGAAATGATGAAGGTGATTGATAAGGGCAGTGGATGTTGTCTACATGGACTTTGTTAAAGCATTTGATAAGGTCCTTCATGGTAGGCTGGCCCAGAAGATTAAATTACACATAGAAGACAAGGGGTCAGTGTGGAGGGGCATTTCTCTGACTGTCTGCCTATGACCAGTGATGTCCAACTAGTATCAGTGTTGGGCTGTTGTTAATAATATATATGAATGCTTTGGATGAAAATGTAGGTGGTCTGATTCGTAAGTTTGCAGGTGACAGTAAAAATTGGTGGAGTTGTGGATAGTGAGGAAGGTTGTTAAAGGATGCAGTAGGGCAGAAATCAGTTTGAAAGTTGGATGGAGAAATGGCAGATCGAGTTGAATTTGGCCAATTTTGTTTTGATGCATTTTGGGAGGTTAACTGCAAGATGAAAGTATACAGTGGCAGGATCCTTAGGAGCATTGATTTATAGAGAGATCTTGGGGTCTAGGTCCATAAATCACTGAAAGTAGCAACCGAAGTGTATGAGGTGGTAAAGAAGCGTACTTACCTTCATTGGTATAAAAGTTGGCAAATCATCTTGCTGCAGAAATAAAACTTTAGTTAGACCATGTTTGGAGTATGATGTGCAGTTCCATGTGTCGTATTTGTTTTGGGCCAGACAAGACCCCCTTAAAATATTTTAAGAAGGTAGCCTGGACACTGATTTTTTCTTAGTTTAAAGGCAAATGTAACATGCTGTGTTCCAGATGCAATGCAATTGGTCAAAGAACTTGACGTTAAGCCCAACAGAATTTGTTTAAACACTAGAGTTAAAATATAACAAGAGAAAAAAGAATTTAGAGTACCTTAACCCTATTGGAAAACTCAACAGAATAATAGTTACAGTAACTACTATTAATTAACTGTTCCAATACAGTAACATCCCAGAAACACACCCCTTGGGTAAAGACAGATACTAAAAAATAGATTTGTATCTCAGGTAACTCAACAGCAGAGAGAGACCCTAGTTTCTAGCTGTAACTGAGAGAGGAAAAGATAGCTTCTACAACTTCAAAACTCCAACAGCTTCTGCCCTGTTGATTTTCCAACAGCAACTGCTTAATGCTAAACCAAAAATTTTAAAAAACCTGGTTTGTGAAAGCTGGCCACACCCAGCCAGGCTGCTTCTATTGTTGCGACTTTCAAACAAAAACTCAAGGCCTCCAAAGCTGTTTACTTTATGGGTCTCCAAAAACCAGCATGGTGCCTCTGCCTTAAAACCCCACTTCAAAACAAAAACCTGAATAAAATAACTTCTCAAAGCCACCGCATCATCACATGCTATAGGAAGGATATGGATGTTTTGTAGATGGTACAAAAGAGGTTTACCAGGATGTTGCCTGGATTGGAGTGTATTAACTATCAAGAGAATCTGGGCAAACTTGATTTGTTTTCGCTGGAGTGTCAGAGACTGAGGCAGTGACCTGATAGAGTATACAAAATTATGAGAATAATGGATGGGATGGATAGTCAGATTCTTTTCCCAGGGTGGAAATGTGAAATACTAGAGAGATTAAGTTTAAGGTGAGAGGGGGAAAGTTTAATGAATATGTATAAGGGAGGTGGATGTTTAGAATGCACTGCCAGGGGAGGAGGTATAAACGGATATAATCGCAAATGCTTGAGAGGCATTTAGATAGCCACATGAACAGACAGAGAATAGAGGGATACAGACCATGTGCTGGGAAATGGGATTAGTTTAGAATGGCATCATGCTCAGTACACTTATAGTGGGCTGATGAGTCTATTCTTGAGTGATACTGTTCTATGTTCTATGTAATCAACCAACATTAACAAAACAAACTTACTGGTCATTTACTTAATTGGTTTTTTTGAGAGTCTTGCTGTGTACAGATTTGCTGTTACATCTTCCCACAGTAAAATAGTAACCGCAGTTTAGAACTACTTGATTGACTATAAAAAATTTTGGGATAGCCTGAGATTTAAGAAAGCAAGGATAGGAGATAAACATGATTTATTTTGTTTATTTAGCCTCT
The DNA here is from genome assembly GCF_030684315.1 of Stegostoma tigrinum. Lineage (NCBI taxonomy): Eukaryota > Metazoa > Chordata > Chondrichthyes > Orectolobiformes > Stegostomatidae > Stegostoma > Stegostoma tigrinum. The sequence continues at coordinate 73,693,507 of NC_081366.1, read as the reverse complement.
TTTGCCCTCACAACATCCTTCCAAAGCCCAAAACTCCTCTGACTCTCTCCTCTGGCAGTACATCACACTTCCCTTCATGCCAGTAATTCAGACTGTTTTCAGTGATCTGGGTCTTATTTATGGAGGTCCAGCACTACTCTCTCAATTTCTACTCCTTCTGTACGACACTATTAAACCTATCTCCTTGATTTATCTTTTGGTAATTCCTCCTGCCCTTTATTGAATTCAGTTTTGTTTAGTTTTCCTTGGTGAATTATAGGATCCCTACAGTATGGAAGCAGGCTATTTGTCTCTTCAAGTCCGCATTGCCTCACTGAAGAGCCACCCGACCCCATGACCCTTCCCTGTAACCCTGCATTTCTCATGGCTAACCCACCAAGCCTGCACATCCATGGGCACTATGGGCAATTTCCCATGGCCATTCCACCCTCACCTACATATCTTTGGACTGTGGAAGGAAGCCTGAAGGAAACACACACTGACACAGGGAGCCTCCACACATTCAGTCAACTAAGGGTGGAATCAAACCCCAGTCTCTGGCACTGTGTGGCAGCAATACTAATCACTGAGCCACTGTGCTGCCCCCATGACGGAGTGCAGTATTGCGGAATTTATTTTTTGCTCTACATTCAGCCACCAGCAAACTGAGGGAGAGCACGCAGAACACAACTGTTTCACTGAAATCCTGGGGTATTTGCATCACTTCTTCGCACTATTTCTGTTCAGCTGTACAGCTACCTTTATATTTCCCTTGCGCTTCCAGACTGCATTCTGAGGGAGCTGACCATCCTAACATGTTCAAAAACAAAGTTGCTGGAAAAGCTCAGCAGGCCTAGCAGCATCTGTGAAGGAAACAAAACAGTTAATGTTTCATCCGGTGACCCTTCCTCAGAACCTAACACCCTAACATGTTGCCTGATTTTCTCAATGCCTGTCACCATATAAACCATTTCAGAATGCATTATTCCGGTGTTGAGATGTCTACATGATCATCACTTCAAAACCGCAAAGCCTATTTTCTGTGAATAAATGCAAACTGAGATCAACCAGAGTTGAATGGCTCCTCGATAAGGGGAATTTGATTTCAGATCTCTTTATAGCAACATATAACTATTTCCATTTTACAGTGATTTTGATATTTAAGAGTTGCACACCTGAAATACAATAGACATATTCAAGCCTTGTAGAAATTTCATAGAGCACCTCATTTTCTATAACAGTGAAATATTCCTCTATTGACATACAAACACTTGACAAAGAGTTACAGAGCACAACGAAGCATGCTTTCAGTGTAATCATCATGACTATACTTTACTGTAGAAACATCTTTGCCATCGATCTTGATTGCATAAATCTGAGAAACTGCAGACAGAAAAGACAACTAAAATTCAATAGCTGCACAGACCAAGATAATGTTTGAAATAGAAACTGGTAGAGTTCAACACTCAACTGCACACACATTATCTTTTCAACCGCTGGTGTCAATAATTGAATTGCTTCAGCCAGGCAGCTAACTGCGTCTATTGGAGATTTTCTTAGTTTCGCTACAGGCAAGTGAAAAAAGAGCAGCAGGCATTTTAAAATCAGGATGAACCAAGCTACTTTGTTATGCAAGAGAAACAAGAGCTAAATTTTCCAGCCAGTCTTCGGATTAAAGACGGCAGGAGTGGGAGTATATGAGCTTCCTACTGGTGGATATCAAGCAGCAGGGCAGAGTTCCAGTGCTCTGGGCATGTTTGCAGGTATCCAGGGTGAGGGTGAAGTCAAAAACCTCCTTGCCCCAGGTCACACCTCTTACAGAGACAGTAGGAAGAAGAAGAAGAAGAACCTCGGCCCAAAACGTCAGCTTTCCTGCTCCTCTGATGCTGCTTGGCCTGCTGTGTTCATCAGTTCTGCACCTTGTTACCTCATGTCTCTTACCGGGCTGGTCCAGCTGCTTTTGTACATCAGAATTGGATCTCATTCAAAATTTGCTTTCCTCTTGAACAAGCTGTTAGCTTCTTACCTTATTCCGGGACAAGGAGCAACTCCAAAACTTTAAGGCTCTAGATTGGCCCACCCAGTCATGAGAGGCCACCCACTGTCCTTCACTGACCAGGGAAGCTGGCTCAATGCTCATTTTAGGCTTGCCCTGATCAAAACACCAACATATGACCATTTTCCCCAAGGAGAAGGTTATGAGACCAGGAGCCGCCCTGATTCCTTTTTCTCACTCCTGGATAAAAATTCAGCTTGTCATTTTGGTAGATGGCCATTTATCAGAACCAGGGATCTCAGAGGTGTAACATGTTTTAAGGAAGGAGTTGAACAAGGGGAGAAAAAGTAGAAATGGAACTGTGACAGTGCAGGTGGAAGGAGAGGTTAAGTGACCAAAGGATTTGAGATGGGATAATGGTACAAATCAACAAAAAGAGATGCAGCTAGCAAAGATATGAATGGCATTACAAAGACCAGGTGATTTTACAAAAAAGAGACAACAGACAACAGAAGCAGATAGGTTACTCCTGCTGTGTTCCAATGATGTTCAGCATAAAGTAAAGAAGTCATCTTTCAGATGGACAGTTACAGCCTTCTAGATCCAACAACATGTTGAACAATTTGGCCGTACCCTTTGCCCCCACTGTGATTCCTCTTCCTTAACTGATTGTGTTCTTTTCTCTTGTTCATTTTCACTCTAACTTTCCTTTTATTTCTGAGCAGCAGCTATTCATGATTCTACACATTAACATTGTTCCACACACACCTTTCGCTTCTTTACTTGTCCCTTTAGCATTTCCATTAGCCTCGCAGCATGAAATCTTTTGTCATTTAATCTGTTTCCTTCCACCTTTATCATTGATCATTCCTTTGTGTTCCCACACTCCCTCCTTTCCACTTCCAAAAATCTACCATACCTTGAACTATTCCATCTTCCGATCAACCTCAAATGTTAACCCCGTCTCTCTTTTTCTTTACAAATATGATATGTAAAATTGTGAAGCAGGGTGGGTCATTGGTTAGCCCCGCTACTTCACAGTGCCAGGGACCCTTGGGCGACTGTCTGTGTGGAGTTTGTACATTCTCCCCATGTCTGTGTGGGTTTCCTCCCACAGTACAAGAATGTGCAGGCTAGGTGGATTGGCCTGTCGTGATCAGGGATGTATAGATTAGGTGGGTTATAGCGGGATGGGTCAGTGTGGACTTGCTGGGGCAAAGGGCCTGTTTCCACATTGTAGGGATTCTATGAAAAAAAGATGAATATTTCAAAAACTTTCCAATTTCCTTTGAGATTTTCAGCTTCAACAATGTTTTGGTTTAATTTTAATTCAGAAAGGTTTAATGCTTAAATATCAACAAGAGATATGCTGCAATTAAGCTGACACAATTCACTCCAATGCTGACTGCCAGGGTGTGCAGGTTCATTTGGGGATAAACCAGTTGTATGGGACAGGCAGATAGTCTAGAGAACTATGTGGGCTCTCAGTCTGTAACTTCTAAAACTTGGGCTAGCATACTGCAGCTTAAATTAGCTGCGAATTCAACCTCAATCTACATTTTCTATTAGTAACCTATTTTTCTGATCAAACTTTTTGAGACGTTATTATGCACCTCTGGTGCAAGTAGGACTTGAACCCAGGGCTCCCAGTCCAGGGGTAATGATTGACCCATGTATGAGGAGGCTGTGTCATTTTGCAGCTATTCAGAAATGTATCTTGGTTGGCAGTATTGGAAGATGAGTCCGTTACTTAACTGGTTGACTCAGAGCTCGGATCTGTTAGTGGATGTTCAGCATTGGAGCAGGTGTGGAACCCAAGAAGCACAACCATCTCCAGCTCAGAGATGGCCAACGTGGAAATGATGGATGGGGTCAGGAAAGGATCATGTTGCCAGGACCCCTGGGGGCAATGAGATAAAAAGCTGTAGAGCTGGATAAACACAGCAGGCCAAGCAGCATCAGAGGACCAGGAAGGCTGATGTTTTGGGCCGAGAACCTTGGCCGAAAACTAAATGAAGCTGAATGTTCAACTGTTGCAGTCTTTCTTAAGTGCTTAACCTTGGACCAACGTCTAGGCCCGAAACGTCAGCCTTCCTGCTCCTCTGATGCTGCTTGGCCTGCTGCGTTTATCCAGCTCTACACCTTGCTCGCTCAGATTCTCCAGCATCTGCAGTTCCTACTACCCCTGGGGACAATGTTGGATGGCAGTGAATGAAATGGAGATGGAATGATGAACTTTTGAAGCTGTTCCAGTTTTAGTAATTTCAAATTCATAGTAATTTATTCAGTATTTTACCATTTGTACAATATATTCGGTAATTTATTCTGTAACCAAGATGGCACCAAAATGTTGTCACATTATCCATTTTTCACCGTACCTAGGTACAAGTACAATATTTAGTAAAACTAAAATCTAAATCTAATGATAAATGATTTTAGATGGTTTTAGATTTTAGATTCTTGTATTTTTTTGCCACTCGAGTACTAAAGTGCAGGACTATAGTGAAAAGGTTTTAATGTTGCCACATACGACAACATCTTAGGTAAAGTACCGTGGTAGAAAGGCTTAAGAACAGGGTAGAAAGAGGGAAAAAACAAAGTTAAAAGTTAAACATTACAGTCCTTCTTAGTATTAAGTCGAAAAATAGAGGAAGCTGAATGTTCAATTGTTGCAGTCTTTCTTAAGTGCTTAACCATGCTGGAACCACACTTCCTAGAAGGTCTCATGATAAAATTGCAGAAAGGCATATTTTAATTTTGTGCATGCGCCTTTCCAAAGCTGAAATTCTTTTAAGCAGTTCATCAAAACCAAACACAGAGGACAACCCAAATTTTACAAACTAAAGGAAACTCAAATCTTGAACTGAGCACTGCATCTCTTACAGTTGACTCAGCAGCCACAACTGGAAACAAGCAACATGAAAAGTCTTTTGACTGGGAAATTGCATTTGGCTGAGCAAACTGAAAGCAGATAACAGGCTGTATTTTATCTGTAAACCTAAAAAAATACATGGTTACATAAAGATGAGTCTGCAGAAATTCCTTTAGTCAGCTTGCTGCCCTCAAACCCATCCCGGAGACATGTGGAATTAGCATTCAAGTACTTCCAATCTTTTACTTAATGCAAAAATGTATCTTGCTCAAGCTCAGTGAAGTAAAACCTGTAACCAGATTTGTTGCTGTTTTAATCTCTCCCGTTTTCTCACACAACCTCAGTCGACAGTACTGTACCAATACATCAGGATGTACTTAAATTTGTACTGCTTACACTTTCTCTTAAAAAATGTAACTGCCATCTGTCTTTGCAGATATTTTGTATGCTGTGATGGATCAATGTGTGGATCAATTACTATTGCTCAATTTCTTTTCTAATGCACCCCCATTAAGAAAATAGTTTAAGGTTCTGCATGGTACACTGATAAATACTTGAGGTTATGGCATCTGGGTTGACCTTAGTTCAGTATGCATACCTTGTGGTAGATCTTAACAGACAATGATTCGACATTGACTGTTATTGGCAGCAGTATTTCAATTTTATTAATCATAAATGATATTAGGTAGTTTAAGTTTTGACAAAGATCTGTAGATTGGGTTGTGGATGAAGTTGCTGACTTGTTCACCGATCTGGCTTGTTTTCAACTGTTCGTTGATTGAAATTTGGGCAGAGAATCATGCCTCTAGGAATTCCAGTATGTGTCTACGTTTGGCTTGTGCTACTATGGTTGCCTTGTCCCAGTTAAATTCAGACAATAAAGGTCATCAATTTAGCATAGACATGCATGGGAATTCCAAGAAACATGGTTCTCCAACCATACTTCAATCAACAAACATATAGAATTCGCCCCCATATATAAACCTGTACAGAACAAAACCAGAAATGACACTACTGACTGTAATGGGCCAGATAGTATAAATTCCAAGCGGAATAGAATAGCATCGCTTCGTTGGAGGCTCCACTGATGATATCACCCAGCACGGTGACGAAACGTCTGAACGAGAACAAGCCGGCTTGGTGAGCATGTCAACAACCTCAACACTGGGTAGATTACAGCATCTGATAGCGGAGACAACCAGGTATGATTTGAAGTTATATTTGCCATTCATGTTTCGTTTAGAAACCTAGGAACACTTGCCTACACCTGCTGGTCAAAATCAACAGCTTATTCTCCAGGTGCCTCTGGGCTGAATTTTTATCTTGGAGATTGGCCCTGTTCCAACATTACAATCGCATCTCCTATCTGGCCATGGCCACTTACACTATCTCCATTTTGGACTGATGTGGAAGTGCCGGTGTTGAACTGGAGCGGACAAAGTCAGAAGTAACACAACACCAGGTTATACCAACAGGTTTATTTGAAATCACAAGCTTTTGGAGTGCTTCTCCTTCGTTAGGCAACCTGACAAAGGAGCAGCGCTCCAAAAGGTTGTGATTCCAAATAAACCTGTTGGACCATGACCTGGTGTTGTGTTACTTCTTGACTTAGTCCATTTTTGCACTGGTAGAGACAGTTTGGAGTCAAGGTTATTGCCTTGAGAATCAATTGTGAGGCAAAGACCAATAAGGTTGCTGAGTCTGGCAAAGGGTCTATCTATACTTTCTGTGATATCGTATAAACTTGGAGTTTCAATTTGATTCCTCTTAAACCTCACCCACCAACCCATTTTATCCATCTTGTTCCATAATGACCTCTTTACCCAACATCTCAGTACTGACTGCCTATATATGGTCATCTTAATTTAGCAACATCATCCCTCCCACTCCTCGCACAGGCATAATATTCGGTATGTGCAAAACTCTCAAATACAATAGACACCTTAAAATTGTTGAGATGTTCTTGAGTCTGTCATAATGGAAATATTAAATAATCACTTGAACCACAGTTGTAGAAAAGTTCACAAAATTGAAAGAATAACCAAGCTGACTTTCACAGCTGTGACAAGAACCCCAATAGAGCAAAATCCAAAAATAATTTGAAACTCAGCCAAGCACTCATAACCCAAAGATTCCAATAGCATTTTAAATAACCCTGTTGTGCTGAACACCCCATTAGTGGTTCGGAATTTAGTCAATCACACAGTGGCCCAATGGTTAGCACTGCAGCCTCACAGCGCCAGGGATCCAGGTTCAATTCCAGCCTCAGGCAACTGTCTGTGTGGAGTTTGCACATTCTCCCCATGTCTGTGTGGGTTTCCTCCAGGTGCTCTGGCTCCCTCCCACAGTCCAAAGATGTACAGGCGAGGTGGATTGGCCATGCTAAATTGCCTGTATTGTTCAGGGACGTGTGGGTTATTGGGAGATGGGTCTGGGTGGGATGCTGCAAGGGGCAGTGTGGACTTGTTGGGCCGAAGGGCCTGTTTCCACACTGTAGGGAATCTAATCTAGAACATAGAATATTACAGCACAGTACAGGCCCTTTGGCCCTTGATGTTGTGCCGACCTGTCATACCGATCTCAAGCCCATCCAACCTACACTATTCCATGTACGTCCATATGCTTATCCAATGATGACTTAAATGTACCTAAAGTTGGCGAATCTACTACCGTTGCAGGCAAAGCGTTCCATTCCCTTACTACTCTCTGAGTAAAGAAGCTACCTCTGACATCTGTCCGATATCTTTCGCCCCTCAATTTAAATCTAATCTAAAACCGAGATTAAATGACAACCGGCAATTCTCCCTAATCCTCCTGGCATATTACATCCACTCTTTTTAAATGGTCTAGACAAATACATGCATTTCTGCCCAGCAATGAGGTATTCAGAGATAATGGGAACTGCAGATGCTGGAGAATCCAAGATAACAAGGTGTGAAGCTGGATGAACACAGCAGGCCAAGCAGCATCTTAGGAGCACAAAAGCTGACGTTTCGGGCCTAGACCCTTCATCAGAGAGGGGGATGGGGTGAGGGTTCTGGAATAAATGGGGAGAGAGGGGGAGGTGGACCGAAGATGGAGTGAAAAGAAGATAGGTGGAGAGGAGAGGATAGGTGGGGAGGTAGGGAGGGGATAGTTCAGTCCAGGGAAGACGGACAGGTCAAGGAGGCGGAATGACGTTAGTAGGTAGGGAATGGAAGTGCGGCTTGAGGTGGGAGTAGGGGATAGATGAGTGGAAGAACAGGTTAGGGAGGCGGGGACGAGCTGGGCTGGTTTACTGATGCAGTGGGGGGAACGGGACGAATTGGGCTGGTTTTGGGATGCAATGGGGGAAGAGGAGATTTTGAAGCTTGTGAAGTCCACATTGATACCATTGGGCTGCAGGGTTCCCAAGCGGAATATGAGTTGCTGTTCCTGCAACCTTCGGGTGGCATCATTGTGGCATTGCAGGAGGCTGGACATGTGATGGACATGTCGTCTGAGGAATGAGAAGGGGAGTTAAAATGGTTCGCGACTGGGAGGTGCAGTTGTTTATTGCGAACCGAGCGGAGGAGTTCTGCAAAGCAGTCCTCAAGCCTCCGCTTGGTTTCTCCAATGTAGAGGGAGCCACACTGGGTACAGTGGATACAGTATACCACATTGGCAGATGTGCAGGTGAACCTCTGCTTAATATGGAAAGTCATCATGGGGCCTGGGATAGGGGTGAGGGAGGAGGTGTGGGGGCAAGTGTAGCATTTCCTGCCGTTGCAGGGGAAGGTGCCGGGTGTGGTGGGGTTGGAGGGGAGTGTGGAGCGGACAAGGGAGTCACAGAGAGAGTGGTCTCTCCGGAAAGCAGACAAGGGTGGGGGTGGAAAAACCTCATCACCTCAGAGGACATCCCACCCACAGCCTCCAACCTTATTGTTCCCCAAACCCGCACGGCCCATTTCTATCTCCTTCCCAAAATCCACAAACCGCCTGCCCTGGTCGACCCATTGTCTCCACCTGCTCCTGCCCCACCGAACTCATCTCCACCTATCTGGGCTCCATTTTCTTCCCCTTTGGTCCTACCTACGTCTGTGACACCACCCACGCCCTCCACCTCCTCCGGAACTTCCAATTCCCTGCCCCCCAACACCTTATTTTCACCATGGACGTCCAGTCCCTATACGCCTGTATTCCGCATGCAGATGGCCTCCGTTTGTTCCTGTCCCATAGGCCCGACCAGTCCCCCTCCACCGACACCCTCATCCGCCTAGCCGAACCCGTCCTCACCCTCAACAACTTCTCTTTCGATTCCTCCCACTTCCTACAGACAAAGGGGGTGGCCATGGGTACCTGCATGGGCCTAGGCTATGCCTGCTCTTTGTAGGTTACATGGAACAGAACCTCTTCCGCACCTACACAGGCCCCAAACCCCACCTCTTCCTCCGTTACTTTACTGACTGTATTGGTGCTGCCTCTTGCTCCCCATAGGAGCTTGAACTTCACCACTTCACCAACACCTTCCACCCCAACCTCAAGTTCACCTGGGCCATCTCCAACACATCCCTCACCTTCCTGGACCTCTTAGTCTCCATCTCAGGTAACCAGCTAGAAACTGATGTCCATTTCAAGCCCATCGACTCCCACAGCTACCTAGAATACATCTCCTCCCACACACGCTCCTGCAAAAATTCCATCCCCTATTCCCAATTCCTCCGCCTCCGCCGCATCTGCTCCCAGGATGAAGCATTCCACTCCCGTACATCCCAGATGTCCACATTCTTCAAGGACCGCAACTTTCCCCCTGCAGTGGTCGAGAACGCCCTTGACCGCGTCTCCCGCATTTCCCGCAACACATCCCTCATGGTCCCCCCACCCGCCACAACCGCCCCAGAGGATCCCCCTCGTTCTCACATACCACCCCACCAACCTCCGGATACAACGCATCATCCTCCGACACTTCTGCCATCTACAATCCGACCCCACCACCCAAGACATTTTTCCACCCCCACCCTTGTCTGCCTTCCGGAGAGACCACTCTCTCTGTGACTCCCTTGTCCGCTCCACACTCCCCTCCAACCCCACCACAGCTGACACCTTCTCCACAACCACAGGAAGTGCTACACCTGCCCCGACAACTCCTCCCTCACCCCTATCCCAGCCTCCAAGATGTCTTTCCATATTAAGCAGATGTTCACCTGCACATTTGCCAATGTAGTATACTGTATCCACTGTACCCGGTGTGGCTTCCTCTACATTGGGGAAACCAAGCGGAGGCTTGCGGACCGCTTTGCAGAACTCCTCCGTTCACAATAAACAACTGCACCTCCCAGTCGCGAGCCATTTTAACTCCCCCTCCCATTCCTCAGACAACATGTCCATCATGGGCCTCCTGCAGTGCCACAATGATGCCACCCGAAGGTTGCAGGAACAGCAACTCATATTCCGCTTGGGAACCCTGCAGCCCAATGGTATCAATGTGGACTTCACCAGCTTCAAAATCTCCCCGTTCCCCCCACTGCATCCCAAAACCAGCTCAACCCGTCCCCGCCAGCCTAACCTGTTCTTCTTCTCACCTATCCCTTCCTCCCACGTCAAGCCACACCTCCATTCCCTACTTACTAACCTCATTCCGCCTCCTTGACCTGTCCGTCTTCCTGGATTGACCTATCCCCTCCCTGCCTCCCCACCTATACTCTCCTCTCCACCTATCTTCTTTTCTCTCCATCTTCAGTCCGCCTCCCCCTCTCTCCCCATTTATTCCAGTTCCCTCTCCCCATCCCCCTCTCTGATGAAGGGTCTAGGCCCGAAACGTCAGCTTTTGAGCTCCTGAGATGCTGCTTGGCCTGCTGTGCTCACCCAGCTTCACACTTTGTTATAATGAGGTATTTTGGTTCCTTAATATGCATAGCGTCTCGCTGACAGTTCTCAGTAACTGAGCTTTGTGGTGATTTGCTCATGCATCGAAAGATCAGCATCACCTGGACTTTGCAGGTTTATATTTGTTGGTTTGATTCCAATGGAAGCTATCTGGCCAGCATTAAGACAGTTGTCCAAATATTAAAAACCTTCAAGTCCATAATCTATTCTGATTCTCCTTGACCTCACCTCGGATTATTGGCTTCACCTTTCATTCTATACCTTCAATCTCTTGAATCTTTTCCATGTTGGATTACTCTGGAAGTCTTCCACTTGCAGGAACTTTGATTTAGAGGTGATGAAGGTTCTGTTAGCTTAATGAGTTTTTTATAGTGTTCCAACTAGCCATAAATGTATTACTCAGTTCTACCTACTACAGATTTTTTGTGTTTGTGATTTAGTTTGAATCAAGGCCTAGTGCAACCAAATATTGTTGACAAGGTTGATTCTGACTATTTTGGCATTTTGGAGCAGGCATTTAGGAGGGTGAGACCACACCAATTTGTATCCATCCCAATATTTCCTGACTTATACTGAGGTTTGGTTTGTGTGGTGAGGTGGATGGCCTTTTGCAATGTTAAATTCTCCTTGGAAAGAAGAAGGCTATTAACTCCTCCCTCACACAAATTACTAAATTGTCTCTATTTGATTTGTCTTTCAAAACTAACATCTACAGCACCCTGCAAGATTTTAACTCATTACAAAGGTTTCTACTAGTCTCCCAAATGCTGAAATCACTGAATAAGTCTTATGCATTCCATAACTAGATTTCCTTTGGGGCTACCATGTGCATTGAAATCTTTAATTAATACGTCAAACGTCATACTTTCTTCCACATTTTGTCTTCTCAGCTATTGGTCCGACTACATCCATGCACACGCTAAATTGAAGGCACTGTTCATTCATAAAGCTGTTGAAACTGCTACTACCAGAGTACCTACTTTGGATCTCATTGTGACCTCTCTGTGTCACCAAATGGTCAGAGTAAAGGAAAAGTCTGTGCTGGGACTGCCACCTCTATGAACTATCATCCTTGACAACAAAGATGAATGCTTGTGCTGCTCCTTAGTTACCGCTGAAATTTTCTGATTCTGTACTTTTCCTCTGCTGGGCATTGTAAGTTCATGCCCTCAGAGTCTTTTGACGAGTTTTCTGTTCCCACTTTTCAAAGTCTTTCTGCTCTATAACCCTGGAATCAAAGTTTTCTGAGGTCTTTTCCCCCTACCTTTAGAGTCTTCTCCTTCACAAGATCTCGTGGCACAGTGGGAATTGTTGGCTATTGAATATATGTTAAAAGTAAGTCGGCAAGTTGAGTATCAGTATATAAATTCTCCCAATTCACTATGATACGCTGACAGTGGAATGGATCCCCACTGGTCAGACACTGACAGCTCAAACTATAACCTCTGATGGCAGGCTAGCGACCTGTTCTAGGGATCAGCTATCAATGGACACAAAAGTAAAACTGCGCTTAGTTTACCTTTTGCTTCACTGCACACGTTCACTCTCTAACTTTATTTCAAGAATTTATTGAGTCTTCAATTAAACATTTTGGCTTCTCACGCAATTATTCCTTTTCCATCAAGCATTCCAGGTAATGATTTCTTTTGCAATGCAGAGATCTGCTTTCTTCTGAAAGTCATAAAAAGCCTGAGGATTCTAATGAATAGTTTCAAGCTCTTGATTACAGTGCAGAGGCAGCAAACCTTAACCTCGAGGAGCACATGAGGTTGGGTGTGCTGGGAGATGGGCAAAAGCAGCAAAAATAAAATCAGGGTAGTAAGAACTGCCGATGCTGGAGTCAGAGGTAACACAGTGTGGAGCTGGAGGAATACAGCAGGCTGGGCAGCATCAGAGGAGCAGGAAAGTTGACATTTTGGGTTGGGGTCCTTCTTCGGAAATGGCCATTTCTGAAGAAGGTTCCCAAACCAAAATGCAACTTTCCTGCTCCTCTGACGCTGCCTGACGCTTCTGTGTTAAAAAATCAAGAAATCCTGGTTCAACCTTCTTACTTTTGTATTTAACGAATGTGCTTTCAGCTGCCTACAAGAAAAGGCAGATGTTGTAAGGGATGCCCATAGCCAGTAATTGGTTATGCTAGACATCTTTTTGGGTTGACTTGCTGCTGCCATACAATACAGCTCTGCATTGAATAGTCATATTAATTAGTGAAGGATTAACTACTAAGAAGATTTTGGCAGAAGGGGCATATACTTGAACAATCCAAAGTAATTTATCACATAATAGTGGGAAGACAGGTTGCATCAGCTTAAGAAACAAAGACAGAAGTTGCTGGGGAAGCTCATCAAAAGACCCTTCATCAAAACAGCTTTAGCAACAGCATTGGCTTAGGACTGGTTAACTGCGTTAACCACTAGGTAAAGGATATTGCTATCTCCGATGAGATTGTATCTAGGTTTATGTTATACGGTTGTAGACTGTAGAACTGGTTCACAAATAACAGTAAGCAGTGTAATTTGATCCTCCCAGAAACATTACTAGTATATGAAGAATTGGACCTGTTCCATAACTTCTGAGTTAACCCTTTCATGCCAACTGTCTTACACAAAAACCAATTGTCTATTAACATCTGGTAATCCGGTGATCGGAGGGATGCTTCAACTCACTTTTAAATTTGAAAGCACATTCTCAGGATTTCTAGCTTCATGAAGCTCACCAGGGGAAATGAGACAAGAACACCTGACGACACAGGGGGCTGAATCAATTTCATGGAAACACTGTGATAAGGACACGTTGGTGCTTTCTGAACCACAAGTAGAAGAGAGTTTGTTCACAGTAATATTGGTGCGAACTTACATTATATGTTTTGATGGTCTTGTTAATCACTTCAGGATGGATGATGTGCTGGCCCCCTTAGTTCAGGGCCTTTTTTTCTCAAACATCAATACTGGTTGGCTTTTAGGAGACTTACAGCCAGGCAGCAGGAAGGGGAGCAACAAGAAGCTGCAGCTTGCTGGAATAACTGTACAGGACATAAGAACACAGATATTCCAATGGTCAGACTGCGATTGGAGCAGCACAGATGGGAATTACACATATGAATAATGCAGAATACCTGACAGAGCAGACTCCAATGGCCATTTGCCCATCATCTTGAATGTTCCAATGGGAATCTTCCGAGCATCTTGATATTTCTGAGAAAGCCCCTTAAGAGGTAACTTCCAGAGGGCCCAAATTTAATTAAGCCCAATATATACCCAGAAGAACTTATATCATTGAGAAGTTAGTTTGTAATTATGAAATGGAAGCCCCAAATCACCACTAATTGCCCCAGTTATAACTTCCCAAGCTGCTATATCCCTGCACTCCATCACCTGATCAGATTTTCCCTCTCAAGGGACCGACATCCATTCTTGACTCAACACAACTGTCACATCCTACTCCCACTGGCTGTATCCCACTCAGATTCATGCTCGACACCCTCTACCCCAACTCATCATAGGCCTGACTCATGTACTCGACAAGCTGTCCCAGCTGTTTGACCCGACATCCCTTAATCCCGACCGGATCCTGGCCCGACCCGACATTTCCTTTCACACCCTGATCCCCACCCTCTGTCAGCACCACTTTCTAAAAGGGTTGGCCTGACAACCCTCAATACTAATTTGGACAGCCAATCCCATCTCGCCACACACCTGGCACATCCCGCTAGCCTGAACTTGTTGGATTCAATAACCTCTCCCACTTGTTGGACCCAATGTCTTTCACTCGGGACTCCTGGCCTGATGTGACAAAAGCTGACTCTGTGACCTCCCGCTCCAGCAGATCTAACAATCTGCAGCTGGAACTTATACTCCCCACTTCCAGCCTCAATCTTCCAAGTACCCCTGCTGCTAGACCAAATGCCTCCCCGACCTCTACACTGGGTTCACATTCATTTACTTGGCCCTTGAAATACTATGCTACTCACCTGGCATCCGACCCACCTGCTACCCTACCATCTGCCAGCTCACACACCTGGTACCCCATGCTCCTGACATCCCACCCACCTGCTATTATGCCCACCAAACATTCCACCCGCCTGCTACTATCCCCTCTTGACATCCCAGCCGCCTGCTACCCTACCCGCCTGGCATCCCACCCACCTGCTACCCGACTCACCAGACATTCCGCCCACCTGCTATTATACCCACTTGACATCCCACCCCCCTGCTACCCTACCACTTGACATCCTATCCACCTTCTACCCTACCAGCAGGCATCACATTCATTTGCTACCCTACCCACCTGGCATCCCACCCACCTGATTCTCTATCCACCTGGTATGCTACTTACCCATTACCAACCACTTGGCATTCCATCCACCTAGCACTCTACCATTCTGGCTACCTGTCATCCTAAACACTCAGCTAACTGTCGGTCTAACCTCATGCTTCCTTTCCATTTCCACCCTTTCCCAGGAGCTGGGATTGGGCTGTGCAGCTGGATATTTAAATCCTATTTAAGCATGGCACGCTGAATGCTGCAAAATGGGGTGGTGATTTCGACAAAGAGCTTTGCTGTGCGATTCATGAGTTCTGAACTGGTTCATAACCAAAGATGTGTAACCAGGAATGTTCTCCAGGACAGAAGACATATAAAGTAATGTGTTGTTGTTAAGCGACGAGGGTTGGAATTAAGTAATGGAATCTTAAAGAGTCCTGAATGATGTGGCTATGAAGATCAATCCTGGAGAGTGTTGTAAGAACTCAAACTAGACCTTTCTCACTGTCAGAAGAATTTTCCAACAGAGTTTTGGATGTCAAGATGAGATTCTCATGAGAGGGGGTGAGATACCTTTTAGTGGAGATTATTGCTCATTTTCACCCTCATTAAAGCCAAAATAAACTCAGAGATATGCTGCTCTGCATCCAGTTACAGAACACAAAGAAACTTGGCACTGTGAAATCACAGTATCAAAATCAGAATTGATACTTGGCCATTCCAGCTCACTGCTTGCTTCTTTGGGCTGCCATTTTGGGCAGCAACACCTCAGGGTACACTCCTGGGCACCAGCCACATGCAGCCATCTCATGGATGCTGGTTTCTGATACATGCTGTCCTGGCATCTCCCGTACCCTCGTAGCATGGTTCGGGCCTGTAATGCTACATTTTGAGGTGCAGCACCAGTCGTCATTGCAATACAATTGCAAGGGCATTTTGCACAGCGGGACAGGCACTCCATTCACAGACTGGGCCTACCTACATCACAGACCTGCTAGGCTTGCTCTCTCATCCACCTAGTGCTTACCTGTGTGCTCTCAGCATTCCCTGACTAGTGCTGTTTTTTGTTTATTCATTCACGGTATGAGGGTGTTACTGGCTCAGTCCCCAATTGTTAAGAGTCAACCACACTGCTGTGGGTCAGGAGTCACAGGCCACCATGACAGTTTCCTTCCTGCCTTGAAGGACATAAATAAATCAGGTGGGTTTGTTTCCAACAATCGAACATGGTTTCATGGTCATCATTCAACTCTTAATTCCCGGTTATTGTTATTGAATTAAAATGCTACTATCTGCCGTGGCCGGATTTGAACGCAGGTATGTATAATGTTGCCAGGGCCTCTGGATGAAAGGTTTGGTAATAATACCACTAGGCCATCACATCCTCATGGTTTACTGCAGCATGCCTTTACCATATTGGGAGTTCAGTCAGAAGTCCTTCTGTCCTGAGTTACTGCTTTGCACAGCCACAGAAAGTCATGCTTGAACAGCATCCCTTACTAAATCATTTGAACTCAATTGCACGTTTTGGTAAAGATTATACCAGTCTACCTCAGTTTGGATCTGCTGCATCATGTTTGCTACTGGCAGTAGGATCAAATAGGTTTTTTGCTGGAATTGAGACAATAGTTGAGATCTTCCAGTCCTCAACCATTGCAATCTCATGTAGCCGTTCCTTCACCTGAGCATGGGGCATTTTGCCTGTAGTTTATTCCTAATATCACAAAGTCCGCTGAATGTCGTAACTGAATGTAGCGCTGATCACAAAATAGTATTGAATAACTCCATCCTTTGTTGGAGCCAAAGTGCAAAACATGACTCTAAAAAGACACTTCATGTGATCAGAACATTCTGGGTAACACTAGGCAGCCATACAAACAAAAAGGGAAGACTTTAATAATATCTTTCTTAACTGAACATTTGAAAAAAAAGGTGGATGATTTAAAGAAAAAAACCCATGGATATTGGAAATCAGAAACAAAAACAGAAATTGATAGAAAAACTCAACAGGTTTGGCAGCATCAGTGGAGAGAAGCAGAGTCAACATTTTGGGTCCAGTAATCCTTTTTCAGAGCCGACTCTTCTTCTGAAAAAGCATCACTGAACTCAAAATATTAGCTTTTTTTCTCTCCGCACAAGCTGCCAGACCTCCTGAGCTTCTCCAGCACTTTCTGTTTTTGTTTATCAAGTGGGTGTTTAAGTTGTATCTGCAAAGGGACAACTAGTTTCCAGAAAGCCTGGTCATCCACCTCTGAGCTCACAATTTGCCAATGATCCAATTCATTGAATGTATGGGTTACCAGGATTCTGCAATGTTTATAGTTAATTTCATAACACGAATGACTTCTTCATCCTTTCATCTTTGGAGACTAACCTCTTACTGGTCACTCTCCATTCAGGATTCTGTGTGTCTCTCCATCCATCTGTTATTGTTCCTTGCCCTATCTCATTAGGAACCTCTGCAGCTTCAACCCGTGAGAAATGATCAGATGTTATCTGGAATTGTCCTTCATCTCTCCATTATTAACTTGAGAACCCTCTTGGCCAATTATTCAAAAATAAACTTGTCCTCAAGCTACACCGGGAGCAAGTTTCCTCGAACCAACTCGGACTTGGTGATATTCAAGAATATCACACTGGCCCATCGGGCACACCAGCAAATTTCAGGTGTCAGCAAGGAACTGGAAAAAACAACCTCTCAAATCCTCCCAAACAATCTGTTAACACGTTTATACAGTCTACTGAATGTCCGTAGCATTTTACTGCTATGATCAGTGACGAAATAGCATTCTCAGACCCTCCAAACAAGGATTGTGACTTGGTTACCCCTTCAGCTTCTCAATCTTACCTTTGGCCTGCTTCACAAAGCATCTTAATTCAACACAGCTAACACTTCTTGAACTCAGCGTGAGCCGATCTTCCCAATAATGAGATCCATTGCAATGTAACATTGTACTCCCACAATGGGGACCCAGTCCCTGCTGGACCCGGCAGTAACACATTACTAGAGACTGTGGAAGTGGTGGCATGCATTTCTAAGTATGAATGCTTTCAGGGCTCTTCCTAAAACGTACCCAGGGTCTTGCAGCCACCTCCACAAATGACACGTGACTGATGCCTTGTTTGCCAGGGTCAATAATTATGTCCTTTTGCTTACAAAGAACAGTCAGGATAAATAGGTGTTTGATTTTGCTTCTTTGGCTGGCTTTGCACAGGCATAGGATGAGATCAGCTGCACAGACATGACATTTCAGACGACTCCAGATCAACCAAGAATATTTAACAACTGTAGGAGCACCGGCAGCTGCTGTGCACCTATTAAAACATTTCTATAAGATTTTTTTCCTGTGACCAGTCCATATGACCTGATAACTTCAAGCACACAAGTGAGTGAAGAAGGCATCTGGTACGCTTACCCTTATTAGTCAGTCCATTGAGTATAGGAGTTGGCACATCATGTTGCAGCTGTACAGGACATTGACTTTTGGAATACTGTGTTCAGCTCTGGTCTCCCTGTTAAAGGAAATATGTTGTGAAACTTGACGGGGCTCAGAAAAGGTTTACATGGATGTTGCCAGGGTTAGAGGATTTGAGCTACAGAAAGAGGCTAAATGGGCTGGGGCTATTTTCCCTGGAGCATCACAGACTGAGGCGTGACCTTATAGAGGTTTATAAAATCATGAGTGGCATGGGCAGAGTGAACAGTCAAGGTCTTTTCCGCAGGGTAGGGTAGTCCAAAACTAGAAGGTGTCGGTTTAAGGTGAGAGGACAAAGTTTTAAAAGGGATCTAAGGAGCAACTTTTTCACACAGAGGTTGGTGTGTGTATGGAATGAACTGCCAGAGGAAGTGGTGGAGGCTGGTACAGCTACAACATTTAAAAGGCATCAGGATGGGTACATGAATAGGAAGGGTTTAGAGGGATGTGGGCCAAATGCGGGCAAATGGGACTAGATTAATTTAGGATATCTGACAGCGTGGATAAGTTGGCCAAAGGATCTGTTTCCATGCTGTATGATTCTATGACTACATAAGAGGTGGCTGCTAAGAGTCAAGGGATATCCACTGAAACTTGATTCGTAATACCAGTCAGAAACCAGGTCAGTGGAAAAGAAGAGTGCTTTACTGAATGCCATGTGACTATCCAGTGTGCTAAAAGGTACTGTCATGATAAAGGCATGGATATCATTAAGATATCTAAACAGACTGGAGGTGCCCTACAGTACTCACTAGCCAGGGATACTCGAGTGTTGTACCTTACAAAACCTTGTGCAACATTGTGGTTTGGGCCAGAGGGAGGTACTAGATGCAAAGTTAAGATCCTCTTTGTGAAGTCAAATGAAGTAGAAGAGCAGGAGGGAGCTGAAGGTAAAAACACCTACGGTCACTCACATTGCTACCACAGGAAGTACCTAGGGTGTGTATTGCACATGGAGAATTGGACAGGATTGACAACAAAAATTTGGCAATCAATTCAATTGAGAAAGAACAAACTGGCTGTTGTTCCTGAATCCAGGCGTTAATTTTGCCTCTCTGTTCAGCTGAATGTCTATTGCAATTCTAACGTTATGCATCACTGGCTAAATTGTATTATGATTTCCGGGAGTCTTTTGAATCACAAACAGATAATGACAGAACAGAAAATTATGTAAAGAAATGAAACTTGTGGAAGACATTTTTGTAGAATAAAATGTAAAATGTTATCACATATGCTTGTAGATATGCACACACAGCAGACTGGATATACAGGTAGCTCTGCTCTCATGTGTGCTTCATTAATGCGAATTGGCTGTAACGCGATTGATGAATAGTAGATGCTGGTTGGATAATGTGAACTTTCTGCTGTACAGGTGTAGAGGTTTTCTCTAGCAATTCCCCTATAGCATGACTTTCTACGGCAATTTACTGGAGCACAATTTTCCATAGCACGAGGCCATGCAAGAACATGGCTGTTGCATTGGAGGAGAAATACCTGTAGTAGAGAATGGAAAATTGAAGACAAATAATCTTTAAGCAAAAGTAAAATTTATTTTCAGCTTCAAGTTTAACTTACCTGTAGATCAGAAGATGCGAACTACACTTCACGCAGAAGTTTTAAGTGAGCTTTCTAGGACTTGTCTTCTCTGAACTTCATCTACTGCATGCTGCAATGAAACTTCTGGAGGTAATTATATAAGCAGCACTAATCTGTTGGACTAAAAATATCTGAAATACTTAATTAAAAATTAAATATTAATTAAAGCGTAAATAGTCATAACAGGGATTCAATCCACAACTTGAATGAATTTAATTTGAATCCTCCCTGTTATAGGAAGGATGTTATTAAGCTGGAGAGGGTTCAGATGAGATTTACCAGAATGTTGCCAGACGAGGGTAGAGATAAGGAGAATATCATGTCTTTTCTGTAGGATGGACGAATTAAAGATAAGGGGGTGTGTTTTTCAGGTGAGATGAGGAAGTTATAACAAGACATGCGAGGTAATTTCTTAACACAGTAAATAGTTCGTGTGTGGAACAAACTTCCAGAGGAAGTGATGAATGCAAGTACAGATACAATGTTTAAAAGACATTTGAATAAGAACATGAAATGTTTTGAGGAATGTGGGCCAAGTGCAGGCAAGTGGGACTAGTTTTGTTTGGGATTATGGTCAGCACAGGCTGCTTGGACTGAAGGGTCTGTTTCTGTGCTGTACAACTCTATGGCTTTATAAATTAAATCCAATCTGCATGCCCACTGTCTCTTGTCAGTCTGAGAGAAGCAGAGCTGTTGGGTGGGGGTGGGGGCGCCGGGCGTGGAATTTCAATTGTCTGTGTTAAATGGGTAGGGGCTGGGAAGAGGTAGGAGTCAGAGTGAAAACCATCAGATTCTTCTGGTCTGTCTTCATTATTGTGAGGCCAGCGAGCTCACAACACTGGGAAAGAGAAGATATCCCCAGAAAGCAGTCCATCAATATTGAAGTGCTAATCAGGCAGTGTGACTGTATTTCAAGGGCCTGTTGAAGAGATACATTTTAACTTGGGCACAGACTGAAGCAATCCTGAAGGACTGAAGGCAATATGACTGTCTTTGATTATGAAATATGAAATTTTACGACTACAAAATCTTTCCCATCTTCCAAGCAAGTAAATCCATAAGTGATTGCAAGAAAATTATCTCTTAAAAGCTCCATCCAAGTTCACCTGACAGAATCTCAAATCTTTCACTGGAAGTGTCTGCCATCCTCATTCTCTGCCTTTACTGAGAAAAAGCAAGAGCAGACTGTAGTTAGGTGGAGACAAAAACAGTGTTGAGGTCAATTAAAAAATTTGACCCTGAATCTTCCATGTATGAAGTTTCTGCCTTCTTTGCCTCCCTTTGATACAAAAGAAGAGTCTTTGGGCTTGACATGTAAGCACTTCCTCTGCAGTGCTGCTGCCAGATATGCTGACTTTCTCCAAATCTTTGCTTTTATTTCAGATGTCCAGTGTGTACAGTAATGACAAATTGTCATCTAGACTCGAAACATTAGCTTCCTCCCTCTGTGTGGATGCCACTTGACCCTGATTTCCAGCATTTTTTTGTTTTCAATACAGATTCCAGCATCGGCAGTAATTTGTCCCTACTTTGTGTACAGTGCTTTGGTTTTTATGCAGTTACTATACCTTAGCAATGCCCACACTGACAGATATTTGTCTGCCATTTTTGATTTTATTAGCGCTTTATAAAAAGCTGCGGTTGTGGAATGCAAAATTTTAATCTGAATTTTTTGCATTCTTATTTAATTTAATACATTGAAACTTGCACAGCCAACTGTTGACTTAAATATGACAATAAAAAAAGTCCTTCCTTAACTGATGCGCTTTTATGTTAATTATATTTTATGGATAAATACATTATTGTGTTCACAAAATGTCATTTGAAAAGTTTTGATGAGGACTTGTGAGAAATATTAAACACTGTGGGGATGAAATTATTCTCTGTAATAGAATTACATTTCTGACATTAAGTCTGTCTGCACGAATACATTGTGGTGTGCTGTATGTTCCAAATATAGAAAATAGAACAAAACAGGCCAGAACAGGCCCTTTGGCCCTCGATGTTGTGCCGACCTGTGAACTAATCTAAGCCCCTCCCCCTACCCTATCTTATCATCATCCATATGCTTATCCAAGGACTGATTAAATGCCCCTAATGTGGCTGAGTTAACTACATTGACAGGCAGGGTGTTCCACGCCCTTACCACTCTCTGAGTAAAGAACCTGCCTCTGACATCTGTCTTAAATCTATCACCCCTCAATTTGTAGCTGTGCCCCCTCGTACAAGCTGACGTCATCATCCTCGGAAAAAGACTCTCACTGTCCACCCTATCTAATCCTCTCATCATCTTGTAACACACTGCAATGTTTTGCCTATGCTGAGCAGCAGCAAGAGAAAGCATGAAAATAACACGAGGGAATAACATAATACAATGCACCAGTAGCAGAAGCAACACTGACATGCCAAGAATTATTTAAAGAGATTTATTTTCATGTTTATCAATAGCAATGTCTAGTAAAAATTGTAGTGATCTGACAGTTATAATTCTGCATTGAATCTAGCCATCTGTTTCTTTTCATGAATAAAACCGCTGCTGTTTACATTATCCAAAATTTCTTCAGTTTTTTTTAATTTCAACAAAATCTGTTTGGCCTGAAGTCCATGAAAATAGCTTTAATTTTAACATGTGAAACTTTTCGTCATTAAAGTGATGTTGTAAAGTGTTCTTAATTGGTCTCATTAAGGAGCTCTCAAAAGTCTGGAATCAATGACAGTCAGGGGGAAAACTCTCTGATAGTTGGAGTCTTTTTTCGAACAAAAGAAGACTGTCGTGGTTGTTGGAGGTCAGTCAGCTCAGCTGCAGGATATCTCTGCAGGAGTTCCTCAGGATAGTATCCAACGTCCAACCATTTCAGCTGCTTCACCATAGAGTCACTATAACATGGAAGCAGGCCACTCAGCCTGTGTCCACATCAACCCTCTGAACAGCATCCCACCCAGACTCACCGCCACCCCCCCCCATAACCCCACATTCCCTGTGGCTTAACCCACGTAGCTTGCACATCCCTGATCAGTAGCACAACTTGGCATAATCAATCTACCTGAACTACACATCTTTGGAATGTGGGAGGAAGCCCACGCACATGATGGGAAAATGTGCAAACTCCACACAGTTGCCCGAGGCTGGAATTGAACCCAGGTCCCTGGCACTTTGAGGTAGCAGTGCTAACCACTGAGCCACCATGCCGCCCAAATGACTTGCTCTTCATCATAAGGTGAGAAGTGGGGATGTTCACTGGTGATTGTGTGATATTCAGCGCCATTTGTGACTTCTCAGACCCTGAAGCAGTTCGTGTTCATATGTATCAAGACCTGATCAACATCCAGTCTTGGGCTAATAAATGTCAAGTAACATTCACACCATACAAGTAGTGGGCAATGATCACATTCAATGTGAGAAAATCTAACTTCTGCTCCTTGATGTTCAATGGCATTACGACTGCAGAAATCCCTGCCATCAACACCCTGGGTGTTAACATTTGCAAGAACAGAACTGAATGAGCCAGTGGTTACAAGAGCACGCCAAAGGTTAGGAATTCTGTAGTGAGTAATTCACTTCCTGACACCCGTGATCCATCATCTACATAAGGCAATGTCGGCTGAAATGCTTACCACTTTCCTGTACGGATACATTTCTAACAACTCTCAAGAACCTTATACCATCCAGGACAAAATTTCCACTCTACTGGCATCTTACTGACTATCACATTTGCTCCCTTCACCATCAATGCTCAGTGGCAGGAGTATGCGCCATCTATAAGATGTAACAATTCAATAACACTCTATCAATAGCACCTTCCCAACCCTAAGTGGCTACTATCTGAAAGGACTGTGGCAGCCGATACTTGGGAACTCCAGCATCTACAAGATCCCCTCCAAGTTCACACACAATCTGACTTGGAAGTATCTTGCCATTCCTTTACTGTAGTTTGGCCAAAATCCTGAAACTTCCTTGCTAACAGCATTTTGGGCATTCCTGCATCCCAATGGTTCCAGAAGACAGCTCATGATCACCTTCTCCATGACAAATTAGGATAGGCAATAAATGCTAGCCTGGACAGCGATACCCATATCCCTTGAATGAAAAAATAATGACAGACCAAGACTTATCACTTGGGATTCAATTGGCACACGCAATTCTTTCTCTAGTATAAATTTTCAGTTTCTAGCTTTCAAAGGCCTGTCCGCAAGGTCAAGGGGAGACAAAAGCATCATAGAAATAAGGAGTCTGCGTACCCTGGCCATCTCTCCTCCTTCAACAAACAAAAGCAAAAGTGCAATCTTTTTGTGAGATTTTTATTGGAAAAGTTGCCACTGTATTTCAGAAAGTAATCCATTTCCTGTAATTCTGTGAATCACCCTGAGAATGTGACAAGCTGTTGTTAAAGTGCAAAGCTTTTTTGCTTTTTTCTCTGACCCTGGCAGATGTGACAACTCCCCCACAGCCATTAGGGTCACTACCAAACAATCTGAGATTGAATTCCAATTACAAATGAAAACTGCACAGACGCATTCCAGGTATGGAGAAAGCAGACAACTAAAAGTCAATGTCAGTGCACCTGAATTGTACCTTTTGTGAGCTTTTCCAAATTTGCTTTGATTTGATTGAATGCTATCACGTGTACTGAGGTACAGTGTAAATAGTTATCTTATGAGCTTAACAGACAGATGAAATTGACAAGGAATACAAGAAACGTGCATTTCTTGCAAACCCCATTTCTGCATTAATTTGCAAAATGTTGGGAGTGCCTTTGCTGTACGAGAAATTCTGAAGCATTGCATTTTTCATCTGAGGTCAGTGCTTTGCTAATTGAAAAGCTGAAATGCTTCCTCCTACATATAATGTAAAATTGAACGCTGTCTTAAAATTGGCCAAACTGCATTACGTTTGGTTTCAGCTTTACCATTACATCTCATTGTTCAAAGTCTGATGTAATCTGTTCTGTCTGGGACCTTGCCATGGTCAGTCAGTCTCATCTTAAAGACTGAAGTCACATGACACCAGGTTACAGTTGAAGAAGCTTATTTGAAATCACAAGCTTTCAGAGCATTGTACTGCATTATTTTCTCTAGTACTCTGTGCTATAAATGAAACAAGGGTGCTCCCTGTTTTATACCCACATTCTCAACCAGTCCTGTACTTTCAATGACTGAAGCACAGAAACACCCAAGTTCACTCTGCACCTGCACCCTCTTTTGAATTGTACCTTTTATTTTATATTATCTCTCCACTTTCTTCCTTCTGAAATGAACCACAATTCACAGCATGGATGTTTGCTCATGTGAGAAAACCAAGAACTGGCGGTTGCTCTTTTAAAAATATGATGTCGTTCATTTAAAATTGAACATAGGGGAATTCAATTCTCAGAGAGTGTCATGGGCCTTTGCATCTGCCTGCCTCAAAAGGCGATGGAAGCAGAGTCTTGGGACTTTTGCCTTGAGGCAGAGGTAACTCGAATCTTGATAAGCAAGAGGGTGAAAGGTTATCGGGGTAGGCAGGAATGTGGAGTAATCGGATCAGTTATTGTATTATTGAATGGCAGGCAGATTTGAGGGGCTGAGAAAAGTACACGTGCTCCTAGTTAATTTGTTTGCCTTACTGTTTGTATGTTCACATTTCCCTGCATTGAACTCGATCTGCCACCTGTTCTGTCCATTCATCTAATTCGTCAGTGTCTTTTTGAAGTTCGACCTGATCCTCCTGACAGTCCATAATGCTTTCAAGTTTTATATCAGCTGCAAGCGTCAACATTAGGTCTTTGACATATATTAGGAAAAGCAAAGGGCTCCAACACATCCCTGAGAAACAACATTTGAAATCTTCCTTCAAAACTGAGGAACTTTTATTAAGCATTACTCTCCACTTCTTATCACTCAGCCAACTTCATATCTGTGTTACTGGTCCCCTGCTTATTCCATGAACTGTAACATTGCTCACAAGCCTGTCTTGCAACATAATTTTACATTCCTTTTCGATGTCCATGACCACGGCATCATAGAAATGTATGCATGGAAATATCGAGCCTTCTGCCCAATTCATACATGCTGGCTAGATATCCTGAATTAATTTAGTTCCATTTGCCAATATTTGGCCCATATCCCTCTAAACCCTCCCTATTCATGTACCCATCAAGATGGCTGTTAAATGTAATTGTACCAGCCTTTACCACTTCCTCTGGCAGCTCATTCCACACATGCACCACCCTCTGTGCGATAAAACTTCCCCTTAGATCCCTTTCAAATCATTATCCTAATCAACCCTCTTCATTACTTCTTCAAAAAACTCTAGCAAGTTAGTCAAACATGCTTTTCCTGAAGAAATCCATGCTGCTTTACCTCCATTAACACACATTTGTTCTGTATGACTACTAATATTGACCAGAATTACTGTTTTTCCCACCACCAAATTTGCCCTGTGGTCACTGGGTTTCTCTTTACACCGTTCTTTGAACATGGGTATAATGTTTGCAATTGTCCAGTCCTCTGGCACAGCCTCTGAGTCAGTGCCTCTGCATGTTTGCTCTCACTTCCTCCAGCATTGGTGAGCATTCATGCCTGAGCCTTCATAATTATTGTTGTAAAATGCTTGTGTTTTAATCAGTTACATTTCCATTCCCCATTCACTGACTTTGTTGCAAGGTAGACAGTTAGTTGAGACTGGCTTTCGAATAAAAAATTTCACTGAGAGAAAGGAAAACTGCACTTAAGGAGTGTCTTTCAGCTTAAACAGCTCAGTCTGGCTTAGTTTTCACACTGTTAGCCAAATGTGTAGGCAGTGCTCCCCCTAGTGTTATGGCACAAATAAAGACGGCCTTCAGTCACTGTGATAATGGGAACTGCAGATGCTGGAGAATCCAAGATAATAAAATGTGAGGCTGAATGAACACAGTAGGCCCAGCAGCATCTCAGGAGCACAAAAGCTGACGTTTCAGGCCTAGATCCTTCATCAGAGACTCTCTGATGAAGTGTCTAGGCCCGAAACGTCAGCTTTTGTGCTCCTGAGATGCTGCTGAGCCTGCTGTGTTCATCCAGCCTCACATTTTATTATCATCAGAGAGTCTGATGTCTGTGCTCCCTATGATGTTTGCTCTACCTCACATAAACTTGCATCATCCCAGTGAGTACCAGTCACGGTAGGACATAGAACAGTTTTTCCGCCGCCTTCGCCTCCACGCCTACTTCTTCAACCGGGAGCCTAACCCTCCCTCCACTGACCCCTTCACCCGCTTCCGACAGAAGTCCACCTCCTGGACACCACCCCCAGGCCTCCTACCTTCCCTCGACCTCTTCATCTCTAACTGCCGTCGAGACATTAACCGCCTCAACCTCTCCATCCCTCTCACCCACTCCAACCTGTCCCCCGCAGAACGGGCAGCCCTCCGCTCCCTCCGCTCCAACCCCAACCTCACCATCAAACCCGCAGACAAGAGTGGCGCAGTGGTAGTATGGCGCACTGACCTCTACATCGCCGAGGCCAAACGCCAACTCTCCGACACCACCTCCTACCGCCCCCTCGATCATGACCCCACACCCGA
This sequence comes from Stegostoma tigrinum, assembly GCF_030684315.1. Taxonomy (NCBI): domain Eukaryota; kingdom Metazoa; phylum Chordata; class Chondrichthyes; order Orectolobiformes; family Stegostomatidae; genus Stegostoma; species Stegostoma tigrinum. The sequence goes on along the minus strand of NC_081366.1, from coordinate 73,665,943 downwards.
GCACCAAACCATGATCTCCAACACCATTCATGACCTCATCAACTCAGGGGACCTCCCAACCACAGCCTCCAACCTCATTGTTCCCCAACCCCGCACGGCCCCTTTCTATCTCGTTCCCAAAATCCACAAACCTGCCTGCCCTGGTCGACCCATCGTCTCAGCCTGCTCCTGCCCCACTGAACTCATCTCCACCTATCTGGACTCCATTTTCTCCCCTTTGGTCCAGGAACTCCCTACCTACGTCCGTGACACCACCCACGCCCTCCACCTCCTCCAGGACTTCCAATTCCCTGGCCCCCAACACACATTTTCACCATGGATGTCCAGTCCCTATACACCTGTATTCCGCATGCAGATGGCTTCAAGGCCCTCCGCTTCTACCTGTCCCGCAGGCCCGACCAGTCCCTCTCCACCGACACCCTCATCCGCCTAGCCGAACTCGTCCTCACCCTCAACAACTTCTCTTTCGATTCCTCCCACTTCCTACAGACTAAGGGGGTGGCCATGGGCACCCGCATCGTCCCCAGCTATGCCTGCCTCTTTGTAGGTTACATGGAAGAGTCCCTCTTCCGCACCTACACAGGCCCCAAACCCCACCTCTTCCTCCGTTACATTGATGACTGTATCGGCGCCGCCTCTTGCTCCCCAGAGGAGCTCGAACAGTTCACCCACTTCACCAACACCTTCCACCCCAACCTTCAGTTCACCTGGGCCATCTCCAACACATCCCTCACCTTCCTGGACCTCTCAGTCCCCATCTCAGGCAACCAGCTTGTAACTGATGTCCATTTCAAGCCCACGGACTCCCACAGCTACCTAGAATGCACCTCCTCCCACCCACCCTCCTGCAAAAATTCCATCCCCTATTCCCAATTCCTCCGCCTCTGCTGCATCTGCTCCCACGATGAGGCGTTCCACTCCCGCACATCTCAGATGTCCAAGTTCTTTAAGGACCGCAACTTTCCCCCCACAGTGGTCGAGAACGCCCTTGACCGTGCCTCCCGCATTTCCCGCAACACATCCCTCACACCCCGCCCCCGCCTCAACCGCCCAAAGAGGATCCCCCTCATTCTCACACACCACCCCACCAACCTCTGGATACAACGCATCATCCTTCAACACTTCCGCCATCCACAATCCGACCCCACTACCCAAGACATTTTTCTATCCCCACCCTTGTCTGCTTTCCGGAGAGACCACTCTCTCCGTGACTCCCTTGTTTGCTCCACACTGCCCTCCAACCCCACCACACCCGGCACCTTCCCCTGCAACCGCAGGAAGTGCTACACTTGCCCCCACACCTCCTCCCTCACCCCTATCCCAGGCCCCAAGATGACTTTCCACATTAAGTAGAGGTTCACCTGCACAGCTGCCAATGTGGTATACTGCATCCACTGTACCCGGTGTGGCTTCCTCTACAGTGGGGAAACCAAGCGGAGGCTTGGGGACCGCTTTGCAGAACACCTCCGCTCGGTTTGCAATAAACAACTGCACCTCCCAGTCGCAAACCATTTCCACTCCTCCTCCCATTCTTTAGATGACATGTCCATCATGGGCCTCCTGCAGTGCCACAATGATGCCACCCGAAGGTTGCAGGAACAGCAACTCATATTCCGCTTGGGAACCCTGCAGCCCAATGGTATCAATGTGGACTTCACCAGCTTCAAAATCTCCCCTTCCCCCACTGCATCCCTAAACCAGCCCAGTTCGTCCCCTCCCCCCACCGCATCCCAAAACCAGCCCAGCTCTTCCCCTCCACCCACTGCATCCCAAAACCAGCCCAGCCTGTCTCTGCTTCCCTAACCTGTTCTTCCTCTCACCCATCTCTTCCTCCCACCCCAAGCCGCACCTCCATCTCCTACCTACTAACCTCATCCCACCTCCTTGACCTGTCCGTCTTCTCTGGACTGACCTATCCCCTGCCTACCTCACCACCTATACTCTCCTCTCCACCTGTCTTCTTTTCTCTCCATCTTCGGTCCGCCTCCCCCTATCCCCCTATTTATTCCTGAACCCTCACCCCATCCCCCTCTCTGATGAAGGGTCTAGGCCCGAAACATCAGCTTTTGTGCTCCTGAGATGCTGCTTGGCCTGCTGTGTTCATCCAGCCTCACATTTCATTATCTTGGATTCTCCAGCATCTGCAGTTCCCATTATCACATCATTCCAGTCAGAAGTGGTTCTTTCAACCAAAATGCACTACCTCAGATTCATCTGTGTCAGATTTCATTTAACAATGTTTTGCCAATACTGGAGGTTGATTGAAATTTGTCCTTGGTATTAATTGTCCACCCAATTTAGTATCATGTGTAAATTTAGAAACTGAGTTGTCGATTTCAAAGTAAAAATCATTGATGCCCAAGGACTGAGCAGGTGGAGTCAGGAGGCAAGCTGCAGAATGGACAACAAACTGGCTACGAAACAGAAAATAGCAGTAACAGATAGATACACGGATTGGTCGAAGATGGGAAATTTTCGATGATATAGTTCTTCCAGTGTGGCATCAGGCCCTTTGGCCAATCAAGTCCACACTGACCCTCCAAAGACCATGCCACCCAGACACACTCCCTACCCTTAGCCCCACAACCCTGTATTTCCTATGGCTTTCCCACCTAGCCTGCACAGCCATGAATGCTATGGGGCAATTTACCATGGCCAATCCACTCTAACCAACACACGTTTGGACTGTGGGAGGAAACCAGAGCACCTGGAGGAAACCCACACAGACACAGGGAGCATGTGCAAACTCCACACTGTCAGTTGCCTGAGGGTGAAAATCTGGCTCGCTTCCCTGGTGACATGAGGAGGCAATGTTAACCACTGTGCCGTGCTTGTGTTTCCTAAGCATTGCTTCTGAAATCACAACCGCTCATCCTTTGTATGAAAGATTCACACAAGGAACTGGGAAGTGTAGTATCAAAGTAATTCCAATGACACTTGATTGGTGTTTGAAGCACGATATGGGAATCCATCAATGGCTTTACAGAATGGATATAAAAACATAACTTAAGTTTCAATAGATGAAAGCGAAAGATATACAATTTGAAAGAATGTATAAGCACACCATCTACTGGTGGAAAATAGAGTTCTTAGTGGAGTCATCCAAATCATTCAAAGTAACAATGCTGCTGATCAAACCGTAGGTACAAACAATATACTGAGATTCATCAATTGAGCAATAGAAGTTAAACAGAAAAGTTACATTCAATTGACAAAGAACAAGAATGCTGAAGAGAGCTGTGCACAATTCTGTACTCCTTTTTCTAAAATAGTATTCACAAGCACTACAGAAAATGCATCAATAATTGACAAAAACGCAATTAGAATTGGAAAAGGTACAATAGCAGGAAAAGCCGAAAAATCTGTATCTCTGAAATCCACAGATGAGAAGACGAAACATGACATCGTAGAATCCCTACAGTGTGGAAGCAGGCCATCCATCCCACCTTTCTCACACCGACCCTTGGTAGAGCATCCCACCCACCTACCCTATCCCCATAGCTAATTCCTACACATCCCTGGAGACCATAGACAGCCGAGCATAGACAATCCACCTAACCTGCAAACCTTTGGACTGTGGGAGAAAAGCGGAATACCCAGAGGAAACCATGCAGACACGAGGAGAATGTGCAAACTCTACGCAGTCTCCCAAGGGTGGAATCGAACCTGGTTGCTAACCACTGCTAGCCACTGAGCCACCGTGCCACTCTGTATGCTAAAGGTCTTTAGAAATGTGACGGTGATTGATGGGCTGGACAAAGATCAGATATTTTGATTCATGGGGAAATCTTACTTGATTCAGAAAGGAGGTTCTGAGGTGTAGAGGTAGAGTCCTTTTCCTGGAACAAAGGGTCCAGTTCAACCTGCTCCAAACGCGTCTAACACCATTTCTGAACTGGTTGTTTCGAAAAAAACAGGTTAAATTAAAAAAAACTGATGAGAACTTGAGATGAACTGTTTGTAAAATTAAAAAAATGTATTTGAAGGGGAGAGGGGTGGATACATGAAGGATAAAAGAATAGGAGGTTGTTCGATTTCGTGAAGTTGGAGGAAGCTAGCATGGACAAGATGGCTCAAATGACCTGTTTCTTTCAAGCTGATCTCTTGGCCAAGCTTTAAAATGTCTGTCTGAATATTTTCATATATGGTGCAGTATCAATCTTTGCTTGATAAAACTGCTCTGCAGATTTAGAATTATAGGATCCCTAGTGGGTGGAAACAGACCATTCAGCCCATCAAGTCTACACCAACCCTTCAAAGAACATCCCACCCATCCCTGTAACCCTCATTTCCCATGGCCAATCCACCTAAACTGCACATCTTTGGATTGTGGGAGGAAACTGGAGCACCAGGAAGAAACTCACTCAGACACAGGAGAACACAGAAAGTTCCACACAGTTTGAGGCTGGAATTGAATGTGGGTCACTGGTACTGAGAGGCAGCAGTGCTAACCATTGAGCTGCCAAGTCTTTCTAAAGCTTTGTAATGTCTGGCCCCATTAAAGAGCCTATATAAGTGCAAACTTTGTTATTTCTGCGTTTTCGAATTCTCTGAAGTTATAAAGGTATACTAGAAAATTGAAAAAAACTCCGAGTGGGAAAAATATCATTCCCTACAATAAACAAAAACAAAAATACTCTAGGTATAACAAAAATAATGAGGTGATGTTAAATTCACAAGGTCTTTTCTGCACCCACCAGTTATGTCAATCTTGCGCTCCTTCAAGCAAAAACAAACAAAATTTCAAATCAATTACTCAGTTCCTACTGTCTTCTGCAATGTTTGGAACTTTAGAAATCCCATCAATATTACGTGCAATTCTACATTTTTTTTCCTTTGGCTGAAACACATAATTTGTCTTCAACCCCCAACTTTTTTTTTGTTTTATAAATTGCTTTCATAATTTGTTCAATCAATGGTATTGTGTGGAGTCTGAGGAAGTAGGGGAAGCCCTAAATGAGTTTTTTGTTTCTGTCTTTACGAAAGAAACGAACTTTGTAATGAATGAAATCTTTGAAGAGCAGGTGTGCATGCTAGAATGGATAGAGATAGAGGAAGCTGATGTGCTGAAAATTTTGTCAAACATTAAGATTGACAAGTCGCCAGGCCCAGACCAGGTTTGTCCTCGGTTGCTTTGGGAAACAAGAAATGCAATTGCTTCGCCACTTGCGAAGATCTTTGCATCCTCGCTCTCCACTGGAGTCGTACCTGAGGACTGGAGAGAGCAAATGTAATTCCTGTCTTCAAGAAAGGAAATAGGGAAATCCCCGGCAATTACAGACCAGTAAGTCTCACGTCTGTCGTCTGCAAGGTGTTAGAAAGGATTCTGAGGGAATAGGATTTATGACCATCTGGAAGAGCATGGCTTGATCAAATGCAGTCAACATGGCTTTGTGAGGGGCAGGTCATGCGTCACAAACCTTTTCGAGTTCTTTGAGGATGTGACTAGAAAAGTTGATGAGGGTCGAGCTGTGGATGTGGTGTATATGGACTTCAGTAAGGCATTTGATAAGGTTCCCCATGGTAGGCTCATTCAGAAGGTCAGGAGGAATGGGATACAGGGGAACTTAGCTGTCTGGATACAGAATTGGCTGGCCAGCAGAAGACAGCGAGTGGTAGTAGAAGGAAAATATTCTGCCTGGAAGTCAGTGGTGAGTGGTGTTCCACAGGGCTCTGTCCTTGGGCCTCTACTGTTTGTAATTTTTATTAATGACTTGGATGAGGGGATTGAAGGATGGGTCAGCAAGTTTGCAGACGACACCTCCAACCTTTGTGTCGTTGACAGTATAGAGGGCTGTTGTAGTCTGCAGCGGGACATTGACAGGATGCAGAGATGGGCTGAGAGGTGGCAGATGGAGTTTAACCTGGATAAATGCGAGGTGATGCATTTTGGAAGGTCGAATTTGAAAGCTGAGTACAGGATTAAGGATAGGATTCTTGGCAGTGTGGAGGAACAGAGGGATCTTGGTGTGCAGATACATAGATCCCTTAAAATGGCCACCCAAGTGGACAGGGTTGTTAAGAAAGCATATGGTGTTTTGGCTTTCATTAGCAGAGGGATTGAGTTTAAGAGTCGTGAGATCTTGTTGCAGCTCTATAAAACTTTGGTTAGACCGCACTTGGAATACTGCGTCCAGTTCTGGTCGCCCTATTATAGGAAAGATGTGGATGCTTTGGAGAGGAGGAGGTTTACCAGGATGCTGCCTGGACTGGAGGGCTTATCTTATGATGAGAGGTTGACTGAGCTCGGACTTTTTCCATTGGGGAAAAGGAGGAGGAGAGCGGACCTAATTGAGGTATACAAGATAATGAGAGGCATAGATAGAGTTGATAGCCAGAGACTATTTCCCAGGGCAGAAATGGCTAACACGAGGGGTCATAGTTTTAAGCTGGTTGGAGGAAAGTACAGAGGGGATGTCAGAGGCAGGTTCTTTACACAGAGAGTTGTGAGAGCATGGAATGCGTTGCCAGCAGCAGTCATGGAAGTAAGGTCTTTGGGGACATTTAAGAGACTGCTGGACATGCATATGGTCACAGAAATTTGAGGGTGCGTACATGAGGATCAATAGTCGACACAACATTGTGGGCTGAAGGGCCTGTTCTGTGCTGTACTGTTCCATGTTCTAAAAGCTCAGGGACTTGGGTCTGCTCTCATTGGAGAGAAGGAGACTGAGGGGATTTAATAGAGACATACAAGATGATCAGAGGATTAGATAGGGTGGACAATGAGAGTCTTTTTCTGAGGACGATAACTTCAGCTTGTAATTGGGGGCATAGCTACAAATTGAGGGGTGATAGATTTAAGACAGATGTCAGAGGCAGGCTCTTTACTCAGAGTGTGGTAAGGGCGTGGAACGCTCTGCCTGCCACTGTAGTTAACTCAGCCACATTAGGGACATTTAAACAGTCCTTGGATAAGCATATGGATGATGATGGGATAGTGTAGGGGGAGGGGCTTAGATTAGTTCACAGTTCGGCACAACATCGAGGGCTGAAGGGCCTGTTCTGCGCTGTATTGTTCTATGTTCTATGTTCTAAAGCGTACCTTTTGTTTTCATCAACATTTTCCTGCCTATCAGTTAGACATCTTGGCAAAGGCTACACTTTTGTCAAAGAGGTAAGTATGAATAATTTCAGTGTCATACTGTGTGAATGAGCTTATTCCTAGTTGTAAATCAAGTCCTGCAGCAGTGGATTGAAATAATCACATTAGCATCTCAGAGTTAACTGTATTACTGCCAAAAGCACATGAAATATATGGCAAAGATTGCTCATTTCTACAAAATAGCATTAATGTTTGTTCGTACATTCAATCTACAAAACTGTTACAACTCAACTTAGACTACAGATCAGATTGTGTAATGAGCATTTCTCTTACTGAAAAACAACACTTCATTTTTGTGCTTTCCAGGTTGTGTTTTTTTAATCATTCTTTTCCTTTTCACAGCTTTGGGAATGGAGATGGAGTTCTGGCAGTCTATAATATTATACTTTGCACACACAATAATTTTGCTTTGTGAGAAATCCATTAAAATGATTGCTGTTGATAGCAATTAATGTGAGTTTGCCTCCAGGATGATGTTTTACTTGATGTAGAAATCTTATGCTTTCTCCTGTAGCAACTTGAGGGCATGGATGTCATTGTATTGAAGAATCCAACAGACATTTGCGACAGGTAATGATTCCACATAAATATTACATTCCTCAGACACCTAAATAAGCTAGTATTTACAACAGAAGAACGTGTTTTCAATAATGTGTCATACTTCAAGTCATCTTGGGGTAAAATGGATTGTCAGAACTTCATACCCTCAAGTCACATGCTACGAAATAATATTGATATCATAAGCAAGTCTCTTAAAGCTAAAATGACAAACTAATCAAAAGACAAAACACAACATCCCCTTTTCCCAAAGTAAAAAAATTGTCTGGAAGTTATACATCATAGTACTTAGGCACATGTAGTCAATTTGACAATTGTAGATAAAACAGAGCTTACAAGTTTAACATTTCAAACTTCTACGCAATGCTTCAGATATTTAGCGACTCATCTTTAGCTGCTGATCATATACCCATCTAGAGAGGTACGTGTTGCTCTCTGTCGGACCTATTTGGCTCTCATCCTGCAAAAGCCATTTTAGAGTGATCCACTTCAAGACTCATCACTTTCCTAGTTTCAAAGTGTTGCGATAAGCAAGATTGTGTTGACAGAATTTACTTGAAAAACTCAAAGATGCATTGGTGCTCATCTTGTCACACATCGAAGATGTCCTTCTTCAGCAAATCACTCAGATAATGTCTGCAAAGTCCAGACTATGGTGAAAACAACATGAAAAGTCCAAGGTAACATCACAGATCCTCTTAATCAGCAACATTTACTTGTCACCTTCAACCTTTCTTGGATCAGGATGGTCTCTGTGGTGGAGTAAATGGAATAAAGGGGTTTATCTGGCTAACAGGGGAAATCGTGTTTCACTAACTTCATTGAGTTTTTTTGAAGAAGTAACAAAGAGGATTGACGAGGACAGAGCAGTTAAGGTGACCTATATAGATTCCTGTAAGGTGTTTGACAAAGTTCCTCATGGTGGACTCGTTAGCAATGTTACATCACACGGAACACAGGGAGAATTAACCATTGGGATACAGAACCACCTTGAAGATAGAAGACAGAGAGTAGTAGTAGAGGTTAGTTTTCAGACTGGAGGCCTGTGACCAGCGGTGCGCCACGAGGATCAGTGTAGGTTCACTGTTTTTTGTTATTTATATAAATCATTAGGATATGAACATAGGAGTTTGCAGATGACACCAAAATTGTTGATGTAGCGCACAGCGAAGAGGGTTACCTCAGTGTACAATGGAACATTGAAAAGATGAACCTATGGGCTAAGGAATGGCAGATGAACTTCAATTTAGATAAATGTGAGGTGCTGCATTTTGGAAAGGCAAATTAGGGCAGGACTTATACCCTAAAATATAAGGTCCTCGAGAGTGTTGCTGAACAAAGTGACTTTGAAGTGCAGGTTTATAGTCCCTTGAAAGTGGTGTCAAAGGCAGACAGGATAGTGAAGAAGGTGTTTGGTGTCCTTTATTGGTCAGCTCATTGAGTACAGTAGTTGGGAGGTCAGGTTGAGGTTCAACAGGATTTGGTTAGGCCACCTTTGGAATACTACATCAATTGTGGTTAGCCTGCTATAGGAAAGATGTTGTGAAACTTGAAAGGGTTCAGAAAAATTTGCAAGGATGTTGCCCAGGTTGCAGGTTTGAGCTCTTGGGAAAGGGTGAATAGGCTGGGGTTATTTTCCTTTGAGTGTCAGAGGTTGAGGGGTGACCTTATAGAAGTTTATAAAATCATTCGAGGCATGGATATGTTAAATAGACAAGGTCTTTTCCCCAGGGTGATGGAGTCCAAAACTAGAGGACTTAGGCTTAAGGTGAGAGGGGAAAAATTTAAGGGATAATTTTTTCATTCAGAGGGTGGGGTGTTTATCGAATGAGCTGCCAGAGGAAGCGGTGGAGGCTGGTACAATTACAACATGTAAAAGGCATCTGGATGGGTTTATGAATAGGAAGGGTTTAGAGGGATATGGGCTAAATGCTGGCAAATGGAACTAGATTAATTTAAGATATCTTATTAGCATTTACAAGTTGGACTGAAGGTTCTGTTTCCATGCTCTATGATCCTGGAACATTGATCTGGCATTTGGTGCTGTTGCATAGTAATTTTTTTGGTGAGCTGATGTCTTCAGTAAGTGAAGGGTGGTGGTCTGTACTGTGTTGTGAAAATACAACTTGGCAAATTCTCATTAATCCTATCCTTATGTTTCTGAAATATGCCTTTTCTAACCAGCATTCCATATGGTAACTGTCGGAAACATCCAAATGGGATCCTTAGTGCGATGATCGCTTCAGATTCTTCTGCGAAATGGACCAACCACTATCTATACTTTGCATCTATCTTAGAGAACAATTATGCTTTGGAAAAATAAGTATGTTATTCTTCTAACATTGCTATTTTGTACAGAGATTTTTTAATTGAAAGGTTGAGATAGTTTGAAATTGGTATAATGCTTTCTTTAGAATTATATGATGAAGCTACACCCACGTGTGTGGTGGTCCACCTTCTAAATAATACCGTTTTGCATTATTTCACACAGTTCTACATGAACGTTCTCCTGAATGTGCATGCTGCCCTCCCTTGGAGGAGCACATTATTGTGAAAAATAAGATAGCATCACCCTTCAAATTACTGATGATTGTCAAATCAGTTTCTGTGCAGGTGTTTGAGATTGTTGACTGATTCGATTCTATCATGCGTGGTCTGTTCCAGCACAGCTTGTGTTGTTTGAATCTCATGAATTTTGTCTGTGTTGAGACCTATGCGTACTGGTAGTTCTTCCGTGATTGGACTCTTAGTATCTACAAGGTTCAAATAGCCAAGATGCATTTGTATGTTGGCACTGCAGTGTCATTCTGCCAAAGCATGGAACCGCTGATCCATTATCCAATGTAGGGTGGTCTCTCGTTTGCTGTACCATGCAGTGTGAGTTACTGATGTACAGGTTTTTCAGGATGTGCAACAGTAAGATGTTGATTGCTGCTCCTGTCTCAATTTCTGACTTTGGCAAGTGCCCTTCTGCTTTTTGAGGACTTGTGAAATTGATGGTTGTAAAACTTCTCATTACCTTATAAGATTGACATGTTGTGTGAGGTTAACAATATCGAGAGTTTGGTCATCTTCTCATATTTGACTTTTACTTACTTGAGTCATTGATGCGTTTGTGTAAATGTACCTGCTTAAAACTTTCCTTGATGCAGGGTATTGTGCTTTCTTGTTAGTCACCTGTGTTTTAAGACCATAAGGCCATAAGACATAGGAGTGGAAGTAAGGCTATTCAGCCCATCAAGTCCACTCCGCCATTTAAATCATGGCTGATGGGCATTTCAACTCCACTTCCCTGCACTCTCCCCGTAGCCCTTGATTCCTTCTGAGATCAAGAATTTGTCGATTTCTGCCTTGAAGGCATCCAATGTCCTGGCCTCCACTGCACTCCGTGGCAATGAATTCCACAAGCCCACTACTCTCTGGCTGAAGAAATGTCATCTCATTTCAGTTTTAAATTTACCCCCTCTAATTTTAAGGCTGTGCCCATGGGTCCTAGTCTCCCCGCCTAACGGAAACAACTTCCCAGTGTCCACCCCTTCTAAGCCATACATTATCTTGTAAGTTTCTATTAGATCTGCCCTCAACCTTCTAAACTCTAATGAGTACAATCCCAGGATCCTTAGCCGTTCATCATACGTTAAACCTACCATTCCAGGGATCACCCGTGTGAATCTCCGCTGGACACTCTCCAGGGCTAGTATGTCCTTCCTGAGGTGTGGGGCCCAAAATTGGACACAGTATTCTAAATGGGGCCGAACTAGGGCTTTATAAAGTGTCAGAAGCACATCGCTGCTTTTATATTCCAACCTTCTTGAGATAAACGACAACATTACATTCGCTTTCTTAATTACGGTCTCTACCTGCAAGTTAACCTTTAACAATCCTGGACCAACACTCCCAAATCCCTTTGTACTTCTACTTTGCAAATTTTCTCACCATTTAGAAAATAGTCCATGCCTGTATTCTTTTTTCCAAAGTGCAAAACCTCACATTTACTCACATTGAATTTCATCAGCCATTTCCTTGACCACTCTCCTAAACTGTCTAAATCTTTCTGCAGCTTCCCCACCTCCTCAGTACTACCTGCCTGTCCACCTATCTTTGTATCATCGGCAAACTTCGCGAGAATGCCCCCGATTCCTTCATCCAGATCATTAATATACAAGGTGAACAGCTGCGGACCCAACACTGAACCCTGCGGGACACCACTCGTCACTGGTTGCCATTCCAAAAAAGAGCCTTTTATCCCAACTCTCTGCCTTCTGTCAGCCAGCCAATCCTCAATCCAAGCCAGTAGCTCACCTCGAATACCATGGGCCTCACCTTACTCAGCAGCCTCCCGTGAGGCACCGTATCAAAGGCCTTTTGGAAGTCTAGATAGATAACATCTACTGGGTTTCCCTAACTACTTGTTACCTCTTCAAAGAATTCTAACAGGTTTGTCAGGCACAACCTCCCCTTACTAAATCCATGCTGGCTTGTTCTAATCTGACCCTGCACTTCCAGGAATTTAGAAATCTCACCCTTGACAATGGATTCAAGAATTTTACCAACTACCGAGGTTAGGCTAATCGTCCTATAATTTTCCATCTTTTGCCTTGATCCTTTCTTAAACAAGGGGGTTACATAATTTTCCATCTTTTGCCTTGATCCTTTCTTAAACAAGGGGGTTACAACAGCAATTTTCCAATCATCTGGGACTTTCCTTGACTCCAGTGACTTTTGAAAGATCACAACCAAAGCCTCCGCTATTTCCTCAGCCACCTCCCTCAGAACTCTAGGATGTAGCCCATCGGGGCCAGGAGATTTATCAATTTTTAGACCCTTTAGCTTTTCTAGCACTTTCTCTTTTGTAATACCTACCGTACTCAACTCTGCCCCCTGGCTCTCCCTAATTGTTGGGATACTACTCATGTCCTCCACTGTGAAGACTGACGCAAAGTACTTATTAAGTTCTTCAGCTATTTCCTTATCTCCCAACACTAGCCTTCCAGCATCAATTTGGAGCGGCCCAATATCTACTTTTGCCTCTCGTTTGTTTCTTATGTATTGAAAGAAGCTTTTACTATCATTTCTAATATTACTAGCTAACCTACCTTCATATTTGATCCTCTCCTTCCTTATTGCTCTCTTTGTTATCCTCTGTATGTTTTTGTAGCCTTCCCAATCTTCTGATTTCCCAGTACTCTTGGCCACTCCATAGGCTGTCTCTTTTTCTTTGGTATATTTCCTGACTTCCTTTGTCAGCCATGGCTGTCTAATCCCAACCTGGATAATCTTTCTTTTCTTTGGGATGAACCTCTGTACTGTCTCCTCAATTACACCCAGAAACTCCTGCCATTGTTGGTCTACTGTCTTCCCCGCTAGGCTCTGCTTCCAGTCGATTTTTGTCAATTCCTCTCTCATGCCCCTGTAATTACCTTTATTTAACTGTAACACCATTACATCTGATTTTGCCTTCTCTCTTTCAAACTGCAGACTGAACTCCACCATATTATGATCGCTGCCTCCTAAGTGTTCCCTTACTTTAAGGTATTTTATAAAGTTTTGTTCTGGATTGTGGCTTCATCTTAGGAACTAGTTTTCTAACACATCCAAACCCAGTGTCCTTTGCTGTTACATGAATGGTTGAAATCAGGAAATGCTAGATAGATTTGGGTAGGTGTGACAAACTGCATCTGTTACAGAATGTGTTGGTTTGATAGTAGCAACTATGTTAGCTGCCCTTAAAGCATGTAATTGTTATCTCTGATCACAATTTTATCTGCAGTTCCCATTATCTCTGTCACTGAGGTTCCTTACTCGCCTTCATTCTCAGGTATTGCAAGTATATCCCTTCCTAAAAATCTGGGGTAGATACAAAAACTAAATCTGTGAAATTCTCTGACAGATCATCTTTGGAAAAATCAGACACATGCTCTTTGTTGCATCATATTCCAATGAGTTGGTCAACAAACTCTTGTGATTGCAGTCTGTATAACATGAGTCAAAACTTATTAATCCTGAAGTTATACCTATCCCAAGTTGATCTTTAAGAACCATCCAGATCTTTGCTGAATCTTTCTGATCATCCATGAAAACATCAGGTGCATTAGTTCTGTGAGCCCCCAATTTGAAGTTGGCCTGCAGGATTTTTAAGAGCTCTTTAATCACAATCATCTGTCACTTGATCTGTAAAACAGAATGATGCGCTGTATGAAAGTAGTTTTACTTAATTCTGTTTGGATTTTAAATTAATGGTATGTTATTATTGGTCTATTTTCATGAAGGGAAATAAAAAAATTAATTCTGTTAATCTTTCCAGAAACACAATTTTAAACCAACATGTGTCAGTCTTCTGAACACACCTCTCAAATTTTAAATTTAATGTCGATCTTGCTTTTCATGCACCTTCCCTTAGCTGGAACATTGTATTCCTTAATCTGTTCCATTACCTTCGTGCACTTTGTATGGAGTGATCTGTCTGTACTGCACACAAAACAAAACAGTTCACTGTAGCTAGGTACATTTGACAACAATAAATTAAAGCAAAGTTTATTTATAATGTGGAGATTTACAATAACAGAAATGAAACTTTGAAAGATATTATTTTGAACATCATGGAGGTACCTACGGTCTTGGATGGATTCAAAGCATGAAGGATGAAACTTGAGCTGGAATCCATGTGGGGTTGTCTGAGATGGAGGCAGTCACAATGGAATGTGTTGTGGCTGTGGGAAAGAAGTTTTAGCGAATTGCTGGTCAAACACCAGGTGTGACAGTGATGGGCAAAAAAAAAGACTGGAATGGAAATCCAGTTGGTTTGAAAGATATTAGTATGCTTACAAATGGAGAATAATCTAGTCTTAATTTTAGCTTAGAAATCCTAGGAAATGAAAAGATTTGTGGGCAGTTTGAAGCAGACCTGCCTGAAGTAGATTGCGAGTATAGCCTCTTCCAGGAAAATTGTTCAGCGCTGTTATGACAATAAGTGATTTCAATGAAAGAGCATAGTTGAAGAAAATTCCATACAAGGAGTGGTTGGTTAGAAACCTGCATTGGTTATGTAAGGTTGAGAAAGTCTAAGAGCTTAGTTGTGAGAGTGGTCAAGGGGAAAGGCTTCCCAGCTTATGGAAACAGAACTGGGAAGAGGTAGTTAAGTTAAACACACGGAAATATCTGGGAAGGAATTCCTCTGGACTTTCAGGAAAATGATAGTATTAGAGAATAGATGGGATCCTGTTTGGTCTGTGCAGGCTGTTATATATAGATGATCTGATGATGATATAACACTAACTCCAAGTCTGTAATATTTAGATGGTCTGAAAAAAATATAAGAAGTTTCAGGCATCAGGATATTTAGTTACTGTTGGAGTGTAGCATACAAAACATACATAGAACAGGAATGTAAACTGGTACTCCCTTTGGACAACGCTATACAAAGCATGCATACATTCATTTCTCTTTTCTAAATAGTTTTGAACTTTTTTCAGGATGCATAAATAACTCATTGACTGAAATTTAAAAGAAAAATAAATATTGGCACCAGAAATTTATCCATGGTGCTTTGTAATGAATTCACTTCAGATGCACTCAATTTGCCGATTTTCAACATCTGGGCACTTGCAGGAGCAGATGTACAGAAATTGGCAGAAGAACCAGAGGTAAGGTAAATGGAGTATTTTTTTCTGTGACAAGAAGTTCTGGATCTGATAAATGCTTGAATGACAAAGGGCTTTTCAGCTCCACCTGTTTCTTTTCCTTGTTTTTACTCTTTTGTGCTTTTTCTTTCTTTTTTTTCTTTTCAGTAATTTACGGGGCTCCCAGCCTCAGTGTGGGCCTGGTGTAGCGTCCTCTTGGCCCAACATGAACTTCCAACCTTGAGGCAAAGCCAAGCACAGTCTGGAGGTAAGGTGCCAGTGTGGACTGGGTTGGAAGGGCTCTTATTCTGAACTTTTATTTCTTCATTTTCCTATTTCATTTCCCCCTAAGAATCCGCACCTTTTCTTTCCCTTTATTCATTCATGAGATGAGGTCATCACTGGTTAGGCAGCATTTATTGCCCATCCCTAATTGCCTAGAGGGGAGTTGAAAGTCAACCACATTGCTGTAGGTCCGGAGTCGTTTGTAGGCTCAACCAGGTAAGGATGGCAGTTTCCTTCCCTGAAGGGTGTCAGTGAACCAGACGCGTTTTCCCCAACAATGGACACACATGATCATCATTAGATTCTTAATTCCAGATAGTTACGGAATTCAAATTCCATCATCTGCCATGGCAGGATTTGAACCCAGGTCCCCTGAACATTATCCAGGTCGCTGGATTAGTGAAAATAGCACTAGACCATCACCTCCCCTGTATAAAGGGGGTACCTTTGTACATAAGATGGTGCTGTGATTGGCGACTTGTAAACTTGTCACTGTATTCATTTGAGTACATGTGACAATAAAACTAATTCTAGTTCTAATTTTCAGCAATGTTAAGTATTGGCAGTTTGGATTGCTCTTTTGAGAAGCCAACATTGGCATGAGTCTGATCTCCTTGCCCATGGCCCCGGTTATGGCTTATAAGAATGGGTGCCCCTAGACTGTTCCACAATTTAGCTGTTAGCATTCCCACATAACAACAAGAATAGGTCCAGCACTGGGATTATCAGATGACTCTAATACGGATTTTACACAGGCAAATTAGCTGCACATCATTCCCTAGCGGGCCCAACAATGCACAGAGTTTCACATCCATCCTTTGCATTTTTAAGCCTTTTCACATTATTTTTAATGCAGTAAATCTGCAGCCTGCCAGCATGCAGTAATGACCAGTGTTCCAGGTGGTACCCCTGAGATGTGTCCTGTAAAATGGAGACGGTTGGAGGGGAAGAGAATCCCCCAGCCCGTTGGCTTTTCCAGTCAATGTTAGGCTTTCATTGGCACAATCAACCAATTGGCTGCTAGTCTGCAAAATTCCGATTTATGTCTCTCTATGTGTTCCAACCTTTCATTCAGGTTCTTTATAAATGCAGTTCATATGAAGGAGTAATAAGTAGTGATATGTTGTGAGAATAAAATTAAAACTCACAAATTGCTCAGACAGAGAAAGCCTGCGGGAGTAATGAGGTCCAAAATATTTATAAAAACATCACAAAATGCCAATTACATAGAATAGGAAAAAAATACTATGGCCCAATGTTCTTAGCACAGTAACCCCAATCATATCGACCTGTGCTCTTGTAAAATGGCCCATTCATGAAATATCGACTTGTCTCTATCCCACGTCAAATTGTGACTCACTCCTGCCCCTAGCAACAACACAAATGGACATGGCGAGAACTTTTTTACACTCATCCACTTCAACACTGCTAGATGTTATATGTTGCAGTACACACTACTAGCGGCTGATGATCAGGATGGAGTGCCGCAACCTGTTGTCTTCCCAAGTATTTTTAATCAACCTGTTCAGAGAGCAGCAAGAACAGTCAGCCTGCTCCAGAATTGGAGGCATCCAGCGGTGGGTGGCAGCGAGAGTGGGAACAGGCAGCCCATGATGGCAACAGGATGCAAGGTGGTGAGATAGCAGGCAGCTCAGTCAGGAGACGGGGGTGAAGTCGAGCCCTTGTGAGGTATGCATGCCCAACATCACCAGGTGCTTATAGACAATGGTGTTGAACTGTTAACTGTGCTTCTTTGTTTTCCTACTTTAGTAAGAAGGACTGTAATGTTTATTCAGAGATAGTAAGGACTGCCGAATGCTGGAGCCAGAGATAACACAGTGTGGACCTGGAGGAGCACAGCATCAGATTAATAGGAAAGTTAACGCTTCAGGTCGGGTCTCTTCTTCAGAAGAGGGTCCTGAACCAAAATGTTAACTTTCCTGTTCTTCTGATGTTGCCTGGCCCGCTGTGCTCCTCTAGATCCACACTGTGTTATGTCTGTAATATTTATTCTTTTTTAACGTTGTTTCTTTATTTTTCTGTTTCATATCTGAGATTCTGTACCTGGCTACCTTTGTACATCAGATGCTGCCATAAGCGGTGACTTATAAACTTTTCACTGAACTCAAGTGAGTACGTGTGACAATAAAGCTAATTCTGATTCTCAATGAACTAATTGATTTAAACTACTTGAAGGGCATGACAAAAACTCTCAGCATTCCACTTTCTATTATTTTAAAATGACCAAATTAAGCAAAATTAGAGTAGTCAATTTCCAAGCGACATTGCAACAAAAGTCCAAAATCAATTTTAGTTCAAGCTTAAGTATCATTTAGGAGGGTCGTAATACCCACTAAGTGCGCATCAGTTGTGGGAAAATGGAATGTATGCTAGCTAACTGTTCTCCCTAACCGAGGGTACCCATACTCGAGGAGAACCACACAGAGGCTGAAGGATCATTGAATATGTTGATGTGAGTGAGATGGATTTTTGATCAACAAAGGTGTCAAGGGTTACGAGAAGTGGAGTTGAAGTTACGACTGCTACAATCTTATTGAAAGGTGGAGCAGATTTGAAAGTCTGAATACACAAATCTCTGCTCTTAAATTTTGTGATTCATTGTAGAAAGCTCCAAACAAACAAACCAGAGTCAAATGAATATGTATGAGCAAAAACTCATGAAAAGCCCAAACTTCAACCTGGACCAGCTCGGTTCAGCTGCTGTTCTGCAAGTAATTTGTAAAACATCAAGAGGAAAAGGTCTGGAGATGTTTGTATGGCCCACAACCAATTCATTGATAGATAATTAAATACACAACAGTGCCTTTGACTTTTCCACAAAGTATTATTATACAAAAGAGGAGACACAAGTAAAGGACAACTTCTGTTGGAATTGAGAGACTACCCTTTTCGAGTGCCTTAATGTTTGAAATTTTGTCAATCCTGCATAATTTTGCAGTTGTCATCCATCAGTCAATTATTTCGATAGTATAACATTTGGTGCAACAGAAAATTACCAGATCTTTCAGGGGTAAAGCACTTGAAGGACGTGCCAAAACCTCTTACGACTCTGCTTTCTTTTATTTCTAAAATAAATACATCAAACAAAATTAGAGTAATCAATTCTTAAGAAGTACTGTAACAAAAATCAAACTATCCAAATTACAAGTTTAGTTCAAACTTAAGTATCATTCTGGAGAGTCTCATTGTATGATAGAGCTGAAGGCAGGTAGAAAGACATCAATTTACAATCAGAACACACTTTTTCTGAGCTGTCTACTATACATGTTTAACCTAACTTCCTTGTGTGCTCAATCACTGATTCATTCTGCCCTCTGCCCTATAACCTTCAGGAAGTAATTATGTCTCTCTCATATTCTATTTTTTTTAAGGTGGCCACCAAGTCTGGCATAGGTCAGAATTTCCTGGTCTCAGAGATGATGGGCCTGTAGATGTGAAGGAAATTTAAGGAAGCAGGATGGTGGCTCACCAGAACCCCGACACCTTCCTGTCTCCACTAAAAGACCCAAGGACCACCTGTCCACTCTGTCACCAACTGAGGTCCAATAATTGACCAATACGGTGCCTATTCTTCATTGAGATACAAATAATTTGGGGCCAGGTAGGACGGAAAGAGTCCATGAGATCATAAGATACAGCATAAATAGGCCCATCAGCTCATTGAGTCTGTTCCACCATTCAATCATGGCTGATTTGTTTCCCAACTCCATTTCCCTGCCTTCTCCCCATAACCCTTGATCCCTTTACTTATCAAGAATATATCTATCATTGTCTTAAAGGCACTCAATGACTTCGCCTCCACAGTCTTCTGTGGTAAGGACAGATTCACCACTCTCCAATTGAAGAAATTCCTCCTCATCTCAGTTCTAAAGGGTCATCCCTTCACTCTAAGACTATGCTTTCTGGTCCTAGTCTCTCTTACTAGTAAAAATATCTTCTCCACATCCATTCCATCCAGGCCTCGCAGTATTCTGTAAGTTTCAGGGAGATCCTTCCTCATCCATCCAAATTCAAATGATATGGACCTAGAGACCTCAAACTCTCCTCATATGACAAATCCTTCATCCTGGGATCATTCTGGTGATTCTCCTTTGGATCTCCTCCTAGGCCAGCCCATCGTTCCTCAGATATGGGCGCAGAACTGTTTGCAATATTCCAAATGTGATCTGACCTGAGCCTTACACAGCTTTAGCAGTATATCCCTACTCTTGTGTACTAGCCTTCTCAAGATGAATACTGATATTGTATTTACCTTCCTAACTGTCAACTGAACCTGCGTATTAACCTTAAGAATATCCTGAACTTGAATTCCTAAGTCCCTTCGTGTTCCAGGTTTCTGCAGCCTTTCCCTGTCTAGAAAATAGTCTACACCTCTATTCTTCCTACTAAAGTGCATAACCTTTTAATTTCCCACATTGTCTTCCATCTGCCACTCCTTTGCCCACTCTCCTGGCCTGGCACAATGCTTCTGCAGCCTCCCTTCTTCCTCAACATTATCTGTCCCTCCAGCCAGCTTTGAGTTATGTGCAAACTTAGCAATAATACCCTCAATTCCTTCGTCCAAATCATTCATGTATAATGTGAAGAGTTGTGATCCCAACACTGAACCTTGAGGAACTCAGCTACCGTCCTGAGAAAAAACTCCTTTATTCTGTGGCAACACAATGGCTCTAAGAGGTGTATTTTTCTCGTTTAAATCTAAATAGATCACATCCACTGTCTCTCCTTTGTCTAACTTGTTCATTACCTTCTCAAAGAATTCTAACAGATTTATCAGGAATGATCTCCCCTTGATTCTGCCCTACTTTACTATGCATTTCCAAATACCCTGCAGTCTGATCCATAATAATGGATTTTAATATCTCACCATTGACCCATGTTAGTGGTCTATAATTTCCTGATATCTGCCTCCCTCCGTTCTTAAACCAGGGATGTTACAATTACCATTTTCCAGACTTCTGGGACCTCCCTGACTCCAGCGATTCTTTAAAGATCACCACCAATGCCTCCTCCATAATCTCCTCAGCTATCTCCTTCAGAACTCTGGGGAGTAGTCATAGAATCATCGAATCCCTACAATGTGGAAGCAGGCTATTCATCCATCGAGTCCACACCGAACCTCCCACGCCATTTCTGCCAATCTACCTAACCTGCACGTCTTTGGACCATGAGCGGAAACCGGAGCACCAGGAGGAAACCCACACAGACACTTGGAGAATGTGCAAACTCCACACAGACAGCCACTTGAGGGCAGAATCAAACCTGTGTCCCTGTTGCTGTCAGGCAACAGTGCTAGCCACTGTATCACCGTGCCAACCAGTCCATCTGGTCCATGTGATTTATCCACCTTCGGGCCTCCCAGCTTGCCCATAACTTTCTCTTTAGGGATGGCCACTACTCGTGCCTCTTCCCCCTTACTCTGTTAAATTCTGGTATGCTGCTGATGTTACCGTCTGTGAAAACTGATGCAAAGTACCTATTCAATCCTTCTGTGAATTTTGTGTTCCCCATTTTTGCTTCTCCAGCCTCATTTTCTCGCGGTCCAGTGCCCACTTTTGCCTCTCTTACCTTTTTAATCAATCTAGAAATAATTTTGCAATCTTCTTTTATATCATTAACTTGTTACCTTCATTTCATCTACTCCCTGCTTATTGCTGTTTTAGTTTTTCTCTGTTCGTTTTTAAAGGCTTCCCAAACCTTTGGCTTCCCACTAATCTTCACAATATTGTATGCTTTTTCTTTTGCTTGTACGTTGTCCCTGACTCCCCTTGTCAGCCGTGGTTACCTCATCCTATCCTTAGTATGTTTCTTCTTCCTTGAGATGAATGTCTGCTGTGCCTTCTGAATTACCTCCAGGAACTCCTGCCATTGCTGCTCTACCATCTCCCCTGCTGGGCTCCCCTTCCAATCAACTTTGGCCAGCTCCTCCCTCATGGTTTTGTAGTTTCCTTTAGTCTGTTGTAATACCATTACATCTGATTCCAGCTTCTGTCTCCCAAACTGCATGGTCAAGTCGATCAAATTATGGTCACTGCCCCAAAGGGCTCCCTCACCTTAACCTCTCTAATCAAATCTGCCTCAATACACATCACCAAATCCAGAATTGCCTTTCCCTGGATAGTAGGAACTGCCGATGCTGGAGAATCTGAGATAACACGGTGCGAAGCTGGATGAACACAGCAGGCCGAGCAGCATCAGAGGAGCAGAAGAAGGGTCCCAACCCAAAATGCCAAACTTTCCTGCTCCTCTGATGCTGCTTGGCCTGCTGTGTTCATCCAACTTCACACCGTGTTATCTCATTGCCTGTTCCCTAGTGTGTTCTACAATAACTCCAAGAAAATGATCTTGTAGACTTTCCAAAAAATTGTTTTCTTGGGATCCACCACTAACCTGATTTTCCCAGTTCACCTGCATATTGAAGATTATTATGATCTTGCCTTTCTTCTTCTCTATCTCTTAATTTATTTTTGTCTCACCTCCTGGCTACAGTTAGGAAGACTGTACATAACTCCCATCAAGGTTTGTTATCCTTTGTGGTTCCACCAGTCTACTCTCAAAGATTCTCTGCCTTCCACTTTACATCCCTTCTGGCTATTGGCATAATCTCATTTCTTATTAAAAAGGCAAACCCACCACCCCTGCCCATCTGCCTGTTCTTTCAATAGAATGCATATCTCTGGATATTTATTTCCCAGCCCTGATTCCCTTACAATCATACCTGTGTAATGCCAACAACATCATTCCCAATAATTTCAATCTGTGCTATAAACTCATTTAAGATAACAAGGTGCAGAGCTGGATGAACACAGCAGGCTGAGCAGCATCAGAGGAGCAGGAAAGCTGATGTTTCGGGCCAAGACCCTTGTTCATTCTTTTCTGAAGAAAAGTCTAGGTCTGAAACATCAGCTTTCCTGCTCCTCTGATGCTGCTCAGCCTGCTGTGTTCATCCAGCTCTACACCTTGTTATCTCAGATTTTCTAGCATCTGCAGTTCCTACTATCTCAATAAACTCATTTGTCTTGTTTTGCATTTTTAGATCATTTACATACAACACCCTCAGTCCTGCATTGATCACCTCCCTTCTCATAACTTGTCCCCTTATCTGCTGTGTCTGAAATTAGATTCCTGATGCTTTCTGTACTGTCTGTCTTATTACTTGCCCTGGAAACTTCAATAATCTTTCCTGAGCCCTTTCGCCTTTAACTGTAACCTACTCTCGACTATACTACTTAACTTAAAAGCCCCATCCATAGCTGTAGTTACATGATTCATCAGGACTCTGGTCTCAGCATCCCATTCCATTGAAACTGCTCCCTCCTTCCCCAGTACTGGTGCCAATGTCCCAGGAATTCAAACCCATTTCTCCCACATCAGCCTTTGACCCATTCCTTTATCTCTTGAATCTGTTGATCCTGTGCCAATTTACTCATGGTTCAGACAGTAATCTGAGATTATCTTTCTGGTTTTGCTTTTTAATTTAGACTCTAGCTGCTCATATTCCCTAGCCAGAGACCCTTTCCTCTTTCTACCTATAACGTTGGTATCTATGTCGACCACAACAACTGGATCTTGCCCCTCACACTCCAAAGTTCCTCTGCAGCCCAGATGAGATATCATGACAGCGCTATGAAGCAGCAGCTGCTCAGCAATTACCTCCTCAGCGACACCCAATTTGAGTTCTGCCAGGGCCACTCAGCTCCTGATCTCATGACAGCCTTGGTTCAAACATGGACAAAACAGCTGAATTGTAGGGGTGAGGTGAGAGTGACAGCCCTTGATATCAAGACTGCTTTCAACTGAGTGTGGCATCAAGGAGCCCTGGCAAAACTAGAATCAATGAGTATCAGGGGGCAAACTCTCCACTGGTTGGAGTCATACCTGACACATAGGAAATTGGTTGTGATTATTGGTGGTCTGTCATCTCAGCTCCAGGGCATCTCTGCAGGAGTTTCTCAGGGTAGTGTCCCAGGTCCAACCATCTGCAGCTGCTTCATCATTGACCCTCTGTCCTCCATAAGGTCGGAAGTGGAGATGTTCGCAGATGATTGCACAATGTTCAGCACCATTCATGACGCCTCAGAAACTGAAACAGTCCGTGTTCAAATGCAACAAGATATGGACAATATCCAGACTTGGGCTGACAAGTGGCAAGTGACATTCATACCACACAAATGCCAGGCAATGATCATCATCAATAAGAGGCAATCTAACCACCATTCCTTGACTTTCAGTGATGTTACACTCACTGGATCCTCTACTATCAATATCCTGGGAGATATCATTGACCAGAAACTCAAACTGGACTCACCACATAAACACAGTTGCTACAAGAGGAGGCCAGAAGCTAGGAACACTGCAGTGAGTAACACACCTCCTGACTCCTCAAAGCCTCCCCACCATCTACAGGGCACAAGCCATGAGTGTGATGGGCTACTCCCCACTTGTATGGATGGGTGCAGCCCCAACAACACTCGGGAAGCTTGACACTATCCAGGACAAAGCAGCTCGCTTGATTGGCACGACATCCACAAGCATCCACTCCCTCCACCACTGGCGCTCAGTAGCAGCAGTGTGTGCTATCTACAAGATGCGCTGCAGAAATTCACCGAAGATCCTCAGACGGCACCTTCCAAGGCCATGATCACTTCCATCAAGAACGACAAGGGCAGCAGAATATGAGAACACGCCACCTCCAAGTTCCCCTCCAAGCCACTGACCATCCTGACGTGGAAATATATCGCTGTTCCTTCAATGTCGCTAGGTCAAGAGACTGGAATTCCTTCCCTAATGGCATTGTGGGTCAACCCACAGCAGGAGGACTGCAGCAGTTCAAAAAGGCAGCTCACCCCCACCTTCTCAAGGGCAACTAGGGATGGGCAAGAAATGCTGGCACAGCCGGCAAAACCTACATCCCACAAATGAATAATTTAAAAAAAAACAGGCACCAGGCAGGCAACACAGCCTTCATTACTCTGGATGCTGACCAGAGAGAAAAGTATCTATTCCCCTGACTCTGCAATCCCTGGTTACAGCTTTTTTTCTCTTTGCTCTGTCCACGCACACCCCCCACCCCTGACAAGCTCTTGAATGGCTCTCTGTACCATGGTGCTATGGTCAGTTTGTTCACCCTTGCTACAGGCCTGACTCTCATCCACAAACGGACCAAGTATCTCAAACCTGTCAGACAAGCTCAAGGGCTGAGGCTCCTTCAGTGATAGCTCCTTGATCCCTCATCTGCCTTGCTCCTCGTCACACCCTTCTGCCCCTGCTCACTGACCAAATTTGAGATAGTTAAGATTAGAGATTAGATTCCCTACAGTGTGGAAACAGGGCCTTCAGCCCATCAAGTCCACATCGCCCCTTGCAGCATCCCACCCAGACCCATAGCCCTGTAGCCCACACACCCCTGAACACTTCGGGCAATTTAGCATGACCAATCCACCAAGCCTGCACATCTTTGGACTGTGTTAGGAAAGCGGAGACCCAGAGGACACTCATGCAGACACAGAGAGAATGTGCAAACTCCGCACAGACAATTACCCAACGCTGGAATTGAACCCAGGTCCCTGGCTCTGTGAGGCTGCAGTGCTAACCACTGAGCCACCGTGCCACCCTGAAACAAAGCAATTGGGCTGTACCCTGAATCATGGCATCCAAGTAACTCCCCTCCCTGATATGTTGCAGTGATCAAAGCTCAGACTCCAGCTCATCAATTCTGAGCCTGAGTTCCTCAAGCAATCCACACTTGCTATGGATATGGTTATTATGAACCACAATAGGGTCCACTGGCTCTCACATCATGCAGTTCCAGCACCACCTGGCTCAACATCACTACTTTAATTACTTGTTCTTAATTTGTTTTTTTTTCAATTTCTTATTGGTGTTTAATTTGTAAACCATAAATATTTCCCTTATTTACCTCAGTCTGAAAGAAACCTGTAATTAGATAGTCAAATTAGCAGCTATCGGCAACCAATGAACTAACAGTTTTCCTGTGATGACGCTTTTGTGTGCTGGGTGCCCGACCTTGGGCTTTAATTTACCCTGTTAAAAAGCACCTAACAAACTATGAACCAAAGAAACAAAACACCTTTTCCCCTCTGTATTGAATTCCCAAGCTGCCTGCAAAGTGCCCTAGAATATACATTCACTCAGAGTGCCTCACTCTGGATGGGATCTCTCCTTGGTGACTGTGCAAAGTTTCTGGGTCAGCCTACCTGATTGTTTGCCTGGCAGAAAAGCTTTTCCAGCTTCACATCTGTTGACTTTGGCTTCCAGCATCTGCAGTCCTTACTGTCTCCTGGTCCCCTTTGCGGCTGTCAGTTGGGGCTGGTAATGACATCCCTCAGACAGAGATATAAAAGACCATTTATTTGTCATTTTTGGACAATAGAGTGAAATAGAAATCTGTTGAAATACTAGAAAGGTTTTGAAATTTGGAATAAATCAAGTGGGATTTTTGACAAAAACAGAAGTTACCCGAAAAGCTCCTCAGGTCTGGCAGCATCTGTGAAGAAAAAGTCAGAGTTAACATTTCAGGTCCAGTGACCCTTCCTCAGAACTGGTTTTAGCAGTGCAAAATAACATTGTTTCTCAAAGCAGTGAGAGGGGTACTTTGAGACAGAGTGTACCAAGATTTTCGAGTTCCGAGATAACTGCCTGACAACAGCCCTCTGATTGGTTGACCTGCATTTTGCGACAAAGCTGTAATTGCAGGGAAGTTAGGCACATCTGGAGTTGCCAGCTGAAAGTACTTCTCTCTTCCCTTAACTCCCCTTGTGATGGAAAACCAGGCAGAAAACAAAACAAAAAAAAAAATTCTCACAAGGAAATGCCAATGAATTGACTTATAGAATCTCTACAGTGTGGAAGCAAGCAATTTGGCCCAGTGAATATACATTGACCCTTTGAAGGGCATCCCACTCAGTCCCAACCCATCCCTGCATTTCCAATGGTCAATCCACCTAACTTGCACATCTTTGGGCTGAGGGACGAAACCTAGAGCACCTGGAGGAAACCAACACAGACATGGGGAGAATGTGAAAATCCCACATTGATAGCTACCCACGGCTAGAATTGAATGCAGGTCCCCAGTGCAGTGAGGCTGCAGTACTAACCATTGAGCCACTATGTTGCCCCTGGCTGTCTCTTCCTTAAATTTATTCATTGGTCCAGTATCCACCATATTCTGGACAAACAATTCATCATTAATTAAGATTTTTATTGAATTCAAATTCCACCATCTGCCATGACAGGATTTGAACCCAGGTCCCTAGAATATTACTATGGTCTTTGGATTAATAGCGACGCTACCACTCAGCCATCATTTCCCCAGCACTATCAAAATGAAAAATGACCAGTTTTACAGGCAACATAATTGTTGACAACAAAGAACCCATGAGAGACAATTTAACTCAACCTTGTGACCTAGACTTCTTCATCTTCAAAGCTTTTTCCCATTTGTAAAATGTGTCAAACCAATTGTCTTTTGTTTGTCTTAATTTTGAAATAATTCCTTAATTTTGAATGAGTGGGTTTGGGTTTTTTTTAAGAGATATAATTTAAAGTTCATAGTGGTAGAGTTGGAGTCCTTTAATTTCTCTGCCATCTGTTAGTATTAGACTGAAGAGGAGTTAAGTAAAGAGGACTTATTTTCTATGAATAATGAAATCTGCTCAGCATTGCTTTTGTCCTGAATAGCAGCCAGTTAAGCAAATTGGTCATTCTTTGGTCTACTTGGGATTTTATACATTTTGTGACTCCTGTGGATCATTGACGTATTCTTTTCATTTAAGCCAAGACGATGATCAAGGGACTGGATATAGGATGGAAGGGGCACTACAGAGAGCTGTGTCGTGCTCTTTCTTCCGATCCGCATGCGCTCCCACCCATCTCACCACAAGCCCCACCATGCAAGACCGCCCCTTGCCAAACAACACTTATCTTTGCCACAATCACTTCTTCATCCTGGATGTCTGGGGGTGCTTTGTTTTTCTTTTTATTTGGCTTTTATTTGGATATGGGATGTGGGCATTGCTGGCTAAGCCGGCATTTATTGCCCACCCCTTATTACACAATGTCAATTACAATCGTTGCACATCTGGATTAATACCCCTCCAATTCCTTTCTCTTTGCAAAGATGTCCTGCATGTCAGCGACTTCCAAAATCAGAACTCAAAGTGTCGGCACACTAATCATGTGGATCAGCATGAGGGAAGCTTCAGAGCGGCTGTGCAGTTTAGAGGTAGCATTGGCCTGGAATCACATGTAGGGCAAGGTTGGCAGATTTCTTTCCCTAAAGCACATCAGTGAATTAGAAGGGTTTTTATAACTGTCAGAATTGATGATAGGGTCACTACATCAAACTGAATTCAAATTTCAACATCAGCTATTGGGGGGATTGGTACCAGGACTGCAGGCTGGGATTCTGTATTGGTAGACCAGTGATGCTAGCCCTCTTCTCTGGTGCTTTTCCTTATTATTCATTTTGTGGGATGTGGGAATCACCAGCATTTCTTGCCCATCTCTAGTTGCCCCTTGAGAAGGTGGTAGTGAGCTGCCTTCTTGAACCGCTGCACTCCACCTGCTGTGGGTTGATCCACAATGCCAGTAGGGAGGGAATTCCCAGATTTTGACCCAGAGACAGTGAAGGAACGGTGATATATTTCCAAGTCGGGGTGGTGAGTGGCTTGGAGAGGAATTTGGAGGGGTTGGTGTTCCCATGTATCTGCTGCCCTTGTCCTTCCAGATGGAAGTGGTTGTGGATTTGAAAGGCGATTGGCCCACAGCTCTTGGCAGTCAGGATTTTCTCATTTGGAGTCCTAATGCCAATAAACTGCCCACCAGCAGCCAATTAGGTGCGCCAGATGCCGGAAGGTCTGATGAACTTTCACATTCCTAACATGGCTCCTTTGCTCTAGTTTCTTTCACTTTTGATCTTCATCTGAAAATTGGATGGTAACATTGATGGCTCTGTTGCACTTTTGCTTCTTATTTGGGGCTTTACTTTAGTCCAAGATCCCAGTTTTGTGGCCACTCCAGTGGATGTTTCCTGAAATTACAGCAGGAATGTGTAAAATATCCAGAAATTTGATCCTAATACATTTTAATGGCGTAACTTCAGTATCAAAGCAGACATTGCTCCTGTATTAACATAAAGTTGCTTCTTGAATCTGCCATGTGTGATAAATGCTACAACACAGAACCCTGTATCATTTCGCTACAAGCTGACTGGTGACTAGAAAATAGATTCGCTCGAATATACAATTCAAACTTCTGCAAAGAAATACTCAAACAATAGGGCGATAAAAATCTATTAACACCTCTGGATGCTGAACTGCTCTCAAATTATTGATTTATAAACTTGCACTGATTTATTGGTCAACTTAACATTGAAAAAATTAATTAAAATCAAATTGAATAGCCACAAACTCCCAAATGACACGACATGTTTCTTTAGAGCACAAAATATCATTACGATAGTGTGAAACAGGTGATTGCAAATCAACAGCCCATTTTACATCTCCCCCAAATTTTCATTTAGTTGATAGCTGATGACTTTCTTTTCCTGAGCTTTGTCTTTTTTGACCTTCACCTTTCATTCTGCTTCATTCAATTATCTGCCATCAAAGTACAATGACAGAAAGCAAATCATGCATAACTTGGTCTGTCTGAATAATGCATATCACCACTCATTCTGAAGTGTCATTATCAATTCCTCTGTGAGGTATGCTCTGTAAGTTTCAGAAACAACTTCCAGGAAGCCCAGTTCTTCCCCTCCCCCCACTGCACCACACAACCAGCCCAGCTCTTCCCCTCCACCCACTGCATCCCAAAACCAGTCCAACCTGTCTCTGCCTCCCTAACCTGTTCTTCCTCTCACCCATCCCTTCCTCCCACCTCAAGCCGCACCTCCATCTCCTACCTACTAACCTCATCCCGCCTCCTTGACCTGTCCGTCTTCCCTGGACTGACCTATCCCCTCCCTACCTCCCCACCTATACTCTCCACTCCACCTATCTTCTTTACTCTCCATCTTCGGTCCGCCTCCCCCTCTCTCCCTATTTATTCCAGAACCCTCACCCCATCCCCCTCTCTGAAGAAGGGTCTAGGCCCGAAACGTCAGCTTTTGTGCTCCTGAGATGCTGCTGGGCCTGCTGTGTTCATCCAGCCTCACATTTTATTTTCCAGGAAGTGGACATGTGAGGTCTTTAAGCTGGGAATCCATTAGCAAACAAAAATGCCTCATTTTAGATTCAAATTTTCAGATTAACATTTCGACTTTATGCAGTCAAGTACAAAAGCACAGGTGTACAGTGGAAAGTTGTAAATGGCAGCGCACAGGGTGCTAACTTAGGTATAAATACCCAGGTACAGAAACTTAAGAACAAGGTAGAGAGAATTAAGGAACAAAGTTAAAAGTTAAACATTACAGTCACTATTAGTATCATGTAAAAAATAAAGAAATAAAGATAAAACTTAAACATTACAGTCCTCCTTCGCGTTAAGTCAAAAATGAAATATATAAAGCTAAAAATTCAACCATTGCAGTCCTAAGTGCTTAGTCATGTTGGGCCCGCACTCCTTACAAGGGCTCCATCTCCTCCACTCAGGCACACTTTCCTTGATCTCCTCTTGTTGTCACTGCAGATGGCAGGGGAGCCTCCGTCGTCGTGTTGGGCTCACTCCTGGGATCTCAGACCACCAAAGCCCCGATTCCGGCGCCGTCGCACCGATCCTCAGCCTTACTTTCATTCCATGCGCCATGCATTGAGAACTCACCAACAGCTCCCTGACTCTCCCAGGTCAGGACCTCTCCACCTCTGCCTCACACTAGACATTTGGCTGACTGCCAAACTCAATGAGCTAGATACCGCTGCGGTCGCCACCACTCTCCAGGAGGTAATTGAGTGGAAAAAAAACTAAAAGAAAACTAACATTAAATAAACAAAAAAAAGTAAAAGGGAAGAAGAAGAGCAGACAGAGTGAGCAAGGCTACTCTGCCACAATCGCGGAGATTTGTTTTGACATAAGCCCATTGGCATGGAAGGGATGTTAAAGAAGATTAAATATGTGCAAAAGGGTCCTATTCACAAAGTCTAAAAAGTTTGACGAAAAGTTGAAGATCATGCTAAGCTTGGAATTTGTTGAAGAGAATATAGGGTATATATAAATGAAAAAACGGCAGAAAGGAAAATATCAGAGGGGGCTGAGATAGGTTACATGAGTGAGCAAAGATCATTAAAATCATATTATATAAATAGTGAGAGATTGCACAGCTCTAAGATGAAGTAAAGAATTGGCTCACTTACTGCATTGATCACAAAGGCTAGCATGAAGGTACAGCAAGTGATGGGAAAAGTTTAAGAATATTGCTGTTTATTGCAAGTGGAATTGCATGACAAAGTAGGCATGTTATGCCTCATTACACAGGGCAATGGCAAAACCTCACCTGAATTAGTGTGTGCAGTATTGATCTCATTCAAGGAAGGATGTAAATGCATTGGGAGCAATTCACAGGATTACTAGACCAATCCATGGAGTAGAACGGTTGTCTTATGAGGAAACACAAACAGGCTAGCTAGAGAGGACTCAGAGAGATGTACCAGGAAGTTGCCGAGTGCGTGGAAGATTTCCTTTATAACGAAAGGCTGGATAGGCTGGGACATTTTCAGAGGAGGAGGTTTAGAGGTGACCATGTAAATATTTATAAAATAATGAGGGGTATAGATCGAGTTCATGGTAGGTGTCTTTTCCCTAGGATGGAGGATTTTCAGACGAGGGGCATATTGTTAAAATGATAGGAGAAGATTGAAAAAGACATGAGTGGCAAATTTATTACACAGAGGGTGGTTCCTGTGTGGAATGAACTTCATGAGAAAGTGGTGGGTACCACCAGTTTACAACATTTAAAAGACGCTTAGATAACCAGATGAATAGGAATGGTTGGCAGGATATGAGACACTAGGACGAGTTTAGTTTGGGATTGTATTCGGCATGGACTGTTAAGACTGAAGAGTCTGTTTCAATGCTGTATGTACCAGCTGGAATTTAGAGTATGTAGTGACCTGATTGATACACAAAAGAATGACAGGGTACTTTTGGAAAGGATGCTTCCTCACGTGTGAGAATCTAGAACAAATGGTCAATGTTTTGAAATAAAGGCTCAACCATTTAAGATAGAGAAGGTAACTATTGATTCAGTGCATTGGGGTCAGGATTTGGGAGGTCATTTTGCAGCTGTACAGAACATTGGTTAGGCCGCTATTGGAATACTGCCTGCAATTCTGGTCTCCCTGCTATAGGAAGGATTTTGTGAAACTTGAAAGAGTTCAGAAAATGTTTACACTATTGTTGCCAGGGTTGGAGGGTTTGAGCTACAGGGAGAGACTTAAAAGATAGGGATTAGTTTCCCTGGTGTTTCAGAAACTGAGGGGTGACATTATAGAGGCTTATAAAATCATGAGGGGCATGGACCAAGAGACAGGGTCTCTTGCCTGGGCTAGAGGGTATAGGTTTAAGGTGAGAGGGGAAAGATTTAAAAGGGACCTGAGGGGTATCTTTTCACACAGAGGGTGGTGCTTTTATGGAATGAGCTGCCAGAGGAAATGGTGAGCACTGGTACACCTACAACATTTAAAAGGCATCTAGATGGGTACATGAATAGGGAGGGTTGAGAGGGCTTTGGGCCAAACGCTGGCAAATGGTACTGCATTTACTTAGTGATAAGGGAACTACAGATGCTGGAGAATCCAAGATAACAAAGTGTGGAGCTGGAAGAAGCAGCATCTCAGGAGCACAAAAGCTGACGCTTCAGGCCTAGACCCTTCATCAGAGAGGGGGATGGGGATAGGGAACTGGAATAAGTAGGGAGAGAGGGGGAGGCGGACTGAAGATGGAGAGAAAAGAAGATAGGTGGAGAGGAGAGTATAGGTGGGGAGGTAGGTAGGGGATAGGCCAGTCCAGGGAAGACGGATAGGTCAAGGAGGCGGGATAAGGTGGTAGGTAGGAAATGGAAGTGCGGCTTGGGGTGGGAGGAAGGGATGGGTGAGAGGAAGTACAGGTTAGGGAGGCAGAGACAGGCTGGGCTGGTTTTGGGATGCAGTGGGTGGAGGGGAAGAACTGGGCTGGTTTTGGGATGCAGTGGGGGAAGGGGAGATTTTGAATTGGGTCAAGTCCATGTTGATACCATTGGGCTGCAGGGTTCCCAAGCAGAATATGAGTTGTTGTTCCTGCAACCTTCGGGTGGCATCATTGTGGCACTGCAGGAGGCCCATGATGGACATGTCATCTAACGAATGGGAGGGGGAGTGGAAATGGTTTGCGACTGGGAGGTGCAGTTGTTTATTGCGAACCAAGCAGAGGTGTTCTGCAAAGCGGTCCCCAAGCGTCCGCTTGGTTTCCCCAATGTAGAGGAAGCCACACCGGGTGCAATGGATACAATATACCACATTGGCAGATGTGCACGTGATCATCTGTTTGATATGGAAGGTAATCCTGGGGCCTGGGATGGGGGTGAGGGAGGAGGTGTGGGGGCAAGTGTAGCACTTCCTGTGGTTGCAGGGGAAGGTGCCGGGTGTGGTGGGGTTGGAGGGCAGTGTGGAGCGGACAAGGGAGTCACAGCGAGAGTGGTGTCTCCGGAAGGCAGACAAGGGTGGGGATGGAAACATGTCTTTGGTGGTGGGGTCGGATTGTAGATGGCAGAAGTGTCGGAGGATGATACATGGTATCCGGAGTTTGATGGGGTGGTATGTGAGGACGAGGGGGATCCTCTGGGGGCGGTTGTGGCGGGGGCGGGGTGTGAGGGACGTGTTGCAGGAAATGTGGGAGACGCGGTCAACGGCGTTCTCGACCACTGCGGGGGGAAAGTTGCGGTCCTGGAAGAACGTGGACATCTGGGATGTGCGGGAGTGGAATGCCTCATTCTGAGAGCAGATGCGGCGGAGGCGAAGGAATTGGGAATAGGGGATGGAATTTTTGCAGGAGGGTGGGTGGGAGGAGGTGTATTCTAGGTAGCTGTGGGAGTCAGTGGGCTTGAAATGGACATCGGTTTCTAGCTGGTTTCCTGAGATGGAGACTGAGAGGTCCAGGAAGGTGAGGGATGTGTTGGAGATGGCCCAGGTGAACCTGAGGTTGGGGTGGAAGGTGTTGGTAAAGTGGATGAACTGTTCGAGCTCCTCCGGGGAGCAAGAGGCGGCACCGATACAGTCATCAATATAACGGAGGAAGAGGTGGGGTTTGGGGCCTGTGTAGATGCGGAAGAGGGACTGTTCCACGTAACCTACAAAGAGGCAGGCATAGCTTGGGTCCATGCATGTACCCATGGCCACCCCCTTTGTCTGTAGGAAGTGGGAGGATTCGAAAGACAAGTTGTTGAGGGTGAGGACGAGTTCGGCTAGGCGGATGAGGGTATCGGTGGAGGGGGATTGGTCGGGGCTGCGGGACAGGAAGAAGTGGAGGGCCTTGAGGCCATCTGCATGAGGAATACAGGTGTACAGAGACTGGATGTGCATGGTGAAAATGAGTTGTTGGGGGCCAGGTAATTGGAAGTCCTGGAGGAGGTGGAGGGTGTGGGCGGTGTCACGGACGTAGGTGGGGTGTTCCTGGACCAAAGGGGAGAAAATGGAGTCCAGATAGGTGGAGATGTGTTCGGTGGGGCAGGAACAGGCTGAGACAATGGGTCGACCAGGGCAGGCAGGTTTGTGGATTTTGGGAAGGAGATAGAAACGGGCCGTGCGGGGTTGGGGAACAATGAGGTTGGAGGCTGTGGGTGGATGTCCACCTGCACATCTGCCAATGTGTTATATTGTATCCGTTGCACCCGGTGTGGCTTCCTCTACATTGAGGAAACCAAGCGGAGGCTTGGGGACCGCTTGCAGAACACCTCAGCTTGGTTCGCAACAAACAATTGCACCTCCCAGTCGCAAACCATTTCCACTCCCCCTCCCATTCCTCAGATGACATGTCCATCATGAGCCTCCTGCAGTGCCACAATGATGCCACCCGAAGGTTGCAGGAACAGCAACTCATATTCCGTTTGGGAACCCTGCAGCCCAATGGTATCAACGTGGACTTGACCAGCTTCAAAATCTTCCCTTCCCCCACTGCATCACAAAACCAGCCCAGCTCGTCCCCTCCCCCCACTGCATCCCAAAACCAGCCCAGCCTGTCTCCGCTTCCCTAACCTGTTCTTCCTCTCACCCATCCCTTCCTCCCACCTCAAGCCGCACCTCCATTTCCTACCTACCACCTCATCCCGCCTCCTTGACCTATCCGTCTTCCATGGACTGGCCTATCCCCTCCCTACCTCCCCACCTATACTCTCCTCTCTACCTATCTTCTTTTCTCCCCATCTTCGGTCCGCCTTCCCCTCTCTGCCTATTTATTCCAGTTCCCTCTCCCCATCCCCCTCTCTGATGAAGGGTCTAAGCCCGAAACGTCAGCTTTTGTGTTCTTGAGATGCTGCTTGGTCTGCTATGTTCATCCAGCTCCACACTTTGTTATCCTGCATTTACTTAGGGTGTCTTGTTAGCATAGACGAGTTGGACTTAAGGGTCTGTTTTTGTCCTGTATATCTCGGTGACTCTATGACTATAAGGTTGTGCAACTTTAAAATTTATCTTTTGTAAAGGCAGTGGAAACAGAGTTCTTGAATATTTTTAAGCCAGATGTGAACAGGTTTTTGATAAATAAAACAAAGGAGTGTGGATGCTGGAAGACTGAAACAGAAACTCATCAGATCTGAAAGCATCTGCAGAGAGACAGCAGGGATCACATTTTGAGTCCAGTGATCCTTTTTCAGAAGAAGGGTCATTCAAACTGAAATGCTACCTCTTGCTTCTTGATAAGTAAGGAGTCAAATCATTAACAGAATGCTGGAGGAATGTGGTGCTCACATGTCATTATAAATGCATTTTGAGACTGGAGGGTGTCACAAGGACTGGAGTGAATCATCAGCCTAGACCACGTCATTTGTATTTAATAAGTTTCTGTTTAGTTCTCTAAGTTTCTGCTCACATTTTCCATTTGTGTTTTATTTTGATATGGAGCCACTGCAGGGGCTGCTTCACTATTATTTATTTGAGAACAGAAAGAATCAAGGGAGATTTATTCTGTATTTTAATCTCTTGTTGTCCCTGTCCTGGGAGTGTTTGACGTGTACAATTGAAATAATTCCAGCTCGGTATCATATCACAAAGTTGCCCTTTATTTATCTGGAAGATCCTTGAATTAGACTGAAAGGGCTCTCTTGTGGTGCAGTGGTAGTGTTGCCACCCCTAGGCTGGGAGGCCACAGTTCAAGTCCTGCCTGTTTCAGGATGGCTGTGTGATAGCAACTCTGAACAGCTTGATTAAAAATACACTTAGATTTAGATCTTGGTGTGCAGAGTAATTTTTTTAAAAAATTGCAGCTAATACAAAACGTGGAAGAATTATAATTTGTGAGAAGGGTAGTCTAGAACTTGGTGAGGACACAGACAAAGTTGGTCAAGTGGGCAGATAGGTGGAAGATGAAACGCAGCTTGGACGGAAGGATGTGGACAGGCAATATAAAATAAGGAGTAAAATCCAGAAGGGGCACAGCACCAGGGAGACCTGGGTGTGCATATGCACAGATCATTGAGGTTAGCAGGACAGGTGCAGAAAGCTGTTAAAACAGAAATTGTACATTATCCTGGGCTTTATTAATACAGGAAAGAGTATAAAAGACAAACTTTTATAAGATATTTGTTGTACTCTGGCTGAGCTATAATGTACAATTCTGGGGGCCACACTAGAGGAAAGATGTGTACGCACTGGAGAAAGTGCAAAACGGATTTACACAAGTGGCACCAAACAATGAAAAACTTCAGTCATAAGGTTGCATTGGGGTGATATTTGAGAGTGGCATCATTGGATAGAAGAAAACCACGAAGATATCTGATAGAAGTTATCAAAATCACGAAGGGAGCGGATAGAGCAGACAGGGAAAACCTGTTTCCGCTTCTGAAAGTATCAAGGATGAGATGGCAAAAATCAAAAGTGATTTACAAATGAAGCAAATGTGACATGAGAAAAATGTTTGCGAACAAAATTAATTGTTTCAGGTCTGGAATGCAATGTCTGGAAGTGCGGTGGAGGCACATTCAACTGAGGCACTCAGAGGGAATTGGACCATTATTTGAGTAGAAATAATGTGTAAGGCCAGTGGAACATGGCAGGAGAATGGCACAAGGGAACAATGCTCATTTTATTTATTTATCGTCACATATACCTCGGGAGATACAGTGAAAAGCATTCTGTCACCACAATCTGCCGCCATTTTGAGGTGTGAGAGTAACAAAAAAAAGTATTTAAATAGAGTTCCTATTCATCAGCCAGTGTATCAAAGACAGCTCCGAGACCATTGCAAGATCCCTGCTCCAGACCTACCGCAGCCAGGAGCCTCCACTCGGGGCACCAACACCTCCCCGTCAATGACCCGCTGCCACCAAGAATCTACGCAGTGGCCTACCAAAGCCACGAGTTCTCGCTCTGCCATTCGTGCAGCCAAAGTTCTGCCACTGCCCCAGGAGTCCACACATCCGGCCTAAGAAGCCAGGAGTCCTCACTGATACCTCTCCCGCCTCCCATTGATGTGAGGAACATGTAGATAAGAAAGAGTAAAGAATGACATGTAGGAGAGAGAGAGAGATAAAGAATGCAGCCAGCCTAGAACAGACAGGCTCAGCCCTAAGGCTACCTGCTCCTCGCTCATCAGGAGACCCTGGGCTGGGGTAGAGCTGTCCTGGCCTTGTTATAGCTGCCACCGGAGAGCCTCCTCCCTCACTCGCTACTTTCCAGGCTTTAACAAATGAAACAAAGTGGAAAGGACAAAGGAGCAAAAGCAAAAAGACAAAAGAAAGGAAGAAAGCAGATGGGATTGGGCGAGCCCTGGCTCAGCCCCTTTACTCCGTTAGCATCTTTATATTTGGACAGCCAGTGCAGAAAGCTGAGAGTTTTTTTCCATTCCATAATACTTCAGTGATCACAGGAACACTCCCTAACGAGGTAAGATAAATGGGAAGTATTGTAATGGAAGGACTTGGAAGTTTCATGTAGCTTCATTGCCAGACCTCTTTCTCACTGGTTTTAGATTAAGCTACTGATATCATATGGAGAAGGAGCTTTCATGAAGTCTTTGCCAAAATATAGGTCCAATCCTGATGGACAGTTTTGTTTTAGTACTGCTTTATAGCTAGTTTCATTACATCTGATGGTCTCTTGTGAGACTCAGACTCGATTTAAAGAGTAAGTTCACAGTACTACCACTGAAACATTCACACATGGAGTTTATTATAAACTCAGGGCTGATTAGCTCCTCCCTGGAACAGTCCTTTATATCCTGGTGGGCAAAACTTGCATCAAGATGGTGGTTAACCACTTCATAAACTAGCCATCTTATAGAACACATAGGATTCAGAAGGTTCCTCACACAGATTTTGAAGATGTCAGAGAGTGTGAAATAAGAACGGAGATCATGACAAGTCATCTGTGGTCACTAGAGTCAGTGGGAAACAAGCACTACCAGATCTAAGATATTGATTGTCTTTATCGGCTAAGTAGGATAGTGAAGAAGGCAATTGGTACGTTTACCTTTATTTGTCAGTACATTGAGTGCAGGAGTTGGGAGGTCATTTTGCAGCTGTATAGGACATTGGTTAGGCCACTACTGGAATGCTGTGTTCAGTTCTGGTCTCCCTGCAATAGGAAGGATGTTGTGAAACTTGAAACGATCCACAAAACATTTACAAGGATGTTGCCTGGGTTGGAGTGTTTGAGCTCTAGGGAGAGTCTGAATAGGCTGGGGCTATATTCCCTGGAGTGTCAGAGGCTGAGAGGTGACCTTATAGACGTTTATAAGATCACGTGGGGCATGGATTGGATGAATAGACAATGTCTTTTCTCCGGGGTAGGAGAGTCCAAAACGAGAGGACATAGGTTTAAGGTGTGAGGGGAAAGAATTAAAAGGGAGCAAAGGGGCAGCTTTATCACACAGAGGGTGGTGTGTGTATAGAATGTGCTGCCAGAGGAAGTGGTGGAAGTTAGTACAATTACAACATTTAACGGGCATCTGGATGGATACATGAAGAGGGAGAATATGGGCCAAATGCTGGCAAATGGGACTAGATTAATTCAGCACAACTGGTCGGCATGGACAAGTTGGACCAAAGGGTCTGCTTCTATATTGTGCAGTTCTATGGCTCTATGATTCCATTGCTGATGTTGCTTAATGTGCTGAAGCACCGCAAATGCCTCTTTGTCACAGTATTACTGTGTGGCATCTGAACCTCTTCCCTTCCACTGTACAAATGCCTCTGACAAGATTGCTCAGAGGTGGGAACAAGTCAGAGAGCTGATTCAATGTTCAACTCTCAGAATTTGCCCTTGGAACTTTCTACATACTTGCCTCTGTGGTGAAATGATGATTTCACCTATCCTCTCGACAAACCCTTACAACCTGCAGAATGGTGGCCATGGGTGCATTCGACAATTGGGCAAGGGCAGCCTTTAGTCAATATTCAAGTAGATGGCTGTCTTTTGACAGTTCGAGAATAGTTCCCTTAAAACAGTGACCTTTTAGCATGTAGATATGGGTCACCAAGAGGTCCACCCATTCTGAAAACCCAATAATGGGACTCTAATACTGAGGCTAAGTTAAACAGACACTCAAAAGCTCACCCCTCTAACTTTTTGTTCCTTCAGGTGCTGCCTACCTACCTCATTGTGAATGGCTCCAGACAGTTAAAAAAAAACAGCTCTTAGAGTCAGATGATTACCCTTTTAATCGCTCTTTCACTCATTGCATATGAGTAGTGGGATGGTGTTCAGAGGGTTGCTGTGGGTTTGATGGGCCAAAAGGCCTGCTTCCACATCACAGACATTCTATGATTCTATGATATCCTCCAATACCTCCATGCCACAAACAACAATTGAGATGTGTAACTCATTTATCCCGCCAGTACGTTTCCAGAGGGAAAGTAAATTCTGTTTGCAAGTCTTTTCAAAGCAAGCACTTATATTCAGGAATGCAATTAACTGGTAATATTTTTGCCAATTTTTGTAAAGGTTATCTATCTAATAAATGATTCTGCATGGGATTTCCCCACATATCATATTTAAGCAGTTTCACAATATAACACTGTTGTGGTAATGAAATAAGATAATCAGCAAAGACTATAAAAATAATAGCTTTATATTGTATATGATTGTTTCTCAATTATAATGACTAGTGTGGAACTGTTCCAAGATTAATATAACGCAGACACTTAGTAAGTTAATTGTTCACCTAATTACCTAGCTTGACGCATACATTCTCAGAAGGATAGTTGAATCTTTGAGAAATGAACAAAGACTACTGTATTTGAAAACCATTTTGTGACTGCTGCATTGTTTCCACTGATTTTGATTTTAAAATAATATATGATTAATTGCGTTTGTTGAACAGGAGTTCCGTAGCCTCATGGGTTATTTCTAGTGTGCCACGGTAAATGGAAACTTTTAGGCAATGCTTGAACTTTTGTACTTTAATCTTGTAAGAAAATGTACAAGATTGATGTATCTTTGATGAATGGTTCAGTTAATTGAATGCTTTCATCAGCTAATTTAATACAAACTCCCGAACTTGGTCTTTGCATTATTTAATTTGGCATTTTATTTCCTCCACCAAATGTAACAAGCAAACTGTTTTGCCAACATTATTTGTCAGCAACAAAATGTGACTCTCCATTTTCTGTGCAATTTTCTCCAAAAACCATTTGAATACATTAACTGTTTACCAGGATATGGAATAAAGTGATGACAATTGGGCATTGATACACGCATTCAAGTAGGGAATATTCATATCCTGAGCCTCCATAGTAAACATCAGTGTGCTCTTATTGGATAGATTGAGTCCATGATATCTTTACTCAACATCAACTGGAATTTGGATATCTGAATAGCAGTGTAGAAATTATTGAGAATTGGACTCTGGGAAATCCAAGATGAAGGATGGGAGAAAATTGTGGTTGTAAGAGCTGCTTATTTTTTGAGTCTTTTTTTCAGTGTTGGAGCTGATTTCCTCGATTTGTGGAGCAATAATTACCATTTGATAAACTGTTACATTGCTTTGGAGAGAGAAGATCAAAACAACGTACTTTATAATAGGAGAGGGAGCAGGGGCCATGAGGGAGTGGAAGAAAGGAGCAGTACACCTGTGCAGCTGTGTAACCAGGCAGTGCACATTCACAGTTGACTGCCTCTGCTGTTAGTTTACATTTAAAAGGCATCTGCATGGGCATATAAATAGGTAGGGTTTATAGGAAATGGGCCAAATGGAACTAGATTAAATTAGGGTATCTGGTTGACATGTATGAGTTTAATCAAAGGGTCTGTTTCCATGGAAACATAGCCATACAACTCTGTGACTAAGTACACCAAGTTGTAAAATAAAGGAATGATCTTACTGAACCCCATAGTTAAAGTTATAGTTAGACATTAGCAATGGGAATTGTGGCTGATTTTCCTCTTCCATCATACAAGGTTATCCAGTTTAGGGCTTCTAACATTTTACAGACCCCAGTTAAAACAGTCCCAGTAAAATGTTAGAAGCCCTAAACTGGATAACCTTGTATGATGGAAGAGGAAAATCAGCCACAATTCCCAGAGACTGATTTCAAGCCTCAGACAGCCAGAGGCTGTATTACATAACTGTTTAAAAGTTTCCAATCACCCTGGCACTCTGAATATAACCCATGAAGCTACAGAGCCCCTGTTCAACCAGCACAATCAATTGAAATAACGCACCAGTCACAAAATGGTTTTCAAATACTCTAGTCTTTGTTCATATCTCAAAGGTTTGGATATCCCTTTGAGAGTGCTTGCATCAAGCTAGGTAATTAGGTGGACAATTAATTTACTAAGTGCTTGTGTTTACACAGCTGGGAACAGTTTCCAGCACGAGTCAAGATAATGGACAAATAATCATACATAGTATAAAGCTATTATTTTCTACTTACAGGGTAAGTGCACAAACAAAAATTTTTTCTAACACATCATATGACAAATCAAAGCATGGTAGGCTTAAAATTCCATCAGATATTTCCTTTCAAATGTAGTTATTGTTATTTATACAATGCTTTATTTTCCTTTTATGATAATTCTCCTTTAAGGTGTCCATATGCTGTATGTATACAATGTTGTGACTTTGCCTGGCATTTGATGCATGTTGTACTTGCAAGCCACATACAAAAAAAACAGAAACAAAAACAGAAGTTGCTGGAAAAGCTCAGCAGGTCTGGCAGCATTTGTGGAGAGAAATCAGATATAACGTTTTGTCCGGTGACTCTTCATCAGAACTACAGCAAATTCCATTTTTGTTTCTGATTTACTGCATCTGCAGTGCTTTTGGTTTTTACAAAAAAAAAGATGGTTGCTGCAACATCTGCCTCACAAGTTACAATGTGTTGTAAACAAAATAATTCTGATGAGTGATAATAAAATGCGAGGCTGGATGAACACAGCAGGCCCAGCAGCATCCCAGGAGCACAAAAGCTGATGTTTTGGGCCTAGACCCTTCATCAGAGAGGGGGATGGGGTGAGGGTTCTGGAATAAATAGGGAGAGAGGGGGAGGCGGACTGAAGATGGAGAGAAAAGGAGATAGGTGGAGAGAGTATAGGTGGTAAGGTAGGGAGGGGATAGGTCAGTCCAGGGAAGACGGACAGGTCAAGGAGGTGGGATGAGGTTAGTAGGTAGGAGATGGAGGTGCGGCTTGGGGTGGGAGGAAGGGATGGGTGAGAGGAAGAACAGGTTAGGGAGGCAGAGACAGGCTGGGCTGGTTTTGGGATACAGTGGGTGGAGGGGAAGAGCTGGGCTGGTTGTGTGGGTCAGTGGGGGGAGGGGATGAACTGGGCTGGTTTAGGGATGCGGTGGGGGAAGGGGAGATTTTGAAGCTGGTGAAGTCCACATTGATACCATTGGGCTGCAGGGTTCCGAAGCAGAATATGAGTTGCTGTTCCTGCAACCTTCGGGTGGCATCATTGTGGCACTGCAGGAGGCCCATGATGGACATGCCATCTAAAGAATGGGAGGGGGAGTGGAAATGGTTTGTGACTGGGAGGTGCAGTTGTTTATTGCGAACTGAACGGAGGTGTTCTGCAAAGCAGTCCCCAGGCCTCCGCTTGGTTTCCCCAGTGTACAGGGAGCCACACCGGGTACAATGGATACAGTATACCACATTGGCAGATGTGCAGGTGAACCTCTGCTTAATATGGAAAGTCATCTTGGGGCCTGGGATAGGGGTGAGGGAGGAGGTGTGGGGGCATGTGTAGCATTTCCTGCGGTTGCAGGGGAAGGTGCTAGGTGTGATAGGGTTGGAGGGCAGTGTGGAGCGAACAAGGGAGTCACGGAGAGTGTGGTCTCTCCGGAAGGCAGACAAGGGTGGGGATGGAAAAATGTCTTGGGTGGTGGGGTCGGATTGTAGATGGCGGAAGTGTCGGAGGATGATACGTTGTATCCGGAGTTTGGTGGGGTGGCATGTGAGGACGAGGGGGATCCTCTTTGGGCGGTTGTGTTACTTAAAAGTTTAATATAATTTCTTTGCTTTTGAGCTCATACTCTGTATGAGGGAATTTTAAACCCTAAGGGCGGAATACTTTGAGGCAACCATTCTAATTCTAAACCTGACCACAACTCTCTCCAACACAACAACTCAGACTGAAGAGAGAGTCTAGGCCCGAAACGTCAGCCTTCCTGCTCCTCTGATGCTGCTTGGCCTGCTGTGTTCATCCAGCTCTAAACCTTGTTAACTCAGACTGAAGCATGCTGTGAGGCAGAATGCCAACTAAATCTAACTTCTTCACACATTGTGCACCAAGATGCTGTGATGCCTGTCTCAGCTGTGATTTCTGACTGACCCCCTGACCCCCAACCTCTGGCTGCTCATGTACAGTCCTGCCATCTTTGACTGCATGCATAATCTTTGATCATGTCAATGATCTATGAATGTTAATCCTCGAGATCCCCAACTGCTTCTGATCAACTATCAATTCCTGATACTACCAGTCTGCCCCACCGTTGTGCCTCACCACCCTCATGACTCATCTCCCCGCCACAGTCCCCCACGCTAAATCCAGCAACTTCTGGCACACCTGGGCCATAGTTGCTTTTGCTACTCAATGGGCAACATTAACATCATAAAAAATGGAAAACAGGTCTTACCATTAAAGTTAATTAAATCTTACTTGCATTAAAACACATTAAAACACTCCTCCCATCCACACATGCTTTCCTGCTGTAAATAAATAGCAGAGTCTATGCCTCCGCTTCAAATATTTGTACACATGTGTTGCTTGGCTCTTGCTCCTACCTTAAAACTGTGCCATTTAATTTGTAGAGGCTCATCATATTCCTCCAAACAAAATGAACCATTTCACACTCCTCTGGCCGCCACATGTCTGCCCATATCA
This sequence comes from Stegostoma tigrinum, assembly GCF_030684315.1. NCBI lineage: Eukaryota > Metazoa > Chordata > Chondrichthyes > Orectolobiformes > Stegostomatidae > Stegostoma > Stegostoma tigrinum. The sequence continues at coordinate 73,621,889 of NC_081366.1, read as the reverse complement.
AGTGTCCTCCTGACGTCTGTTACTACCCTTTTCACCCATTACTACGTTTTTAAGTTTCACAACATCTAAGGTTTTTGAAACTATATTCTGTGAGCTGCAGTCCACTATATGTAGCCAACAGCAAACCTGTGTAATATCACAGAACATATCCCACAACTCTTAAAAAAAATCCATCAATTCTCTTCTGCTTTCTGTCCCTTAGCTAATTTCCTGTATTAGAAGCCCCAGCACTTTCAATTGCTGCCGTCAAATTTTTAGCAATTTTATTATAAATTATAGAGCAATTTATTATTTTATTATGTTATATCAAACACCTTTTGAATGTCAAGCATCAATTCATTCATCAACTCCTCTCCCTCATCTCATCAAAGAATTCAGTCAAGTACGTCAAACACAATTTGTTCTGAACAAATTTGATTTGATTTGATTCATTATTGTCACATGTACCAAGATAGAGTGAAACGTATTGTTTTGTAAACACTCCAGACAAATCATACCTTACAAAAGTACATCAGGGTAAAAGAAGAGAATGCAGAATGAAGTGTTGCAGTTACAGACAAGGTGCAGAGAAAGATAAACTTTAATATGGAAGAGGTCTATTCAAAAGTCCGATAACTGCAGAAACGTCGCTGTTTTTGAATCTGTCAGAATGAGTTTTCAAACTTTTGTTATATTCTGCATGATGGAAGAGGGTGGAATAGAGTATAACCAGGGTGTGTGGGGCCTTTGATTATGTTGGCTGCTTTCCCGAGACACCAGGAAGTATAGATGGAACAAATGAAAGGAAGGCTGGTTTTCATGATAGACTGGGCTGCATTGACAACTCTACAATATTTTGCAGTCTTGAGCAGAGCAGTTGCTATACACAAGCTGTGCCACATTTGGCGAGATGCTTTCTATGGTGCATCTATAAAAATTGGTCAGAGTCATTTATACTGGCTTTCATTCATTAACTCCTATTTTCCTACATGCCAATTATTTTTCAATGAATAATTTTCTCCAAAACATTCCCCACCAGCAACGATATGCTCATCTGTGGACAGTTTCTCAAATTTTTCCCAATTCCCTTTTTGGCACCATTCTGACTTGGAACTATATTGCTATTCCTTTGGCTGTGTCTGGGTCAAAATGCTTTAACTTCCTTCCAAAAAGCATTATGTATTTACACCATGTACCCACAGGCAGTTCAAAATGTCAACTCACCAACGCCTTCACAAGAACAGTTAGGGATGAGCAATAAATGATGGCTCTGCTATCAAGACTAACAACCTATGGCCAAAAATAGGAACAGGGGGTGTAACATCCCAATAACACAGAGGAAACAGTTCCACAGAAGGAGGTCCAATTAATTTAAAGCATTTTAATTGCACACTTGCATGGAATGACAAAGATGCTGATTACATCTCCAAAACCTCTGTGCATCTTGAATCTTTTCCCTAATGCCTTATCCTGATGATCTGCCTCCAGCCAATCACTTCATTAGATTTGTAGATACCTGCTGAAGCCTGTCAAACTGTTGAAATTGTTACAGATGCTGGAGTCAGAGATAACACAGCGTAGAGCTGGAGGAGCGCAGCAGGCCGGGCAGCATCAGAGCAGCAGGAAAGTTGACATTTCAGGTCGGGACCCTTCTTCAGAACATCAGCTTTCCTGATTCTCTGATGCTGCCTCGCCTGCTGCGCTCCTCTAGCTCCATGCTGTGTTATCTCTGCCGAAATTGTTACACCTTGGAAAAAAAGCACTCTGCTCTACATCTACAATTGCTTTTCTGCCAACCAACTAACTGCGGGTAATTGTGACTGCTAATAGTATCTGCATTGGTGTGTATGGGCTATTTTCTCTCTTAAAGCTGCAGTCATCAGATAGAAATAATTGTCGTATCTATTCAAAGTCAGAAATTTACAATTTTCTACACCTGAAAGGTATGTGATCAAGTGTTTAACCACAGCCTGCATTCCTAGGGGAATTCAACCATTCAGGAGCATGGTTTTTACGATCGATTTCAACAATTGTACTGAAGATAGCAAAAGGGTTATGTGGCCAAAGTGGTAGTGTCCATACCTATTGAGAAGGAGGCCAGGGTTCAAGTTCAACCTACTCCAGAGGAGTGTGATAGCATCTCTGAACCGGTTAGAATTATAGAATCCCAACAGAGTAGCAGCAGGCCATTCAGCCCATCGAATCCACATTTACCCTCTGAAGAGACATGCCCTTCTAATCCTGCATTTCCCATGGTCAATCCACCTAACCCGTACATCTTTGGACTCTGGGAAGAAACTAGAGCATCTGGAGGAAACCCGTGCAGCCATGGGGAGAAGGTGCAGACTCTACACAGATAGTTGCCCGAGGGGGGAATCGAAACTGGGTTCCTGGCGCTGTAAGGCAGCAGTGTTAGCTATAGTGCTGCCTTCAGAAACAGGCTTGAAGTTAAGAAGATGGGTTTTAAAAACTGTGATTATATTTAACGTTCAATGTTGTCCTTAAGGGTCATAAGTCGTTAACGTGCTGCATTTTACCTGCAGCAAAGTTTATGTTTGCTAAGAAATGAGAGCATAAAGGACTGGATTCTACTGCCAAAATAACAAAGATTTTCAAAGGCATGGCATTATTAATGGGTAATGAGGAAGCAAGTCTTCATGAATTGAAAATCTTCACAAGTTGCTGGGTGATAGGCATTGCAGTACCTCTCTAACCAGTTACTTGATCACAGCCTCCTTGAGAGTTTCATGCGATTGTTGCACTTGGGCACTAATTACCAACTAAAGGTGCCAAAATTTGAGCAGGATTTGCACTTTAAAGGTCATTTAACAACTCTGTTTCAGAAAGGAAACAAATTCAGCTATGAGTTGCCAAAATTTGTCATTAAGAATATGAGAAGGAAAAATTCCACCTTACCAAAACAAAAAGCCATGGAACTCTGAGGAGGTAAGGGACAGCATAAAATTAAAAGGAAGGACTTGTAAAAATGCAAAGAGTATTGATCGCACAGAATAAGAAAAATACAAGGACAAACAAAGGGCAACAAAAGATTTTAAGGCCAGATAAAAAGCATTAAGAAAGGAAACTAGCAAGGCATATAAAAGTCTATGAAAAGAGTTACAATGACAGGGTGTATCGGCTGGGACTTTTTTCACTTGCGCACAACAGGATGAGAGCTGACCTTACAGCAGTTCATAAAATCAGGAGGTGTACAGATAAGGTGATTAGCAGCAGTTCTTTTTCCCTAGGGTGGGGGAATTTCAAGACTAGGAGGCATATTTTTAAGGTGAGAGGAGAAAGATTTTAAAAAGGGCATGACAGGCAATTGTTTTACTCTGGGAGTTGTTCATGTGTGGAAGGAACTTCCAGAGGAAAAGGTGTATGCAGGTGCATTTGCAACGTTTAAAAGGTAAGTACATGAATAGAAAAGCTTTGGAGGGATTTGGGCCAATGCAGGCAGGTGGGATTAGTTTGGGATTATGTTCTGCATGGACTGGTTGGATGGAAGGGTCTGTTTCTGTGCTGTATGACTCTATGACTCTATAAGAGATTTATGGCTGTATAAGGAGAAATTGGCAAGTTAAGAGTATTACTGACTAAGAGTACTACACTGAAGGCCAAAGGTGGGGTTCCCGTCAATCACCGTGTGGAATGGCAGACAAGTTGAACAATTATTTTGCTTCAGAATTCACAGGTGAAGAGGACGACGGTTTGCCAGAAGTCCCAAAGAAATTAACTGAAGATCAGGGACACGGTCTAAATAAAATTAACTTCAATAAGTTACCAATCTTTTGGTTTTCATCTACGAGTGTTGAAGGAGGTAGGAGAGCACATTGCTGATGCCCTAATCATGATCTTTCAGAGTTCGGTGGATTTAGGAATTGTACCTCTGGACTGGAAATGTGCTCATGTCACTCCGTTCTTTAAGAAGGGTGACGGAAGGAAACCAGAGAATTACAGAGCAGTTAGCCTGACGTCTGTGTTGGAGAAATTGTTGGAGTCTATAATCAAGGATAGGGTTATGGCCATTAAAAATGCCAAGAGACTATAGTGAACTAAATTATATACATGGACACCCACTGTCTGTGGCAAGGCCTACATGACATTGCAGGGCTGCAAAATGAAGCAGAACAGAATAGCAAATGAAAATGCATCCCTCCCTGATGTGCTTAATGCATTTTACACTGCATTTAAACAGAATGTCACCTGCCCCAACAGCTTTGGATGAAGCTGTCCCCTCAGTCACTGCTGCAGACATCAGATCCTCCTTCTTGAGAGAGTGAACCCATGGAAAGCGACTGGCCCAGATGGAGTCAGATCCTGAGTGGATCAGCTGGTGGGAGTATTCGTTGACATTTTGAACTTCTCCCTGCTACAATCTGAAGTCCCCAACTGCTTCAAGAAGACCACCATCACCCAAAGAAAACACAGGCTATATACCTCAATGGCTACTGCCTGGTGGCTCTGACCTCCATGAGTATTATGTGCTTCGAGAGGTTAGTTATGGCTCGAATTAAATATAGCCTCCCAGCCTGCCTTGATCCCTTGCAATTTGCCTTCTGGTGCAACAGGTCCACAGCTAAGGCCATCTCCCTAACCCTACACTCATCCCTGGAATATCTGGATAACAAGGATACCAACATTAGGCTTCAATTATTGACTGCACCTTGACCTTCAATCCAAATGTAATCCCAATCAAGCTAATCTCCAAACTCCGAGACCTGGGTCTCTGCTCTGCCCTCTGCAACTGGATCCTTGACTTCCAGCCTCACAAATCACAATCAGTGAAGATAGGCAACAGCACCATTTCCACAACAGTCCTCAACACCAGCACCCCACAAAACTGCCTACTAAACACCTTGCTATACTCTCTGTACATTCATGATTCTGTGGCCAAATTCTGTTCAAACTCCATCTACAAGTTCATTGAAGACATTACTGATGAGACAGCATACTGTACGGAGATAGAATGCTTGGTGGTGTGTTGTAAAGATTATACTGTCTCCCTCAACATCGGCAAAACCAAAGAGCTGATCATTGAATTCAGGAAGCAGGGATGAGACCACGTCCTTATCTACATCAATGGAGCTGAGGTGGAGGTGGTCCAGAGCATCAAGTGCCTAGAAGTGACAATCACTAACAGTTTGTCCTGGACTACCCAAATTGATGTGATGGTCAAGAAGGCACAACAATGCCTCTTCTTCCTAGGAGGTTAAGGAAATTTGGCATATCTATAAGGTCTGTCACCAACTTCTATTGATACACCACAGAAAGCATGCTATCTGAATGCATCACGGCTTACTAAGCAACTGATCAGCCCAGCACCTAAGAAATGACAGAGTTGTCAACTCAGTTCACTGCACAAGCTAACCTTCCCTCCATTGACTCCACCTATACTTCTTGCTACCCTGGAAAGACAGCCAATATCAAAGACCCTTCCCACCGCAGTTATAATCTCTTCCAACCTCTTCCTTCAGGCAGAAAATACAAAAACTTGAACAGACGCACCAATAGATAAAAGAACAGATTCTTCCTCAATGTTATTACATTTCTGAATGGACCTTTAAAATTTCAAATCTCATGTTGAGCTAGCTTTTTGTGCACTTTCTTTTCAGCCATAATGTATTCCTTGCTTTATGCTATCACACGATTAGCTTTGTACAGTATGATCTGGCTATAAAGCAAGCAAAACAAAATTTTCCACTGTATCTTGGAGCGCAGGTTCATAGTTCCTTTAAAGTGGAGTCGCACTCAGAAGAGTAGCAAAGAAGGAATTTTGTACGCTTGCCTTCATTGTCAAAGCATTGAATATAGAAGTTAGGATGCCATGTTGCAGCTGTACAGGTCAATGGTTAGGCCACTTTTGTATTCAGTTCTAGTCTCCCTGCTGTAGGAATGATGTTTTGAAACCTGAAAGGATTCAAAAAAGATTTACAAGAACGTTGCCAGGGTCGGAGGGTTTGAGCTTTAGGAAGAGGCTGCATCGGCCTGGGCTATTTTCCTTGGTGTGTCAGAGTCTGAGGGGTGACCTGGTAGAAGTTCACAAAATCATTAGGAGTATGTATAAAGTGAACAGTCAAGGTCTTTTCCTCAGGATAAGGGAGCCCAAAACTAGAAGGTACAGACTTAAGGAGAGAGGGGAAATATTTAAAAGGGACCAAACAGGTAACTTTTTCACACTGAGGGTGCTGCTTGTATGAAATGAGCTGCCAGAGGAAGTATTGGAAGCTGGTACGATTACAGCATTTAAAAGGCATCTGGATGGGTAAATGTGATAATGGGAACTGCAGATGCTGGAGAATCCAAGATAATGAAATGTGAGGCTGGATGAACTCTCTGATGAAGGGTCTAGGCCCGAAACGTCAGCTTTTGTGCTCCTGGGATGCTGCTGGGCCTGCTGTGTTCATCCAGCCTCACATTTTATTATCTTGGATGGGTAAATGATTAGGAAGGGATATGTACTAAATCCTGGCAAATGGGACCAGATTAATTTAGGATAGCTGGTTGGCAGGAATGAGTTAGACCAATGGTTCTGTTTCTGTGCTGTACATCTCTCTGACTCTGAGATGATAATAAATCAAACCAAATACTTCCCATATGGCAATTTCTGAAGAAGGGTCCTGACCCAAAACGTCAAACTTTCCTGCTCCTCTGATGCGGCTTGGCCTGCCGTGTTCATCCAGCTTCACACCGTGTTATCTTACTTCCAACATTTGCAGTATTTTGAATTTATTTGGACAGTTTGTTTTCTAGCATTGCAGGTGAGCAGGCGAATGGTGCAAGTTGAGCAATAACACTGCTCCATTTGTAAGGTCAACAGCTCCAAGTTGTGTACAGCAATGCAAACAAAAATAAAAAAAAACACACTCGGCAAATGCAAATCGTACATTCATCAGTGACCCAGGTATGAGGTTTGGGGATGTTTGGTGGCCTACATGTTGGCCTTGGCCAGTGATCTAAACTTGACAACCATCTCTTCCAGCTGCAGTTGCTTGCAATTGGCAGACTCCGCGCCAAGAGCAGGTCACGCCTACTAACGGAAACGCCACGCCCACTCCAAGGTAAACCCCGCCCATTTCCGAGGAGACACCGCCCACTCCAGCAACATCCGAAAGATCCCACCAGCTAATAAAATGTGAGGCTGGATGAACACAGCAGGCCAAGCAGCATCTCAGGAGCACAAAAGCTGACGTTTCGAAGGGTCTAGGCCCGAAACGTCAGCTTTTGTGCTCCTGAGATGCTGCTTGGCCTGCTGTGTTCATCCAGCCTCACATTTTATTATCTTGGAATCTCCAGCATCTGCAGTTCCCACCAGCTGCCCGGTAGACCCCGCCCACCGAAACGCAGTTTGCCCGAACAGGTCCCGCCCAGTCCCACGTAAACCCCGCCCACTTTCGGCCGATTCCTGCCCACTGCCAAGATAACAAGGGCCGAAACGTCAGGTTTTGTGTTCCTACGATGCTGCTTGGCCTGCTGTGTTCATCCAGCTCCACACTTTGTTATCTCGGAGTCTCCGGCATCTGCAGTTCCCATTATCTCCTACCCACTTCCACGTAGGTTGCGCCTGTACGCGGAGAGATCCCGCCCACCCCGGTAACGTCACCATCACGCTCGAGGAGACCCCGCCCTGCCCGGGAAACCACCGCCCCCTCGTCGGACGTCTGCCCGTGCGCCCTGGCGGTTGGCGGGTGGGCAGTTGGTTTTGGCGGGAGCAGAAGTGGTGTCAGGGTTGTCGACCAAGACTGACCATGTCTTACACTCAGGACACGGCGATCATTCGGCCGCAGGTAACACACCCACAACAAAACAATACCCGCTTCAAATCCCGAAATGCTGCCACATTTCATCACTTTCCCCTCATGAAATATCGCTGTTCCGAAACACAGCCCACTCTTAACATCAAATACACCTTTTCATGTGCAACACCGTCCCTCTTCGGACATTGGACAGTGCTCAGAACTCCGGGTTTTAATTTGCTTTCTCGGACAAGCTATGTGCCTCTTCCCAAGATTATAGTCACACCTGTACACATCCCTGCAATCAATTCACCGGAATATCTAAACAAACCAGTTTTCACTGTGATTAAACCACTGTCCGATTCAAACTCTCCCACTCAGTCTTTACCTGTATTTCCTAACTCTTGATGTTGGCACTCGTCTTTAAAAATGAATTAAAGCCAACAAAGATCTTTGGTAACCCGGTTCAAAAAGAACAGGTCCTAAACGCAATATTCGGGGACCTGGATCCTCTTATAGTTGGTGGATATTAATATATGACTTCATGCTGCCCACCATCAGCCCATCTAATTCCATCCAACCTGGAGTCAAGATGCTGATAATCCGGTGTTTATTGTCCTCACTGACCACACTGTATTGTTTTTGTCTGCATTTTCCGCAGAGGGGGAAGTGATCTGGGAAGAGTGTGGTACAGGAATTATGTGAAAGGAATGGGACTGGGAATAATATGAAAAGGGTGACATTGGGATGATGCAGTGGCATGAGGATGGGAATGTTACTGTTGCAAAATGTTTCTGTGCTGCCTACTGTTTGCCCGGATTGTTGGTAACCGCGGATTTTACTGTCATGAGTACTTTGCAGTAAAATACAGTGAAAAGCTTCCATTTGTCAACATGAAATAACGCCGTTTTGAGTAATTTAAGAATAATGAACTGAAAAGGATGCAGTTTGGAGAGAGTCCGTCAGTTCTGAGCCAATTCTTCATCAACGACACCGTCTACACCGCGCCAAACCACTATTGAAGGCGCTGATCCTTGGGCGCCATCTTTGCTGCTGGGCTGATTCTCCTCCGCTGCTGCCTGCCACTGGACCAACCAACGTCACAATCTCGCCCCCCCCGGGCCCACCTCATCGATGTCGCCGCAATGCCCCACCGCCAGTGCCGAACCCTGACCGACAACGAAATCGCCGACCCTGAGGCGCCGTCTTTTTTTTTTGCCGGGCCTGCGCTTGGCCACTGCCAGCTGCAGATTTCAGGTCGCGTGCTTGTTCCGGAAAAGTAAGTTGGTGCTCGCTCAAGGTCTGTGCTGGGCCCACTGCCCTCCACTGTAGGCCCACTCAAGGCCTGAGCCCTGGGTCTGCTTGAAGTCCATGCAGCGGGCTGTTGCCCCTGCCAATGGTGTTCAAGCTCAAGAGAAGTTAATAAAATAAAAAGAAAATAGAGAGAGGGGAAAGAAAGTAAGAGAAAAGCCATTGGAGTGGATAAGCCCCACTCCACCGCCATCTTGGACCGGAAATCATTATTCAACTTCACATGGTCTGAGGAAACTTGGTGAAAGTTGCTTTCGATTTTATGAGAAGTATAATCCACTCCTTGACCATGATAACTTTCATGACTCAGTTGTTTGAATCAGTAACTCATTAATACTTCACAGCTGTCAAAATGGTGTGCGAATTTCCCTCATTGCCAGTGTACTGACAAACAGTTTTTAACTAATTGCTCATTAGTTCTTATGTTACAATTATAGATCTGGAGATTTACTGCAATCTGTTGACATTACATTGTATGCTTTCATTGTTTTTTGCACATGATATCAATTTTTTTTCTGATTCTTTCACAAGTTTTGGGCGCCATTGACTGGGGCAGCATTTATTGCCTACCAGTTATAGCCCTGGAAATTGTGGAGGTTAACTGCCTTCTTAACAGCTGCTGCCCTCTAGCTAAAGGCACACCCACAATGCTCATTGGAAGAGAGGTCCAGGATGTAGACCTAGCAACAGTGAAGAAATATAGTTCCAAGCCAGTTTGGTGTGTGACTTGGAGAGAACATGTAGATGGTACTGTTGCCATGCGATTGCTGTCATTATGGTATTGGTCACAGATTTGCAAAGTGTTGTTAAAGGAAACTTGCTTAAATTATTCCAATATAAGCTGTATAGGTTCAATCTTTGTGAGCACTGCTGCCACTGTGTTGGTGGTGAAGGAAATGATTGTTGGGTTACAAGTCAAATGCCAACTTTATCCTGGATGGCGTTTGGGTTGTTGAGTGTTGTTGGAACTGCAGCCATTCAGGCAAATGGATGGTATTTTATCGCAACCCTTAATTGTGCTTTACAAATGGCTGACAGGAATTAGGGAAACAAGGGATGAGTTACTTGCCACAGAATTCCGAGACCCTGCTCTTGTAGCCACTGTATTCATATTTCTGATCATATACTAATACAGCCAGTTCAGTTTTTGTTTAATGATAACCCTGCCCCTCTCCCTTTCCCCACTAAGGATATTGATAGTTACCATTGAACATCAAGGGGCAATGGTTGATTTCTGTCTTGTTCCAAATAGACACCGTATCTGCCATGAGGAACCCAGCACTGATCTCAGGCAACTAAGATGATTGACCTCCAACAACCATCATTCCTTATTCTAAACATGATTCCAAACAGCAGAGGATCTATCCACTGATTCCCATTGATTTCAAGTTTTCTAGGTCTCCTTGATGTCATACTTGATCAAATGCTGCCTTGATCTCAAGGATGGCCACTGCCACCTCTTTGGTCCATGTTTGGACCCAGTCTATAAAACGTTTAGGAGCTGAATGGCCCTGGCAAAAGCCAAACTGAGCATCAGTGAACAATCATTCCTTTGTTGAGTATCGATAAGGAAAACTGTTGATGACCTCTTCCATCAGTTTGCTAGTGATCAAGAAGAAATTGATAGGCTGGTAATTTCTGAGATTGAATCTGTTCAGCTTTTTGTGCACAGGACACATTGTTGCTTAGATACTAATGGTGCAGCTGTACTAGCAGGCTCTGGCAAGGTACATGGTTGGTTCAGGAGCACAAATCAGTTCAGCAGCGAGAATGTTGACAGGGTCCATACCCTTTGTAGTTTACGATTTCTGCACCCATTTTGTTGATATCACATGAATTGACATGTTTATACGATGCCTAGGGTTTCAGGAGGGTTTCAAAGTGCCCATTGTGCACTTTGAATGGAGTTAAGCACAGATACTTTGTCTTGTGTTTTACACTGATGTGCTGGGATCCTCCATCATTGAAGATGCAGATATTTGTGGAACCTCCTCCTCCTCCTATTGATTGTTTAATTAATCCAACATCATTCATGACTGGGTTTAGCAAGAATGTGGACCTTACATTTGATCAGTTGGTTGTGGGATTACTTAGTCCTTTCTGTTGTATGCTATTTCCAGTGTTCATCGTGCATGTAATCCTGTGTTGGAGCTTCACCAGATTGAGACCTCATTTTTAGATATGCCTGGTGCTGCTTCTGGTGTGCCTTCCAGCACTTTCTATTGAACCAGGCTTGATCTGTCCTTGATGGTAATATGAGAGTGATGTTACATGCCAGGCAATGAGGTTAGAGATTGTGGTTGAGTACAGTTCTGCTGCTATAACAAGGTGTGGAGCTGGATGAACACAGCAGGCCAAGCAGCATCTTAGGAGCAGGAAAGCTGATGTTTTGGCCTAGACCCTTCATCAGAAAGACCTGATGAAGGGTCTAGGCCCAAAATGTCAGCTTTCCTGCTCCTAAAATGCTGCTTGGCATGCTGTGTTCATCCAGCTCCACACCTTGTTATTTCGGATTGTCCAGCATCTGCAGTTCCTATTATTCCTCATACAGTTCTGCTGCTGCTGGCTGACAATGTTTCGTGGATGCCTAGTCTTGAATTGCCAGATGTTCAAAGCCTGTCTAAATTTAATATGCTTGTTGCTACAGAATACAATGTGAAGATGGGTCTTCATTTCCATAACAACTATGCAGTGGTTACTCCTACCAGTTGTGATACTTTAGACTTCAGAACTTTAATAACTTGATAGTTTGAAAGAATCAACAAAAATAATCTGTTACACATGGAAAGAAGCAGCAGTAAGTCTTTTTGGAATAAACTGTCTCTTGGGATGCAAGGGGAAAGGAGAAATTGTTCTAAAGGAATTAAAAGCACATGCAAATTAACCATCCTTGGAAAGAAACAACAATAATTAAGGTAATAAAATGTGAGGCTGGATGAACACAGCAGGCCCAGCAGCATCTCAGGAGCACAAAAGCTGACGTTTCGGGCCTAGACCCTTCATCAGAGAGGGGGATGGGGTGAGGGTTCTGGAATAAATAAGGAGAGAGGGAGAGGCGGACCGAAGATGGAGAGAAAAGAAGATGGAAAAGGTGGAGAGGAGAGTATAGGTGGTGAGGTAGGGAGGGGATAGGTCAGTCCAGGGAAGACGGACAAGTCAAGGAGGTGGGATGAGGTTAGTAGGTAGGAAATGGAGGTGCGGCTTGAGGTGGGAGGAGGGGATAGGTGAGAGGAAGAACAGGTTAGGGAGGCAGAGACAAGTTGGACTGGTTTTGGGATGCAGTGGGTGGGGGGGGGAGAGCTGGGCTGGTTGTGTGGTGCAGTGGGGGGAGGCGACAAACGGCTGGTTTTGGGATGCGGTGGGGGAAGGGGAGATTTTCCCTATTTACTCCAGAACCCTCACCCCATCCCCCTCTCTGATGAAGGGTCTAGGCCTGAAACGTCAGCTTTTGAGCTCCTGAGATGCTGCTGGGCCTGCTGTGTTCATCCAGCCTCACATTTTATTATCTTGGATCCTCCAGCATCTGCAGTTCCCATTATCACTGACACAATAACTAAGGTGTTTCCTGGGAGAGAAGCGATAACAACTGCTTGATAACCTGCTGCCCTGTGACAAATGCACACTTAATAGTGTTTAGAAATAATGTTCTGAAGTAAAGGTATTAATTGCAAGAAATGCTGTGTTTTAAACTGATAGCTAACTCTGAATGTCACAAGGAACAGGGAAGCTACAGACTCCAAGTCTCCTGAAGTGTAGTAGGTGTTGGGGATTATTGAATCAGCATAATGTTACACCAGAAACTTGAAAGAGGGAAAATTGTGTAAGAATCCAACAGTAGAATAATTCAATTGCAGAACTTCGAAGAACAACATTGCATAAGGACCAAACCCGGACACTTTCAGAGATGGACACTGTTGGTTGTAATCCTGGCCAGATTCCTCCATTCATCGAGTAACAGGCAGGTTGGGTTTTGAGGCTTAACTTTCTTACTTGAAGCGTCTTATTTTGGTTGCTACATGCAATAACATTTAAATCATTGTTTCATTACTTGACCGTGAGATTTCTTAATACATAGCTGAATTAAAGATAACTTGTGGTGAGTTTACCCACAACACAGTACTGTCATGAACAGGCAATCTATGATATTTAGTGATTAAGACAAAAAAGAGTACTAATCTAGAATTACCTGGATGTGACCTTCTAGAATTGTGCTCAAGTGAAGATGGAAGGTAGGATTGTTGCCTGGTTAACTAAATGTGAAGAATAAAATTGAGCTTACAAAAATTAAATAAATTATCACTGGCCAGGGATACCACATAAGCTAGATCACAGGACCATATATAGAACATAGAACAGTACAGCACAGAACAGGCCCTTCAGCCCACGATGTTGCGCCGACCATTGATCCTCATGTATGCACCCTCAAATTTCTGTGACCATATGCATGTCCAGCAGTCTCTTAAATGGCCCCAATGACCTTTTTCTAATCATCCTGTTCACAGCTATTATTACATACCTTTGGAGCAGGTGGGATTGAACCCAGGCCAACTGGTCCAGAAGGAAGTGCACTACCACTGAACCAGAAGCACCCTTTCATAACATATGGAAAATGTATGCATTGGTGTCACACAGCAGCCCTTTGTATTCCTGATTCAATTAATGAAAACAGTTCTTGTCGTAGACAGACCTTTGGCAAAGATGAGGCAAATACAACGTGTTGAGCAGTTGGTGGTGATATTAATGAAGTAGAATATATGTTGCAGTTTACCATTTTTTGTGAAAAGAATTCACCTGGATGTATTCATAAATCTTGACCAATTAATATTTATAAATAATAGCAGATAAATCAGAAATTCATGCTGGTTAAACTTGAAGAGGTAAGAGTAAGATATTAATTTTGGATTGATTTAATAGAAACATCTTTAGCAACAAATAAGAGGTTACAGTAGTTTAGGACAATTTTGTTCAATTCTTTCCAGGATTGTGAGTGTCACTGACTGGGTTAGTATTCATTGTCCACCCGTTGAATTGAGAGACTTGTTTGCCCATTTTGGAGGGCAGTTGAAAGTCAACCACATTGCTATGAGTTTGGTGTCTGTGTAGGCCAGATCTGATAAGGACAGCAGATTTCCTTCCCTCAGAAACATTAGTGAAGCAGATGGATGTCTACAGCAATTGCTTTCATGGTTGCAGTTAAGACTAGCTTTTCATTTGACATTTTTAGGAAATTCAAATTTCATCAACTGCTATGGTGACATTCAAGACCATATCCCAGAGCATTAGTTTGGGCCTCTGGAACATAACTCCAGTGACATTACAACCAAGTTGCTAACTTATTCAAGCTTAAAACTCGCTGACTGATCTACCAGAAACAAAGGCTTACAGAAGTAGCAAATATATAAATATATATCAATGAGAAAAAGTATCCTGGCTGACTGAATGCAGTACTGGAAGGGAAGAGAGAATGCCGGAGAAAACTGAGGAAACTGAATAACCTTTCAAGGTCAACACAGTAAATGAAGATTTTTAATATCTGAATGTTTGCAGAATTCAATTTTTGTTGTAAATCTTAATAGAAATAAAGCTGATTCACTAATATATGGAGTTGGATGAAGCATTTTGGAAAAATAATGTCTTAATTCTCTGAAAGACCACTAAGATTTAATTTGTTGGATAAGTCAAGATAATTTTAAAAATCAGAATTGTACCTGATTTAAATTCAGCCTCTTGAAAATATTGCCTGAAAGATACTTCAGATTTGAAGTGGAACTCTAAGAGAGAGGACACTAAGCATGGGATTTTCTATTTTAAATTAAAGTTTTCATTTAGTGTGCATTCCAAATTAGAACTTAGAGGCTGGAGTGCTTCCTGGATGCTCCATTTATGTCATGAACAGATTTGCTCATTTTTGGGGGGGTTTAATAAACATTGTGTATGGTTTGTTGATTTGTTCTCTGCTCGTTTATTACGCTGGGGATCATCCAGTACCTTGGGTATATGGTAGACCGTTGCATTTGATAATATGAAGAGCAGGCACCTGACACACTTTGGAACGTAATATACCCATCACTGCCTGCAGCCCCAGAAATGTTTGCCAGGGACAGTTCTTAATGAAAGAAAAATTCCAGTGGCCTGTGATCATTTTTGAGGTCATTTTCACCTAGACATAACATTATTGCTTACTAAAATTCTTAAGAACTGAAATAATGCCCATGAGAAAACAAAGTGTGAAGCTGGATGAACACAGCAGGCCAAGCAGCATCTCAGGAGCACAAAAGCTGATGTTTCGGGCCTAGACCCTTCATCAGAGAGGGGGAATGGGAGAGGGTTCTGGAATAAATAGGGAGAGAGGGGGAGGCAAACCGAAGATGGAGACAAAAGAAGATAGGTGGAGAGGAGAGTATAGGTGGGGAGGTAGTGAGGGGATAGGTCAGTCCAGGGAAGACGGACAGGTCAAGGAGGTGGGATGAGGTTAGTAGGTAGGAAATGGAGGTGCGGCTTGAGGTGGGAGGAGGGGATAGGTGAGAGGAAGAACAGGTTAGGGAGGCGGGGACAGGCTGGGCTGGTTTTGGGATGCAGTGGGTGGAGGGGATGAGCTGGGCTGGTTTTGGGATGCAGTGGGGGAAGGGGAGATTTTGAAGCTTGTGAAGTCCACATTGATACCATTGGGCTGCAGGGCTCCCAAGTGGAATATGAGTTGCTGTTCCTGCAACCTTCGGGTGGCATCATTGTGGCACTGCAGGAGGCCCATGATGGACATGCCATCTGAGGAATGGGAGGGCGGGTTAAAATGGTTCGCGATTGGGAGGTGCAGTTGTTTATTGAGAACTGAGCAAAGGTGTTCTGCAAAGCGGTCCCCAAGCCTCCGCATGGTTTCGCCAATGTAGAGGAAGCCACACTGGGTAAAATGGATACAGTATGCCACATTGGCAGATGTTCAGGTGAACATCTGCTTAATATGGAAAGTCATCTTGGGGCCTGGGATGGGGGTGAGGACGGAGGTGTGGGGGCAAGTGTAGCACTTGCTGTGGTTGCAGGGAAATGTGCTGGGTGTGGTGGGGTTGGAGGGGAGTGTGGAGCGGACAAGGGAGTCACGGAGAGAGTGGTCTCTCCGGAAGGCAGACATGGGTGGGGATGGAAATATGTCTTGGGTGGTGGGGTTGGATTGTAGATGGTGGAAGTGTCAGAGTGTGTCCCCTCCCTACCTCCCCACCTATACTCTCCTCTCCACCTATCTTCTTTTCTCTCCATCTTCGGTCCGCCTCCCCCTCTCTCCCTATTTGTTCCAGAATCTCTCCCCATCCCGCTCTCTGATGAAGGGTCTAGGCCTGAAGCGTCAGCTTTTGTGCTCCTGAGATGCTGCTTGGCCTGCTGTGTTCATCTAGCTTCACACTTTGTTATCTTGGATTCTCCAGCATCTGCAGCTCCCATTATCTCTAATGCCCATGAGACTTGTTACAAAGCCTGAAGAATGATTCACAAAAGTCTATCATTACCTTAATGCAAATAAATTGTTATGTGTATCCTAAAACCTTGTTAGGTTATTGCTGAGAATTATTATGATCTCAATTTCATTTGTAGATGGCGGAATGTATACCATGTACTCATGAAGACGTCATAAAATTACTTGAAGACACGCGGGTTGAATTAGAAGAAAAGTTGAATGATTTGGAGATGTTGTCAGGTGCAGTTCGTTGCTGTTGTGATTAGATATTAGTATGTTTTGCGAGAAATATGGTACTTGTACTTTGATGAGATTCCAGGAAAGGAGAAAAGGTATTTTGGAACACTGGCTTTGGAATCCTGGATCACCACTCAAGATGTGACATCCCTGAGGAAGAGGTCCTCTGTTAATAACATTAAAAGGGAGTAGACAAGATCCAGAAGCATTGGAAGCAGTTTTGAATTTGGGAAGCATTCAAAACACTAATTGGCAAACTTGTTTAGAATACATGGCCTCATTAACAGTATGTGTATAGTCTGAAAAGCCTTCAAAACAAGCTTATTGAAAAGCTTTCTATTAATATTTTGCTGATTGCTTTTGCATGCTGTTGGTGAGTGCAAATTGTATTTGGTTATCTTTATAGCTTTTACATCATTGTAAATGCCACTTTAGCAGAACGAACTGTGACAGTTGACCTGCTCCACAATCAGGATCTTGTATCATGAGCAATGTTCTTTGAACTACGCACCTTAAACAGACTAATTGATCTGTCATTTTATCGGACCTTGCTGTAATCAAATTAGCTGCCATATTTGCCCACTTAACAGTGACATGGCCTCAAAAATAATTAACTGTGAAGTGTTTTTTGGCTTTTCTCAGAATATGCAAATACCTTATAAATGGAAATTCTTTATTTCTGCAAACCAACATTCAGCTATTGACAAAATACTGCAGATGCTGGATATCTAAAATAGAGAATGTTGGATAAACTTTAGATTTAGGTTTTCTTGTCAAATGTGCTCAGGTACAGGGATACAGGAGTACACTGAAAAGTGTACAAAGTCACCATTCCAGGCACCATCTTCGGTACAAAGGTACCTAAGTACAAAATCTTTGGTACAAAAATAGAAAAGTAAAGAAATAAGTCAAAAACTTCATCAGTACGCTTCCTAATATTGAGTAGAAAAATAAAGTTAAAAGTTAAATATTACAGTCCATTCCTAGGCCATGGGTCTGACAGGGCTCTTCCCCACGCTGGGCACACTTTCATCTGCACTGGGTGAAGCCTCGGCCCGGGCTCGCTGCTCTGCCACTTTACTTGCTTGCCGCTTTGCCGCCACCCGCTCCCACCTGGCCCCAGCTCCTGCCACGCTCTGTCACCACCGCAGTGTATACAACTGAGTTCTCTCCAGAAGGTAACATAGCAGGTCTGGTGAATTCTGTGGAGAGGGAAACAAAGTTAATGTTTTGAATCTGGTCTAACTTCCTCAGAACACCACTGTGAAGTGCAACTGTCATGTTCTGGTCTGAACTGAATTGTGCTGTTCTTGATAACAAAGTGTGGAGCTGGAAGAACACAGCAGGCCAAGCAGCATCTCAGGAGCTTTTGTGCTTGGCCTGCTGTGTTCATCCTACCTCCTCACCTTTACTCTGCTCTCCACCCATCTTCTTTTCTCTCCATCTTCGGTCCGCCTCCCCCTCTCTCCCTATTTATTCCAGAACCCTCACCCCATCCCCCTCTCTGATGAAGGGTCTAGGCCCGAAACGTCCCCCTCCCTACCTCTCCACCTATACTCTACTCTCCACCTATCTTCTTTTCTCTCCATCTTCAGTCCGCCTCCCTCCTGTCCCTATTTATTCCAGAACCCTCACCCCATCCCCCTCTCTGATGAAGGGTCTAGGCCCAAAACGTTAGCTTTTGTGCTCCTGAGATGCTGCTTGGCCTGCTGTGTTCATCCAACTTCACACTTTATTATCTACACTTTGTTATCTTGGATTCTCCAGCATCTGCAGTTCCCATTATCACTGTGCTGTTCTTGAGTTTGGCAATAGCACCACCTTGTGATAGAATTCAAGAATTACAGCAGTATAACAAAACTTTTAAGTACTTCTACTTCAATTTGATGGACTGCACGTACTCACCCATTCTGCTTCAACAGCAGCTCCTAAAGCCATGACTTCTCCCACTTTGAAGGTCAAGAGGAGCACGGATGTAAGCACCATCACCTGCAGGTCCCCCTTTAAGCCACACACTGTCCTGACTCAGAATAATAGTACCCTAATTGATGAGGGTGGGCCAATGAATGTTGTCTTCATGGACTTTTGAAAAACACTTGACAAGGTCATTCATGTTACGCTGATCCAGAAGATTAAGTCACATGGAAAACATGGTGAGTTGGTAAATTGAATACAAAATTGGCTTGGTCATAGAAGTGATTAGTTGTGGAGCGATGTTTTCCTCTCACTGAGATCTCTGACCAGTGGTCTTCCACAACCCAATCAGTGCTGGGAACTCTGTTGCTTATTATGTATATATAAATATATATATACGATTTGGATGAAAGCATGAGTTGCCTGATTAATAAGCTTGCAGATGACATGAAAATGGTGGAGTTTTTGGTCGTGCAGAAGGTTGTCAAATGATACAGCAGGATATACATCATATAGAAAATTGGGAGGAGTCATAGCAGATGGAGTTTAATGTGGACGAATATGAGGTGATGCATTTTGGGAGGTTGCATGGAAAGTCTGCATTGAATTTAGAGGGATCTTGGGGTGACAGTCTGCAGCTACCTCAAAGTGGCAATATAAGTGGACAAGGTGAAAATAAAGGCGTGGAGCAATGCTTGCCTTCATCAGTCAGGGCACTGAGTACAAAAGTTGGCAAATCATGTTGCAGCTGTACATAACTGTTGTTAAGCCACTTTTGAAACGTTGTGTGCAGTTCTGGTTGCCACACTGTAGGAAGGATGTGGAAGCTTTCAAGAGGGTACAAAAGAGGTTTACTGAGATGTTGCTTGGATTAGAGTGCAATTATCTATAAGGAGAGGTTGAATAAACTTAGATTGTTTTCGCTAGAGCGTTGGAGGTTGAGGAGTAACTTGATACAAGTATACAAAATTTTGGGTGGTACGAATAGGTGGATAGTCTGTGCCTCTTTTCTGGGATGGAAATATCAAATACTGAGGGTGGGGGCGGCGGTGGTGTGGGTGGAGGGAATGCATAAGTTTTACATGAGAAGGGGAAAGTTTAAAGGACATGTACAGTCAAATTTTTTTTAACACAGATGGTAAGTGCCCAGAACAGAGGTGGTAGAAGCAGATGCAATAACAACGAGAGACATTTCCATGGACATATAAAAAGGCAGGGAATAGAGGGGTACAGACTATGTGCGGGCAGATAGGATTAGTATAGAAGAGCATCATGCTCGGCATAGACATGGTGGGCCCAAAGGCCTGTTGCTGTACTATACTGTTTGTTCTACGTTCTATGTTCCTTCACAGTAGCTGGATTAAAATCCTTGTACTTGCTTCCTTAACAGCATTGTGGGTATACTTGCACCACATGGACTGCAACAGTTCAAGAATGCAGCTCACTCAAGGACAATTAAGGATGGGCAATAAATGCTAGCCATCAATGCCCATATTACATGAATGGTTGAAAACAATTATAAATGTGTGTATTAAAGTAACAAGAGGAGACACCTACTGTGCAGATGGAAACTATCACCATACCAGGGATTAGTACATTTAGTCAAATAGCTTTTGGAAAATTTTCTGTGCCATATTTATAGCTGATGAGTTCATGGAAAAGTTTGTTCCAGCACTTATCTATTTAACTGCTGTCTTTAAGCAGTATTTTTTAAACCTGTCGTTTTCCTCCCTGCTGTACTGTTCCATAAATTTCTATCCTGTCCTCTCATTGTCTTTTAACAACAGGAAACATTTGTGCCCTGAGCACCGTTTTTATTGTTCTCCTATGTTGCATCGGCCTACCCGATGGCCCCTTTCTTCACCCTGCATGATGTTCTTTTTCTCCAATTAGCTCTCTTTCGTCTCTTTGTTTTTGGTCTTTTCTTTTGTAGAAGTGACCGAAACACTGATGAAAACAAAAAGGCTAGATCTCCCTTCCCCATCCCCCATTTCTGAAGAAGGCGTCCAACCCAAAACGTCAGCTTTCTTGCTCCTCTGATGCTGCCTGGCCTGCGGTATTCCTCCAGCTCCACACTGTGTTATATCTGACTCCAGCATCGGCAATTCTTACTGTCTCTAACTTAGATAATGTGTGCTTCTGTCATGTCAAATTTACAAGTAACTACTTGACGTAAGTTTTGGTATATGCAGTGCTGCCAGTGTCAATTGTTGAGTGTGAGCCTCTACTTAGAATTGGAGTTATACAACACAGGTAAGGATGTAGATGAAGAGAACTAACACAGATGTTGCATTAATTTATGTGTAACAGGCCTCAAAAGTGCACTGTTGAAACCTTGGAGCAGCAGGTTGTGAAAGCAGGATACTGGAACTTGGCTCAGGAATTGTGGCACACAACCTTATTATAGTCTGCAGATAATGGAGTCACATAATCACACATTGAATAGCAAATTTATGTCAGTAAAATGCGACAGTTGCATCCAACAATGTTACATTGACACATGGATCGCACTTTTCTCCTGTTTCTGCGGGTATGACAGTAGCAGCTGAAGCACAGAGCAATGACCAACATAACCATTGTAAATAAAAGCCTTTCATAGCACATCACATCATTAAACCTCACTGGCAAACAGCAATGAACTACATTCACCCCGAATGATTTAGAACGTGTGTTCGATAAATGTAGATGTTTTCCGACCAGTCTATTCACAGATGTTAGTGCACACCTCTGGAGCAAGTAAGACTTGAATCCAGGCCTTCTGCTCCCGTGCCACGAGAACCATCAGTTTGATAAAACTACCCAATGAAAAATAATGGAAGAAGTTCCTTGTCAGGGGTTGGGGGCCAGCTTTCTGAGCCCTATTTTGAAAGGATTCTTCCTGTATGAAAGGCCATATGCATGAATGGGAAAGCGCCTATTGACTTTAGAATTAAAGGGGGGAATTCTACAGCACACAGATTGTTCAGAAAGGAGACTAACCTGCTGGCTGCTACAAGAAACAGTGAGATATATATTTTGTACGACTTGAGAATGTATGTATATAGTTCCATTTGTAAGATTTTGAGAAATACGTATTCAACTGCGTAAAGACCATGACTGGCAGAATACTTATGTAGTTTTGTCTATTTATTTTTAAAGACACCTGGCTGGTGATATTTTATAGCTTGTTCTCATTACATCCCATGAATTTCTTGTTGAAAAGTGACATAATAGTGCATGAAAAACATCACAAAGATTCATTTGAACATGAAACTTTGCTCAAACTACTGGAAAACATTTCCTTCACAAATTCTAACCTTTTCCTATTCTAATTATTTTTAGTTATCTAATTTTAAGTTATTTGCATGGTTGGGTCCTTACTACTTGCATCTGTGCAAATGTATGCTTGAGTTGAAATTTAGGCAATTTTATGCATTTTACCCAAAAAAGCAAGCAGTTAAACCTGCTAATTATTCTTGATCCCAAATAATTTATCAAGCCTCTCTAAAGGCTATTTTGCAGTTTATAAAAGTGTTAGAGCAGGAAGTAAAATGTTGCATTCAGTAAAAAATATGTTGTATCGTACACTCAAGGAAGAAATACTTTTCAAATTATAGATGAAGAAAGGTGCATCACTCAACATCACATTTCAGCAGCTAGTTCATATTAACACCATGTAATTTGGAGGAATGTTTAGAAGATCATGGTGAGATACGAGATATGAGCAGGTTCCAGCCAGAACAAGATCAAGGGTAGAATGACTGCCAGTTAGCTCTCGTGCATGGTCACATGAATTTGTTTTAGACAACTTAGTTTAAAATTTCAGTGGTTTGCCTTGCAAAGGAAGGCTGATGGATACATACACTGAAATCTTGATGGACTACCAGGCCCTTCAGCAAACCTGAAGATAGTATCAAAGAGCATGGATGAGTTTGTCATAAGCTTGACATGGCATTTTGTGCAAAGCTTGGAAATCATTTTCTAAAATGTGCATGATGATGAACTCCGTTCATATATTGATATACTCAACCCTGATGCAATGTATGGTAGCCAATATCTCAGCATCAATTACAGCAGAACAGAAGTCTTCCAACATCTGTATGCTACAATGAAAGTTCAGACTGAAATATGCCATCAGAGTTCGGTCTCACAAATTGAGACTACTACTGCGACAGTGCACATGGAAAGGGCCTTGCAAGCTCTTCGAACTGCTATTAATCCATTCTCTTAACAGATTACTAGATTGCTCAGGGGTTACTTTGTTAGAGTTGTAGTGGCTCTGTGGAACTAGAATCTGCTGCATTGTTGAAGAAGGCAATGTCCATCACTGACACTGTACTGGTTCCCCAGTACTGGCAGCCAACCCAGACCACCTGTTACCTTGGTAATTGTGTTACAGTCTAAGACTGGGCTTTTTTCAGGCCAGAACTATTTGAGGCTCTTCTACAGGACAGTTTGCAAGATCCCCCACTAAAAATCACCAGCTTTTCCCCCAGATGTTGTCGACGGCAGACTATCTCTGAATAGAAACATTAGGACAGGCATGGTAAGGTAGTGCACAAGAATGATTGGTTAAATTTTATGTTTAAAAAATTAAATGGTTTGATTTCTAATTGTGATTTAGAATGTTCTTCTTTATCTTTTTTCAGTATCATTGTGAATGAGATTTTGTGATGTTCAGTAACTGAGAGATGATAAGATGTAGGAATATTGATGAATGGGGACTGGAGTTGTTTTCACTGTTACTGCAGTTCGGATGAGCCTGACCAGCAAGTGGAAATTAGTTGTTTCTTCCATGCTGCTTTTCTGTGCTGGCTGTGCATCAGTTGGCAAGGACAGTGATCTCATTGTAGCAAACTGCAGGGCATGTAGACCTTATTAGTTTGTGATACATTTTTAGGGCTCAGAGGAATTCCTCCAGAGTAGACACAGTGGCAGAAGCATTGCTTGAGTACCGATAATCTACACAATGACTTTTAAAGTAGTGCTATTGCTTTTGTTAGAATAGGTCAAATACCCGGCAACCATTACTTATGTGAAAATCTGAGATAATAGGTGGAATTTAATGCACCTGACTCCAGAACCAAGTTTGGAGATGGGGGTGTAGGTTTGCAGATGTGAGCCCCATTGCCGCCTTCTGAAAAAGATTTAAGTAGAAAGGATGGAGGGTGACCATTCCATTGGAAATATAGATCCTCTGAGTAGTTCAAATTTTGTTGTCCCTTCTTGTAGATGAGGCAAAAATAGAGAGTTTTTAACCTTTTTTCACTAAACTGTTGGCAAAATTCCTTGAAGATTCCACCAATGTTTGCAATTGCACAATAGTTTAAATACTAGCTTGAAAACTAGAGTACCCGTGTCTTCAGTTTCACTTGCACTACTGTCCACAATGGCATAAAACAACATGAACTCACTTTCTATCTCTGACATTCACTCCAGTGCTCTTTGTGCCACGTGCTGGAACAAGCTGATGAATCCTGACAGCATCCAAACCCCAGATTTTTTATTGCACTGAGTCTGACATTAATTGTATCTAAGTTTTTGTACGTTTTCTAGGCTTTGTTTTGCACATTCTCGAAAACATGCTTCTTGTGTGGATATAGCTACATGGTGCGTAAGAATCTGAAGACAAAGACAAATAACTAAATATGTAAGAAATGTTATTATCTGCACAGGTAAGATGTTTGGTAAAAAGATGTGACTTTGACTTTTTAATCATTTTCAAGAAAAGGAAGATTGAAAACATATCTGTGAATTGACTGGCAGTAATTATATTTTTTTGCAGATGTTAAGAAAACTGCTAGTTTAGGCAAGGATTGTTTTTCCATCTTTTTGCTAATTAAGTTATTTATTAACAATTTCTAGTGCAAGCAACTTGTATGACCTATGACATGGTTATCCTACGTACAGACCCGTCAGTTGTGGAATCAATGGTACGTTTGAATGAAGCATATCTGAACTGCAAAGAGTCAGTGGCAAAGGACTGTATGGAAATGCTAACCGAACCAAAAGAAAATCAGTCAGAAACCATTTGATACAAAGAAAAATCATGATCCTTTAAATTTTGCATTCTGTATTCTGCAGTTTTTCGTTCATCAATGTTTGTTACTTGTTCAGAGCATCCAGTATTATTCAACTTCGTAGAGCTGCCAGCTTTGGTACATACATGACATACATCAATTTATGTATTGTGCCTACATTTGTGATTTATTTTATTGACATTAAAAGAAAAGCTTTATAATTGTTGATTGGACTCAATGTTGTTTTGAGCAGGTAATTTTTGGGAGTTGGGAAGTGAATTTAAACAGTATAAATTCAGTTAATCACTGGAACTTTAAATTACTATCATCAGAAGGATAATTTTTCACTGCTTTAGTGAATATTGATTGTTGAATGTCCAGGAGAAAATCAGCACTGCTAATTATACATCACTTTCACAGTTCTAGGAGTTCATGGAGGGACTAAGGCTTTTGTGAGATGCAAACTAGGTGTACAATATTATCTGGGTGCTCTTCTGGTGCAGTGTTGGTGCCTTACCACTGAGCCAGGAGACCTGAGTTCAGGTCCCACCTATTCCAGAGTTTTGCCATAAGTCCCTGAATAGGCTGATGAGAAAATACCTGCAATACTGCTTGAGAGAAAGCAGGAATTGCCAATGCTGGAGAATCTCAGATAACAAGGTGTAGAGCTGGATGAACACAGCAGGTCAAGCAGCAGAGGAGCAGGAAAGCTAGGAGGGTAACTCCTTCAAGATAGGCATCCCTTCTTTTCTGAAGAAGGGTCCAGACCCAAAACGTCAGCTTTCCTGCTCCTCTGATGCTGCTTGGTCTGCAGTGTTCATCCAGCTCTACACCTTATTATCTGCAATATTACTTGTATTCCTTTCTGCTGTTAAATATTTCTTGAGCAGAGCCACAATTTATATGCTGTAGGATATAAGTGACTACTGTTCTTACATGTTTCTAACAGTGTCTGAGATGCTGTTCTGATTGCCAGCTGGAACCTTTTGGGACTGAGGTAAAGCCACTTGCTTGAATTAAGTGGTGAGGTAGATGCAACTTACTCTTACCTGATGTAATGCAACAGTTACCTGATTCTCTCTGTTTTCTGTTCTGCACACAGTAGAAGGAAAGTGTAGGAGATTCTAGATATGGAATAACATATCTGATGACAGCTTTGTGAACTATGATGTCCCTGTCATCTGGAAAAATTGGAGGGCATTGTCATGTTGTAGTATCAGAGCTAAGTCTATGGAGTCCCCACTGCAGAGTTAATTGGTCTTGCTGCATTGTCCGCGGTGCAATGTAATGTGTTTTACATTCCATCACTGTAATCTATAGCTGTTCCAGGTTGATGGCTAATGTCTACTGACTTTTTGATGCAACTGCAATTAGATAAGACCTTCTTATTGCGGTCCTGGTGGAGTTTGGATCTCTTGATCCCATCAGATGAACAAGGTAAAGATTTATCCCTTATGACAGTAGATTCCTGTACCTAACTCATTTCATCAAACATATATTACTGTTATTTGTGAATTACCAAGTGCATGTTCATCATTATTACTAGACAATTCCTTGGGTTGAATGCATCTGAAAGGGACCTGAGTGGTGGAACTGAAAGACGTTGCCAATCACGTGTCAAGTTTTTGGAAAGTTGGCTGTTTGGCCTGCTGTGATTGCCCATATCATAGATGTAGATAAATTAATAGAGATGGCTAGATAATAAGAGGTTTGAATCCTGTGAAAATGATTACATTTGAATTGGCTGGTAATGTTACTGAAAATCAGTGCATGCATTAGTGATTGAGAGAAGTCAACTCTCACTCAGTCACAGCTTCTACAGTAAATAGAAAAAACTCTAGCTCTTCAGACAGGAATAACGTAGGTCCGGTGTTTATTTGTCATCTTATTCTGGAAGAACAGAAGCATGGAAAATATTTGTATTCTAGGGAAGAAGAATTAAAATTGAGCAAATTTTCCACCAAATTGGTTTGATTCGGAAACCCTTTAAAGAGGCAGTCCAATTCAAGAAACCTACCCTCACACCAGGGCTTTCTGATTTTTGCCAGTATCATTTAAGGGTGCAACCTATTTTGGGTTGCAAGTCTGCACCGACACTCCTGTTGTGGCCAGCTGTTCCATGCAGGACACAAGTCTCACTCCTCCTCAATTTAAATAGAGTAGGCCTAGGTTTTTAAAAAGCATTCCGATTCCTGGCACTTCAGTGTGCATGAGGGAAGTTTTTGAAAGGCAAGTTCAGAAAATTCTTTTCGTTCTACCCATGCTTTCTTTGCCAGGGTAAGTGCCACTGTCTTCTCTGTGCTACCTCACATTCACTATCTTCCACTAAAGCTACAACTTTCATTACTGCATTCAACATCTTCCCTTATTCACTTATCCATGGTAAATCCACACATTACTAGTCCAGTATGACCTCCATGCTGCCTTCTCACTCACACGAGATACCTCATTGCCTTTCCCCTACCTGCACCCCTCATTATTTTATCAACATCTATAAAGTCACCTCTCCACCTCCTACACTGTAGTGAAAACAATCCCAGTCTATCCAGCGTCTCCTTATAACTCAAACCTTCCATTCCTAGCAACATCCTGGTAAATCTCTTCTGAATACTCTCCAGCTTAATAATATCCTTTCTATAACAGGGAGATCAGAGCTAGACACAGTACTCCAGAAGAAGCCTCACCAACATCTCGTACAACTTCAACATAATGTCGTAACTCCTATACTCAAAGATCCAAGCAATGAAGGCTAAGTATGTGAAATGTCTTCTCAACAACCATATCTATATGTGATGCAAACTTCAAAAAATATATACTCAGACCCTCAGGTCTCTACTCAACAACACTGTCCAAGATCTTACTTTTAACTATCTAAGTTTTGTCTTTGTTTCTTTTACCAAATGCAATGCACCACATTCATTCGAATTAAACTCCATTCACCACTCTTCAGCACATTGACCCAATCGATCAAGATCTTCAATCTCCAAAACTAAGTTACCCACCTTTCCTTCTGTAGCACTGGCCACTGATTAATCCCACCCCCCGACTGTTAGTGGGTGGCTCCCCAGGCCCGACTGGCTCCCTTGACCAATTTTGCCAAGCAATTCTGAACAATGAGCACTCAGCCTCGTCTGATATCTCTACAGCTCTCCAACTGACTTTCCGCAACTCCCTAGACTGGTTGCAATGCCTCGAACAGGGTGAACATGGCCCACTCCCCAAACTGTAGAGGTATGGTTCACCTGACAGTGACCATCCTTAAGTAGTTGAGCGACCATAGTAAGCCTCTTATCAGAGGCTGCTTTTAACATACTGTGCCAGGACCTCCTGATTGAAAGGTTTCTCCCACAACCTGATTGAGAACTACTCCCCTTAAATATGGTTATTTGTTTGAAGCCCATACAATGTTTTTGGCACGTATGAGGCGCAAGTGTGAGATGGACGAAATGTGGTGACATATAAAAACATGTCCAGTCCCTTGACCAATTGCGTACCAACAGAACAAGCTTCTTGACTTTGTGTCTGCACTAAAAGGCAAGTCAAAATAGAAGTACCATGAGCCTCTAAAGTCTTGGCTGAGGGAGAAAAGGTAAAAGAACAATGAACTTTCAAGTAGGATCAAAGTCAGAAATTTACACCATCTGATTCCTGTCCACTATTGAGGTAATTGAAAATTATATATTAATGAGCAAGGTGAACTAACAGTGAGATGTTAGCACATGCAAATAAGCCTCTTGCACTCACTAGTGAGAATCTTACCTTGTCATTCAATATTGGTTGAAAGACGGGACTCTGCTTTCAATGTTTAGAAGCCTAATAGTAACATGTAAGTAAGGCTGCACTGATACTTTGTCCGTACAAGTCATCTTGTCCAATCCAATTCTACTTCTCATCACGTTTTACTTTTTAGTAAAAATATTGCATAAGCTGCCATATTGTAGCATGTTCATTCACAAACTGAATGAAAAGCTTTGGGTCTGTTAAGTAACTTTTCAGTGTTTGAATTAAGTGATTGAGGTAAGTGGGTAGGGTGGTACAGTGATAATGTGGTAGTAAGCAGGCCGTATAGTGTGCCAGGTGTTGAAATTAGGTTGGGGGTTTCAGAGTGGCAATGAAGGGTTGGGGGAGGCGAGTCGGAAGGCCAAATTTTGATTGGAGGATCCAGATGGATTCAGGAGCGGGGATTGGGGTTGTCAGCTGCATCATTACCCAAGAGTTAAGCAGGTATTTAATCTGTCTGATATTTTAACATGTCTTGGATAACTGTCCAGGTAAGCAAGCCTGACCTGTCTCAAATCTCTGACATCAACTCAGAATTGGAGACTTTTACAGAGGGTATTGTGAAGCATGCGATTTAGCTGTTGAAAGTTTATATTTCCGTGCAATTCTCACTGCATCAGGACGTCTGAGGGGTCTGTCTGGTCTTCGAATATCAGGGAACTGGAAGATAAGGATCAGTTATTCTCATTAAACACGATAAAGTATTCCCCACTCTAACCACTTTACAGTATTACAACAACTAAAAAGCTATTCAACCATTATGTTCATTTCTATGACACTGTAACACAGTATAATCTGGAAGAATGTTACAAAGTGACTCATCAACTTTTCTGCTTCAATGAAAGAAAAGTTCTGTCTTTATTTTTAATTCCTTATCGCTGAAAATATTTTAATAAATCTACATTGTTTTTTCCAATACCTTTAAATCTTTCCTATAAATAGGCTACTTACAAGTATGTATAACACTCCAAGTTCCTGAGCTAAAATGTTTAGTGCTAGTTTAGCTAGATGGCTACACTTAATGCCTTTGACTCTGAAGGTTGTGGATTGAAAGACTGTAATATTGAAATTCAGCTTTTAATTTAGATTTGTTCAGTGTGATACTGGCGCAGTGGTACATTATCAGTGCTAGTGTTTTTTTTTCAGAAGATACAGTAAACTGTCTGCTTGGACATATAACTTTCTTTATATTTCTGTTTCAAAGAGCCTGGTTTTATGGATGACATTTATATCATCACCAGCACAGATCGATAAAACTTTGTTATTTGTGGTGCTTTGTGCAGCTTATATGTGTCACAGTTTCTCACAAGATAATAGTGATAATACTTCCAAGTATTTTGAGATGCAATGTGGATATAAAAGGCACAATATAAATGCAATTTCTTAATCCTGCAAGTTTTGACAATATCTCTGCAGTGTTGTTTCACAGTCTCCTTAAGGTACAAAACTAATGCAGTGGTCTTAAAATGACTATTTATTTCTACAGCTAGATTTACCTATTAAATAAAACTACCATTGATGAATGCTCATCATTAGGATCCTGAAGGGCACCATTAACTTAAACTTAATTGTACCACTTTCATAAATACGGCAAAGGAACATGTCAGTGAATGGATTTTCTGAGGTGATTGACTCAGTTCTTGACTCATGAAAGACCATCCATCATCATCATCAAGACACAAGTCAGGATAGAATAATCTCCAATTGCCTGATTGAGTGCAGTTCCGGAAATACAAAGCTCAACGATATTTGGAACAGAGCAGCTGGCTTTGAACAATTAGCCATCTAATGCCGCATTTAATCAGAACTGCAGCGGCAGCAATAAACTTCATCTGCAAAATGCAATTCCCAAATCCACAGCCTGTATCTCCTAGAAGGACAAATGCAGCAAGTGAAATTGAACATTATTATCCCTACATTCCCTTCTTCATGCAGAATCCTGAATTGGAAATAAATTACATAGTTGGATTAAATCCTGGAGCTCCCACCCGAACAGCACTGTGAGAGTGCCTTTAATCACACTAATTGTGGAAGTTCAGCATGTGACTCTCCACCACTTTCTCAAGGGCATTTAAGGATAGACATTAATTTTAAAAAAAGCAGTGTGGGGCAAATCAGCAGGTCTGGCAGAATTTGTGAAGGGAGAACTTCTTCAGCAGTTCTGAGGTTTGGCCCACAAAACCTGGGATTTAGTTGAGGTTGGTTGGCTCACTGAGCTGGTTTGTTTCGTTACCTTACTTGGTAACGTCCTCAGTGCAACCTCCGATGAAGCGTTGATGTGTTTTCCGGCCTGGTTTTTAAACTCTGCAAACTAACTTGTTTGTTTCCTCTCCAGAAGACACCTATGACCATTGGGAATTCAGAGTGGCACACGAGCCCACGTCAACCCTACGACGACTGCTCACCCAAGCTAAAGACCCACTCCCCACCATGGACAGGACCAATGTCATCTACAACATGCCCTGCAGAGACTGCGAGAAACACTACATCAGCCAAACAGAAGGGAAACTAAAAACAAGTGTACATGAACATCAACTGGCTACGAAAAGACACAACCAATACTCACTCAATCCATACGGACGAGGAGAACCACAACTTCGACTAGGACAACACCAAGATCCTGGGACAGGCTAGGCAGAGACAAGCACAAAAATTCCTGGAAGCATGGCAGCCCACGAAGCATGCTCTGAATAAACATATTTGAACTCGACCCCGTATGCATTCACATATGAAGGAAAACCGGAAGTGAGGCAATCCACCTCAATGGACCACAGAGTTTAAAAACCAGGCAGGAAAACACACCAACGCTTCATCGGAGGCTGCACTGAGGATGTTACCAAGCATGGTAATGAAACGTCTGCAAAACAATAAACCAGCTCAGCAAGCCAATCAACCTTAACACCTACAACCCGAGCTACAGATCTACTCCAAAACCTTAGAAACTAGGATCAGTTTCTACAAGCATTAACACAGTGTGTAAACAGGTCATTCAACTTATTGAGTCCACACCAATCCTCCAAAGAACATCCCACCCAGCCCTTCCCTGCATTCCCCATGGCTAACCCACCTAGCTTGCACACCCGTGGACATCATGAGCAATTTAGCACGGCCAACCCACCTAGCCTGCACATTTTTGGACAGGGAAAAGGGAACTGGAGCACCTGGAGGAAACCCATAAACAGTCATGGGGAGAATGTGTAAACTCCAGTTGCCCAAGGATGGGACTGAATCCAGTTCCCTGGCACTGTGAGGCAGCAGTGTTAGCCACAATGCCGCCCTTAGTTCAGTTCCTTGAGGATCAGCTCAGTTAAAATTCTCGGGCAAGTCTTAATGCGCTTCTAAAAGAAAAAAAAACCCTCCTTATTATGATTAAATAAAATTAATCAATTTGTCAAAGAATCTCAGAATTGCCGTGATACGAAAGGAGGCCATTCAGCCCACCATGTGTACAGTGGCTTTCTAAGCATTTTAACTTTACTAATATACCCTTCTTTTCCTTGAAACTCTGCAAATTGCTTCTGTTTAAATTTCATCCAATGCTCGCTTGCATGCCTTAATCGAACCTGCTTCTTTCACAGTTCCAGGCAGTGCGTTCCAGACCATAACAAAAGTAAAGAGTAAAATCTGCTGTCTTATTGGAGAAGGCAAAATGTGGTGGTTTAACCTGAGGGTGTCCACACCTCAGGAGAAGGGAAAGGTTGAGAAGGAGAGTTCTTCATAGTAACCTCAGCCAGTGTGGGAATTGAACGTACAATGTTCATGCATCCGCATTGCAAAACAACCATCCAAGCTAAAGTACTACTTGCTGTGTGAAAATGCTTTTCTTACCTCATTTGCTTCCTTTGCAAAAACATCAAAACACCTCTGTTGGTTCTCACTCCATTTATGCGTGAGAATAGTTTTTTCCCTGTGCCCTTTGCCTAGACTGCTCATGATTTTGAAAACTTTTCAGAAATCTGTTCTAAGCCTTAAATTGTCCCATATTCTCTAATATTCCCTCATGACCTAAGTTTCTCATTTCTACAACCATTTTCACAAAACTTTTCTGCACACTGTCCATTGCATTTATAGCATTCCAAAGAGGTCCCAGCTGGTGTATCATAGAAGTTCATTACAACTCACCTTCTCTTGTGCTCCATGTCCTTATTTATGAAACCTAGAATGCATTTAGCTTTATTAACAGCCCTCCCTACCTGTTGTATCACCTTTAATGACTTGTGTACATATACACTCAGATCTCTTTGCTTCTGCATACCCTTAGGAATAGTAGCCTTTGTTTTATACTGCATTTCCATGTACTTTGTACCAAAGTGCATCACTTCACATTTCTCTGCATTGTCTTTCATGTGATACATTATGTGACCACTCCACCAACATGGCTATGCCTTTTCGAAGTTCTATATCATTCTACATGGTTTACAATTCTACAGTCTCACCCTAGTCATCTATAAACTTTGACATTGTGCCCTCCATCCCCAGATTTGGGTCAGTGATATACATCAGTAAGAACAAGAGACTCAATCCAATATTAACCACCATAAACCTTCTTCCAGCCTGAAAAATACCCATTAACTATTAATATATCTCTCATAATAATTTTGTCCACATTCCTTTTATTCTATGACTTATTATTTATTCAGAAGTCAGTAATGTGGACATGAATCAAATGTCTTTTCAAAGTCCATGTATACCACATCATCAGCCTTCCCTTCAACTCTCTGTTACCTTTTCAAAATTCAGTATAGCATTAATAGTGTAAAGGTAAAGTATTTACAATTAAAGTTGAACCCAGTCAGGTTATTATCACTTGATTTATACAATGTCCAGTCTGGCACACAGTTAATTGTACATTTGAGATCACCATTCCATTGTATTTATAATATTTATGATGTCATTTTTTTCTCTACATTTATAACACTGATGATTGGCCAAAAAAAGATTGCATCCAATATTTTGGGTTGTAATTTATATTTATTTGTTAAATTAGATGGACAAGGAACCAGTAAGTAATTCTCACAAGGATGAAGACCAGAAAATACTTGATGACATGATTAACTACTTGGACACAATATTTGAAGATTTGAACCAACTGTATGGTAACTGATATTTTGAAGGCAATGCCATAATTTCAACCAGTAAATTTTCATTTCAACTGCATTTTCTAGACTGTTTTACTTTCTGTATTGACGTTAACCCTTCCCTGTCTTTCCTTAAGGTGTCAACTGCTTACAATCGTATGATTTCTAGACAGCACATGCTTTTCATTGTTGCACATAAATCACCACTTAAGAATGTAAGAAATAGGAACACAAGTAGGTCACATGGTCCTTGAAGCCTGTTTCACCATTCCATCTCAATTCAACTTCCTGTGCAAATCTCATAATCTCTGATTTTTTTTCATTCTAAGAGAATCGCACCCTGCCCTCAACGACTGAGAATCTATAGCTGTTTGAGCTACAGAATTCAAAAGCCTCATGACTCTCTGAATAAAGAAATTTCTCCTAATTGCAGTCTTAGATTGAAACGATCCTGATTCTGTGAGACCATTGTTCTAGATAGCCCAGACAAGGAAACATCTTGACAGCATTTATTTATATATTAAGTCCCTACACACTTTATGGCCGTGATATCTACTCCTAGGCTCATAGGAGATCGGACATAGCCTCAAAGATGCATTTCCAGACTCTGCAGAGTTTTAACTTTTGATGACCAATTTGCCTGTTCCTTGGGCTCTTTGAAAAAGTTTCTGAATTAATTAAAGTTGGAGACTTTGCACAATTCTGACTTCTTTATCTGGATTTCTCTTCAGATTAAAGTAATTGTGAAAAGCTTGGAGAACTTCTTTTAAAAATGGGCCTTCTTTGTGTTTTGCTAGTTGACAATACAACTGCCTGGAGGTTCTGTTCAATACAATTGTGCATTCACTTTTCTGGCCTCTGTTTGTGTATTTACGTTCGAAACAATTCTGTACCTTAAAAACTGTTTCCTCCGAGATGCCCAATTCTGTGTTCTGTTTGTCCCATCTGATATTAAATATTTCTCCTGCCATGTCTTCCTAATATGATTATTTATTTTTACTTTTAAGCTTTTAAGTTCTACTCTGCTGCTGTAATTGTTTTCCTTTGAAGACATTGGCTTTTGTAAATAGCAATGCTGTTTTATTTTCTTCTCTGCAGTATCGCAGAATATGTTCTTTCCTTATAATTTTTTTTGTTATCTTTGTTAAATCATAATGTTGTGCATTTGCAGTGTTTACTGGGGGCTTTCCTGCTTTTTCCAACAATCAAATAGTGGTTTCCCACCTTCTTGCAGGTAAAATTTATAATTTACCAACTTTCAGGCTTAATAAATCATGTCAATTCTTTCTCACACTTTCCAAATATATCTTTATTAATGGAACCTTGTGAAATTGTTCTCATTAGAGCTGTGGCTTAAATTATACATTTTTTACTCTTACTGCAACTTCAACAGTGTTCTCTCTGCCTTCTATTACACTCTTCTTTATAATGGTTTCTTTTATCACCTTACTTACGTTTCACAAGGCTCGTTGTGCTGTGATCTTATTGCAAATTACCTTTATGGCTCTTGATTTCCCTACTGCACCTGTGCCTCATGTTGTTATCCCATTATGTGAAGGTAATGTTCATTCTAAATGGCAATATGCTTTTTTCTGCTTCCAACCTTGTCATACTGTTTATTTCCATAATTTATTTTAGATATTTCCCCTTACCCAACAGGGATTTTATCTTCACTCATAGCACTCCAATACATCCACTTCATAGCCAAAACCCTAACAGAATGCTCCCAATTGTTTGGATGAGAGTGGGGATTGCCAGGTAGATGAGCCACCAGACAATGCACAGTTGTACAGGAAACCATTCAAGTGAGGGAAGCAGAAAGGAATGTGTTGGCAATATGGGACAGACTAATCAGAAGGATTGACACTGTTCTCTGCAATTGCAAACTTGAATCCAGGGGGCAATGTTGCTTGCCAGGCACCAGAGTTAAGGATAATAAAATGTGAGGCTGGATGAACACAGCAGGCCAAGCAGCATCTCAGGAGCACAAAAGCTGACGTTTCTGGCCTAGACCCTTCATCAGAGAGGGGGATGGGGGGAGGGAACTGGAATAAATAGGGAGAGAGGGGGAGGCGGACCGAAGATGGAGAGTAAAGAAGATAGGTGGAGAGGGTGTAGGTGGGGAGGTAGGGAGGGGATAGGTCAGTCCAGGGAAGACGGACAGGTCAAGGAGGTGGGATGAGGTTAGTAGGTAGCTGGGGGTGCGGCTTGGGGGTGGGAGGAAGGGATGGGTGAGAGGAAGAACCGGTTCTTCCTCTCACCCATCCCTTCCTCCCACCCCAAGCCGCACCCCCAGCTACCTACTAACCTCATCCCACCTCCTTGAACTGTCCGTCTTCCCTGGACTGACCTATCCCCTCCCTACCTCCCCACCTACACCCTCTCCACCTATCTTCTTTACTCTCCATCTTCGGTCCGCCTCCCCCTCTCTCCCTATTTATTCCAGTTCCCTCCCCCCATCCCCCTCTCTGATGAAGGGTCTAGGCCAGAAACGTCAGCTTTTGTGCTCCTGAGATGCTGCTGGGCCTGCTGTGTTCATCCAGCCTCACATTTTATTATCTTGGAATCTCCAGCATCTGCAGTTCCCATTATCTCTGATACCAGAGTTAAGGATAGCTGCTTAAACTGGACATGATTGTGCAGTGAGAGGGCAGAAATCCAGTGGTCAAGTTCATGTAGGTACCATCAACATAGGCAGGAAAAAGAAAGAATCTGCAAAGTTGGTTTGAGGAAACAGGCACCAAATTAAGAATCAGAACCTCAAAGGTCACAGCTTTTGGATTATTACTGGAGGCTTGTGTCAATTGGCACAGAACCAATCACATAAGAGATTAGTGCATGGCTCAAAGACCAGTATGGAAGAAGTGGGTTTCAGTTTATAGGACTCTGATACCATTAGGACAGATTCTGCCTGAATCCTGCTGCACCTAGTGATTTTGCAAGCGACATCAGTCAGGGAGTAGAGAGGATTTTAAATTCAATAGTGTTGGAAGATTTGGTAAATCAAAGTGTGGAGACAATGCAAAACAGAAAATTATGAAAATGCGAATGAACTACCATAACAGAAGGGCTAAAGGGTACAAAGTAAACTAGCAGATAAGTCTAGAGCTTACAAATGGAATAAAAGGATAAAACAAAAAGACTATCAGAATGCACATGGCATTCAAAACAAAACAGAATTGAGAGTGCACCTAGAAATAAATAATTATCTTTTGATAGTCATTACAGAGGCATAGCTGCGATGGAGTTAGGGTTAGCTGCAGGATGATATGGATTTATGCCTGAATATTGAAAAATACTGCACATTGAGGAAGGATAGGAAGCTTGAATAAAGATAGCATCAAACTTAAAAGGAAAGCATATAATTATGCAAAAGACATATGGCACATCAAAAGATTGGACAGAATATTATAATAAACAAGAAATGACTAAAAATTTAATGAGGGATAAAATCAGTGTATGAGAAAAAGCTAACCAGAAATGTAAAAACATGGTGATGTTTCTGAATATTTTAATAAAAATATAATCAACAAACTAAGCAGTGGAACTTTAGCAAGTTAGCCAAGGGAATTAATAATGGAAAATAAGGAGATAGCAGATGAATTGAGCAGTATTTTGCAAGGTATTTTATTATTCAGGACAAAAGTAACATCCCACGAATAGCTGTAGTTGAATAAATGAAAACCAGGGATGAACTGAGAAAAATTACAAATCGTCAGAAGTTGTAATGTTCCCATTATATTGTTGCTCATGTGCTAGAGAGTAGTGTACAGCTTGCAGAAGGTGGAAGAATGCCTCCTAAAGGCAACAGGAACATCTCCAAACATGGCAACTTTTTTTTTAATTGAACAAAAACATGGAGGACAATAAGTCCCCAGATATTCTCCAAAGCCACACCTTTACCAAGCACAGCCATCTTGCTAACCAACGCCCACCTTTCTCTATGCTTTATAAATTGCAGTATTTGAAATGTGGTAATCTTGATTTAGTCCCACTGAGTGCAAGACAAAACATTTCAACAGCATGTCTCTTCTTGCAGCAATTGTTATGTACGTATTTATTATCTCTTATAAAATCCGTAAAATTTTAACATAGCGTTCCTAAAATCTTAGCATACAGAAGCTTGACTTTTTGCCAATTATAAATGACTTAGTATTTCCCTTAATTAAATTACATTCAATAGGTTTGATTCTCAGGGTTAATGTGAGTCAATGAATGCCTGTTCTCCTGGTCCAGTCAGCACCATTTGAGTGTCATCCCACAATGGACAGGTTTCGATGACACAGCAATAAACTTGTATTTACACTACATAAGCTAGAGATTTGAGAACCCTATTGAAAATATTCAAACTATTAATAGCAAAAATAAATTACTACTAATACAAATAGAAATTGAAACTTTTCACAATGAAAATAAGAATTTTGAAACCATTAGAAATTTCATGTTCCATGCTTAACCTTTTTGATACCATTTTGCATTTCAGTGCAGACCCAGCTTCTCCTGTGTGATATGACTATATGCTTCAGTTCTCCAGTAAATGCTGAAGCTGTCAAGCACTGTGAAGAAACTTACAAACATCCTAATGAAATATCAGATCAGCACCAATGTTAAAACAGTCAAACGAGATTATCTTAGAAACCTCAAGTTTTGATTATAAAGAACATTAAACAGTTATAGTTTTTCATGCTGGGTATCTTGTCAAAATGTTTGTCTGCATTGTATTCTTTCTGCTGTCATGTTATCTATTGAGATGCCATTCAAGAATTAATGTGGATGTTCCATTTAAATATTTTTGTTATTCCCCTAAGTTTGCATGCTAATGAGCTCATGAGCTTGTATAGTAGGGGTAAAACAAAATGGAACTGTTGGAAACACCGCGCACATCAGATAATATGACCGGAGAGAACAGGTGACTTAATGTTTCAGCTGTGGACTGTTAAGTTGAGAGAAATTGCAGATGAACTACAGTCAAACATTCAATGAAATGTGCAGGACCACATGTCGGGAGCAGTGCCA
The DNA here is from genome assembly GCF_030684315.1 of Stegostoma tigrinum. Taxonomy (NCBI): domain Eukaryota; kingdom Metazoa; phylum Chordata; class Chondrichthyes; order Orectolobiformes; family Stegostomatidae; genus Stegostoma; species Stegostoma tigrinum. Next base: position 73,583,395 of record NC_081366.1, on the reverse strand, counting down.
GCATACGTAAAAATGAGATTCTGAGGGAGGGTCACTTGACCTGAAAAGTTAACTCTGATTTCTCTCTATAGTTGCTGCCAAACCTGCTGTGCTTTTCAAGCCATTTCTATTTTTATATCTGAAATAACTACGCAGAGGCCAATATCCTGTCACCAAGTCATCCTTTATATACTTGTGCACAGTACACTGGTTGAAGACAGACCGCTCGGAGTCAGTCCTCTGAGCTGAGGAGATGTTAATCTCTTTGTTATATTGGGAAGCCAGAGCTTTCCTGATTGGCCTGCGTAACAGAGCTCTCGAGTCAATGAGGTCTATCTGGTTCCATTCACTACAACACCTAAAAATGAGATTGGTCAACCTAGTGAAGCTTCAATATAGAATTACTTGTGTGCAATACAGCACAGGCAGCATGCAAAATGCTGAGCTAAGCAGAACCAATGGATCATATGTAAGATCTGCAATTCACCCACAATTAGTTGTGGCCATAATTAAACATCTCAGTGCAAGAGAACATCCCATCTTTAATGTGGAGGGACCAGCACATTAGTCCAAAAGATGAAGCTGAAGTAATTGCAACAATTTTCAGCCACAAGTGCTAAGTATATGATCCAAAACCTCCTCATTACCCCAGTGTCACAGTTGCCAGTGTTTAGCCATTTTGATACACTCCATGTGATAGCAAGAAACAATTGAAAGCACTGTATGCTGGCCAGACTGTGGGTTTTGACAACCTTCTGGAAATAATATTGAAGAAATGTGCCCCTAGCCAAGCTGTTCCAGTGCATCTATAGCACCTATTCCAGTCACTTAATCCATTTCCTTTATGAAGTGCCAACTAGCTTTAATCAGAAGTAATTTTGAGCATCTTGGTAATGTATACCGCCAACGAATAGTGTGGTCACAAATGCACAATGACACTGCATTTCCAGTATCACACTGAATGAGCAAGCGTGAATTGGCACATTGTGGTTTGCGTTCTGGTAACGTTTAATATTGAGATCATTGTTTTTCTAAGATGGATCAGCAAAAATAAAACAGACATAGGTTGTACTTTGGCTTAAATTAGAAACAAAGTGTGAAATATTGTCAGAAAATGTTATTAGAACATAGAATGTATTGCCATAAATGGCTTCTGAAATAGATGTGACTAAAACCTGTGAAGACTGAAAGATCTTCCAAAATGGTGGTTGGGAACTGAAACAGGAAATTGGGGGCAGCCAGTAACTGCTATTTCTGTGAATCTGGAACTCAGTGAGACTAGTTAAATTAACATCTCTTCATATTTAGCATTATATTCGCTAGAGAAAATAACTTATCCCACAGTGCGGGAGTAACAAATATTTAGAGAAGTCATTGGTGTTCTTGAACAGATACATTGTGAAGAACTATCAAGTTATTTAAATCCTCTACACTTTAAAAAGTAAACAGAGCAAACTGTGTCTGAAAATTAAGAAAACATAATCTGCCTAAGCAATTAAAAGCTTTTTTTGTGAACACACTCCCTGACTATATTATTATTAATGCTGGGCTGCTTCCCACCACCCATCATAAAGTAGGAATGGAAGGGAATTGGGTTGTAAGATTGCAATTTGTTGGCTCAGACATTACATAAGGATTAATTGTTGGATTGTGGACTCAAGCTTTTTTGTGAGGATTAAGTACTTATGGTTTAAATGTTTTGAATAACTTTAATGAATAGGATTTTTGGGTGTGTTGAACTGCATTAGATATTTAGAATGTTTTAAACTTCATTTTGGTGTGCCTCCTGACATCTATCCATGGTGCTTACTGGTTCAGTTGACATGGACATTGTAAAGACAAAGGGTTATGGCTTGGGGTCATAAGTTTTCCCTAAGTTGGCATTGGGCTGTCAGGGGCTATGGTAATGGATGAAAGCATTGATTAGCACAGATGCAGGAGAAGCCATTGGAAGTGGCTGGGGGCAGGAGTTAGTATACAGATGGTGAGAGGCCAATCCATCTGCACCTCCCCTCCTTTCAGAATGAAGATCTTGCAGCTCGGTATTTTTTTGCCCAAGGTGGGTTTGACAAGCCAGGAGATTTCCCACCTTTTATTACCTGAATCCAATGTGAAAGACCATGTCTACAACAGTGTTAAGTGGAATAATTAATTATTTAAATAGACAGTTTGAAAGATATGGGGGAAGATCAGGAACATGGAAGTAATATTGAGAGACCTTGTTCAGCAATTGGTGCTGGTACAAGTTTGAACACCTAAAAGTGTCCCATACTTTAAGCTCCTCCAATATCTTATGTAGGTTTGAGCTTGTAGTTTGATGATTTATTTAACATAGAAGGCATCACAGATAAATTCAAATTGTGTTATCTGGTACTGTTCATTCAAAGCTTCAAAAATGAAGTAAATACATTTTCTGCAGAGAAAAGAAATTCAGGATTAAGGGGAAACGGCTGGAGAGTGGGAATAGGTTTATTGCTCTTGCAGAGAGCCAACAAGTGTATAACAAGCTGAATGGGCTTCCTTCTGCAAAACAGCTTTGACTTTATAATCCATAATCAGGCATTTGTCTCCTATTTGTTTCTTATTCTCTCTCCTGTTCCAGACCAGGTGTTTGAGATCTTTAACCATTTGCTGCCACGGGCCAGAGCAGATTATCAATAATTTCGAGGAAAATACTGCCTTGGATTACATTACATGCCAGCAGCAAAATTGACACTTCATTTGAACCGAGCTATATGCGAATATTGTTCCATCTCTGCTGCAATGCAGTGCATGTGCAGTAGATGTCTCCACAATATACTCGCAAGATTTATGATGCACAGTAGTTTGAGAACTTGCTTGTTCTGCTTTTTCACATTCCTGCCTTCATATTATACAAAATAAAGATCCACAGATCTAAGTATTCATTTCGAATTGCCATTGAAAATTACTGTTTTGACCCCTATGTGTCTTTATATAATTATGCCTCCAGCCTGCTTGTTGAATGGGTGCTGTTTCCAATGCAAAAAGCTTCAGGGAATGAAAATTGCTTTGGCCTTTTCTTTGGGAATGGGAGATCCATCCCAATATAGTGGCCTAAAATTTCTAGTCTCTGGATCATTGGAGCCCAGACATATGCATGTCAGAACCTAACAGAGCCTTAGTGTGGTTACGTCTGTGGGTATGGAGGGAAGGTTTGACTCTTCTGACAGGCAATTCCCCTGTTCCCTGGGTGGTATTTTATGCCTTTGTATTCTTGCAGTTCTACCCTCATGAGTTGCTTATCAGCTATACTCTCATTCAAGTACTGCCAAGTGACCTGACTGTCAGTACAAATCCAAGAACATATTTTTAAAATTTACTTGATTTTTGAGTGTGCCTGTTTGACGACAAAGGACTGAAAAAGAAAAAATTACTGTACATTTTCTGAATAAAAAAAACACAAGTTACTGAAACTCATGGGCTGTCTCTTTACAAAGTGTGGAGGTAGATGTAAGAGAAGACAACTTGGTTTTGGAGTGTACAGACAAGGTGAGATCTGACCAGAAGTATGTTTCTGATTGCATTATGGTGTTGTAACCAGTTGTGGATAGCAGAGGTAATAAAATGTGAGACTGGATGAACACAGCAGGCCCAGCAGCATCTCAGGAGCACAAAAGCTGATGTTTTGGGCCTAGACCCTTTATCAGAGAGGGGGATGGGGTGAGGGTTCTGGAATAAATAGGGAGACAGGGGGAGGCGGACCAAAGATGGAGAGAAAAGAAGATAGGTGGAGAGGAGAGTAGAGGTGGGGAGGGGATAGGTCAGTCCAGGGAAGATGGACAGGTCAAGGAGGTAGAATGAAGTTAGTAGGTAGGAGATGGAGGTGCGGCTTGGGGTGGGAGGAAGGGATGGGTGAGAGGAAGAACAGGTTAGGGAGGCAGAGACAGGTTGGACTGGTTTTGGGATGCAGTGGGTGGAGGAGAAGAGCTGGGCTGGTTGTGTGGTGCAGTGGGGGGAGGGGACGAACTGGGCTGGTTTAGGGATGCAGTTGGGGAAGGGGAGATTTTGAAGCTGGTGAAGTCCACATTGATACCATTGGGCTGCAGGTGTGGGGGCAAGTGTAGCATTTCCTGCGGTTGCAGGGGAAGATGCCGGGTGTGGTGGGGTTGGAGGGCAGTGTGGAGCGAACAAGGGAGTCACAGAGAGAGTGGTCTCTCCGGAAAGCAGACAAGGGTCTGCCACACCTCCTCCCTCACCCCTATCCCAGGCCCCAAGATGACTTTCCATATTAAGCAGAGGTTCACCTGCACATCTGCCAATGTGGTATACTGCATCCATTGTACCCGGTGTGGCTTCGTCTACATTGGGGAAACCAAGCGGAGGCTTGGGGACTGCTTTGCAGAACACCTCCACTCGGTTCGCAATAAACAACTGCACCTCCCAGTCGCAAACCATTTCCACTCCCCCTCCCATTCTTTAGATGACATGTCCATCATGGGCCTCCTGCAGTGCCACAATGATGCCATCCGAAGGTTGCAGGAACAGCAACTCATATTCCGCCTGGGAATCCTGCAGCCTAATGGTATCAATGTGGACTTCACCAGTTTCAAAATCTCCCCTTCCCCAACTGCATCCCTAAACCAGCCCAGTTCGTCCCCTCCCCCCACTGCACCACACAACCAGCCCAGCTCTTCCCCTCCACCCACTGCATCCCAAAACCAGTCCAACCTGTCTCTGCCTCCCTAACCTGTTCTTCCTCTCACCCATCCCTTCCTCCCACCCCAAGCCGCACCCCCATCTACCTACTAACCTCATCCCACCTCCTTGACCTGTCCGTCTTCCCTGGACTGACCTATCCCCTCCCTACCTCCCCACCTATACTCTCTCCACCTATCTTCTTTTCTCTCCATCTTCGGTCCGCCTCCCCCTCTCTCCCTATTTATTTCAGTTCCCTCTCCCCATCCCTCTCTCTGATGAAGGGTCTAGGCCCGAAACGTCAGCTTTTGTGCTCCTGAGATGCTGCTGGGCCTGTTGTGTTCATCCAGCCTCACATTTTATTATCTTGGATTCTCCAGCATCTGCAGTTCCCATTATCGTGGATAGCAGAGGTTATCAGTCTGATTACAACTGCTTGATTAGCTCCTGGGCAGCAGAACAGTTTGTGATTGTGATTATTACAGTGAGAAGTCCTTGCCACTGGACTTGAAAGTGGTTCTTGTGTCTGTCTGCCACCCTCTCTCTCCAGTGACAAAGCTGAAGCTAAAGAATGCTAGTTTCCTCCCATCGCCAGTTCCTGTACGCTGCTACTTTTAACCTTTAAATCAGAGACTCTCTAATTTGTGATCAGTCACTGTGTGCTTCCTATGAAGTAGTTAAAAAATCTCTAAAATAAAGTTTGGAGGACTAAAGGACTTAGAAAGTAAAAATAAACCCTCTATTTAATCCTGATCACTGGTGCCATCGAACTGTTTCCCTCGTATTCTTTTTCCCTCTGCATCTAAAACATCACTGTCTTTTCACAAAGAATAGTACAGCACTGGAACAGGCTGTCCGGCCTACAAGATTGTGCAGACACATGATGCCTTTCTAAACAAAAATCCTTCTTCCTCTACATGCTCTGTATCCCTCTATTCCCTGCCTATCCATCTATCTGTTAAGGTGCCTCTCAAACACTGCTATTGTATCTGCTTCTACTATCTCCTCTGGCATCACTTTCCAGGCACTTACTCTCTATGTAATAACAACTTGCCTCTCACATTTCCTTTAAACTTACCTGCTTTTACCTTAAACCTATGTCCCCTAATAATTAATGTCTCCACCCTGAGAAAAAAGACTCTGACTATCCATTCAATGCGTATCTCTCATAATTTTGTACTTCTATCAAGATGTCCCCTTAGCCTTTGATGTTCAAGTGAATGCAAACCAAGTTTGTCAAATCCCTCCACATAGCTAAATACTCTCCAAACCAGGCAACATCCTGGTAAACTGTTTCTGTACCCTCTTGAAAGACTCCACATCCTCTTGTAGTGTGGTGACACAACTGTACACAAAATACCGAATGTGGCCTAAGTGTACACTTGCAATTTAACTTGCCAATTTTTATACTCTATACCCAGACAGATGAAGACAGGTGTGCTATATATCTTTTTGACCACCTTATCCATTTGTGTCGCCACTTTCAGGGAACTGTGGACCCGTAAGCCTAGATCTCTGTATGTTGATGCTATTTAGGGTTCTGCCATCTTCTGTATTTTTCCCACCTGTATTAGATCTTCCACAATGTATCACTTTGCATTTGTCAAGATTAAACTCCATCTGCCATTTCTCTGCCAAAGTCTTCAGCCTAGCTTTAACCTGCTGTAGCCTGTTGCAATTCTCCTCACTATGTACAGCTCTCCCAATTTTTGTTTCATCCACAAACTTATTAATCAGGCCTAAATTTTAATTCAAATCATTTTTATATATGCAAACAATAGAGGTCCCAGCAATGATCCCTGTGGAACACCACTGTTCACAAATCTCCAGTCAGAAAAATACCCTTCCACGCTACTCTATCTTCTATGACTAAGCCAGTTCTGTATCCATCTTATCAGCTCACTGTGGATCCCAAATGACTTCTCATTCTGTATCAGCCTACTGTGAGGGACCTTGTCAAAGGCTTTGCTAAAGTCCATATAGACAATAGGTGCAGGAGTAGGCCATTCGGCCTTTCGAGGCAGCACCACCATTCATAATCATGGCTGATCATCATATCGACAACACCCACCTTGACCTCATCAATTATCTTTGCTATTTCCTTAAAACATGCAATCAAGTTTGTGAGACATGACCTGCCCCTCACAAAGCCGTGCTGCCTGTCACAAATATGTCCATTTTGTTTTCCAAATGTATGTAAATCCTGTCCTTAAGAATTTTCTTCAATAATTTCCCTATCCTGACATAAGGCTCACAAGCCTATAATTTCTTGGATTATCCCTATTACTCTTCTTAAACAAAGGAACATCGTTCACTATTCTCCAGGGGTCTGGAACTAAAGAGGATGCAAATATTTCGTTCAAGGCCCCAGCAATTTCCATACTCAGCATTCTGGGATGGGTCCCATCAGGTCATGGGGTACTGTTCACTTTAATGCTTTTCAAAATACCCAACACCTTTGCGTCAGAGCATCAGTATACCCCTCCCGAGACTGATCATCTGCAATGCCTTTCTCTGTTATGATACTGATGAAAAGTATCTGTTAAAAACTATTTAACCTGGCTCTATGCATAAATTCCCTCCTTTGCCCTTGACTAGAGCTACCTTTTCCATTAGCTAACTTCTTGTCCCTTATATATGTGTAAAATAATTAGGCATTTTACTTAGAGATAATGGGAACTGCAGATGCTGGAGATTCCAAGATAATAAAATGTGAGGCTGGATGAACACAGCAGGCCAAGCAGCATCTCAGGAGCACAAAAGCTGACGTTTCGGGCCTAGACCCTTCATCAGAGAGGGGGATGGGGGGAGGGAACTGGAATAAATAGGGAGAGAGGGGGAGGCGGACCGAAGATGGAGAGCAAAGAAGATAGGTGGAGAGGGTGTAGGTGGGGAGGTAGGGAGGGGATAGGTCAGTCCAGGGAAGACGGACAGGTCAAGGAGGTGGGATGAGGTTAGTAGGTAGCTGGGGGTGCGGCTGGGGGTGGGAGGAAGGGATGGGTGAGAGGAAGAACCGGTTAGGGAGGCAGAGACAGGTTGGACTGGTTTTGGGATGCAGTGGGTGGGGGGGAAGAGCTGGGCTGGTTGTGTGGTGCAGTGGGGGGAGGGGATGAACTGGGCTGGTTTAGGGATGCAGTGGGGGAAGGGGAGATTTTGAAACTGGTGAAGTCCACATTGATACCATATGGCTGCAGGGTTCCCAGGCGGAATATGAGTTGCTGTTCCTGCAACCTTCGGGTGGCATCATTGTGGCAGTGCAGGAGGCCCATGATGGACATGTCATCAAGAGAATGGGAGGGGGAGTGGAAATGGTTTGCGACTGGGAGGTGCAGTTGTTTGTTGCGAACTGAGCGGCGGTGTTCTGCAAAGCGGTCCCCAAGCCTCCGCTTGGTTTCCCCAATCCCCTGCAACCGCAGGAAATGCTACACTTGTCCCCACACCTCCTCCCTCACCCCCATCCCAGGCCCCAAGATGACATTCCACATTAAGCAGAGGTTCACCTGCACATCTGCCAATGTGGTATACTGCATCCACTGTACCCGGTGCGGCTTTCTCTACATTGGGGAAACCAAGCGGAGGCTTGGGGACCGCTTTGCAGAACACCGCCGCTCAGTTCGCAACAAACAACTGCACCTCCCAGTCGCAAACCATTTCCACTCCCCCTCCCATTCTCTTGATGACATGTCCATCATGGGCCTCCTGCACTGCCACAATGATGCCACCCGAAGGTTGCAGGAACAGCAACTCATATTCCGCCTGGGAACCCTGCAGCCATATGGTATCAATGTGGACTTCACCAGTTTCAAAATCTCCCCTTCCCCCACTGCATCCCTAAACCAGCCCAGTTCATCCCCTCCCCCCACTGCACCACACAACCAGCCCAGCTCTTCCCCCCCACCCACTGCATCCCAAAACCAGTCCAACCTGTCTCTGCCTCCCTAACCGGTTCTTCCTCTCACCCATCCCTTCCTCCCACCCCCAGCCGCACCCCCAGCTACCTACTAACCTCATCCCACCTCCTTGACCTGTCCGTCTTCCCTGGACTGACCTATCCCCTCCCTACCTCCCCACCTACACCCTCTCCACCTATCTTCTTTGCTCTCCATCTTCGGTCCGCCTCCCCCTCTCTCCCTATTTATTCCAGTTCCCTCCCCCCATCCCCCTCTCTGATGAAGGGTCTAGGCCCGAAACGTCAGCTTTTGTGCTCCTGAGATGCTGCTTGGCCTGCTGTGTTCATCCAGCCTCACATTTTATTATCTAGGCATTTTACTTAATTTGGTTTGCCAACGACATTTAATAACTCCTTTTAGCCGTCCTAATTCTATGTTTGAGTTTTTCCTGCTATTCTTCAAGGACTCGGTCAGCCTTCAGTTTCTTAAATCTTATATATTCCTCCTTTTTCTTTAATTGATCTCTCAATTTCTCTTGTCATCCAGGGCTCCCAAATCTTGCCATTCTTATCCTTCATTTTCAAAGGGACATGCTGGTCCTGAACTTTAATCAACTGGCCTTTAAAAGACTCCCGCATGCCAGACGTGGAGTTACTCTCAAACAGCCAACCCCAATCTAATACCCCAGTTCTTGCCTAATATCGCAGTAGTTAGCCTTCCCCTAATTTAGTACTTACACCTAAAAACTACTCTTATCCTTATCCACAAATAACTTAAAGCCTACAGAATTATGGTCATTGTCCCCGAAATGCTTCGCCACTGAAACTTCAATCACCTGGCCAGGCTCATTCCATAATACCAGGTCTGGTATGCTTCATTCCCTAGTTGAATATTTTCACATTATTCCAAAAAAATTGTCCTGGATATACCTAACAATTTCTCCTCCATCTAAGCCTCTGGCATTAACTGAGTCCAGTCAAATACAGGGGAAATTAGAATCACCCACCGCAACAACCCTGCTATTTTCACATTTTTCCATTATTTGTCCTCATATGTGTTCCTGTATCACCGGTTGGCTGTTTGGAGGCCTGTAGTACAATCCCATCAAAGTTATTGCACCCATCCTATTCCTGAGCTCTACCCACTTGGCATCCCTGGATGAGCCCTCCAAGGTTCCACCTTCAGTACAGACACAATATTCTCCTGAATCAGTAACACAACTTCCCCACCTCTTTCATATCCCTTTCTATCACACCTGACACAGCTAAATCCCAGAATGTTAAGAAGTGTTAACCTTCCCTCAATGAAGTATCTGTAATTGCTAAAATGCTATAGTTATATGTATTAATCCAATCTCTAATTTCTTCTGCCTTACCCATCAAGCTCCTCGCACAGTGGCTCAGTGGTCAGCCCTGCTGCCTCACAGCACCAGGGACCTGGGTTTAATTCCACCCGCAGGTGACTGTCTGTGTGGAGTTTGCACATTCTCCCCATGTCTGTGTGGGTTTTCTCTGGGTGCTGTGGATTCCTCCCAAAGGAAAAGATGTGCTGATTAGGCGGATTGGCCAAAGGAAATACAGGGTTACTGGGGATAGGGCAGGGGATGAGTTTAGATGGGATGGTCTTCTGAGAGTTGGTGTGGACTTGTTGGGCTGAATGGCCTGTTTCCACATTGTCCAGATTCTATGGAAAACAAATACACTTCAGACCCCGGTCCCACTGTGTTTAGTAACCTCCCTTCTTCTTTCTTCAACATTACTGGCCTTAGTTTCTGATTCCTCCTCGGTCATTTTACTTGCTGATCTACAGCTCATGTTCTTGCCCCGTCACACTAGTTTATACCCTTTGTAGGTGGAGGAGGATTTCAGAAGGGCTAGTTAGAGCTTTAGCTAGTTATAGATATGTTCGACTCAACCTGTTTATTGAAGCTACTTCATATTGACAGAGAATGTTTCACTCAGACCTGGATCAGAGGTTTGGACAATGCCACTGCACCACAAAAGTCTCTGCTTTTGTGTAGTTATTTGTCAGTTGCTAATATATTCCAATCATGGGTATAACATTACTTATTTGAAATAAGTCATAGCCCTGTTAAGTGCAAAAACCCAGTCTGTGTTTTCGGTCTGAAAGCTAAATTTAGAACTAAATACAATGATAAACTTCTTAACTTTTGCAACAGCGTTGTGAATTGATTGTCAGTGAGGGAAAACACATTCTTATTGAACTGTTTAATGTGATAAAAGCATTTGATTGTACCACCTACTCTGACCTTTTCCTCTGTTGGGGGATTCCAAACAGAAAGGAGGCAAACAGAAAGTATTAATTATTTTCAATTCATTTCACAGAATGTGGGAGTTGCTAGTTAGGTTAGTATTTATTGCCTATCCCTAATTGCCCAGAGGGCAGTTAAGAGTCAACCACTTTGTTGTGCGTCTGGAGTCACATGTAGGCCAGACCAGGTAAGGATGGAAGATTTCTTTCCCTCAAGGACTTTAGTGAACCAGGTAGATATTTCCTTACAATTGACAATGGATTTATGGTCATCATTAGGCACTTAATTACAACATTCAAATTTGCCATCTGCCATGACAGGATTTTAATCTGGTTCCCCGGGAACATTAGCTGGGTCATTGATTAATAGTCCACCAGTAATTCCACCAGGCCAACGCTTCCCCCTGCAGGTCGAGTACTAATTTTGAAATGGAAATAAAAAGTGTTTTACTCACAAAAAAATGGTGATGGAAATCTAAAATTCTTTCCCTACCACAGGACAAGATTTTTATGAGGTGTCAGGTGTAACTCACCTCAGTATGCAGCAAAAAGATCACAAACTACAGCATAGCTCCTGCCAGACCAGCTGATCTATCAAGGAAATTAGACCAGCAGATCACTTTAGGATCGGGGTCAACCAGAAGATCATTGGGAAATGATGGTCACTGCTGGAGCAAGAGTGTATATTGATGAATGAAATTCATGGGACAAAAAGCACCATTGTAGAATCCCTATAGTGCACGGAGGGTAAAGAATAGAAATGGGTGAGGGTAAAGATAGAAATGGCAGTCCTTTGGTTAAGTGGTTTGTTGCAGAAGACGATCCCTTTGGTCAAATATTGATCAACATGAAGACCATTCACCCTGCTCACCTGCCCACTGGAAATTTAACTGGTGATCTTGCTCTGTGGTGCACAGTTTCCCTGGTTCTGTTAAAATTCCAGAGGAAACCAGGAGAGGGCCTCAACTTGCCAGTGGAGTCACTCAATTAGGCTCCAGGTTGATCCATTGTTGCTCCTGCTTCTGGTAACATTGCTTGATGGTGTTGGAAGACTTAGGCTTGGGAAAGACTCAGATGGATTGCACATTTTGCCAGTTATGTTTCCAGCTTCCAATCTGCTCAGAAAATTCTGCCCTAATATAGATTGTGGCTTCAGAAAGTCTTTCAAGATCCTTAGAGACATATTCAGAAATGGATCCAATGCAGAGAAAGGGAATTGAGGTATAAATCAGTGACAATCTAATTGATTAAGAGCAGGGTCCATTGACTGATTGGCCTTCTCCTGTTTAGTATAGTTTCATGTTCAGATTAAACACTCAGTGCGTTGGTGTTACTAACGCTTCTTTGTATCACCTCCTACACAGTGATCTTTTAAGAAAGAATTGAGATGTCTGAGGAACCAGCAATGTAACCAATCCCTGAGGAATGTAATGCCTGATGGAAAATTAAGATTATTTCTTTACTGTAGAAATATAAGTACAATGGAAGGTGAGAAAACCTGAACTTTAGAAACACACATCCTTTTAATTCAGTCACAGGTTGAAGCCATTGCTAATTGGGCCAGTATTTATTGTCCATCCCTCAAAGGTTTTGAACTACTGCCTTTAATTGCTACAACCCAGAGCAGAGGTGGGAAAAAAAGATATGCCCACAGCGCCAGGGACCCAGTTTCAATTCCACCCTCGGGTGACTGTCTGTGTGGAGTTTGCACATTCTCCTTGCGCCTGTGTGGGTTTCCTTCGGGTGCTCAGGTTTCCTCCCACAGTCCAAAGATTGGATTAGATTAGATTAGATTAGATTAGATTCCCGACAGTGTGGAAACAGGCCCTTTGGCCCAACACGTCCACACCTGTGCAGGCTAGGGTGGATTGGCCGTGCTAAATTGGCCCGTAGCATCTAGGATGTGCAGGCTAGGTGAGTTAGCTGTGGCGAATGTAGGGATAGTGTAGGTGTCTGGCTGGGATGCTCTTTGGAGGTTGGCTGCAGACTCGATAGGCTGATTTGCCTCCTTCTGCACTGTAGGGATTCTATGATGGTGCTCCCACGTAATTCCTGCCCTGATCCACTTTCATGGAAGAAGGCGCAGCTTCGGAAAGAGGAAATGGAGTTAACGTTTTGAGTCAGATATGACATTTTCAGAACTGAAACGTGTTCAAAATTAAAAAAAAAATTTTTAATACAGATGGAGGAAGATGAAGGGGGAAGATCATGTAGATTCCCAGTGCAAAAGACAAAGGTAATGCAAGAGAAAAAGAGATGCCAAATGGGTGTAAATTAAGGTGTGAAAGGGAGAAAATTGTTCAAACTGGGCAAGAATCCTGTAAGCAAGACATGAAGCAGGCAAGGCGGGGAAAGGGAGAGAATGTAAGAAAAATGTAGAACCAGTATAATGCAGTCATTTTCTAAAATTGTGGAATTCATTATTGAGACTTTGAGGCTGTAAAGTACCTAAGCGACAAAATGAGGTGTTGTTTCTCAAGCTTGCTTTGTGCCTCATTGGAACAGGTCCAGCAGGACCAGCTCGGGAATGTTAGCATGAGAACGAGGTAGTACATTGAAATGACAAGCAACTGGGTGGTCAGGCACATTCCTGCAGACAGGGAGGAGGTGTTCCACAAAGTGGTCATCTAGCTTATGTTTGGACTGCATGCTGAGGGACGCACTAAAGCTTGGGGCAGCTGCCACCAACCCGCAACAGGGAAAGACCTCTAAGCTCTTTCGGCCAGAGTACAATGGGGGTTCTGAGGAAGGGTCACTAGACCCAAAACTTTAACTCTGATTTTTTTCTTCACAGATGCTGCCAGACTGCTGAGCTTTTCCAGCAACTTCGGTTTTTGTACAATGGGGGTTCGTTCAGTTATTGGACCCTCCTGGTGCCACAAATGTGTGCCAATATAATCTTGTACAAGTAGAAAATGCCTTGGTTTTGTCTGTCCTCTATGTGTAAAGACTGCGTATACAGAACCGAACTGCTCCAGTGGCTATGAATGGATGTAAAAATTTTTATAAATCAAGTATATTTTTTAAATTTAAAAAAGTTTGTGTTTGGTATCACAATGTCTGCTTTGTGAAACAAAAGACGCATTCTCTCTATTTAGTTCTTTAATTTACACCAATTTTAACTCTTTTCTGCACATTAACAACCCCTACCTTTTGTGCTGAGCCTCTACACTATCTTCCCTCCTCTGCCTCTGTCTAAAGTGCACTAAAAACATTTTCCAACAAGTTTCTGTTCTGAAGTGGAGTCAAATTAGACTCGAAACACTAACTGCGTTTCTCGCTCCACAGATGCTGCCAAAGCTGTTGAGTTTCTCCAGCAATTCAGAATTCAAGTGTCTTGCAGCGTTTTGCTTTCTCATAAGCTTGAAAAGTGCTGTCAAAGAAGCCTGGGTAAGTTGCTACAGTGTACTTGTAGATGATATACATTGCTACCACTGAGCAATGAGTGCCAATCCAGTGCATCGTATGGTACTGAGCTCAAGTGTTGTCAATTAAATTGCTCTTATTCAGACATTTCTGCAGCAGAAATCTAAAAAGAATGAAACAAAGTTGCAATGGCTGAAATCATATGCATTGCTCTGGAGCAGGGAAATGCGACCCTATGATAGCCGCACTAGCCTGAATTCTTCCCCTTTTGAGGGCAAAGACTTCATCAAAGGAGTTGACAAAAAATGTAATGAAAACCAAAAGAATTGCAGATACTGGAAAATAGAAACAGAAACATAAATTGCTGGAAAATTCCAGCAGGCCTGGCAGCATCTGTGGAGAGAAATCAGGGTTAACATTTCAGATCTAGTGATAATGTTTCTCAGTTTTGATGTTCTTGTTTAATTCTACATCTTATCGTCTGATTATTGTTTGCTAACTACTGTAGAGTCAAGATCTTGGCTTCATCGTCTTGATTATTCTGAAGTTCTTAAGGTAGTTGCAATCATCTTGAATTGTGGAAGTTCAAAGGAGCATTGGAATTTGATGGAAGTGGCCTTTGTTGGTCGAGGCATCGAGTGCGGGAGTTGGGACGTTGTGTTGCAGTTGTGTGGGTCATTGGTGGGCCTGCACTTGGAGTGTTGTGTATGGTTTTGGTCACCTGGTTATAGGGAAGACAGAGCTAAACTGGAAAGTGTGCAAAGAAGATTTATGAGGTTGTAGCCAGGACTAATGGGCTTGAGTTACAGGGAGAGGTTGACCAGGATAGAATTTTATTCCTTGGAACATAGGATAATGAGGGGTGACATTACTAAGATGTATAAAATCCTGAGGGGCATAGATAGGATGAATGCATTATCTTTTTTTTCCAGGGATGGGGAATTGAAAACTAGAGGGCATAGATTAAAGGTGAGAGGGGAAAGAGCTAAGGAGGACCTGAGGGGCAACTTCTTCTTGCAGAGAGTGGTGTGTATATGGAATGGGCTGCCAGAGAAAGTGGTCGAGGAAAGTACATTAGTAACATTTAAAAAAAATATTTGGATAGGTATATGGATGGGAAGGGTTGAGAGGGATCTGGCCCAAATGCAGGCAATTGGAACTAGCTGAGTGGGAACCGTGGTCAGCATGGACCAGTTGGGCTGAAGGGCTTGTTTCCATGTTGTATTACTGTATGACTCTAAGTTTGTCTGGAGGCCAGTTCACTGGAGGTCAGCGCTAAGTAAATTTCAGCTGCTTGGCTACAAGATAAAATTGTGACAAAACGAGACAATTTGCGATCATTTTAGTTTAGTTACCATCCCTAATCTCTTATCGGCATGGACACTGATATGCAAACTAACCATGTTATCCTAATTCCGCTGGTCTGTACACCAGCGAGGCATTTTGCCAAGCAGTCGAGATAAACCATCATTTCACTTGAGCTACCCTGTGTCTCCAGAAATGACGTGGAGGTGCTGGGCTGGACAAAGTAAGAAGTCACATGACACCAGATTATAGTCTAGCAGGTTTATTTAAAATCACAAGTTTTCAGAGCACTGCTCCTTCATCAAGTGAAGTGGAGGGAGGTACACATACACAGAATATACAGGTGGAGAGATAATGTCAAGATAATTCCAGGTAATTAAGAGTGTTAATGGATAAGTTCAAATAGTGTGAGTAAAGTGTCGACATTCTGAATAACAAGTCGTTGCAAGTGATCTGACTTCAGACTTTCTCCTGAAATAAACTACTGTCTTCAAGAGACAGTAAAGTGGTAAGCAGATATGTGTTACCAGGGTTGCACAGTTTGAGTTATAAGGAGAGGTGAGACATTTTTTACTGGACTGTAGGAGTTTGAGGGGTGACCTTACAGAGGTTTATAAACCATGAGGGGCCTAGTTAAGGTGAATACCACGGGTTAGGTGAGTTCAAACGAGAAGGCATAGGTTTAAGGTGGAAAGAGAAAATATTTGAAAGAATGTATTACACTACCTCCTCTCTAAATGAATCCCTCGGCCTGAATGTTTAGGCTCTACTAGGGCTGCTAGGTGTTAGGTGATGCCACCTGCTGGTGAGCTTCTCGACTTCACTCACAATATTTCATAACCCTGGCTACCAATGGCTGTCTAGTTTTTTCTTTGGGCTCATAGTCTGAACAGGAAAGCTTGGTATACCTCGTACAAACTAGACTTCTCAAATGATAGACTTTAACACGCTCATTCATTCATAGAATGCCAACAGTGTGGAAGCAGGCCATTCGATGCAACATCAACCCTCGGAACAGCATCCCAGCCAGAGCCACCCCCCTACCCTGTCCCTGTAACCCGACATTTCCCATGGCTAATCCACCTAAACTACACTGCCTTGGACACTGTGGGCAATTTAGCATGGCCAATCCACCTAACCTACACATCTCTAGATACAATGGGCAATTTAGCACGGCCAATCCACCTAACCTACATGTCTCTAGATACAATGGGCAATTTAGCACGGCCAATCCACCTAACCTACATGTCTCTAGATACAATGGGCAATTTAACATGGCCAATCCACCTAACCTACACGTCTCTGGACGCTGTGGGCAATTTAGCACCGTCTATCCACATAACCTACACATTTCTGGATACTAATGGGCAATTTAGCATGTCTAACCCATATAACCTACGCATCTCTGGATACTATAGGTGATTTAGCATGGTAAATCTACCTAACCTGCATATCTTTGGACTGTGGGTGGAAGCCGGAGCACCCGGAGGAAATCCACGCAGGGAGGGGGAGAATGTGCGAACTCCACACCGATGGTTGCCCGAGGGTGGAATTGAACTATGAAATAGCGCTGCTAACCACGGAGCCACTGTGCCACACCAAATTGCCAAGGAAGCCAAATAGATATGCTGCAACTAGTGAGTAATTTACATGAAAAGATTTGCTAAACTTGCCTTCTCACCAACAACAACTTTGTATTAAGCTTTGAAACATTTAAGATTTAAAATATCTGACTTTATTCCAAATCCTTTTTAGTCGAACATCAAGGCTTTGGAAAGTGTGCACTTCCAGTAACGATGCATGTTTTAATCACTGACAACAGAATAGTTTGAAACGTAATTCCTCCCATTGGAGAGATGGTTGCAGCTGATTCATATTCATACAAGGACACCATGCAAAAAGCATTATTTGGGAAGGTGGTGAGTTGGAGAAATGTAATCCATATTTATCCACAAGCTCTGCTAGTGGGATTCTCTTTATTCTCTTTGCAGAAGCCTTCATCTGGGGGCTGTGATAAGTGAATCTTGCTGATGATGTGGAGTGGCTTAAAAGCAACAATTATCCATGTAAATGCTGTACGTTTTTCATTGGATTTAATATGATTAAGTATTCCAGATATGTTAGCATTATTTTCCACTCAAAGTGTGGTTATAAGATGTATTGTGTACAGGGATTTGGTTTTTTCAAACATTTCCATGGAAGAAGTTGGATAGAGTCCACAACTATCAATGCAATTGTACCCCTTCCTTTAGTCAGGTGGAACCTTATAGTTTCATGAGGCCAACTACATAATTGATCCACGCTGCCCTGCAGGAAGGACACAGGAACTCCTTTGGTTTTCCTCGTACCTTCTCCCTTATTGTTGTGTTTATATTTGGCATCACCAGGAGTAAGCTTGTTCCTACATCCAGTCCATTCAATGGCACTAAACATTACTGAGCCTGACTCTGTTTATCCATGTGTTCTTATTCCTAACCATGTTAAACTATTTAAACTGTATGGACAAGGTTAACCTACAAATTTGTGTCTTTAGGTTTTCAGAAGTGTCATTTACAGCAGCAGATCTCCCCCGTCATTGTTAATACGAGGCCAGAGACCAGAAGATAGTCAGCTGATCGGCAAAGCCTATTTCAATCCACTCTGACCTTGGTGAATATTAGTCTGATGGATTAGATTTTGTTTTGATCATGGGAACATAATGTCTAGCATGAATCATTAAAATCTTGAGTTATATGTTACAGTTGAATGCAATGCAGACAACAAACCAAAAACCCAACTTGGCACTGAGCCTAGTTAGATTCTATCATCAACAAGCGACTGAAACCCCAGTCTCGTATATGGTTGTCTGTTTCATTATCTTTACATTCCCTTTGGTCCATTTATGACATAAATTAACTCCTTTAAAACTACGGGTTTACCTTGTATAAGTGTTGTTCTGAGGAGCCTATTTCATATGTGTGATATGTAAATAAATTCAACACTCGACAATATTTCCCCCTCATGTCCTCGAGTGTTGACCCACATGTAAACCACTGATGTGGGCGGTACAGAAAAGTTTCTCCAATGCGCTGGACAGACTATACACCATTGTTACACAGTCTTTGCTAATTACCACAATTTGCACTCGGCACAGAGTGGAGCTGGAGGAACACTGCAGGTCAGGCAGCATTCGAGGAGTAGGAGACTCAATGTTTCAGGTCTAGACCCTCAATTTGCATTCACCTAAAAAGATGAGACAAGCACCTACATATTTAACATTTGAACATTAATGTAAATAAATGTTTCTGGAACAGTATTGACATCATGACTCATCAGAATCCCAAAGTACATTGTGGGCGAATTAAACTTTGATTTCCAGTACCTGTCCTTTCTAAAAAAAGGGTTACTGAGGATGTGAATTCAGTATCTGTGGGCCCACAGAATGTTATATGTTAAGAGATGGAGAGAAACTGGAAGCAGAAGATGATCAATAAAGAGATAATAAGAAGCTGACTGCCACACCTTGTCAACAGCAAGCCATCTCCTGCAGACCTGTTTTTCTCACACTTACAGAAGACTTGCAAAAGAAGTCTTAGGAAGATGAAGTGGTTTGTGTGGGGGTTTGTCCCGAGCAGGCCTGTGATGTGGGACTCTCTGCTCTGTGGCCTTTATCTGGAGATGCACACTGAGACAAATATCAACAGGATCTGGAGGAACATCAACTTGGTGAAGGACACTCTTTGGTCTGTCCGAAACTTGTTGGCCTTCCAGAACAAGGAATTAATTCCGAATGAGTGTTGCAGACAGGCACATCCCAAAGTCCAGGACAATGTGCTGAGGGGCACACTTAAGCTTGGGGCAGCTGTTGTCAAGGTACACTGGGGAAGGACCACTGTCTGAGGTCTTCCTGTTGAAGTTAATTGGAGGCCTGTTCAGTTATTGGATCCTTCTAGTGTCTCCAATATATGTAAATATTAGTACTGTATGTAAGAGTGGCTTTTGGTTTTTTGGATAGAGGCAAAGTCTAATGTTTTATTTATTTACTTGATAAGCAACTGTACAGAACCAAACTGCTTTTGTAACAATGTATGTATACAAAAGATTTTTTATGAATAAAGTATATTTTTGAATAAATGAAAGGCTATAAACTGACAGTAACTGCTGGATTGTGTGTGTTAATGACCTGGCTCAGCAGTGTGTTGTGAAGATCATGATTTGAGAACAGCTATTAAATAAACTGACACTGCATGTAAAGAAAGTGGAAAGTCTCTGACAGCTGACCGTCACCTCTGAAAGGAACCAAGGCAAAAGAATTTCAATCCAGCTGCAAAGCAAGAATCTCAGGCAAACATTTGAGCAGTGTTGAACAAAGGAAAGCCACAGAAAATGCTGATCAACAAAAAAGACTAGCAAATCTGGTGGTATCCATGCAGAGTGCAATCATTGTTTCAGATCAATGACCTTTTGTCAGAACTTCTGCTCAATCTTTCATCAGGTCACTGATTTAGAAATTTAACCCTCTAATGTTCTCTATGGATGCTGCCAGATCTCTTTTTACATTGTTGTAGATTACCAACGTCTGCAGCATTTTTGTTTCTATAAAGCTAATTGAAAGAGGAAGCAAAGTTACTGTGAATAATTACTTGATCTACAGTCTTCACTGAATTTGTAAGGTTTAGCTAAAAGTTAAACCTACAGTAATAAAATGCACATGACATTTGACATTGTAGTTGCATCATAGTTTCATCTAATGTGGCCTTCTGTGAATGAGGGCTTATAGCATGATGGTAGTATGTTTGATTCCAGCTCAAAAAGTTGTGTGTTCAAATCATGTCAGGTTCGTGGTGTTTGATGACAGCTCAACTGCCTGAATCTTACCTCAGAACAATTCTAATTTCTGGGGATGCTGGTTGATCACAGCCCCTTTTAAGGGTGGCTTATTGATTATCACTGCTGCCTCACAGTGCTAAGGACCCAAGTTCAATTCTGGCCTCAGGGACTTGTCTGTCTAGAGTTTGCACATTCTGCCCATATCTGTGTGGGTTTCCTCCCACAATCCAAAGATGTGCAGGTTAGGTGGCTTGGCCGTGCTAAATTTCTCACAGAGTCCGGGGTGTCCAGGCTAAGTGGGTTAGCTATTAGGAAATGCAGGGTTATGGGGAGAGGGGTCGATCTGGGTGGGACACACGTCGGAGGGTCAGTGTGAACTCGATGGGCTGAATGGCCTGGTTCCACACTGTAGGCATTCAATGATTGAAGCTTGATTTAACCTGCAGCCAGGCAAGCTGAGAGTTGGGTCTTCTCCAGCTTGAGAAGGACATATATTTGATTTTAAAGTATTTTCTCTGTCAAGAACAAATGTTACAAATGAACAACTGGCTTCATATAACATCCCTAACCTGCTCATCTTTGGACTGTGGGAGGAAACCCACACAGACATGGGCAGAATGTGCTAACTCTAGACAGATAAGTCCCCGAGGCTGGAAGTGACATGCCATTAGCTGTGCCTTCAAGTAAGGCATTACTTTATGCAATACTCCCTAACATACCACCTGATTCATGCATCCTTGCTGGAATTTACACTGGCTTTAAACTAAGAGACAATGCCTCATCATAGACTTTAATCCCCCACATATCTCCATTAAAGAAAGACTGTGTGATGGCCAAATACAAATTGCCAAGCAATAATATGTGCCTGAGTTAGTAGGAACTGCTGATGCTGGAGAATCTGAGTTAACACAGTGTGAAGCTGGGTGAACGCAGCAGGCCAAGCAGCATCAGAGGAGCAGGAAAGTTTGACATTTCAGGTCAAGACCCTTCTTCAGAAAAATGAAGAAGGGCCCCGACTAGAAACGTCAAACTTTCCTGCTCCTCTGATAATAATATGTGCCTGATGTGTTTAGCTATTCCGCCAGATATAATTCCTATGTGGCTTTCTAATAAATGCATCTGAAAGCAGGACAGTGTATCACTTCCTCTTGAGGGTTTTGTTAACCTTTAGGTTAAAAAGAAACAGCTCTGAAGTCAACTTTGCTTTGAACAAATAGGTTTGCTAGTAGGTAGCCATATAAGTCTGTAAAAAAAAACATTTTAGTAACTGTTGAAGTGTAATCTGTTTCATCATTTTGGGTTTTTCCCTTTTAAAATGTCAACAATATTTTGGTTTCTGGTCAAGATCAACATTGTTGAAAATAGATACACTGTGGTCTGTCTAGCCAGATGATATTGGCCTTCAAAACTTTGAAAACTAGCTCCTAGCCCCGGTTACTGCCTTGTTGCATTCCGCTCGGTTTTAATGCGTACACACTGCTGTACACATTTTTGACACATTTGACAAACATTTCAAGATATACTTCAGATAGCACTTGGTTTTACTTGGGCACATACAAAGCAGGAGTTTCTGCAATTAGTAGGTAAGTATGCTGGTGCAGTGTCTCAGTGGTTAGCACTGCTGCCTCACAGTACCAGCGACGTGGGTTTGATTCCAGCTTCAGGAGGCTATCTGTGTGGAGTTTGTGCGTTCTCCCCATGTCGCCCTGTGTGCTCTTGTTTCCTCCCACAGTCCAAAGATGTGCAGGGTGGCTTGCCCATACGGAATGCAGGGTGCGGTGGGGGGAAACATCTGGGTGGGATGCTCTTCAAAGGGTCAGTATGGACAAGATGGGTTGAATGCCCTGCTTCCCCATTGTAGGGATTCCATGATTCTGTTTCCCCAAGTCAAATTGAGGGGTCACCATTTTGTGTTATTTATGTTAACTTTAACAATGCTGGATTGTCTTAATTGCATATAGATAACAGCCCCTAATAAGAGCCATTACCCCAGATACATTATCATGGAAGGACTATGGGTGATACCAAGACTCGTGAGATGTCAGAGGTAGTAGGAACTGTCAATGCTGGAGAATCTGAGATAACAAGGTGTAGAGCTGGATGAACACAGCAGGACAAGCAGCATCAGAGGAGCAGGAAAGCTGATGTTTCGGGCCAGTCATTTCTAAAAAAGGGTCTCGGCCCGAAATGTCAGCTTTCCTGCTTCTCTGGTGCTGCTTGGCTTGCTGTGTTCATTCAGCTCTACACCTTGTTAGATCATGAGACCTCATCTACTTATTGAACCACAGTTAGTTTCACTTTCCACAGCATTCTGTTATTTACATCCCAACCCATCCAGTTTGTACAGTAAAATATATTATTGCCAATAAGGCAAAATTCATGTTTAATTGCTAGCATTATTGTGTGGGATAATATTGCTATAGTCAGCACTGAACTGTAGCAATAGTGGAACCCATAATGAGGATGATATTGACATATTATCACATTCTTTGTTCCACAGTAATTGGGGCAAACTGGCGAACAAGTAGAGGAGCGGGGATGTTATGGATCTGATTGAAAGTGCATGACAAGGATCAATGTTTTTTTTTCTCACCTATTTTACAGACCACCAATGAAAACTGTACTTCTCTAGGAAACGGACATCAGTGTAAGTTCAACATTCTTAATTAATAGAAGCCAAGCCTTTCATTATAAAAACAGTACTCCCCTTCAGAATAACTGCTTCTAGATAATATGATGACACCTGATTGAAAACAGGCTTCCAAAGGATCAGTCTATGCGCTGTTTTTGTTTTCAGTTATTCATAATATCGACATTTGTGAGGCAAAGCTGTCTCCTTAATGAGGTTCAGGAACAATGTAATTGATTGCACAACTGATGCATTATACAAAGCAGTTTGAACCATATTCCCAAGTTTCTATGTACAAGAGGTCACTTACACACAATGGGAACATGTGAGCATAATAAGAGCTCATTCGTTTAAGTAACCAAGAGCTAATTGTTGTGAGCAGTCACAGGAGTCTCCTTTCTCCAGAATCTAATGGTTGTGTCTTTCTTACAACAGCACTGGCTTGACGTCAGACAGGTTCACAATTATAATAATACAAGTTCTTCACTGACTGAAACTCTTGTCTCATTTTGTTTACGCAAAATTAGCCGTTCGACATAAATCAAGATGATACGTATCAGCATAGTTTATTTTTTAATTTGTTTTTTGTTTTATTTTTTCGGTTGCGGAATGTAGGTGTTGATGGCTGAGCCAGCCTTTATTGCCTGTCCCTAGTTGCCCCTTGAGAAGGTGATAGTGAGCTGCCTTCTTGAACTGCTGCAGTGCACTTGCTGTGGGTTGACCCACAATTGCATTCCACAGATCAATGTAACATATACCGCCAGAAATAGTACTAACTACAACAGAAAGTGGTTCAGTTGCTTGCTTGGTACTTTTTCATTGCTGAGGTGACACCATACAGTTGATTTTTGGTGAATGATAGCTCAAGCTAGATTGAATTGTGGAAGCTGATTGCAAGTTTTCTTCCATCTTGTAAGGAAGCACCATTGGTGAATTTGAGACCTATCTTTACTGGAATATCTTATAAGTAGAAGTTTATCACGAGGACAACCATACATGAAGCTGAATCCTGTAACTCTATGGCATGGTGCATTGGAGGCCCAACCTTTGTACCAGAGTTCTGGGAAAAATAGACAAGAAGGATGTCACTTTTGGTTTCTGTTCCCTGAAGGCAGTGACTTGGTCTGCAATCCAGTCACTTTGATTGCCAGTTCTTCATACATGTACCCAATGACTATGACAGCTCCTACATTTCAACAGTAAATTGATTGCCACCGGCCCCAAAAATACTTTTCCAGCAAATGATTAATAATACAAATCCTACTGCAGTATCCTCTTTCCCAGCAAATTCTGGGGATGCTGAAATCAATTGTAGTATTCCCATGTTGTCTCAGCTGGGATGCACAGACCTTCCTTATTTACAAGCCCTACAGTGCGATATTACACTGGATTAACACACCCACATATTTCAGGCATTCTAGAAATCAGTATAGGCTCTATGCAGTCTCCAATCCAATAACACATTTCATACCATGAGTTCTGAGGAAGGGTCGCTGGACATGAAACATTAACTCTGTTTTTTCCTTCACAGATGCTGCCAGACCTGCTGAGCTTTTCCAACAACTTTGTTTTCATACCATGATTACAGGTCATCACTTCTTTAGCAACGGTAGATTTGAAGAATGAACAAATCAGAACGTACTACAAAAATTAGAGTTGGAGAATTACGTCCACAACAGTTGCTAATTCCACCTATTTCTTTCAGCCTGTGTGTACACTTCGAACATGAAGAGGCAGTCACTTAGGAATATAAGAGAGGGTAAACCAGCCAGCATTCCCCACAGTTATAAAATCAGGGATAACCCATTTCAAACATCAGCTGTTTTTTTTTCTCTCCTGGATGGATCTGCATCTTTGGATATCTCTTGCTGTAAATGCAGAGATGGATAGAATCCCAGTAAGCAAAGAGCTAAAAAGGTTGGCTGGGACAGGTGGGAAAGTGGAATTGTGCTTACAATGAAATCAGTCATCAATTTATGAAATGACTAGGCAAGCTCGAGATTTTTGACCCTTTCTTTTGGACACATTTAGAAATGTTGTTTTAAATTTGTCTTCTTAATTTCCAAAAAGCAAGTTTAACCCAAAAATTCATAATGAGTCAACTTTACTTTTGATTTTTTTTATACAAAGCTGAATACTGCTTTTGAATGTTATAAACAAGTAATCTTCAGTCAGGAGTCCCAAAGCCCAAATTTAATGGTTACAGTTTAACCTGTCAATACATATAATCATGAAAAATGGTTTTGGAAAAGACACCAGTACTTAAAGAGCTCAACTTTTGGAATAAAACTGACAAGTATCCAGAAAAAGGTGTTACAGAGATAGTAGGACATGCAGATGCTGGAGAATCTGAAATAACAAGGCGTAGAACTAGATGAACACAGCAGGCCAAGCAGCATCAGAGGAGCAGGAAAGCTGATGTTTCGGGTGGAGACCCTTCTTTAGAAATGGTGGAGGGAAAGGGGATTATGAAATAAATAGGGAGAGAGGGGGAGGCGGATAGAAGATGGATAGAAGAGAAGATAGGTGGAGAGGAGACAGACAGGTCAAAGAGGTGGGGTTGGAGCCAGAAGGGTGAATGTAGGTGGGTAGTAAGGGAGGGGATCGGTCAGTCCAGGGAGGATGGACAGGTCAAGGGGGTGGGATGAGGTTAGTAGGTAGGAGATTGGGATGGGGCTTGAGATGGGAGGAGTGTATAGGTGGGAGGAAGGGCAGGTTAGGGAGGCAGGGACAAGCTGGGCTGGTTCTGGGATGCAGTGGAGGGACGGGAGATTTTGAAGCTTGTGAAATCCACATTGATAGCATTGGGCTGCAGGGTTCCCAAGAGAAATATGAAGTGCTGTTCCTGCAACCTTCGGCTGGCATCATTATGGAACTGCAGGAGTCCCAGGATGGACATGTCATCTGCAGGATGGGAGGGTGAGTTGGAATAGTTTGCGACTGTGGGGTGCAATTGTTTGTCATAAACCAAGTGTAGGTGTTCTGCAAAGTGGTCCCCAAGCCTCCATTTGGTTTCCCCAATGTAGAGGAGGCCACAACGGGTACAGCAGATGCAGTATACCACATTAGCAGGTGTGCAGGTGAACATCTGCTTGATGTGGAATGTCTTTTAGGGCCTGGGTTGGGGTGTAGGGGGAGGTGTAGGGGCAGGTGTAGCATTTCCTGCAGTTGCAGGGGAAAGCGCCAGGTGTGGTGAGACTGGAGGGGAGTGTAAGCGGACAAGGGAGTCATGGAGAAAGAGGTCCTTCCAGAAAGCAGATAAGGGTGTGGATGGAAAAATATCTTTTGTGTTGGGGTCAGATTGCAGATGGCGGAAGTGTTGGAGGATGGTGCATTGGATTCGGAGGTTGGTGGGGTGGTACGTGAGGACGAGGGGGATTCTGTTTTGGTTATTATGCGGGGGGGGATGTGAGGGATGAGTCGCTCAAAATGTGAGAGACATGGTCGAGGGCCTTTTCGACCACTGTGGAGGGCATCTGGGATTGCTGGGAATGGAATGCCTCATCCTGGGAGCACATGCGATGGAGGCGAAGGAATTGGGAATAGGGGATGGCCTATTTGCAGGAAGGTAGGTGAGAGGAGGTGTATTCTAGTTGGCTGTGTGAGTCAGTAGGCTTGACATGGATGTCAGTTTTCAGGCAGACGTCAGAGATGGAAATAGAGAGGTGCAGGAGGGAGAGAGAGTTATCAGACATGGTCCAGGTGAACTTAAGGTTGGGGTGGAAGGTGTTAATGAAGTGGATGAATGGTTTGAGATCCTTGTGGGAGCATGAGGTGGCGCCGATACAGTCATCAATGTAACGAAGAAAGAGGTGGGGTTTAGGGCCAGTGTAGGCACGGAAGAGGGAATATTCCACGTATCCTATAAAGAGGCAGGCATAGCTTGGGCCCATACAGGTACCCATGGCCATCCCCTTTGTCTGTAGGAAGTGGGAGGAATTGAAGAAGAAGTTGTTAAAGGTGAGGATGGGTTCAGCTAAGCGGATGAGGTTGTCAGTGGAGGGGGACTGGTCGGGCCTGTGGGACAGGAAGAAGCGGAGGGCCTTTAGGCCATCTGTATGGGAAATGCAGGTGTACAGGGACTGGACACCCATGGTAAATATGAGGTGTTGGGGACCAGGGAATCGGAAGTTTTGGAGGAGGTGGAGAGCATGGATGGTGTCACGGATATAGGTGAGGAGTTGCTGGAATAAGGGGGAGAAAATGGAGTCAAGATAGGTGGAGATAAATTTGGTGGGGCAGGAGCAGGCAGAGACAATGGGTTGACCAGGGCAGTAGGTTTGTGGATTTTGGGAAGGAGGTAGAAACGGGCCGTGCGGGGTTGGGGAACGATGAGATTGGAGGCTGTGGGTGGGAGGTCATCGGAGGTGATGAAGTTGTGGATGTGGACTTCACAAGCTTCAAAATCTCCTCTCCCCCGACTGCATCCCTAAACCAGCCCAGCTTGTCCCTGCTTCCCTAACCTGTCCCTCCTCCCACCCATTCACTTCTCCCACCTCAAGCCCCACTCCCATCTCCTACCTACCAACCTCATCCTGGCTCCTTGACCTGTCTATCCTCCCTGGAAGGACCTATCCCCTCCCTAATTCCCAACCTTTACTGACTCCATCCCAGTCTCATTGACCTGTCGGTCTCCTCTCACCCTATCTTCTCCTTTATCCATCTTCTATCTGCCTCCCCCTCTCTCCCTATTTATTTCAGAAACCCCTTCCCCTCCCCCATTTCTGAAGAAGGCTCCAGACCCGAATCATCAGCTTTCCTGCTCCTCACTCAGATGCTGCTCGGCCTTCTGTGTTTATCCAGCTCTACACCTTGTTATCTAAGTATCCAGAATTTTTTTTTCTAAAAATAAGTAGGAACCTTTATGTTTGAAAGTAATGGTAAACTTTGTACTTGACCTAAAATAAAACAGGAAATGTGCAAGTGCAGTGGTTCATTAGCATCTGAAATGACTCATGATGGGCCAAAGTTTTGAGAAGTGCTCTTTACCAAACTGAGCTCCCATGAACTAAAAAAAGTTAACCATCTTATAATTTCTTGCAAATTTTGACAGATCACTTCAAGTATTTTCCGGCTTTATTTCAGATTTTCAGTTTTTGGCTTTTCTTAAGGTGGATCACTTTGTCAACGTAATCAGTCACAATGATGAGCCAGCTATCAACAGCAGAACAGTGCGAGTTTCTTCAATATACTGATCCACCAACCTGCTATGCCTTTGTTAATTCCTAATTAGTGCATCTAAGTTGCTTCTGCAGTAAAGATTGAACTCGGAAAGACTTGAATCTTTCATAAACCCTGATGGCCGACAGCGCTGCACAGATAGTGAAGTATAGGAGTCATTTCTGGGTTGTAAGAAAGTTTGCAACCCTTTGGACACAACAATTTCCCGTCTGCAGCTTTGAGGCAATGCGTTCATTTTATCGGTGTTTGTTGAGAAATAGATACGAAGCAGGCCGATTCAATGGTTAATATACTTTGGCACACTGAAATACCGACTCAGCAATGCTTCACTCACTTGATGTGTTGTTGCTGGTCTCTCACAGCTCTGCATGACATTTGAGGTTTATCTACTCATTGCATGACCTATTTGAATTGAAATATTCACTTTTAAACATCCTTGATATTTCAACCCACGAGTTCTTGTGACAAGTTGGATAAACAATAACATTTTGCAGTACTTTAACACCTGAAATTCCCCACCATGAGGATGTTTAGCGTATTGGTGAAAACGGGAGGCTGGGAGAATGACTGACTGAGGAACACTGGGAATCCACATGTTAAGCAATTACTTGTTATTTTGTGGGAGTAGGGACCACAACAAGGACGACATTTGTCACTCATCTCAAATTGCCCTTGAACTGAATGGCATGCAGGGCCATTTCAGACAGCAGTTAAGAATCAATGACACCTGGACCTAGTATCATGCATAGGCCAGAGCAGTTAAAAGTAACAGACTTCCTACCCTAGAAGACATTATTGAACTTCTTAACTTGCAAATATCTAAAATGGTTTCTTAGACACTAAGATTATATTTATGTTCCTGATTTATTAAATTAATTTCAATTTCAATAGATACCTAGGTTGGAATTGTCCTCTGAGAATGCACCTAGGCGTCTCAATTACTTGTTCGGTGACATTATCACCGTGTGATCATCTTCTGTTGAATGGAGTAACACCCGTAGACTTAGCCCACGCAGTTTATCTGCTACTGAGGGCAAATACTGTTTTGAGTGTTGCTCTCTAGGAGATGTAGTTCAGAGTAGAGCCTTTTCTCGGCCTAGAAAATTGTAGATTTGAACAGGGAATAGCCCACTCAGTCATACATTAGTCATTTATTGGAAACTGCAACTTCAGCATATAGCAATATTTCTGCCTGAGCTCTCAGCACGAATACAATGTAATCATCATGTTATCGCAGTTTGTGGGAGTTCTTGTCACAGAGTCATACAGTCATACAGCATGGGAGTAGACCCTGTGGTCCAACCAGTCCACACTGACCACATTCCCACGTTAAACTAGTCCCCACCTGCCTGCACTTGCCCCAAACCCCTCCAAACCTTTCCTGTTCAAGTACTTCTCCAAATGCCTTTTAGATGTTGTAACTATCCCTGCATCCAATATTTCTTTTCTGGCATTTCGTTCCACACACAAACCATTCTCTGTGTAAAAAAACGTTCCTCCTCATGCCTGTTTTATACTTCTCTAAGCATATCCAAAAAATATGCCCCTAGTTTTGAAATCTCCCAGTTTAGGGAAATTGGTCGCATGGTGGCTCAGCGGTTAACACTGCTGCCTCACAGCGCCATAGACCCATGTTAGATTCCACCCTCAGATGACTGTCTGTGTGGAGTTTGCATGTTCTCCCCATGTCTGTGTGGGTTTCCTCCGGGTGCTCCGGTTTCCTCTCACAATCCAAAGATGTTCAGGCTAGGTGGATTTGCCATGCTAAATTGCCAAAAGTGTACGGGGATGTTTAGGTGAGGGGGATAGGTCTGGATGGGATGTTCTAAGGGTCAGTGTAGACTTGTTGGGCCAAAGGGCCTGTTTCCACACTGTAGGGATTCTAAAATACTTGCCTATGACACTTATGATTTTATAAACCCCAATAAGGTCGCCCCTCTACTTCCTACACTTAGTGAAAAAAGCCCCAGTCTCTCCAGTGTATTTTTATATCTCAAACCCTCCATTCCCAGCGATCCTGGTAAGTCTTTTCTGAACCTTCCCCAGTTTAATAACTTCCTATGACAAGGTGACCAGAACTGCATTCAGCACTCCAGGAGTGGCCTCACTAACATCCTCTGCAATCTCAAGATCAAAGCTTGTTCGAACAGCACTCCATTAATACCTTAAATGTTCACTCGCCCTCTCAGATGCTTGTGCATGAATACAGTGGGATGTACCATCTGCAGATTGTAATGTGGCAACCAAACAAACCTTATTTAGTGACACATTCCAAACCCACATCTTGTAACAACTGGAAGGACAAGTGCAGCAGTGACTACCGCCCCTAAAATTTCTTCCAAATCTTACATCATCCTGGCTTGGAATTATACTGCTATTGTTGCGTAGAACATTCTGAAACTTTTTCACACTTTTAATAGACATAAATAGACTCCAGAGATTCAAGAAAGATGATTTACCGCCACATTTTGAGGCCAATTATGGATGGATAGCAAGTGCTGGAATAGTCAGTGAAGTACGTATCCAAGGGACAAATAAAATTAAAGTACTTTATCTCGCTCTAAGGTCACAAAAATTGCTCATATAAATGCAATAATAGAAGAGTATCTTAGTTTCTTGTTTAAACTCTTTGGCTTTTATTTTAAAATGATGTTGCATTTCACAGCACAAAGTATGACAATGAACACAGTAGGCACTTTATGGTAAAAGTGTATTTAAGGGTAACAAATGAAATATCTTATTTATTATAAAAAAACATACTGTTCTCTGATAATAGACTTAACACAACATGCTTTTCAAAATATAGACCTATGACAACGACATTGTGACAAAATTTTCAAAACATAACATTTGTTGCAGGTGGTAATATTTAAGCAGAGAGGTAGCATGATATGAATTGAGGTAAGGTCAAAAATGGTGACTGATCTTGCCGTACTTTGGTGTTCATGCATCCTACAAAGTTAAATAAAGTATACACTCTATAATGTTTAGCCATCTGATCTCCCCACACATTTGCAAGTTGCATCCAATCTTGCCATTTTAAAAGAACCAACTGCATGAAAGCATCATGAAATTATGCTGTGGAGACATTTCTGTAAGTCTACCATTCTTGACAATTGGTCATGGTTGACAGTTGGCTCAGTGATTAGCACTCGGTGCTGTTTCTTAATACCTGAGACTGAGGTTTGATTCTTTCCTTGGTAAATTTTCTATGTGGAGTCTGCACATTCTCCATGTGTCTACGCGGATTTCCTTGGGTGCTCTGGTTTCCTCCCACAGTCCGAAGATGTGCAGGTTGGGGGATTGGCAATGCTAAATTACCCAAAGTATCCAGGGATGGGCAGGCTAGATGGATTAGCCATGGGATTTACAAGGATATGGTAGAGGGGGTGGGTCTACGTGGGAGATTAGGTGTTGACTTGATGGGCTGAATGGCCTGTTTCCATGGTGAGGGGATTCTATGATTCATGTTAAAAGATTGTCTTGTGTTCTGAATGGCTGTATATTGATGTAGCTATCAGGTTAGTGAAAAGATGTGCGGGAGTTGCATTGTGCACTTACCTCACTCATTACAGTTTGCTACAAGATCAAAAACAGAAGTTGCTGGAAAAGCTCAGCAGGTCTGGCAGCATCTGTGAAGAATAAATCAGAGTTAACATTTAGAGCCCAGGACCCTTCCTCAGAAGTGAAATGTAAACTCTGATTTTTTTCTCCACAGATGTTGCCAGACCTGCTGAACTTTTCCAGCAACTTCTGTTTCTGTTCCTGATTTACAGCATCCGCAGTTCTTTCTGTTTTTACCTCACCCCAAGATGTTTTTTTAAAGCTATTCCTTATGCTGTCTTCCAGCTATTTTCGGTCCTTAATGTCTCATTTGGATAGGTCAGGCTTCCATGATAGATCATTATTTCATCTGCCTGTTATTTAAATCTGTCTTCACTTTGTGTATTTGTGCTCACTGACTCAGTGCATTGCTGCTGCTCACTTCATTTACCAGCAATTTGAAGGGAGTTCTACAAACTGATGAAATTGCCTCCCAAGTTGGCCATTAAATGTCTCCTCTTCCACAAGATTAATGAATCCTCTGCAATATGTGCACAGTAAACTATTCTAGTGTGTTTTTACCACTACTGCTCAAGGAGGAAGTTTTATTACCAGTGGGGGGGAAAAAAATTAAGTTTCATATATATAGTGTATTTCGAGAGTCATCATTTACACGAATGATTTTATTTTTGCCACATGTTACTCACTGTGGAATGCTGATATTTTTATAGATATCTTTCAGTGATGCAGACTCACTTGCTTACTCACCCCATTCATATAGGTAGGCTGTCACAGACAATGTCACCGATAAAATGCAGATAAAAAGCACTCAAGCTGCAGAACTGAGTACCATGGGCTGAGAAACAGTAGCTTGAACAACTCATGGAATTCAGTTCTCACAGCTGGGGGCTGAAGTCTTCCCTTTGACAATCAGATCCGTACCATGTGCAGTCTACTATCATTATGGTAGCTCAGTGGTTAGCACTGCTGCCTCACACTGCCAAGGAGCTGGTTTCTATTCCAACCCTCGGGCAAATGCTCTGTTTGAAGTTTGCACATTCTTCCTGCATGGGTTTCCTGTGAGTGCTCTGGTTTCCTCCCATGGTCCAAAGATGTGCAAGTGAGGTGGTCTGGGGATGCTGAATTGCCCCATAGTCTCCAGTGATGTGCTCAGATGGAGCCATGGGGAATACAAGGTTTCAGAGGAGGGAGGATGAGGCTGGGTGAAACGCTCTTCGGGGGGTCAGCATGAACCTGATGGGCTGAATGGCCTGCTTCCACAGTGTAGGGATTCTATCAAAAAGAGTCCTCTCTTTTCCTTGTTTAAACTCCAAAATAATTACAAAAGTTTTTGTTTTAATTGTCATAGCTGTAGAAAAATGGGTTGAACAGAATATACGGGATTGCTTAACCGGATCTCCATTTTGCAAGGTCAGCTAATTAACTTGTTACCTGTGAATAAATAGGTACAAATACATGGAATGTATTGACTGCAGGAGCGGGATGTTTGCTACTGCAATTATTCTTGGAGTCAACTTCTTTTCATTTGAAGTATAGGCGCATGAAGTGAATATGTGTGTGTGTGTGTGTAGCAGAGCCTCCACAGCAGCAGATGACAAAAGTGAGGGAAGGCAGCAAGCAGGACAGCTCAAGGTATAGAACAGACCTTTCCTGGAGACAAGGCTGTCTTTGGGGGATGGAATCCTGGATGGCAGATGGATCACGCAGGCAAAAGATTTCCTCAACCAAATGTAAACTGCAGGCTCAAATCCCTGTAAATACTGCATTATATTTGCAGTGACTTGATGTCAAAGGGATAAATTGTGATCTTTGGGTTGTCCATGTGTTCACATTTCATATCGCAGATGTGAAAATCTACTTTTATCTCAAAAGAGGACTGAAGGATTTGAATTCTCCAGGGAAAGAGACTGCCTTCGATGAGATGGTCCACCTTATGCAGCAAAGAAGAATGTTGAACAGAGAAGTATTTGCTTCTTAGAACAGTTGTTCAGAAGGTCTGGAATAGGGGTTGCTCAGTGATTGAACACAATTCCCCATGTCTAGGTGCGTCAGCAAGTACTAAGATGTTTAGAGCTCTCGGAAAATAGCAAAGCTGAAAGTAACTGGTTTGGGCTGCTCAAATTATGATTACCGTATTTACAACTTGGTGCAAACTTGCTGAATCAAAACTGGACAGCCAATATTTTTACAGTTTTTACATATGCTGCTACATTAAAACAGTCAACACACTTCAAATGGAAAGTACTGAAATGTCTGTAAAGTTCTTTGGGACACCCTACAGTCATTAATAGCGTCGTCTAGTTATGTATATTCTCTTAATGCTTATGTATTCTACAAATTTCAGTTGACTTTGCTGGAAAGTTGAAGTTCTTGAAATATGCCTTCAAATAAATCAAACAGGCAATGTCAGTTTGACTAGGACTTGTTGTGTACATCAGAGCAGCCTTTATAATATACTGTAACTACATATTTCACCTCTCAGATGTTGCACAGTTATCATTAGCTGTAATCCTATAGCTGTGATAAAATCTGTCACTTACATATCAAAAGAAAAGTGCTTGAATGCTACAAGGCTACACATCGATTAAGCATGTGTGATGTGCTAAGCTATTTAACCTTTGATTACAACTAGCAACACACGGTGTTTTGTTTTAGACAATGTGAAAAAAGTTTATGGGAAGATGTCTAGAAAAAACTATGTGCGAGCTGGGATAATAGGAGGTGATGGCCTAGTGGTATTATCACTGGGCTATTAATCTAGAGACCTAGATAATATTCTGGGGATCCTGTGTTCAAACGCCTGCCATGGAAGATGGTGGAATTTGAATTCAATAAAATATCTGGAATTCAGAGCCTAATGATGACTGTGAATCCATTGTTGATTGTTGGGAAAACCCATCTGGTTCACTGATATCTTTTAGGGAAGGAAACTGTCTTTCTTACTTAGTCTGGCCTACATGTGACTCCAGATCCATAACAATGTGGCTAACTCTTAACTGCCTTCTGGGCAATTAGGGATGGGCAATAAATGCTGCATAGTCAGTGACATCCTCATCCTATTAATGAATAAAGGAAAACAAAGAAAAAAGATGGGATTGCCGTCATTTTGGAAGCCATTTTATATCTTCTTGGTAGAATCTGTAGTATTAGGGCCGTAATAGTTAATATTTGGGACCGTGTATCGCATAATGGTGGAAAAAGAACACATGACAGAGGCTTGAGGTTATCATGGTTTCATCAGGTAGATAGAATTCCGGAGGTGAGGAAGAGGAAGTTTAATCAGGATGGAGACAGAAGTCACACTGTAAAGTTGATGAACGTAACGTTAGGTCCTAAAAGCTACAAAATTCCTGAGCAAGAAGTTGTTACTCCAGCTGTCTTGGGGTTTTCTGAAACACTGCAGTAGCCTAGGACTGAAATATGACAGCAGGACAGTACATTGAAATGAGAGGCTGGAGTTGACAGAATGGAAGAGTTCTGCAAAGCAATCTGTGTTTGATCTCACCAATGGAGAGAATATTGCATTGGATAACAATTTGTTATGGAATAGCAAAGTCAGCAGAATTAGATTGAAAGAAATACATGTATATTGCTGTTCCACCCGGAAGATCTGCTTGGAGTCTTGGTCAGCGGGGTGGGAGGAGGTAAAGTGGTAAGTATTGGGTTCAACAATTGCATGGGAAAGTGTATTGGGATGGAGATGATGAAGAGGAGTTCACAATGACAGAGGAGTTGACAAGGTGTTGTGGAGAGAACAGCCCCTGCGATGTGCTGACGGAGGACTGGAGATGGTGGCGTCTAAATGTAATATTCATGTAAATGTCCTAAGTTGCTCGAGTATGTTGTTTCATTATGAAACACAAGAGCCAATTTAGTTAACATTTAAACTTAGAGCATTTGCAGTTCCAGTTCTATAATGCATTTAATCTGAAGGGATATTCGGAATACAATGATATGACTATATTCAAATCAAACAACATTGAATTCATTCAGAGTGAACAAGGCAACTTCCATAGGCAAGAAATACAACATGAAAAGTGACAAGTATCTGACAAGCTGCATCAAATAACTGGTGAACTGCATCAAGGAAAAAATTACTGAGCGTATATTGGCGCTATATTCAGATTGGTACCTACTTTAATTTTATGTAAAATAGATTAATTCTATACAAGGCAAGTAGTTATATTAATTTTTTTGCAGCGTAGTTGCAAGACACCACTTCTTTTTGTTTTTGGAACTGTAAACTGAAATGCAAATCGGTCTGTTATAATTGAAAAAGACAAGTTATGCAACTTGAAAAACAAATGCTACATTTATGTTGATTTTGGAAGCAATAGAGATAGAATTCAAGACTAAAAGGCACTGGGAGGCTTGAGCTAAGGAAAGTTTGCCCAGCGACAGCATTCTGGTTAGGTTGCAGAAAATTCTACAATAAAAGTTATATATGCCAACAGCAATGAACAGCGGAAAACCATCCAGATCTATGGGACAAAAAGCATCTCGGTCTTTTTCACTTTCCCTCTCTGGATTTCTGCGTCTCTCTGCCTGTCTCTATTCATGTGGGGTAAAACACTGAAATCCCAAGAGGCTTAAAAGATAGAATTCATTGAAGAAAAGATTGAAGTGCACCTTATCAAGTATTGAATCGAAGGATGATCATGACCCTACAGTGTCTCATCGTTGCAAAAATCAAAAGGACTGTGAGAAAAAAATAATTTTCCACTTTGTGGTTTGGACTTTTGATCTTTGAAATTATGTTTGCGTTGTCTATATTTTTTCCTTCCATAGTTTGTACTCAACCATTTGTCACGTAGACGCAATAGTCAAGAAGGCACAACAACACCTCTTCTTTCTCAGGCGGCTTAGGAAATGCAGCATGTCCGTAAGGACCCACACCAACTTTTATAGATGCACCAGAGAAAGCATTCTATCCATGTGCAACATGGCCTGGTAGGGCAACTGCTCTGCCCAGGGCCGTAAGAAACTTCAAAGGACGGTGTGCAAAGCCCAGACCATCACGGAAGCCAACCTCCCATCCATGGACTCCACTTACACTTCTTGTTGCCGCAGAAAGGCTGCCAACATCATCAAAGACCCCTGGTAATGCTCTCTTCCAACCTCCTCAGATACAAGATACAGAAGCTTGAACACATGCACCAACAGGCTCAGGAATGACTTCTTCCCTGCTGTACATTGCTAAATGGACCTCTCTAATTTCAATTAGTGTTTATCTTGCTCATGCTGATCTTGCTTTGAAACCATAACTTTGTATGCCTCACTTTGTCAAAGCACCCTATGATCTGTGTAATCCTTGCTATGATCTGCTTGCACTGCTCTCAAAATAAACCTTTTCACTGTACTTCGGTGCATGTGACAACAATAAATCAAATCAATTGAATCATAGTCGAGTGTGTGTGTTTGAGAGAGGTAACGAGGCACTTAACCCAAAATGTTATCGATGATTTTGCTCCATAGATGCTGAGCTTTTCCACCACTTTCAATTTTTCTTAGAGAGAAAGGGAGATTGGGGTTTTGAAGGGATGCAGTTGAAGATGTATAGCTTAAATCTTTTCTTTGCACTATTCTAGGTAAAGTTAAGTGTGCTAAAATAAGTTGGATTTTTAAAAAAATCTATAGCTGATGAAATCTATTTTGAATTGCTTTGGTTGTGAGTTGCTGTTGGTCCAGAACATCGGTTAGTTTGGTGGTCTCATTTAGATCTTACATATTTAAAAATTTTGTGGAACATTGGAGTATGATTATTTGTGCACTCTTCCAAGTCAGGTTGTGGCTCTGTCAAATGTATTTGCTGAAGTTCAATAATGCAATGCTTAAAACCGTGAGTTATTATAGCCATGTGCATCACTGATGTTAGGAACAAAGTGGTCAATACAGATATAATATGAGAACAAGTGTAAGAGGTGTACAGACAAATTGAAAAATGGAAACATAGAGAAGCTGAAAAAGACAGACAGAAATGGTTAGAAGGAGACAAATTTTGTTCTAGTTTTAAGATCATTTGCTTCTGTTCTGTGCTAAATGAAGTCTTTTAATGAATACTCAAATTATTGGGCAATATTATTGTGCAAATATCACTTGATCGCAAACTTTATCACATTTCAGTTTCTGCTATTTTAAAGTACTGTGAATTCCCTTTCTTTAAAAATAAGATTGATGTGCAGGATGAATGAGAATATCAGCCAAAAAAAATAATAATTGGCAACAAAAGCAGAATTTGCCGGAGAAGCTGAGCAAATCTGACAGCATCTGTGAAGAGAAATCGAAGTTAACATTTCAGGTCCAGTGACCATTCCTCAGCTCCCTTCTGAGAAACAGTTACTGGACCCAAAACATTAACTTTGATTTTCTCTTCACAGATGCTGCTAGACCTGCTGAGGTTTTTCAGCAACTTCTGTTTTTGTTTCTGGTTTATAGCATGTGCAGTTATATCAGTTTTTATTTAATAATTAGCAGTTCAATTCAAGAACTGGAGTATTCCAAATTCCTGTTGCCAAAATAAACCTCAGCAAGTAAGTATTTTCCAGAGATTTGCGATGTTCCATAAGCAACTCTCCAGTCTTTTGCCCTGACTTGTTACATTAATTATAGTAAAAGGACAATCTATTCATAAGACCTTGGAAATGAAAGTAGTTGTCCAAATCAAGCTCACAAAATGATTTGAGTGACTTGACTGATCATATATTTGCCAGTTTCAGATCAATGACTTTTTTTACAGAGATTTGGGTGATGAGATCATTTTTCTCCTGTTTACTCATTCCTCATTGTACCTATGAGCTGAATCAAAGTGAAACTAATTTTGATTTTTTTTGTGTTTAAGCAATCAAAATATTTAACTAGCATTTTTGCTTAATAGAGTCATAGAGTCACACAGCATGGAAACAGACCCTATGGCCCAACTTGTCAATACCAACCAGTTTTTCCAAACTAGCCCCATTTGCCTCCATTTGGCCCATATCCCTCTGAACCTTTCCTACTCATGTTCCTGTCCAAATGTCTTTTAATTGTTGTAACTGTACCTGTACCTATCACTCTCTCTGGAAGCTCATTCCAAAGACGCACTACCCTCTGCTCGAAAAAGTTGCCTCTCGGATCCCTTTTAGAATTTTTTCCCCTCTCACCTTAAACTTTTTTTCCTCTAGTTTTGAACTACCTTACCCTGGTAGTTGTTGTTCACCTTATCTGAACACATTGCTTTACCTGAATGCATTTAATAGACATGAATGGTGCAGTTAAATAAAAGGAGGTGGCTCTGCAACCCATAAAATATGCACATTGACAGAGCAACAACAAGTATAATTTAATTCAGTTAATTAAGGTACAATCCATGGGGCAATAAACACTGTGACTTTGCATTTCAGACTGAAGTAGATGAATTAGAAGGAAGTTGAAAGATTCTTTATGAGCTTGGCCCTCAATATTCCTGCTTCATATCATTGAATATATCACATGAAGCCAATCTGTTTAGCGAAAAAGTAAAATACAACTCAGAGGAAGTCAAGGTCAAACTTCCTTATTGTTTGTCAGGCAGTAACTCCATTAATATATCCAGTTGTGTCATCAAGGTCAACTGTCTTCAGACCCAAAAAGAAAGTTTTATTTATATGGGGTCAGATGAGTGCTTTGAGTTTAAAGTTTAATGTCATCATAGAATCCCTACAGTGTGGGAACAGGCCCTTTGGCTCAACAAGTCCACACTGACCCATGAAGCATCCCACCCAGATCCACCTAAACCCACCTAATCTACACATCTCTGAGCACTACAGGCATTTTAGCATGTCAATCCACTTAACCTGCACATCTTTGGAAGTGGGAGGAAAGCTATGCAGATACGGGGAGAATGTGCAAACTCCACACAGATAGTCACCTGAGGGTGGAATCAAACCCGGGTCCCTGGTGCTGCGATGCTGCAGTGCTAACCACTGTGCTGCCCCTAAAAGTATAGTCACGTTCATGATACAGGACAGATCTCCGCCATTGGGGAACTAGACAAAGAACAATTACATTTCAACCTTGAAAGATAATTTTGAGGGGTAGATTAGAATGTGAATGGTATTGAAGCAATAGGCTTAGGATACAACTTCAAAATAAACAGATTAAGAGGACAGGTAACTGGTTCAAACCACAAAAAGACAAATTGTCAGGAAAATTGTCTTCTGAAATAATGATCAACCAATAGAATAGATTTGCAGGCAAGAGTAGTAAATAAGACGAACGTTTCCCTTTGTGGACACAGTTGCAAACTGTGGCAAGTTTCCAAATGGATAAATTGTGATAATGGAATGGACCTACCTCCTCACTATCTGAACAGAATATCTATGACAGTACAGGGCATTTTTCAATGTTGTGGACTGACTGCCAATTCTGTAAATGGTGTATTCAGAATTTATAATTGAACAAAACGGTCGTCTCTTCTGCCCTGGTAACATCATCTAAATGGTTCAATTTGAGTCTCTCTCATTCTCTGTTAAGTTCTGCTTTAAGTCTAAACGTTATTACATAGTTAGTTAAGCGCAGCAGTTAAAACAAATTGGGATATAAAGTGTTCATCCAAAGCAATTTGAACCAGCTATTTAGATTTCCAGAAATACTTATTTTTCTCCAGTTGGTTTCAAGCAGCAAAGAACAGGTTTATTGTCTTGCATTTTAACCTTTCTTGTTTAGCAAATGGCACCCAGAGGTGAATCATAATTTGTTCTTTAGAAGAGGTGAGGCTTAGAGGCGACCAGTTTGGAACATGCAATATCCTAAGGGGCGTGAAAAGGGTGGATTGAAGGCAGCTGTGTGGCACAATAGCTCAGTGCTGCCTCACAGCACCAGGGACCCACGTTTGATTCCAGCTTTGGGTGACTGTCAGTGTGGAGTTTGGACATTCTCCCCGTGTCTGTGTGGGTTTCCTCCAGGTGCTCCGGTTTCCTCCCACAGTCCAAAGACGTGCAGGTTAGGTGGATTTGTCATGCTAAATTGTCTATAGTGTAGAGGGACGTACAGGACTAGGTGAGTTAGCATGAGAAATGGCAGGGAGGGAGGGTGGGATGCTCTTCAGACAGTCAGTGTGGACTCAGCTGAATAGCCTACTTCCACTCAGTAGGGATTCCATAGTATTCTTTTATGATTTAGTTGATGGATCGGTATCAAGGGGCACAATTTTAAGATGAAAGGCAAGAGGTTTAGAGGGATTTTGAGGATTTTTTTTCACTCAGAGAAAAGAGAAGGTCTGCCTGAGAGATTAGTTGAGGCAGGAGACAAAATAAACTTTTAAAATGTCTACTTGCTCGAGAACTTGTAACATTATAACATTCAAGGCCAAGTGTTATTATTGTAGGTTTAGGTCAGAGCAGACTTGATGGGCTGAAGGGTCTCTTCCTTACTGCATGATTCAAAGAATCCCTACAGTGTGGAACCAGGCCATTCAGCCCACCAAGTCCACACTGACCCTCTGAAGAGCATCCCACCCAGTCCCTCGCTGCTGCAACCCTGCATTTCCCATGGCTAACCCATCCAGCCTGCATACCCCTGGACACTATGAGCAATTTAGCACGGTTGATCACATAAACTGCACACCTTTGGACAGTGAGAGGAAACTGGAGCAGCCAGAGGAAACCCGTACAGACGTAGGGAGAAAGTGCAAACTCCATACAGACAGTCACTCACCCAAGGTTAGAAATGAGTCTGGGTCCCTGGTGCGGCGATGCAACAGTGCTAACAACTGAGCTGCCATGCTGCCCCAGAGAAGTGATTTGAGACGTAGCCTGTGCTCAAGAAACCAGAGTGACTACAGTGATTTGCATTTCTGATGAAGGGTCTAGGCCCGAAGTGTCAGCCTTCCTACTCCTGTGGTGCTCCTTGGCCCGTTGTGTTCATCCAGCTCTACACCTTGTTATCTTCCATTCTCCAGCATCGGCAGTCCCTACTATCTCATCTACATAGACTAGCTTATTTAGTATATTGACTAAAGGACAAATTCCTGAGAACTACAATAAAGCGATAATTTATGTGAACTGAGTGACAAATTAACAAGGCGCGTATGGGAGATGTGTTCTCCATGCAATTCAATTCAAGGATATTTCTCACTTCTCTGTAAGTGTAATGTATATATTTACTCTCCTCATGTGGGAATTTGTTTCATTTTGTCCTTGAAGTAAGATCATTAAATTCCTTGCAAAGCATGATCAAGCACTGGCAGGTGTTAACATTATGACTTGAGTGAAGGTAATGTGATTGTACAAGATGCTCAATGTTGTTAAGGCAACAAATACACTTGCTCAAATGAGAAATAAATTTGAAATCCTTTTGAAGCAACTTTATCCCAATGTGCAAGTAGAATTGTATAACTGTCCTTTCATCACCTGGATATTCAGAAATATTTATTTATTCTCTTGCACATTGATTTATTGGACTATGTGTATGAGTAAAGCTGAGCTCTTGATGACTGAAAAGGAGGAAAATTCCTTCGAGACCTTATGGTAATCAGATACTCATGAACAGAACATCGAACTTGAATCTCACCGATATGCACTGTCTGCTGCAGCTATGTCTCAAAAGTCAGATCATCAGTTTGCAGTGTCGTGTTCTTTTGGACCCCAAGGCAACATGGATTGCATTACTTTGATCTCCATCCAAAATGCTTCTGCTGACATCATAAAATTTGATATTTCCCCACTTCGAACATCGAACATAGAACATGGAACAGTACAGCACAGGAATGGGCACTTTGGCTCACGATCTTGAATCGAACATGGTACCAAATTAAATGAATCCTTTCTGCTTGCCTTTGTTCCATACTCCTCCATTCCTTGCACATTCATGTGCTTATCTAAAAGCTCCTTAAATACCCCTGTGATATCTGCCTCTACCTGCAGCGCGTTCCAGACTCCTACCACTCTCTACCTAAAAAAACATGCCCTTCACTTGATCACACTTAGTACCTGGTGATATTTACCTTCAGCAGTGTGTGTTTTTCTTTCAGGTGGTTTAATGCTCTCAATCCTCCTTTGTCTTTGTTATGCTCTGGACCGAAATAGCAGTTTAGTAGCAAACGATGCACCACCATAGATTATAGGAGAGGTACTGTTCTTCAATAGGGTGAATAGCAAAGGCCTTTCTTCCCTAGGTAAGGGAGTCCAAAACTAGAGAGGCACAGAACACAGAACATTACAGTGCAGTAAAGGCACTCAATGTTGCGCCGACCTGTGAAGCCAATCTGAAGCCCATCGAACCGACACTATTCCATTATCATCCATATGTTTATCCAAAGACCATTTAAATCCCTTAAAGTTGGCGACTCTACTACTGTTGCAGGCAGGGCATTCCATGCCCTTACTACTCTCCGAGTAAAGAACCTACCTCTGACATCTGTCCTATATCTTTCACTTCTCAATTTAAAGCTATGTCCCCTCATGCTCGCCAACACCATCCGAGGAAAAAGGCTCTCACTGTCCACCCTATCTAAACCTCTGATTATCTTATATGTCTCTATTAAGTCACCTCTTAACTTTCTTCTCTCTAACGAAAACAGCCTCAAGTCCCTCCGCCTTTCCTGTTAAGACCTTCCCTCCATACCAGGCAACATCCTGGTAAATCTCCTCTGCACCCTTTCCAATGCTTCCACATCCTTCCTATAATGCGGTGACCAGAACTGTACGCAATACTCCAAGTGCGGCCGCACCAGAGTTTTGTACAGATGCAACATGATCTCATGGCTCCGAAACTCAATCCCTCTGCCAATAAAACCTAACACACTGTACGCCTTCTTAACAACCCCATCAACCTGGGTGGCAAGTTTCAGGGATCTATGCACATGGGCATCGCGATCCCTCTGCTCGTCCACACTACCAAGAATCTTACCATTAGCCCGGTACACCGTATTCCTGTTACTCTTTCCAAAGTGAACCACCTCACACTTTCCTGCATTAAACTCCACTTTCCACTTGTCAGCCCAGCTCTGCAGCTTATCTATGTCCCGCTGTAACCTGCAATAGAGGTGAAAGATGTAAAAGGGACCCGAGGGTCAAATTTTTCAGACAGAGGGTGGTGCGTGTATAGAATGAGCTGCCAGAGGAAATGCTGGAGGCTGGTACAATGACAACATCTAAAAGGCATCTGGGGTCGAGTATATGAATAGGAAGGGTTTAGAGGGATATGGGCTAAATGCTGGCAGATAGGATTAGATTAACTTCGGATATCTGGTTAGTATGAATGACTTCAGTCTAATGATCTGTTTCTGTACAGTATGTTTTTATGACTATAACAAGAAGGTTCCTTTTAAAACTGCAAATAGCACAGCTACATTTGGTCAGGTGTAATTACTAGGAACTGAGAGAACTGAACAGATGCATTAGTTACCTCTGAACATTTGAGTAGATTCTTGCTGTCTCCAATGATAGACGGTGTTAATAAAATAGGTGCAGCCAATGTAACATGAAGATTAACCCCTTACCAGGACCACTGCTTGATACAGCACAAACATCAGCCCACTTTCTATGTGTTTGGTAAACTGACAGGTCATTAATGGGTATTATTCATTCACTACCTTCCCAGAGGCTATGTCCAGGGATGTGCAAGCTTGGTGGACTATCCATGGGGAAATGCAGGGTTACAGGTGTAGGTTGGGGGATGGGCAGGGGTTGCACTTCAGAAGGTCAGATAGGCTGAATGGCCTGCTTCCATACTGTAGTAATTCCATTATTCTGAGTGGGAGGAACAAGGGACAGTAGGACTGACCCACAGGCATGAGGCATCATGCACCTAGCCAGCATGTTTCCCAACAATGAATAGTTCATTTATCAACACTTATTCAATGTTCCACTCCAAAATTACCTTGAGTAATTCAGTGATAACAAGGTGTAGAGCTGGATGAACACAGCAGGCCAAGTAGCATCAGAGGAGCAGGAAGGCTAACATTTTGGGCCTAGACTAGGGTGTAGACCCAAAACGTCAGCCTTCCTGCTCCTCTGATGCTGCTTGGCCTGCTGTGTTCATCCAGCTCGACACCTTGTTATCTCAGATT
The DNA here is from genome assembly GCF_030684315.1 of Stegostoma tigrinum. Classification (NCBI taxonomy): domain Eukaryota; kingdom Metazoa; phylum Chordata; class Chondrichthyes; order Orectolobiformes; family Stegostomatidae; genus Stegostoma; species Stegostoma tigrinum. Next base: position 73,538,718 of record NC_081366.1, on the reverse strand, counting down.
GTCCAGCATCTGCAGTTCCTGCTATCTCTTGAGTAATTCAGTGCCTAATTTAGTCCAATGAAAGTCCAGTGGAGAAACGTATACTGTGTTAAAGTTCCTATATAAGCCAATTATTGAGAAAAATAATGACGTTGTTGTCTTGCTCACTGAGCTGTTTTGTTCTCATCCAGACGTTTCATCACCATGCAAGGTGATATCATCAGTGGACCCTCCAAAGAAGCGATGCTATTCTACTCCGCTTGGAATTTACATTGTCTGGCCCATTATGGTGAGTAGTGTCATTTCTGGTTTTTTTCTGTATGGGTTTATATGTAGGGTCCAATTCTATATGTTAGTTGACTGCATTACGGTGGAGAGCCATACCTGTGGGAATTCCCGTGCATGTGTATGGTTACCTTGCCCCAGTTAAACTGATGGCCTTCATTGTCTGACTGTACCGATAATTAAGGAGAGTTCGCCGTTCCATTAAATTACCGGAGACCCCTTGTTTTTAAAATGTATCTTCTGGTTCTAATTTTTCACAGAAGGGGAAATAAACTTTGGCATCCATCAGTCCGATCTACTCAGGATCTCGTGTTTCAGTCAGATCATTTCTTATTCATCCAATGGATTCAAGCCTGACCTTTCCTAATAAGACACAGTCCTCATTCCAGGAATCCATCTGGGGAACCCTCTCTGGAAATATAATTCTATCCTGCCTTAAATAAGGAGATGAAAACCATGGTTTGCAATGTTTTTTTTTCCCCACTCACTTGATTGCATATACCATTTTTTGCAGTCTTTTGGTGTCTTCTGCACAGCTTATTTTTCCCACCTACTAACCTCATCCGTGCCTTGGCCTGTCCGTCCTCCCCGGACTGACCTATCCCCTACCTACCTCCCCACCCATACTCTCCTCTCCACCTATCTTCTCCACTATCCATTTTCAGTCTGCCTCCCCCTCTCTCCCTATTTATTTCAGAACTCTCTCCCCATCCCCCTCTCTGATGAAGGGTCTAGGCCCGAAACGTTAGCTTTTGTGCTCCTGAGATGCTGCTTGGCCTGCTGTGTTCATCCAGCTCCACACTTTGTTATATTCTTATCAAATCTTTTTACCATTAGTAAATTCAGTATTTAGTACCTTCACTCCAGTCATTTATATACATTGTGAATAGTTAAGTCTCAGCACAGATCCTTCTGGTGTGCCACTCATTGCGAATGTTAAAAGTATTCATTAATACCTAATCTCTACTCCTTGTTAGCTAACAAATCTTCCATTAATGCTGATGTGTTACACCCTACACTGAGCTGTCTTTTCTTTAGTAACCTTTGATGTGGTGCCTTGTCATTATACCTTCTGGAAATGTGAGCACACCACTCTCACAGTTTCCTCTTTATCCACTTTGCTTGTACTTCCTCCAACAACCAGATTAATTAGTCAAACATAACTTCCCTTTCAAAAGAAAAACCCATGTTGACTCAGTCAGATTGAGATTTTTCTCATTGTCCTCCTGTAACCTCCAGAATAAAGATACCAGTACTTTCCCGAAGACAGATATTAAGCTAGCTAGCCTAGATTTCAGTGCTTTCTGTCTTTCTACTTTCTTAAATAAGGTGTTACATTATAGATTTTTCAATATTATGAGATCCTCTCCAAATCTACAAAGTTTCAGAAAATTAATCTACTAACTCAGCAACAAATTCTTTCCAGATTCAAAGATGAAACCCATCAGAAACCCTAGACCTTTTCTGCTTTTAATTCTAAGATTATTTTCACTGCCATTTCACTGGTGCTTGTAATTTTTTTTACAGCTCTTCACTTCCCTTCACCTGTTGACTTAGTTATTTTCAAAATGTGGAGGTGCTGGTGTTGGACTAGGGTGGACAAGGTCAGAAATCACATTACACCAGGTTATAGTCTAACAGGTTCATTTGAAATCACAAGCTTTCAAAGTGTTGCCCTTTCATCAGGATTTCACCTGAGGCTCAGAAACCTTGTGATTTCAAATAAAGCTGTTGGACTATAACCTGGTGTAATGTGATTTCTGAACTTAGTTATTTTCAGGATAATATTTGTTCTCTCTAGAGTTAAGGCAGGTGCAATATGCCTGACTAATTCATCCATTGTCTCCTTATTTTCCATTCTTTAAAAACAATCATTCATATGATGTGGATGTTATGGGTTGGACCAGCATTTATTGTCCATTCCCAGCTGCCTTTGAAAAGGCCGTGATGAGCTGTCTTCTTGACCTGCTCTATTTGGTGTAGGTAGACCCAGAATGCCACTAAGAGACAATTCTGGAATATTGACCCAATCAACTGAGGAGACAGCAATATATTTCCAAATCAGGATGATGAGTAGCTTGGAGGGTGTTCCCAAATATCTGTATTCCTTGGCCTTTCGAGTGGTGTTGTCATGGGTTTGGAAAGTACTGCTTAAGGAGTTTTAGTGAATTTTGGCAGTGAATCCTGTGGATGGTACAAATTGTTTCTACTGAATGTCACTTGCGGGTGGAGTGGATGCTTGTGGAATTGATGCCAATCAAGCGGCGTGCTTTGTCCTGGATGGTGTCAAGTTCCTTGAGTGTTATTTGCAGTTGCACTCATCCGGGCAAATAGGGACCATTCCATCACACTCCTGACATTTGCCTTGTAGATAGTGGGATAGGCTTTGGGGAGGCAGGAGGTGCGTGACCTGTTGCCGGTTTGCTAGCTTCTGGATGGCAGTTGTAGCCATGGTGTTTATATGGCTAGTCAAGCCCAGCTTCTGGTCAACAATAACCCCCAAGGTGCTGATAGTGGGAGGTTCAGTGATGGTAACACCATTGGATGACAAAGGGAAATGGTATTGTGGGTGATGATCATTGCCTGGCATTTGTATGGTGTGAATGTTAAGGAGTCGTACCTGAGGACTGGAGAGAGGCAAATGTAATTCCTCTCTTCAAGAAAGGAAATAGGGAAATCCCCGGCAATTATAGACCGGTAAGTCTCACGTCTGTCGTCTGCAAGGTGTTAGAAAGGATTCTGAGGGATAAGATTTATGACCATCTGGAAGAGCATGGCTTGATCAAATACAGTCAACACGGCTTTGTGAGGGGTAGGTCATGCCTTACAAACCTTATCGAGTTTTTTGAGGATGTGACTAGAAAGGTTGATGAGGGTCGAGCTGTGGATGTGGTGTATATGGACTTCAGTAAGGCATTTGATAAGGTTCCCCATGGTAGGCTCATTCAGAAGGTCAGGAGGAATGGGATACAGGGGAACTTAGCTGCTTGTATACAGAATTGGCTGGCCAACAGAAGACAGCGAGTGGTAGTCGAAGGAAAATATTCTGCCTGGAAGTCAGTGGTGAGTGGAGTTCCACAGGGCTCTGTCCTTGGGCCTCTACTGTTTGTAATTTTTATTAATGACTTGGACGAGGGAATTGAAGGATGGGTCAGCAAGTTTGCAGACGACACAAAGGTCAGAGGTGTCGTTGACAGTGTAGAGGGCTGTTGTAGGCTGCAGCGGGACATTGACAGGATGCAGAGATGGGCTGAGAGGTGGCAGATGGAGTTCAACCTGGATAAATGCGAGGTGATGCATTTTGGAAGGTCGAATTTGAAAGCTGAGTACAGGATTAAGGATAGGATTCTTGGCAGCGTGGAGGAACAGAGGGATCTTGGTGTGCAGATACATAGATCCCTTAAAATGGCCACCCAAGTGGACAGGGTTGTTAAGAAAGCATATGGTGTTTTGGCTTTCATTAACAGGGGGATTGAGTTTAAGAGTCGTGAGATCTTGTTGCAGCTCTATAAAACTTTGGTTAGACCGCACTTGGAATACTGCGTCCAGTTCTGGGCGCCCTATTATAGGAAAGATGTGGATGCTTTGGAGAGGATTCAGAGGAGGTTTACCAGGATGCTGCCTGGACTGGAGGGCTTATCTTATGAAGAGAGGTTGACTGAGCTCAGTCTCTTTTCATTGGAGAAAAGGAGGAGGAGAGGGGACCTAATTGAGGTATACAAGATAATGAGAGGCATAGATAGAGTTGATAGCCAGAGACTATTTCCCAGGGCAGAAATGGCTAGCACGAGGGGTCATAGTTTTAAGCTGGTTGGTGGAAAGTATAGAGGGGATGTCAGAGGCAGGTTCTTTACGCAGAGAGTTGTGAGAGCATGGAATGCGTTGCCAGCAGCAGTCGTGGAAGCAAGGTCATTGGGGTCATTTAAGAGACTGCTGGACATGTATATGGTCACAGAAATTTGAGGGTGCATACATGAGGATCAATGGTCGGCACAACATTGTGGGCTGAAGGGCCTGTTTTGTGCTGTACTGTTCTATGTTCTATGTTCTATGTTCTATGTTCTAGTACATGTCAACAAAATCCTGGGTATTGTCCAGGCTTTGCTGCATGTGGCACAGACTGTTTCAGTACCTGAGGAATCATGAATGGTGCTGAACATTGTGCAATCATTGATGATCATTCTCACTATTGACCTAATAGTGGAGGGCAGGTCATTGATGAAGCAGCTGAAGGTGATTGGGCCTGGGACACTTTCCTGAGGAGCTCCTGCAGAAATGTCCTGGATCTGAGATGACTGATCTGCAACAACCACAACCATTTTCCTTTGTGCCAAGTATGAGTCAAACCAGCAGGATGCTTTCCCTGTGATTCTCATTGATTCCAGTTTTGCAAGAGCCCCTTAATGCCACACTCAGTCAAATGTGGTCTTAATGTCAAGGGTTGCCATGTTGACTGCATATTGGAATTCAAGTCTTTTGTCCATGTTTGAACCAAGGCTGTCATGAGATCAGGAGCTGAGTGACCCTGGCAGAGCCCAAACTGGGTGTCACTGAGCAGATTATTGCTGAGCAAGTGCTGCTTGATAACACTGTTGGTGACAACTTCCATCATGTTACTGATGATTGATAGCAGACTGATAAGGCAGTGATTGGCTGGGTTGGATTTGCCCTACTTTTTATGTGGAGGACTTAACTAGGCATTTTCTACATTAATGAGTAGATACCAGTGTTGTAATTGTACTGGAACAGCTTGGCTAGGGGAGCCGCAAGTTCTGGAGTGCAAGTCTTCAGTACTATTGCCAGAATGTTATCAGGGCCCATAGGCTTTGCAGTGTGCAGTGTCTCCAATTGTTTCTCAATATCAGATGCGGTGAATTGAATCGGTTGAAGACTGGTATCTGTAATGTTGGGGACCACTGGAGGAGGCTAAGATGGACCATCCACTTGACACTTCTGACAGAAGGTTACTGCAAGTGCTTCCGCTTTATATTTAGCACAGATGTGCTGGATTCCCCATCATTGAGGGTGAGGATATTTGTGGAGCCTCCTCCTCCAGTGAGTTGAGTAATTGCCCACCACCATTCACAATTGGATATGGCAAGACAGCAGGGCTTACATTTAGAGATAACAAAGTGTGGAGCTGGATGAACACAGCAGGCCAAGCAGCATGTTAGGAGCACAAAAGCTGACGATTCAGGCCTAGACCCTTTGTTTGTTTTCGAATTACTTAGCTGTATCCATCAGCTGCTGTTTGGTGTTCAAGTAGCTCTGCTTTATAGCTTCATGAGATTGAAACCATATTTTAAGATATGCCTGATACTGTTGGTGGCATGTCATCCTGCACTCTGCATTGAACTAAGATTGATGCCCTGGCTTGATAATAATGTCTCAATGGGGGATATTCTGGGCTATGAGTTTACAGATTGCTTTTGAGTATGATTCTGCTGCTGCCAATTATCAGCAACACTTTTTGGATGCCTGGTTTCAAGTGACAGGCTCGTTGGTTCCTTTGGCACCTGCCACAGACAATGTCTAGCAGCCATGTTCTCTATGAGTCAACCAACGCAATCAGTAATGGCACGGCCAAGGCACTTTTGGTGACGGTCATTGAAATCCCCCACCCAGAGTATAATTTGTGTCCTTGTCACTCTCAGTGTTTCCTCCAAGTCTTCTTGAAAATAGTGCAGTACTGATTCATCAGCCGAGGGAGGACGGTATGTAATAATCAGTAGGAGATTTCCTTGCCCCCATGCTTAATCTAATGCTGTGGGACATCATGGATTCAGGGGTCAATGTTGAGGGCTCCCAGGACAACCCCCTCCCAGTTGTGTTATGCCATGCTGTCCCTTCGGTAGGTCTGCCAGTGGGACAGGGCAAATCCAAGAATGGTGCTGGCGGTGTCGAGGACTTTGTCATACTTGGGGCGTCATGCTTTAACATGTCAGGTTTTGCTTGGCTAGCTTGTAAGAAAGCCCACCCAATCTCTTCCAATCGACAAAGCTGTTTATGCCATTGTTGTTTCCGATGCATAGATTGTAAGTTAGTTTGATTGCCTTTTTATTTGGAGCTTTCCAGCAATTGCTTGGCCATTCAGAGGAGAACTACATTGTTGTGGGTCTGGAGTCACATGTAGTTCAGTGTAGTTTCAGGCTTAAAAATGTTACCCTCAAACCAGATTGTTGAGAGTGTATTATTAATAGTTAATCAAACATGGCAAAAAGCAAATAAAGGAAAATACGTTAAAAAAAGGCTTAATCTAAAAAGCAGCATGTTTTATCTGGAAGGTAACTGCAATGATCTTGGCTGGTTTTTGGAACAAACTGTTGTGCAAAGACTGAAAGCAACCTGGGCCTGTTTTTGTACAAAAGAATGTTTGAGGAAAAATATTCAGTGATGAAAATAGTCAGAATAGAATTAATATTGCGGAATTTTCCCAGCTCAGGAAGAACCTTTCACCAGTGAAGTGGGGTTTGTGGACTGGGTGTAGGGGCAACTGAGATCTCCAGCCACCCAATGGGAAGGAAGCAGCGAGACTTGCTTGTTGAATATGTCCAAAGTAGTTTAAGCTACTAGATTCTCACATTAGTTTGGATATATATAAACTGGACTAAGCTAATAAATTTTCTATCTATTGAAGTGCACATCTTCTTGATCCTAAAACCTTAAATAACTGTGAATGCTGTAAATCAGGAACAAAAACAAAGTTGCTGGACAAGCTCAGCAGGCCTGGCAGCATCTATGAAGGAAAACACAGAGTTAATGTTTCGGTCTGGTTACCCTTCCTCAGAACACTGATTCTGAGGCTCTGAGGAAGGATCACCAGACCTGAAACATTAACTCCATTTTTTCTTTCACAGATGCTGCCACACCTGCTGAGCTTTTCCAGCATTTTTGTTTTTTTCCTTCTTGTATCTATTTTTCTCAGACCTTAAAGAACCCATGAGGAATTCTCAGCCTAACAATCGTCCGTTTCCTTCCTAAATGACAGTGAACCAGATGGGGGTTTCCCAACAATTAGTTTCGTGGCCAGCATTTGATTTTCAATTCCAGATTTTGTTACCAAATTCAAATTTCCACCATCTTCCATAGTGGGACTTGAATCGGAGTCCCAAGGATATTATCCAGCTCCCTGGACTCACAATCCAGTATTACTACCACTAAACCTGGGGGGCACAATGTTGAGAAATCTCTATTGCAGTACACCTGTCCACCTCCAACACCTTCTGCTGTTTAATCAGACAAAACATTTTGCTGCGTAATTCACAACTGTAGTCAGTTAACCGAATTGTCAGTTACTGATCTGATGCCAATATTCAATAATCAGTGTGCAGTGGGAACTTGTACCATGCAGTCAAAATATGTAAATACCAAGCAATTGGATTAAACATTGCAAGCGAATTCTCAACTATTCATCACACCATAACTGCTCTGTTTTCCTCACCAACTTATGTTGCCATGCTGGAGGCTGGACTCGCGTTCCAGGAAATATTGTACAGTGCTCTAAGCTCTGTCAGAGCTTTCGATTGTACTCCAGTTGATTGAAACAGTCAAGAAACACATGGGCTGATGCAGGATTCCTGTGTGCTCTCTCTCACAGCAGTCAAAGCAATCTTTAAATAGCCCATGCAGCGACAACTGAAAGAGTTTAATGGTAGTTCATTGACAGAGATGTACTACTTTCCTCTACATGTTCTTTGCGACCAGTCTTGCAAATTTATTCTTTTTTTTCCAAGTGAAAGGGCAGTTTGTTTGTGTTGGTGAATCTGAGTGTGCATTTTCTGACCTTTCCTCAACTGCAATAGCTGAGATATTTGACAGAGGGCTTGTCCTGTCAATCTGAATTGGTGGCTGTGAATTTTCCAAAAGTTAATTGCAGACAGCTTTTGGAAAGGAGGAGCCTAAACGACATACAATTCCCACCAGTTGATGGACAAGATGATTGATGTACTAGAAAGCCACCATAAACAAAAAATCAGGTTTCACTTTCTCCATAGAAAATGCCAGATTCATTGAGCGTTGTCAGCATTATCTATATTATCTTGGCTTTCATGCTAGAGGACCACAGCAGCTAGATGCTGAAATGGTAAATTAAGAGGCTGGGTCTGAAGGTACGACATCATATGAGCTGAAAGCTGTTGTCTTCTAAACTTGTGAAATCCAACCAAACATTACCATTTACTAGAGTGTTTCAATTATTTCCAAGTCACTCAACCATTTGCTCCTTTATCATCAGGTCAAAACTGAATGGCTCTCATTCCAAAATAAAATAAAGAACTCCGAATGCTGGCAATCTGAGCCAAACAAAAACAGAAAGTGATGGAGAAACTTAGCAGGTCTGCCAGCATCTGCAAACAGAGAGACAGAGTTAATGTTTCAAGTCTGGTTCTGCTCTGAAGCAAGGTCACTGGACTCAAAACATTAACTCCGTTTCTGTCTCCATAGATGTTGCCAAACATAATGAGTTTTTCCAAAAATGTCTGTTTTTGTTTGCTTCCCATTCTAATTCTTATTTCTGATAAACACACCAATGTTAGGACCTAGCAATCCAAGTATAAGTGAATTTTTACCAGTAACTACCTATCTGGCAAAATAATATCACTTGCAAATATTTGATGTTCATTTTGTAGGATTTTTTAAAAAGAAACATTTTTCTATCTTCTTCTTCTCTCTCAATTCCCTCTTTCATTTCCTCTAATTATGTTATTTTCTATACATGATTTAAAAATGAACCATACAAACATTCTTCCTGGTTCAAATTTTGACATACCGAAAATTTCTCGTGCTTCAGAACCAGTGCAATCTGATTCAGATGCGCAACTGAAGCCAATGCCATGGGGAAAATGGACACTCAAGATGTTTTCAAGTTGTCCCGATTACTGGCCCTGCAATGGGCTAAAAAGGATTCTTAACTGGAATGTCAGGGAAGTTTTCCAGGTTGAGAATATTGCTTGTAAGGTGCCCCAAATTGGACGCGACAAAGTAAAATTTAAAGCAAAACATTAATGGCACTGGCTTAGAGTAGAATTAAGTTGTTGGGAAGGTTCGGGTGGAGGGTACGCATTGAGTGTAGGAGAAGGCTCTTTACAGTATGCTGTCTTGCTGTAGCTGAACCCACACAGAAAGGGCAGCTTCACTGGACCAAAGCTCTGCCAACTGAAGGCTGCTTACAAGCATGGGCACCGCTCTGCTCTGGTTGCAGAGACATAAAACACTCTCTGTATTGGCCTTCATAGCGAGAGGATTTGTTACAGGAACAAGGATGTATTGCTGCAATCGCACAGGGCATTGGTGAGGCCACACCTAGAACATTGAGTGCTGTTTTGGTCTCCTTATCCGAGGAAGGATGTATTTGCTATACAGGGAGTGCAGTAAAAGTTTACCAGATTGATTCCTGGGATAGCAGGAGTGATGTATGAGGAGAGATCAAGTTAGTTACAAGAATTCAGCAGAATGGGTGGAGGGTGGTGGGGAGCACAGATCTCACAGAAACCTAGAAAATTCTAACATACTAGACTATGTAGATGCAGGAGCGATGTTTCTGATGGTGGGGGAGTCCAGAACCAGGGGTCGTAGTTTAATGTTTAAGAGTAAAAGTTTTAGGACTGAGAGGAAGAAAAATTGCTTAACCTAGAGAGTGATGAGCCTGTGGAATTCACTGCCACCGAAAATGGTTGAGGCCAAACATTATGTATTTTCAAGAAAGAGGTAGGTATAGCTCTTGTGGTGAAAGGAATCAAGGGATATGGGGGGAATGGATATGGGGGGAAAGAGGGATTTGGGTACTGAGCTCAAAGACCAGCCATGATCATAATGAATGGCTGAACAGGCTTGATGGGCCGAATGGCCTTTTTCTGGCCCTACCTCCTATGTTTCCATCCTTACTTAAGAAGGTTCATGACCTCTGCAGAAAATGTTGCCTTGTTTTAGATTTCTAATATTTGCAACTTCCAGTGCATTAACCCCTTAGAGTGTTTGTGTGCAAATATAGAGCAATGACTGATAGGTGCTCTTTGTCAATCATTGAATGCAAAACCTGGGTCTTTAAAATGTATCCAGAAAAAACTACTCTGAAGTATTTTTGCATCGTGCCTTTGGTCATCCTGCAACTTAAGAGAGTTTCCTTCGAAGAAGACGTTTAACTAGTTAATGAGAGGTTGGTGTGTCATAGGGGAGGCAATAGCCCAGTGGTATTGTTGCTAAAGTCTCAATAATTTAATGCACTTACAAAAGTTCGCTGCACGAGACAGTTCACAAATTCTGCCTGGCTTGCTTGTGGATTCTTATATGAAAAAATACTTGAGATAAATATTGTGTGGAGCTGGATGAACGCAGCAGGCCAGGCAGCATCAAAGGAGTAGGAAGGTTGACGTTTTGGGTCAGGCCCTTTCTACAAAAAGCTCCTTTGATGTTGCCTGGCCTGCTGCGTTCCTCCAGCTCCACAATGTATTGACTCTGACTGCAGCGTCAGCAGTTCTTACTATCTGTTGGCTAAATATTGTTAGAAGTAATCTTATAATTGCACCAAAATTTCAGCTGATGTCACATCTACTGTGTCAGCCAAACATTTATTCCCAACCAATACGATTAAACCAGGCTATCTGACGTTTTACTTGTAACATCTTGCTGTGTGACATGTGACTACACATCACAATGACTTGAGGTATCCCAAAAGTCAGGTGAGACGTGATGTCCATGCAACTTATATTTTCTTGGAATTTGTGTTGGCTTGTTTTGAATATTTTCCTATGTATATTTAGATGGCTCTCTCCTAAAGCAGGTTATTGCTAAATATTAAATTTCTAAAATAGGTTGACTTGCAGCAGCTATAAAAGAGAACCCAACCTTGAAAAATACTTCGAAGGGATTTTTTAATTAAACTTTGAGTCCAATAATGCGTCACTAAAGTGCAAGTTGAAGTCATCATGATTAAGCAAGAATAGAGGTTACAGCAGGCAATGAGGAAGATGTGTACACCGTGCTGTCTTAGATAGCACGTGTTGAAAGTGACTACAAATACAGAATATTCAACTTTGAGCCAAATCAAGAAATGGAATTGAACCCCCCTACAATTAGGTAGAGATTGTCAAAGTTCCGTTCTTATATCTGTGAGTGTTTAAATGAAATGGGTGTTTTGGAGGAAAAGAATTAAGATTTGTCCTGTTGACATCTTACTAATTAATATTCCTTCATTAAAGTATATTTTGTAATATATTAATTACCTACAATTGTAAAGATGATGTATGACATGTTTTAGAAGTTGTCTGAATACTGATTATATCAATATGTGACTAGTAAAATGTGCTAATTTACTATCTATCCCAGGTAGTACTTAATTATGTTGACTGTTTAATGATAAGCCTTGGGGCATCTTATCCATTTAAACTTGGGATTGGGGATTTTTCCTGATTATGCTTTCTATAGGCAGATCAAATTGCAGCTGGGAATTAGGCCCTGTCTTATTATGGACAAACCTATTCCCATATTAAACGTTTCAGCTTATTGACTTCTTCATCAAAGATCAAAATCACTTTGTTTTGGTGGCTGAACTGTATGGAACAACAATCTTTGCTGTGTTTGCTAAGATATTAAGTATTTCTAGGCTAGAATAGAGAAAATGAAACAATGAAAGCAAAGATGCACACTGAGTATTCTGGTTATGGATTGAGGTCAGATCGAATTGGACTCCGCTCTAACACACTTCCCTGCATTTGAAGACTCCATCGACCAAAGTCACTTGTGACCCACTGACTGAGGATCTGGAAGTTAAACACAACCTGTGGAATCCTGCTCAGACATAAACCCATGGTCCAGTCGAAGAGAGAAAACGTTTGAAAATATGGGCCTCTATAATAGCTGTCATCCCTTCCCAACTCAAATTAAATACTCAGTGGGAAAAGAGCAACAAAATGACTTTGAAAGGGAGTGAACTTTTTTGTTTTATCATCAATGGAATAATTGAATATAAACATTCCATTTGGCTATTTTCAGAATAACTAAATTTAAATTATTCCAATATTTTACTCTCCCATTACGGCAAAGAAATTGTGAGTACGTGCACGAGCTTCTTAGGTGAGATTATTAAGGGTTATGGAATCAGGTTGGATGCACAGTGTTAAGATGGAGGTTAACTTTGACCTAATTGAATGGTGAGATAGGTTCGAGGGGCTGAATAGCCAACTGTTGCTCCAGAGTTCCATGTGCAATGCCAATTTCTGTGCTACATTGTGCCAGTTGTGGATGGAGAGAAATCCATCCTCCCACCCTAAAAATGTGCAGCATTATTCTTCATATGATAGTTGTAAGTAACTTTCAATTGTTTTTTGCTAATTGAACAGCTCTTTGTTTTCATTCATTTGCAGGTTATGGACTAGCTAGGCCAACATTTATTACCCTACTTGCCCAGAGAGCTGTTAAAATTCAACCAAAATGGAGCCAGACCAGGTAAGGTTAGAACATAGAACATAAAACAGTACAGGCCCTTCGGCCCACAATGTTGTGCCGAACTTTTAACCATAAACCTAAGGTCTAGCTAACCTCAGATAACAAGTTGTAGAGCTGAATGAACAAAGCAGGCCAAGCAGCATAAGAAGAGCAGGAAAGCTGACGTTTTGGGTCTGGACCCTTCTTCAGAATCTAACTTCGACCCCTACCTTATACTACCATCCATATGCCTATCTAATAGCTGCTTAAATGCCCCTAATGATGCCGACTCTACTGCCGTCTCTGGCAATGCATTCCATGCCCCTACCACACTCTGACTAAAGAACCTACCTCTGACATCTCCCCTATATCTACCTCCATTCACTTTAAAACGATGTCCCTCATGGCTGCTTCCTTCTCTGAAGGACATTACTGAACCAGATGGGTTTTTCCCTGTCTTCATGGTAATTCTATTTCCTCAATTCCATATTTTCATTCAATTCAGATTCCGCCATCTGCCACAGTGGGATTTGAACCCAGTTCCCCAGAACACTACCTGGGTCTCTGGATTACCAGTACAGCGTTAGTACCACTTGGTTATTGACTCCCCAAATCTGAGGGTCTCCTCTTGGTGAGACAGTAATCTAAAGCTTCAGACACCCACAATTGACGCCACATTAACATTTCTGTGGTCATGTGCCTGAATCACTTGGTATGCCTGGGCAGTTTCACTTCTACCACCCTTTCTTATTGGTATCAGCCTTTATTCCTAATACTGTGCAGGGAAGGGCGCCCACATGAATTCTTTCTTCAGAAGTGATGTTCAATCTTGATAAACAGTAAAAGTTTTGTTACAAGTGTTAATTAACTACGTATATTACATCCAAGGCAGATAGTTGTCCCTTGTGAAACCAAATGCTCCAATTAACTATAAGTACACATTCCAATAGCTATATCGGGATAGTAGGAACTGCCGATACTGGAGAATCTGAGATAATAAGATGTAGAACTGGATGAACACAGCAGGCCAAGCAGCATCAGAGGAGCAGGAAAGCTGATGTTTCGGGTCTGGACCCTTCAGAAATTTGTGAAGAAGGGTTGAGACCTGAGCTTCAGCTTTCCTGCTCCTCTGATGCTGTCTGGCCTGCTGTGCTCACCCTGCTCTACACCTTGTGACCAATAGCTATATCAACTTGATATCCCGATGGCTTGGAGATAGTCATGTGATGGAGTGGCACAGTTGCTCAGTAGTTAACATTGCTGCCTCTCAGTGCCAGGGACCTTCTCCCTGTGTCTGAGTTGGCTTCCTTTGGATGCTCCAGTTTCCTCCCACAGTCCAAAGGTGTGCAGGTTAGGTGGATTGGCCATTCTAAATTGCCCACAGTGTCAAAGGATGGGCAGGTTAAGTGGGTTAGCCATGGGAAATGTGGAGTTACAGGAATAGGGTACGGTGTTAGGTCTGGGTGGAATGTTCTTCAAAGATTCAGTGTGGAACCCAATGGCTTGCTCTCACAATGTAGCGATTCTATGATTCCCCTTTCAGATACTAAATGTCATATAGAAGACTGGAAACTATTTCTTGGGAATACTGTCCTGGAATTAAAAAATAAAAGCTAACAAGACTTCCCAGAACCTATTTCAGAAAGTAACCACCATAACATTTCTCTCAGCTTTCTTAAATCCATTTTTTCAGGGACTTACTTGTCAAACCACAGAACAGAACCTGGGGATTGTTGAACCAAACAATCATGCCAGCATTCCAGGATATCTTGTTTTCTGAACATCACTGCTGATAGACCAAATGGTGGGTTGTGGGCTTCATCTCTTAGTGAAAATAGGATGTAATTCAAGGGAAGTCTGGAAGAGGAGAAAAACACAAAATCACAAAATACAAGAAAGTGCCAACTAATTTGGAAAAGTTACTGAAAGCTCTGTGAAATCATTATGTAAAAACTTTACAAAATCTTAAAATGTTTTGAATATAATGGGAATTTCTCTCTCTCCTCTCTCCTCTCTCTCTCTCTCTCTCTCTCTCTCTCTCTCCCCTCCCATGTCCAGCATGCAGCCCACTGGAATAGCAGTTTACTGGACTAACAAATACAGATAAGTCAAAGAAGATATTGCTGATAAGGAAGGCGTGACTTCATGATCCATATGTAACCTTCTGTCTGAGGGTTAAATAAGACGTTTTAACAACTGAGGAGCTACATAATCTTCAATGGAAGTTACAGAGATTACTTTGAATATCTCTCATTGCTCGTAGACAAATGAATAAATGATTGGCATAAGCCTCCCAGATGTAAAATATGTAATTACATGCTTGGCAAAAAATCACATTTCTCCATCGACCTAGGTCTGATGTGACCCCTTGGTTCACTCGAGAAGACTTTGGAAAAAGGAGAGCTTTTCAAGGCAATCCACAGTGGGTTTTGTCCATTACTTTGACTACCTTAATGCTGAAGAAAGCAGACAAAATTGCCACATCCTTCTTTAGAAGCTGAGAGAGGGCGTGTTCTTGAGCTGCTGCCCATTGCAATTCCATCTCCTACATGCTCTCGAAAAAGCACTTTGAAATGCACCTTGTTTGTACATTCCGAAACTTAAGTTCCTTCTTTCCAACCTTGATCTTTGTAGGCATTGTCCTTCATCTCCAATATGTGAAACATGTCACGTAGGTGTATATCAAAGTAGCAGCTGAGAGTTTCTCCATGCCTAACAAATTTCTGTGTCTTTTGATAAAAATATTAATTTCAGTTCAAACAACTTTGTTTATATCACATTGGTTTCATGCAACTTGGCTAAACTGCAGTCGTGTGATTGCTGTGGCTATCTGAGGTCAGAGTTTTTAATTTTAAGGTATTAAAGTCAATGCAGGATATTTTTTTAAAAAATGATATTTTATCACAGTCATGACAATGTACATCTTACTATCCTTGTAAAAGGTTTTAGTGTGTAGGCGTACTATTCCACTGTGCTGTGAGGTAAAAAGACACAAATTTACAGATTCTTCCTGTCCATTTACTCTCTGAACTAAGCTTCATTAAGTCAAGAGTTTTGGTTGGAGTTATCAATATCTCGTTGTGCGGAGACAGAGAATTAGAGACCACTGGATTTCACTTTTAAGAGACTGGCAAACTGGGCGGAGATTTTCTCACTTGAAGAAAATTGAGGAAACAATAGACACTGCCAAATTTTTCCTTTCTCAAACTCATCCTTCCTTTCCTGAAATGGCTGACTCTATTTGGGTAGGGTTCTCCGAGAACCTGTTGCTTTCTGCTACTTCAGTCCAACACCTACTCTTAACATAAGCCTCTTTGGTGGCCTCAGTGTCAGTTCAGTAACTGCACTCTTGACTGTGAGTCTGAAGATTGTGGATTTAGGTTCCATGCCAGAAGTTTGAACATACAATCTAGTGGAGTGGTCTGGTTTCTCAGGGCTTCCTTTTAGTAGGATGTTAAAGTCCCACCCATCCTTTTAGTGAGGCACATTAGATGTTATAGGACTATTAAGAAGAAATAATACTGTGGTGACCTGGCCAACATTGATCCTGCAATTGAAACCACTAAAAAAACATATGTGGTCACTATCTTATTACTGTTTCAGGGTCTATGCTGTGCAAATGTCATTGCACTTAATCGGTGAATAGATTGCAAAAGTACTCGAGTGGTAGTGAAGTGCTTTGAACTTTCCCAAGTATGTGAAAGCTGCTATTGTATCTTTGTCAGTACAGTAGCTCTCAGTTGTCCATTCAATTACGAAGGGCAGTACTGTCATGCCCATTTTTGTTCCGCTTTAATTTGCAGAGAATGCATGTTTATCAATGCTGCAGCAATTGTTTCAACATAATTCTGAGAACAATTCTGTGCCAGATTAAAGTGTTTTGTGTGTTATCTTTCAATTCAAGTCCATAGAACCTGAATCTCTAAACACACCTCAATTCTCATGTTAACCTGCAAAATAAAACTTCAGTATGAATAGGGATTCCCATTGCACTCTGAGTGTCATTGAGCAGTGATTATGTGGCTTAGGAAAATATTTGAAGCTTGATAGGCCAAACTAAACTGAAAAATACCGTTTGTACATAGCTAACACTCTGCAGTCAGTAGGATGCTATGCAAAGGCGCAGGGAGGGTGAAACATTCTGTTAGTATATCAGAGAATTGCCAACATTATGGCAGCCAGATACCTGCAATTTGACTCAATGTTAATGCTTTCATTTAAACTCTCCAATTGGATTGCATCTTTCAACTCTTTTCATAGATTTCAACTAATTACACTGGATATCCACCGTTTAATGTGCAAACTCTCTCAGCTCCTACTGACAGCATGGTAACGGCTCAGTGGTTAGTGCTGCTGCTTTACATTGCGAGGGAGCTGGGTTCAATTCCGGCCTCTGGTGACTGTCCATGTGAAGCTTCCCTGAGACTGTGAGGGTTTTTTTTCCGGGTGCCCTGGTTTCTTCCCACAATCCAAAGATGGTGTGTAGTGAGGCAAATTGGCCATACTGAACTGCCTGTAATGTGCAGGCTTGGTGGGTTAGCCATGATGGGTTAGCCTTCCCTTTAATCCATGTCAGGATTAAAGGGAAGGGGCTGGGTGAGATGATCTTTGGAGGGCTGTTATGGGCTGAATAGCCTACCTACATTCTATAGGAATTCTATGACTTGTGATGGCTGCCACTAAATTTGCAAGTTGATGAGAGGCATTTAAATGGCTGTAAAGTGGGGTAAATACTTGTCTATGCACAACCAGCGTGAAAAATTTCTTGAACTTGTGCAGCTGTAAAACATCAGTCACCATTCAATTCCACTCACACAGAAGCTAGAGTGAAGCTTTATTTTGCAGCTTTATAACTTGGGAATCTCGACAAAATCTGCTGAATGCATGCAGAAGGGAGCTGTCCTAGGAGTATCCCGCACCATCTGACACATTTCCTTTATCTAGAAAAAGAGAGCTTTGCGATAAGGACACAAGAACACAAGAAACAGGAGCAAGAGTGGGCCATCTGGCCCATCGAGTCTGCTCCACCATTCCAGAAGAGCATGGCTGACCTTTTCTTGGACTCATCTCCACTTACCCACCCTGCTTGCCATAACCCTTAATTCCACTGTTCAAAAACCCATCCATCTTTGCCTTACAAACATTCAACAACACAGCCTCAACTACTTCATTGGTCAGGGAATTCCACAGATACCCCTCACACAGCCTTGAGCTTTGCCATATATTTGTTTCTTGAAGGAATGAGTGAAAGTCAGAGATACAGCCAAATGCATTGGTGTTAAATCAAGCAGGCAGCTCACAGAAAATAGCACCCGTGGAAGGGATCTGAGAAATGCAGGACTGAATTACTAGGGCTCTTGTCATTGACAATGCTGGGGAAATGTCTAAGGAAAATCTTACTGCAAATGCTTACTAGATTTTTGATCTTAATCTGTGACAGAGCAAGATGGAAACTTCTTCAATCTTCATAAAATTAATAGCAAAACAACAACATGATATGATTTTCAAACATTGCACTGGCCTTAGGTACTAAAGGCAAATGATTGTCTCTCTTTGATTTATCAGGTTTCAAATATAAATTACTGTGACACAGATAACCTTTACTAAGGCCTTGCTAATGAACTGAATGTCAAAACGCAACTGTCGGCTGAACTGGTTTCATTTATTTTTAAGACGACATTAGTGCCCTTTCTATCAACTAATAGATTTTTGCACATGCATCTGTATTTAAGTGAGCCAAGAGTAAATGTTGATTATGTGGTGATGGTTGTATTTCAGATTAAGTGTGACGGTCTTTATTCTCAAATTACTTGATGCTTTAGCCATAGCTAAATATCGTGCGTATTGATACATTTCAAAAGATTTATTGCAAATTACAATGATTCAGAAAAAGGTACACTAAATTCCTTTGATGTGGATAGAATTCTTTTTAAGTGAACGGTTGGTCCCTTCCATTCCCTCTATCTCCACCATATCCTCTAAGTGGTGTATGATGTTTCATGTACTCAAAGACACCAGATTCGGTTTTAATCCACGTGTGGTTATGGACCAGACTAAACCCCCTCAAAATATGTTAAGAAGATAACCTAGATCCTAACTTTTCTTATTCATTCACAAGATGTGGGCATTACTGGCCAGGCAGCATTTATTACCCATCGCTAATAGACCAGGGAGAAATTAAGAATCATTGCGGTGGGTCTAGGATTGCAGATCATACTTGTTAACGACAGCAATTTCCTTCCCTAAAGGTCATTGGTAAACCAGATGGGCTTCTCCCCAGCAAGCATCAATGGATACATGGTCATCATTCGACTCTTTAACTCCAGATGTTTATTGAATTGAAATTCCACCATCTGTCGTGGCAGGATTTGAACCCAGAACATTATCTGGGTCTCTGGGTTAAGAGTCCAACAATAGGCCATCGCATCCCTTTGTAAAGATACGTGGAAGGCATTGCATTCAAGCTGAAATTTGTTTGGTCAAACTACCAAGCTTGAAGCAAAACACACTAATTTCTTACACTATAGTTAAAATACAAACAAAAGAAAGAAGAATTGGAATGACAACTCTATTGGAAAACTTGACAGAATAATAGATTATTTAATTACTAAACAGCAACTGTTTCGATATAGTAACATTCCATAAACACACCCCTGGCAAAGGCCAATTCAGTAAAATAGATTGTCTCACATGCAGTTGAGGAGTAAAGAACATCAAACAAAAGCTCTGAGCAAGAGAGAACTCAAGTGTTTTGCCGTAGCAGAGAGGGATGTGTAGCAGCTTCCAAACACCAATAGTTAAACTAAATTCTTGGTTGTGTGGGAGCTTGACCCTATCCCTTCATGCTGCTTAAAGAGAACCTAAAGCCTCAGGAGCTGTTTATTTTATTGGTTTGGAACAGACCACTCGTCACCTCTGTCTCAACCTTTAATCATTAAAAAAATGCAAATACACCTCTTAAAGCTGTAGTATCTTCACAATGTGGTCAATTAATTTAAATTACAGCGACAGTCCAGAAACTAACACTGTCTTTCAGCTAGGTTTCTTGCCCCTTTAACACAGTTCCATTCCATTTTTAAGCCACTTAATTCGATTGGAATTGCATAAGTGTGTAGGTAGTAGGTGAGGGCACAGTCTGGATCTGATGGCACTCACTGCTAAACATGACTAATTGGATAATGGCCACTGTGGTGAAGTGACAGAGGATAACAGGTACTACTGTAACCATATGAGGCAAAATTGTCAAGAAAAACAGAACTAACCCTGACACAGAAACATTTTGAAACGTAAACATTGCTAACACTTCACACTCGTAATGTTGTGTAGCACAAAGGAGCTAGGGAAATTTCTTGAGATAATCGTCCTTACATCTTTTACTCATAATTCAGAAAATATATTAAAGTATACATGTTCATGAAGCAAAATGATAAACTTGCTGAGGTAAACCATGAGTCACTAGTTACAATATTTTCTAATTGTCTGGGTAGGTTTTAGTCTATGTTGCAAACTCTGATTAGGTAGGTCCTCAATATAATTACATTAAATATGGAAAGTGCTGGAGAAGCTCAGCAGGTCTAGCAGCACTTGTGTAGAGAAAAACAGAGTTAATGTTTTGAGTCCATTCAGAGTTTTTTCCTATGAGACCTATGAATCACTTTCTCTGTCCAAATATAATCCCAGGCCAGCAGAGTTTTCTCAGCATTTTTCTATATTTATTTTAGATTTCCAGCATCCACAGTCCTTCGTTTTAATTTTAATGTAATTACATTTGTTTCTTTTAAATAATGTTTTTCTTAACACATTTGACCAGAATTAAGCTTGTAACCTTGAAAATAAGTATAATAAAATATACAGCCATATCATGGCTGTGTTACTGGATTGTTAATCCGGAGGCTGGAGAAGGTAATCTGGATAACAGGGCGGTTAGAGAATTTAAATTCAGTTAAAGCTGGAAATATGATGCTTTTAGATAATCATTAAAATATCCAACTAGATCAGTCTTGTACTTCAGGATAAACTGCAGTCCTGCTCTTAAACTGCCAACAGATCTGGTTTGGGAATTGAGATTTAACAAGGGTCCTCTATCTAATGCAGCAATAGCTATGCTCACTCCCAGAACATTAGAACTAGATTTGGGTAACGTGCTAATAGTTAATAGATATGTATTACAGCATGTAGTATTACAACTACTACAATCATCGACACTTCTGTGTATGAGCAAATATTCAGCTACTCGGTTAGAAAGTGGAACATGCTTTCAACAAAAGGACATGTGTCAAGTGGCCTCAGTCAAGTTGGGAGTCTGAGACTTTCATATCTCACAGTTCATGGATTGTGACACAGACATAATATCATAAACCTGTTCCTTAAAGGTTAACTGCATATTTTTTTTGGTCAGGAGTGTGATGAAGTACTCCCCACTTGCCTGGATGAGTGCAGCTCCAGCAACATTCAAGAAGCTTGACACTATTCAAGATAAAGCAGCTCACTTGATTGGCACCGCATCAACAAGCATTCTGTACTCCCCCACTGCCGAAGCTCAGTAGCAGGAGTGTGTACTATCTACAAGGTGCAGCGCAAACATTCAACAAAGGTACTCATACAACACCTTCCAAACCCATAACTACTTAACAACTAGAAGGAAAAGGGCAGCAGATACATGGGAACACTGTCCCCTGCAAGTCAAGACACTCACCATCCTGACTTGGAAATATTTTGCTGTTCCTTCACTGTCGCTGGGTTGAAATCCTGGAATTCCCTCCCTAACGGCATTGTGGGTCAACCCACAGCAGGAGGGCTGCAGCGGTTCAAGAAGGCAGCTCACCATCACCTTCTCAAGGGCAACAAGAGACAGGCAATGAATATTGGTCCAACCAGCGATCCCTATGTCCCACAATGAATTTTTAAAACATGACAGCAGTTACGCAACCCCGAGTCTGACATCTGACTAACAAGTTCCTACTTGTCCCCTGCACCATCTGAAAAAAAATCACTCATTTGTATTATAATTCAATAAAGGTAGTCTTGTCAAAAAATCCAAGAATAAACGTATTCAGTCTGATGCATTGGAAGTCTGTTTACTGATTTGTTCATCATGAAACTAATATTTTGAAAATCTGTATTATCAGTAGTATTAGGTCTTTGTGAGTTGGATGCTATTTCTAAAATAAAACTATACTATTGATACTCAGAGTTATAAGGAGCAGGCATTTTGCACTGTAAGGTCAAGAAAGTAACTCAAAATAAGTTTTCCATGTTTTAAGGTTCGGTTTTATTTAACTGTTTATTGTCTGGTTATGAAATGAAATGAGGAACAACGAGGAATCTTGGAGTATGAAGTAAAGGTAAAGGAAGTGGTTAATATGCACATCACATCTGTCAAGAACTGGAAGGTGAAAATGCAGAAAATAATGTTTCCCCACATCCAAAGCCCCTCTCCTCTCTTATAAATACTGAACTGACTGATTCGTTTTCTGCTTCCACAGCAGATAGCTAAGTACCAATCATTGATTGTGAAATAATGGAACTGTTCCTCTTCATATCCATGGCCTACCTTCAGATAAACACAAACCAAAGTTGCTGGGGAAATGGCAGCATCTGGGAAGATAAAGCCGAGCTAGTGTTTCAAGCCCAGTGATCCTTCTTCAGAACCAATTCTAGATGCCACCAGGCTTGCTGAGTTTCTCCAGCAATTTCTGCTTGCATTTCACATTTCCAAAATCCACAGTTCTTTGTTTCATGTTTCCTTCAGATAAATAATACTCATCTGATTTTCCCATGTTAAACTAATGATATGATGGATCTTAAGAGTCCAGCTGTATAACTGTTCAGTGCATTGATTTGCTGAATCACTTTGGATGGAAACAAAATAACGGGATAGATTTTCAACTAGCTGCCGATACAATTGAAATAAAAATTGAGCGATTCTATAATGAGCAACTAATTGCAATATTCAGGAAAATCAACCCCAATAATCTGTCCAATTGGCTTTGATGTACAAGTGTTTGATGTATGAGCATATTTTTAAGATGAGAGGAGACGACTTGAAGGGCAATCATTTTTACACATAGAGTGCTTCATGTGTGGAATTAACT
Organism: Stegostoma tigrinum; assembly: GCF_030684315.1. Classification (NCBI taxonomy): domain Eukaryota; kingdom Metazoa; phylum Chordata; class Chondrichthyes; order Orectolobiformes; family Stegostomatidae; genus Stegostoma; species Stegostoma tigrinum. The sequence goes on along the minus strand of NC_081366.1, from coordinate 73,515,940 downwards.
TCCAGAGGAAGTGGTGGACGTGGGTCCAGTTACATCATTTAAAAGACATTTGGATAAGTTCATAAGTAGAAAAGGTTTGGAGGGATGTGGACCAAGCGCAGGCAGGTGGGACTAGTTTAGTTTGGGAACATGGTCAGCACGGACTGGTTGGATTGAAGAGTCTGTTTTTAGGCAATATGACTCTAAGTGTGCATATTATCAGTGGGTTGCATTGACACGATCTCGGTATGAAATTCACTTTGCAAAATGTTCTTGACAAATAAGTCAAATTTAACAAATCCATGTAATTAGTGATAGGGTTTATCAGAAGCGTTGATGCAGCCAGTAAAATGTTTCTATCAAAGATCCAAACAGACTAACTGTAGTCAAATTTATATGAAGTGTGCTCAGAAAAGACATATTAATGTTAGCTCGTAGCTAATATGTACTCAAAAATAATATTACAATTCTTACATTGATGGACTACCTTGTATTATTCATAGCTGCTGCAATACGATGGCTTAAATTGTTTATTTTTACAACATTTTGTAGCTGATATTCTTTATGTAGACCAAGATGTAGAAAAAGATTATGTGATCTATGTGCAGTTAACATTTTTTTAATGGGCCTTAGCTGTTGAAGATTCTCAGCCACAAATTGATTTTGGATGTGATAGGGTTCCTTATAATTCCAAATAGTCTTGTTTTTAATAACAATCCACGAAACTGTTTCCAAATCTACCAAGAGAAACCATTTTATTAAGTTGCCTTCATATGGTTGATATTTTATTGTCAATTCTACAAAGTAATTTATACTTTGGGCTGATGTCTTCCTAAATTTTTGCTGCAGTTAGTACAGTAATGTGGTTGCTCTGTCTGTCTTTGTGAACGTTCACAAATCCTACATGGACAGTGGCAATTCTACAGAAGGGTACAAAACTGCTCTGTTACATAATAGGAATATGCCTTCTTTTTTGTCAGATTAGTGATGTTATCATGCTCATGAAACTTCAGAATGCCATCTCTTTCCAAACAGCAATACAGTTTTGTTCATGGGTCATTAATTGCAGAGAGAAATGGAGCCAGGGTTGGTCAGAAACAATTTAAGGTAGACTAATTGTCTTCATTGATGTGTGATGTGCAATTGTCTGTAAACCAATGCCTTATGTTTATTACCATTTGTCTGTCTTAACTACATACATCATTTACTCAAAACATTTGGGCAGATATCCTCTAGATTGCTACAAACGCCTCCAGAATTGTGACAATCACTGTCTACAGATAATGCTTGCACTATTTTTTCTAACCTTCTTTCCACAGACAGTGTACAGAATATGTTTAGTTTTATCAATATTATATGATTATAGCAATTGTGTGACAAATGCTGATATCCTCACAATTGCAGACTTTGTTGTGTAAATTCTCTCTTCCTCATCTCAGGTCAGCTACCACTATGTAAAGCACCCTAGAAGTCTTGTAGCACAGTGGTAGTGCTTTTGCCTCTAGGCCAGAAGATCCGGGTTTAAATCCCACCTATCCCATATTTCCTAACATACCCAGAGATAGTAGGAGCTGCCGATGCCGGAGAATCTGAGATAACAAGGTGTAGAACTGGATGAACACAGCAGGCCAAACAGCATCAGAGGAACAGGAAAGCTGACGTTTCGGGTCCTGCTCCTCTGATGCTGCTTGGCCTGCTGTGTTCATCCAGTTCTACACCTCGTTAACTTAGAATTTCTCTTGCTTTTGAAAACAGACCTGTTATTTACCCTATAGGTAAATGATAGGGTAAGGCAAATAGAAAGTGAGCAAACTTATGTTATACAAACTGAAAGGAGAGGGAAACAATTTATTTAAGGAAAATCAGCAGTATTATTCCAAATGAAGCTTTTCTGAGTTTTAGAAATGAGAACTACTGTATTGGCTATATATTTATGCACAAATAAAGACATCTCAAAATACGGCTGTAGGGAAATGGCTGAGTTACATAAAAGAATTCCGCAAATCATATCGAGGCGAAGAAAGCTTTCTTTTACCAAAGTTGACTGCACAAATTTCTCCTTCAGTAATGTACTTGAACTGAACGATTACTGCCTATTTACTGTCAATATTCTTAGTTCTTAGGAAATATTTTCATTGCTCACGACAAGCATTACAATTTAGAAATTTTAGGTGCAAGAACAATTTTGCAAATGCCACCACTTGTAAGTTGACTGTGTCAATTGCAAGATGAGAGTTCTGGTTGACAATCAAATACTCGTGAAGCAACACATTCAAGTGCAAGGGCTCTTATTGTGAATCAAAATATGAAAAAAAACATAATACCCTCTTGTATAAAACGTAGTTTAAGCTGTCAAAAATGGGGAGTTAAAATTCTGGAATCAAATCTGTTTTCGAACACGTTTTTGCCAAACTTATACATTTTTTGTTAATATTTAAGCAGAGCTACAGCATAGGAGAGGGATAATTCTTAGAATAGTAGCATTAATTAACCTTTTTATTGATGCAAGCTGCAATGTCGTTCAAATATATTTTGTGTCATGCATCTTAATAATCTTGCAGAGATTTTAAAATGGAAAAAATCTTGAAACTTGTAACTTCCAGATAACTGGATCTCGTTTGTCAATTGTACGTTAATACTTTTGTAGGAATATTCTGTGAGGATAAAGGATTTATTGGTGTGAATTGATTTTCCATCACCAAAATTTTCTGTTATCAAGGTACTAAATTTAAAACGTTTAAAGAATCACCGTTTCTCATCAAACACATTAAAATAGAAAATCATGAAAAAATTCTGACATTGTTGACCTGGTTCTCCTTTTCAATATCAGTTTTTGTAAACCTATACATTCTGAACATTATATATGAAATCCGCATGGTCGTTAAATTACACAGCTAGTTATAAGTGTCATACATATATGACCTTAGCATATTCTGTGCCTGTCATACTTGAAAAATTTAGTAATTAGTACCTTAACATATTTGATAAAACATAAACAATTTCCACCAAACTAAAGCCTTCTAATTTGTTTCCAAATTTTAATTTCTTAGCAATTTTCATTTGTGAAGACTTACGAATTTGACTGCATCCAGATCACAGTTTACATTTGTGCTGCTTTTGAGTATTTATTTCCATTTTTAAAGATTATGCAGCATTTGCAAAAACCAATGCAATTAACAATAAAAAAAAGTCACTGGTATCAATTAGCTGTTTTGCCAGGCTTGATCCAATTTAGCATATGCAAAAGAGTCCAAGTTACCTTCAGCTCCAGAAATTTCAATGACAAAGCTTCTCTCAGTTTCTATCTCTACCTTGATTGTCGCCTCTCATTTTTGTCTGTTCCATTCTCATCTATGAAAACATACTCATGATGATTGGGCAGTTTCTTTTCCCCCGTAGTCACACATTACACATCATTTTCTGATCGATTGCATCTGAATGAAATGACTGCATCGTGTGTTTAGATTTACTGAACACCTACGTTGGACAATAATACGTGACTAGTTCATAAACATTTGTATATATAAAGGAAAATGTGCTACTAATTTGCATAAGCGTGGATTCCATTCACATGTCTTGATGCATTTTTAGCTGTGGGAAATTCCCCTTGTATCCCGACTCATTTGAAACTCATGACATGACAACAGACCAATACCTCTTTGATTTAGCACTTGTACAATATGACAACAGGAAAATCTCATTAAGTAACACAAAGCTCACATTGATTAGAAATAAAGTTATTTAAGAAGGAATTTTTTAAAAAAAAGAGTTACGGTTTCCTTTTGAAAAAGTGTTAGATCAGGCGTAAATTCTAAGAAAACCCCAACAGTATAACTAAAAAGGAAGTAATGGTCGATCACTTGATACAGCAGCTTCCTGCGTGTAAACTCCGTGGGCAGATTCGGGGAAATCCTGAAAATTATCACTGGAACATACATGTTTGGTCACATTTTAAACAAGAACCAGAGTTTTCAGTAGAAACGATCCTGCATGCTGAGAACCATAGCAAATAGAATAAAGGAACTTTGGCAATTAGGAACCAAGTATACTGACACTCTATTCCACTGAAAATTACTGAAACCTCTGCATTAATTCAATGATCTTTACGAAACCTTGAAGTCTTGTAGGAAAATTGCCCCAGTAGAACAAGAAAGAGTTGAGTAAAAGGCTCAAGTGAAGAAAAGATATATATATATGTTTGGTAGATTTAACTACTTGGAATTCAGTCCAACGACACTTTTAAAATTGAAACTACAACAGAAAAAGAGAGAAAATAGAAACATGCAACAGGTCTGTTCTCTTAATGTAACAAATATTTGGAAAGCATATAAGATGGAGCCAGCTGTGTAGCAGAACCGAGTCTGGTCTCCTGGCCCAGGGCCCATCTGCTTTCTTTGTTTCTTTCCTTTCTCTTTTTCTTTCGCTTTCTTTTCCTTATTCCTTTTCTTTCTCTCTAAAAGTCTTTCTCAGTGTCCTCTGCAGGGCAAGAGCGGGCTCACCCCCCCCCCCCCCCCCCCCGCTGAACATCTGCGGCAGTGAGGCCCGTGGAGGAAGAGAACGATCCCAGCATGGGGCGGAGCAAGCCCTGAGGCAGCATCTGTGAGGAATGCTCCATGGTGAAAGATGGCACCAGAGGATGGACAACTTTGTCATTATTAGGGCCTGGTGCTGGCAGTGGCAATGGTGACTTGGTCCAGTGACGAAATATGGTGCCTCAGGTTTGATGATTTCCACATTCGTTAGGCCAGGTGTGACGGGGCTGGTTCTGAGCCAGCTCAGGACTCGAACATGGATGGACTTAGAATCATAGAATCACTACAGTGTAGAAGCAGGCCATTCAGCCCATTGAGTCGCTTGAACGAACATTCCACCCCCTCTACCCTTATCCTGCATTTCCTATGGTTAATCCACATAGCCTGCACAACCCTGGACATGATGGGCAATTTAACAATCCACCTAAGCTACACATCTTTGGACTGTGGGAGGAACCCGGAGGAAATCCATGCAGACACAGGGAGAGCGTGCAAACTCCACCCGAGTGTGGAATTGAACCCAAGTCCCTGGTGCTGTGAGGCTACAATGCTAACCACTGAGCCCATTTCTCTTCAGGCTATGCCTTTTCATTTTTTTCTACTCTTAAACTTCGAAATGGTGCTGAAATATGGTGACAGATGAAAGTTTCCACTACGTTTTATTGTAATGCACTGTAGAATACATGTGGCGATGAAAATCATTCATACATTCATGTGAGCATGTGTACTGAGAGAGAAAAACAGAGATGTGGATGAGCCATGGCAAATGCAGGATTAGGGAGGCAGGGTGCGTTGGTTTTTGGAGGGTCAGGGCAGACTTGACAAGATGAAGGGCCTCTATCTGCATTGTAAGGATTCTATGACCAGTCCCAAGGTGGGGCTCCTTCTGAACTGCATAGATTCCCTACAATGTAGAAACAGTCCATTTGGCCCATCATGTCCATGATGACACTCTGGACATCATCCCACCCAGACCCACCCCATCCCTGTAACATTGCGTTTCCCGTGGTCAATCCACCCAGCCTGCACATCTTTGGACTGTGGGTGGAAACTGGAGCACCCGGAGGAAACTCACACAGACATGGGGAGGATGTGCAAATGCAACACAGCTGATCACCCAAAGGTGGGGTCAAACCTTGGACCCTGGTGCTGTGAGATAGCAGTGCTAACTACTGAGCCACCGTGCTGTCGTAAACCTGTTATGGTTCTGGATAAGGTGTTCAAAATTGTTAAGCTCCTGGGTGAGGGGTGATGAGCTGGCGTCCCCTTGTCACCTTGGCTGGTCATGACAAGGTTCATTTAATGTGGATCCCTTGCCTTGTGGAGGCCTTTCTCCCATAGCAAATGAATTTATGTTTAAAAAGTAACCAATTTAGCTAAGTGTTCCTGAGTTAACAAAGTAGCATTTCGATTAACTACTAAATGTGACAAGGAACAACACCCAACATTCATTCTTGGGTGTTTGGGATAAGAAGTGATTCAAAATGATAAAAGCTTCATTTAACAATATAGTTCGTCCTTTGAGATAACAAATTGTGGGGCTGGATGAACACAGCAGGCCAAGCAGCATCTTAGGAGCACAAAAGCTTCATCCTCTGAGTTGTTCATAAACAGTAGACAGTAAAATGATGTGCTCGTTATGTTGAGTCATTTTGGGTCATGTTGATGTTGTCAATTACAGAGACATACAGCACAATAACAGACCATTCAGCCCAACACATCTATGCTGACCAGGTTCTTAAACTGAGCTAGTTCCATTTGCCTAGTTTCACTCATATCCCTTTAAACCGCTTCTATCCATGTACCAGCGATCAAATGTATTCAAGATTCTTGCCCTTACCAGGTTGGTTGAGTTGTCCTGTCTTGCTTTCTTTTAATGGTTTCTGGCTGGCGGCACAGAGAGTGAGGAAGTATCTTTTCCTCTGTACCACAGACAACAGCTGTCCTCAAGGTGTAATCTTCATAGTACACTGGTTCACATGTTAATGCATTAGGCCATTAACACACATAAACTGTATAGTTGTTTCTGAATCCATCTCATTGTATATACCTGGAAGAATAACATGCAAACCTGAGTGCAGGAAATGGCTTCCTGATGAGTGAGGGAGGAGTAGTCGGCCTCTCATTATTGCTTTTTTATTAGTCTTAAAGTTTCCTTGATTCTGTACATGTGTGACATTACATGTGTTCACCCAGGAATTGGCCAGACAGTCACTGCAATTACATTCGCAGACAACGTTTGGCTGTAGCTGTCTTCTTTTAACAAATACTTGCAGGGATTGAAATTTTAATGTGTACATAATTGCTTCAGGTTTGTGACCCATGGTCGTGATACTCTATGGTGGCTGGAGACAGACCCAGCACAAAGGAAGTTGGTTACGGTTAGATTTCAATCACTCCAGCTTCAGGGCATTACTATAAGAGATTCCTCAGTGTAGTGTTTTAGCCCCTGCCATCTTTCAGCTGCTTCATGAATAGTTTTCACTCCTTCATATAGTTAGAAATGGGGGACGTTAGCTATTGATTATACAACATTCAGCACCATTTACAACTCCTCAGATGCTGATATCCAAGTGCAGTAAGACCTGCACAGCATCAGGGTTTGGACTGATGAGTGGAAATTAAAGTTTGTGACAACCAAGTGCCAAGCAATGACCATCTCTAGCAAAAGGAAACCCAACTATGTTTCATTGTCAGAAGTCACACACCACCAGGTTATAGTCCAACAGGTTTATTTGAAACCACAGGCTTTCAAAACGCTGCTCCTTTGTCAGGTGATGAAGGAGCTACACTCCAATTGCTTGTGATTTCAAATAAACCTGTTCAACTATGACCTGGTGTTGTGTGCCTTCTGACTTTGTCCATCCCATCCAACACCGGCCCCTCCACATCATCTTTCACTGTTATTAAGTAACATTATTATCACTGAATTCCCTCCTTGTCCCTCTGAAAGTTTGCCATCGACTAGAAACTGAACTAGATCAACTACATTAATACAAACAAAAACAGAAATTGCTGAAAAAATCTCAGCAGGTCTTGCAGCATCTGTGGAGAGAAAGCAGAGTTAACATTTCGGGTCCATCTTTGGAATTGATTTTAGCTTGGAAATGGTTTGTATGTGTGCTGAAGGTGGAGGTGGAGACCAGAGAGAGGGGAAAACAGTTGGGAGTACAAAGGGATGGGTAATGGTCAGCCTGGGAGAAGCAATAGCTGCCAATGGCGACCATTAGTGGCTGACAGTAGGTTGTTTGTGGTAAGGCCTGGTGTTGGAGTTGGGGTAAGGACATACGAGAAGGTTATCAGGCCCTTATTGAACTTAATATTGAGTCCTGAAGGCTGCAAGGTTCCCTCTTTGCTCCCCAATATCTGCTCACTATCGACAAGGCACGAGTCAGGGTTTTGATGCAATTCTCTCCAAAGTTTGGGTGAGTACGGCTCCAAGAACATTGAAGAAGCACAAAGCAGCCTGCTTGGATTGTCACCTCATCCACCACCTTTGACATTAATTCCCGACATCACAGTGCACAATGCATTATTTACTGGATGGACTCCAATAATTCAACAAAGCTTCCAAATCCTCGACTTCTGACATATCGAAGAGAAGATGAATTTGGAACGCTACAGCACACAAGCTCCCTTCCAAGTCAAAAACCATCCTAAGTTCACATATCACTAGCCCTCCTCTGTCAAAGGGTCATAATCCTGGAACTCACTTCCTAACTGCACCGTGGGTGTACCTAGGCTCCGAAGATTTCATGTTTCAAACAGACAGCTCAACTTCACCTCCTCCATGACAATTTGGGATGGGCAATAAACCATGGAATTTCCAGGGATGCCCATGACCTACGAAGGCATTTTTAAAAAAATCTTTTATAGGTTGAAGATGCACAACTTTTCAAGTAAGTAAAGAGTTAGGGAAAAGGGTGGGGGAGAAGGAAAGAAAGACTGAAGGTCGGGTAGAAGGAAGGGATGATGAAATGACAAAAGGAATGACGGCTCGAGGTAAAAGGGGATCTTGAAGAGACTAGTTTAAAAACAAAAGACTTAGAAGATTTAGATTTAGATTTTTATTGTCATGGGTACTCAAGTGCAAAAGTACTGTCATACAACGCAAAGTGCATAATGTTGCCACACAACTGCCATCTTGTAAAAAGTACCTAGGTACAGAATCAGAAGAACAAAGGACAAAGAAAGAATAAAGTTAAAAGTTTATTATTCCAGTAATTCTTAGTATTAAGTCAAAAAATAAAGAGGTAAAGCTAAAACTCAAATGTAACTGTGTTTTGAAAGTGCTTAACTGTGATGTAAACAGCAACGACAGAATCGTTATCACAGCTGCTATCCACAAAGACAATGTGGTGGCTTTTACTTGGAATTATTGAACACAGGGTGGTGTCCAGAGAAAATTTGGAAAGTGCCAATCAAAAGATAATTTCTATTCCTTGAGCTTTCTCTTAACTTCATTGAAACAAAGCACAAAGCCAAGGTCAGGGTAGGAAGCAGAATTGAATGTGGTACACTGTCTGTAATGAAATGGCCTTAAAATGATCGCAGGAAGAAACAGAGCTTATTCGGTCAGTCTTTTTAAATTTGGAACAATTACGCAGGTTAATGATGCATGTCAACATGTGCAAAATTAAGACAGTGCTTCCTCCACGCCAAGTAAGAAAGGATTTGTCAAATGCTATTTCCTGAAGAAAAATGATAGCACCTTTAGGCATACATTACGCACCAAAACCAGAACATACAATAGGAGGTAGCAACTATAGTAAACAGCTGCTTGTGAGCATCTTTGTGTATCCCTCTCTACAAAAGTTTCAAGACCCTATGAAATAATTTGAAATGTCAAAAATACAGAATAAAGCAGTCCCTCTGCATGAAATCAATTCCCGGGTGAGTTTGAAGTGGGTCACCTAGCAATTAGTCTCAAATCGCAGCAAGGACCTGAGTGTGGAATTCATCTTTCAAATAATTCTTAATAGTTTTAAACCCAAAATCTAAAACACCCAGGGAGATTTTCTTTCCTTACCTGCAGTAGAAAGTTTAAGAATATAACACTGTGGAAAGCAAAAAGAAAGCAATCTAAACACGTGAAGTATAAACAGGCAGTGCTGGAAATACAGATTCATATAATAAAAAAAGGAAGCTTATAACAAAACAGTGTATCTGTTGTGATAGCATGTGTGTAAAATTACATTGGCCTAGAATCAGAGTCTTTATTTACTCTGATGCATCCACAGAAATGCATCCTAAAAAGTAGCAGCTCAAATTATGCAGAAAATATAGAAAATCGGTATTATTTATCCCAATCCTTTCAATTTACCCAGCGATCTTGTGGTCAGTGATGTAAGCCAACTCATGAACAAGATGCAGGCACACACAGTCAATGTTTCAATGGCAAAGCAGCATTTACAGGCTCCTGCATCACTTTTCATTCCCCATGATCCTTGGCCAGGGGACTGTAGATGCAGGACTGATGGAAACATTGATGGGAAGTTTGACAAAAGCCTAATACACGAGATCTGTTCCAGGATCCCTGTGAAACTGAAAGGTTTGCAAGAGTTTTGGGCGAAGCCAAAGACTAAAACCTTCTTTAAAAAACACATGACTTGCTCTAAGAAAGATTTGTCTCATTATGATGTCTCAAAAATCACACTGGGAGTTAAACTAAAGAAAGTTCCTTCACACAAACAATTTGCAGGCCAACACTAGCTTTTTTAAGACCTATCATTGGTGCAAGGTTGGATCAAAATTAAGCTTCCAAACCTGGACAACCATCGCTTGGGTGTCAGATTCGTGAATTGATAGATATGTGTGATTTATGATTAATTACTATGCAAAAGGCAAGTGGCACAAAACTACAGATTGTCTCTTGAAATTCGACCAATAGGACAGAGTTATAATTTTGAGATTGGAGGAGATGAGGGTGCAACAAGTCTTTTTTCCAGCCTAAACTTTTATCAGCTAAAGTGTTGATGCACTGTTGACTGTGGACTTCTGACAAAAGAAAGGTTTCTGAAACCAGGCATTTAAACAAGTGATTTTTTAGAAGAAAATAAACAGTAAATAGTTAGCCCGAATCTAATAACAGTAGACACCCATGCTTTCTCCTTTCTGGATGTTGTATGTACATGCCAGTCAAAGAACTGGTTATATTTATTAACTGATTGGCAATTAATATTCGAACAGATAAGTTTCAATGTATTGCACTTCACTCAAATCAAAGGTAAATGGTTAGATAAACTGCAGAATATTAAAAAAATCAGTATATTGTCTGACAGCACAGTTTCTGAGATTATCTAATGGAAGTGAATGCAAAAACAGGATGGGTGTCACTCCCTGAATATGCCACAAGAAGTGTTTTTCTTTTAAAGCATGAGCATCATCTTTTTGAAAAGAAACAACCCTTCCAAAACTGCAACCTCTACCACGTAGAAGGACAAGGAACTACAGATGCATGGGAACATCATGACCTGCAAGTTCCCCTCCAAGCCACACACCACATCCTGATGTGGAACTTTGTTGCTGTTCCTTCACTTTTGCTGAGTCAAAATCCTAGAACTCCTTTCCTAAGAGCACTGTGGATGTACCTACACCTCAAGGACTGTAACGGATTAAGAAGGCAGCTTCTGTTCTTAAGAACAATGGGCAATAAACACACTGCAAACACCCACATCCTGTGAATGAATGAGAAAGAAATTACATTTGCTATGCATATTACCACTGACATAGACAAAATGTAAAGTAAAACATCACTTGATGAAGGGACATCCTCGCCATCCTTGTTGTGTCAATGCAGCATTCCTTTGGTAATCATTACATAGATTTTATGCAGCTAGTTTTCAGACTAATTTGGGATAGGTGTTGGGCACTGATCAGTAAATGTCACTTTGATTGAGATGCGATCATGCATGAGCACCCAAAGTAATTCACTGTAAGGCTGTTTCTCATATAAACTTGTGCACTAGACTCTCAGCGTGTGACAGACAAAGAGAGGAAGAATGTTGAATACATTTGTAACTATTTTAGTGCACTGGGATTAATTTTTTACATCATTTTCAGCATCCACTTTGAAAGGAAGGTTTACCTATCATGTTTACTCGCATACTGGGAGATTAACCAAGGTAAAGTACATTATAATGCAAACACCAGCAGGACACAACCTCTGGGAATTCTTTGCATTAACCTTTTAATTCTGTTTGTTTGTTAAAATATGAAGGTACTAGGCTAACAGAGATGAACCATTTCATTTGGTTTCGCTTGATTACTTTTACAGTTGATGCCCAGCTTTACCAGTGTGTGAAGATTAGTACTGTTGCAAAGTACTTTTTTCAAACCCATATTAACTGTCTCAGAAACATCCCAATGCTGTCAAGTGGCTTGAATTGTTCCTTCCATCTGCTTGAGATGATGGGACTGCAGCTTCAGAACATGAGTGAGGTCAGGTGGTGTCATCTTCTGCATTAATTTCAATGCTGATTCTGCAAAGGCCAACACCTGGCATCTGTGCCATGCATGAAGTTGTTCCATGGTGCTGATGTGGTCTACCAAAGTGCTTCTCATGGTGGCACACTCCTGTCTGCAGTTGGTGTCACTATTTGCATTGTCCATCAGCTCAAGTTTTCTACCTTTTGGGATTAATGCTAGAGACTTTAATACCTCTTATTAAATGTAATATCTCTTACAAAATCCTTGAACAGGACCTTTGACCTCCATGGTGGTCCCTTGCCATGGATCACCTTCTTTGCTTGATTAGTGCATGCATCGGGACAGTTCCCTTTTAAACTTCTTCATTGCTTGCTTTGTCTATAAGTACAGTGCCAAGGCTGTATTGTGGTCATGAGTGATGGAGGTTTTTCTTGGTAGGTGGAAGTTTATTTTTAAAGTTTAACGGCCATGCAGAAATGTGCTTAGGACAGAGGCTTTGTAGGCAAGTATCTTACTTGTGTGTCCCAGTTTGCTATTTATCTATGCCTTCTTTTTTTCAAAAATTGACCAAAGCTGGTAGGTGCATTACAATACATGCACCAAACTTTTCAGGTTGTGTATCAAAATTATTTCAAAGTAGCATAACTTGCTGACCGCTCCCAATGGCATGTCATCACATCTAATTACAGGTAGAGCACATCACCCAGATTGCAATTTTCTGACATTGCTAGCAAAGTAGAATGCCACACAGTCAATGAGTCAGACAATCTGTAAAATCACAAAATCTCCATAAAACAAACTCGTCCAGTATTCTCAGTCATCTACGAAAGGTCATAGTCAAATCGATTTTGGCCTTAACTCTATTTCCTGCATGGCCCACATAACCATGACTGTAATATCATAAGAGATAGCAATAGAAGTAGGCCATTCATCCCATCAAGTCTGCTCTACCATTCAATGAGATCATGACTAATCTGATAATCTTCAACTCCACTTTCTTGTCTTTTCCCCATAATCCTTGTTTCCCTTTACTGATTAACACTGTCAATTTCAGTCTTGAGTATAGCATCCCTACAGTGTGGAAACAGGCCCTTCGTGCCCAACAAGTCCACACTGACCCTCGTACATCCCACCCAGACCTATCCCCCAATAACCCACTTTCATCTACACATCCCTGAACACTATGGGCAATTTAGCAAGGCCAATCTACCTAAACTTCTCATCTTTGGACTGTGGCAGAAAGCCAGAGCACCTGGAGGAAACCTACACAGACAGGGGGAGAATGTGCAAACTCCACACAGTCGCCTGATGGTGGAATCAAACTCAGGTCCCTGGTAGTGTGAGGCAGCAGTGCTAACCACTGAGCCACCGTTCCTCCCATATAATTGGCCGTGACAGGTTTCTGTGGTAAAGAATTCCATCCATTCACTACACTGTGAGACATAATGCTTCTCCTCATCTCCATTTTAAATGGGCAACCCCTTTTCTTGGGATTGCACTCTCTGGTCCGAGACCTGCATACAAGAGGAAACAACCTTTCTATTTCAACGTTGCCTTGTATGAGGATCTTTCAAGTTTTAATAAAGTGAAGTCTCCTTCTTCTAAATAGTCATGGAGTCATACAGCACAGAATCAGACCCTTCGGTCCAACCAGTCCATGCCAAACCTATTCTCGAACTAAACTAGTCCCACCTGGCTGCTCCTGGCTCTTATACCTCCAACCTTTCATGTTCATGGACTTATCCAACGGTCTTTTAAACATTCTAATTGTGCTCATATCCACCACTTCCTCAGGAAGTTCATTCTGCATGCGAATCACACTCTGTGTAAATAATTTGCTCCTCACATTTTTATGAATTTTATAAGGCCAGCTCTCAACCTCCTGTGCTTTAGTGGAAAACGTCCCAGCCAATCCAGCCTTTCTTTATAATCAAACCTCAGTAAGCGGCAACATCCTGGTAAATTTCTTCTTAACCCCCTCCAGCTTAATAATATCCTTCCTATAACAGGGGGACGAGAACTGGACATAGTACTCCAGAAGAGGCTTCACCAATATCCTACACAACCTCAACATTGTGTCCCAAGCACTGATCCCTGTGGCACAATACTAATTACAGGTTATCATCCTCAAAATGTCCCCCTCATCCCAACATTTCCTTCCATTACTTACCAGTTGTCTAATGTACTAATCTACAACCTCCAACACCATGGGCTCTTAGCTTATTAAGTATCCTAACATGTGGTACCTTATCACACCTTCTAAAAATCCAAACATATTACATCACTCCTTCCACTTTATCGATCCTGCTTGTTAACTCCTCAAATAATTCTAATTCATTTACCAGGCATGATTTAATGCCTTGCCAATCAAAAGTCTATTTCAACCTGAGGTAAGCTCAATGATCCTGTCTCCGCTGTTTTCTTTGGAAGAGAATTCCAAAGTTTATTGACTCTCTGAGGCAAGGAATTTTTTATCTCTCCCTTACTGAGAGGCTAAAGGATAAAACCCTCTCAGCAGCCACCCTGTCAAATCCACTCATTCTTTGTTTCAAAAATATTACCTGTCATTCTTCTAAATTCCAGATAAGTATTTTCCCTGTCTATCTGCCAGTTCTCATACAGTAACTTCGAATCCAAGCAATTAGCTTAGTGAATGTTCTCCTCACTGCTTTCAAGCAATTATAGCCTGCTATGAGTAAGGAGACTAAAACTGTATGCTTTGTACACTTGGAACATGATCTCCCTATTTTTATACTCCATCCCACTTTACAATAAAGACCATCATTTCATTTGACTTCCTAATTACTTGCTGTATCTGTGTGCTAACTTTCATGCTTCATATACAGTGTCACTCAGGTCTCTCTGGACTACAGAATACTGCAGTTACTCTCCAGTTAAATCAAATTCTGCTTTTCTATTCTTCCTACCAAAGTGGCCAACCTTGCGTTTTCCCACGTTTCAGTTCATCTGCCATTTTTTTTGCCAACTTACTTGTTTCATCCATATACTTTGGCAGACTTTATGTGTCACCCTCAGACCTCTTTCTGAGTGAACTGATATCCAGACGTGAATGGTAGTAGACAATTGAACCATTCACTTGAGGAGGAAGAGACGTCACAAATTTCCCCATCTCCAATGATGAGGGAAGTCAACATATCAGTGCAAAGATAAGGCTGAAGCATTCACAACAATTTTTAGCCAATCGTGTCAAGAGGGTGATCCATCTCAACCTTTTCTGGAGGTCTCCAGTATCGCAGATGCCAGTCTTCAGCAAATTCAGTTCATTCCATGTGATATCGAGAGACCGCTGAAGGTATTGGATACTATAAAGATGATGGACCCTGATTACATTCCAGCAATAGTACTGAATACTTGTGCTCCAAAACATGCCACGCCCCTAGCCTAGATGTGGTATACAGCTACAACACTGGCATCTACAAGACAATGTGGAAGGTTGCCAAGGTATGCCCTCTACATCAAAAGCTGGACAACTCTAATTAATCAATTACCACACCATCAGTCTACTGTCAATCATCAGTAAAGTGATGGAAGGTGTCATCAACAGTGTTATCTCACAGCACCTGCTCAGCAATAACCTGCTCATTGGCTCCCAGTTTGGATTCTGCCACAACCGTTTAGATCCTGATGTCATCACAATCTTGGCCCAAAAATGGACAAAAGAGCTAAATTCCAGACATGAGGTGAGAGTCACAGCCCTGGACATCGGGGCCATACTTCATCGAATATGGCATTAAGAAACCCTAGCAAAAGTAGAGCTAATGAGAACCAGGGGGAAGCTGCCTACTGTTGGAGTGAAACCAAACACAAAGTAAGGTAGTTATGGCTGTTGGAGGTCAGTCATCTCAGCTGCAGGACATGTCTGCAGGAGATTCCCTGAACCATATCCTGTGCCTAACCATCATCAGCTTCTTTACCCAATGTCCTTCCCTCCATCAGAAATTCAGAAGTGGGGATGTTCACTAATAATTGCACAATATTCTGCTTCATTCCCATCTCCTCGGACACTGAAGTGGTCCACGTCCAAATGCAGCTGGAAGTGAAAAATACCCAGGCTTCGGCTGACAAAGTGGTAAGTAACACAAACGGAAGTTGCTGGAAAAACTCTGAAAGTCTGGCAGCATCAGTGGAGAGAAAGCAGACTTAGTATTTCATGTCCATTGACCTTTCTTTGGATGAGAACACAAATCCTGTTGGAGGGAGGAGCGGAACCTCTTCAAGGTGGGCATACCTGGCACAGGTGCGTCAGTGAGTTAAATACCAAACAAAAAAAAGCCCGGATGCCGGACATTGGAAAGAGTGGTAAGTAAAATTCATGTTGCACAAATGCCAGATAATGACTATCTCCAACAGGAGACAATCTGACCATTGCATCTTGACAATCGATAGTATTACCTTCGCTGATCACCCTCTATCACCATCCTGGGAGTTGCCGTGGTCTAGAAACGGAACTGGACTAGTCATTCAAGTATAATGGCTATAGGAGTAGGGGAGACACCAGGAATTCTGTGATGAATAAATCACCTCCTGTCTCCCCAAAGCCTGTCTACCAAATCAGGAGTGTGATGGAATATTTCCTATTTGACTGGATGGTAGCAGCTCCAACAACGCTCAAGAGGCTCGCTAACTTCCAGACAAAGCATACCACTTGACTGATACCCCATCCATCACCTTCAACATGAATTCCTGCATTAATTCACATCAACAATATTGTACACCACCCACAAGATGCACTGCCTACACTCGCCAAGGCTGCCTAGACAGCACTTTCCAAATCCATGACTATCTAGATGGGCAAGGGCAGCAGTTGCATGGTAGCACCATGAACCACAATTTCCCCTCCTCGTCACTTATCACCAGTTCTACAGTGTCGCTGAATCAAAACCCTGGAACATCATCCCTAAGGAGAGACTACACCAAATGGACTGCAATGATTCATGAAGGTCATCCGCCCACAATCCTCTTGATGGCAATGACGAATGGGCAATATAAATTCCTCCAACCAACATTATCCACTTTCTTTTAGAATGGCAAGTCATTCCAAGTTAGTTAGCCAATTCCCTATGCAAGCTAATTTATCACCCTCAAAACATTGAGCTCTTATTCTGTAGTGACCTTTCACATAGTGCCTTGCAAATATATCTTAAAAATCCAAATAATCCTTTATCCGTCCACACTGTTTTACCCTCAAAACACTCTAATAGCTTTTTTCAAATGAGAATTCACTTTCACATAACCATATTCACAGATTCACCGAATTTTTATAGCATTGAAGAGGGCCGTTTGGCCCATCATACCTATACTAGCTCTGTTACATAGTACCAATCTCCTATTTTTTCCCCGTGTTCCCAATACACCACTTCTATCCAAATAACCATCCTGTGCCCTCTTGAATATTGATACTGCCTGATCATATTATTATTTTCTAAATGTCCTTTCAATGCCCCTTAACAATCTTTGCTTGCTATTTTCCCAACAACACGGTAGATTAAGTAATTTATACCTTCCTGCTTTCTATCTCTCTTGAATTGTGGTTTTTACAGCATTGTTTCTCAGTTTGCTGGGACCTTTGCAAAATCTGAGGAATTTTGAATGATTCTAACCAATGCATCCACAATTATTTCAGCCATTTCCTTGTCTGAGAATTCAGGCCATCAGATCTAGGGGAGCTTTCAGCCTTGATTATCAATAATATTCCCAGTTCATTTCTCTAGTTTTATGATTGTTTTACATTTCTTCCTCCCATTTGGAAAATAGTTTTTCCCAAGTTAATTCCAGAGCACAGGGTTATAAGAAGCTGTTCCAAATAAATTTTCTAAACTCATCCGACAGCAATGTTCGCTAATTTGGTTCATACAAACTATAAGCCTTGAAGTTGCTCTTCTATCTCATCTACTAGTGCGACACCAAAACATACAATAGTTCTTCAAATCAAACTTGGCGTGCTTTCGTCTTCACTTTCAATCTGGATAACCTAGAAAAATTCCTATCTGATCATTTGTGAGGGTACTGAGGTGAAAGATGTATGATTTATTTATGTTATTGCTTTATTTATGTTATTGCCTGAGATGGAAGTTTAGATCCTAGTGGCATAAAGCTGTTTTTATATTTTAGTTAAGGAATTTAAAAATTAACTAGGTCTGTCGTTCTGGAACTATGATTTGGAGTGTGAACTTAAGCTGTTCATATTGTGGAGTTTACAAGTGGAGGGAGCTTGCAATAAGCCATTACATTAACAGAACTTAGGACGAGCAAGATGCTTTTCAGATTTAGTTTGAAAGGTTTTCCACAGTTCAGAGAAGACTGATTGAAGTCAGGAACAAAGCTAGTCTCTCCTGGCAAAGGAGGTGGTTCAGAGCAGTTAAAGGAAGAATTTAACAAAAGAAAAACTGAAAGAGCTGCAGATGCTGGAAATCAGGAACAAAGACAGAAATTGTTAGATAAAACTCAACAGGACTGGCAGCTTCTGTGGAGAGTTAATGTTTCAGGTCCTGTGATCCTTCTTCAGAACTGATGGTAACTAGGAAAGGGTTGATATTTATAAAGAGATGCAAAGTTAGATCCGAGTAACATATGGATGTTAGTCGACTGCACAATTATGTTGCCAGCATAAAATTGTGGTGTACTTTAGGGTCAGACAGCTATAAGTGGTTAAGATCTGGAATGCACCGCCTGAAAAGGTGGTGTAAGCAGATTGAATCATGCCTTTCAAAATATTTTGCTTTGAATGCTGATTTGAGATTCCTCTGTCAGAACCCGTTGAAATGAAATCATTCATTGAACAGAAACTGCCCTTAACTTGGGCATTGAAGCCATAGCACCAACACAGAAATAGCTCTTAGAAAGTGTGTGGCATCGGTGATTTCCCACCTGTAAGCTACCAAGTTCATGATGAAGTCATGTGAAATTATGTGTGTAGTTGGATTGGATGTTTGTCACAAGTTCACAGTTTATCCACTCAACATAAACTGAAGTACACTATCAAAAATGTTAAAATACCTGATCCATATTTTCTTCATAGATAACAAAGTGTGAAGCTGGATGAACACAGCAGGCCAAGCAGCATCTCAGGAGCACATCTGCCAATGTGATATACTGTATCCATTGTACCCGGTGTGGCTACCTCTACATTGGGGAAACCAAGCGGAGGCTTGGGGACCGCTTTGCAGAACACCTCCGCTCTGTTCGCAACAAACAACTGCACCTCCCAGTCACAAACAATTTTAACTCCCCCTCCCATTCCTCAGACGACATGTCCATCATGGGCCTCCTGCAGTGCTACAATGATGCCACCCGAAGGTTGCAGGAACAGCAACTCATATTCCGCCTGGGAACCCTGCAGCCTAATGGTATCAATGTGGACTTCACAAGCTTCAAAATCTCCCCTTCCCCCGCTGCATCACAAAACCAGCCCAGCTCGTCCCCTCCCCCCACTGCATCCCAAAACCAGCCCAGCCTGTCTCTGCCTCCCTAATCTGTTCTTCCTCTCACATATCCCTTCCTCCCACCTCAAGCCGCACCTCCATTTCCTATCTACTAATCTCATCCCACCTCCTTGACCTGTCCGCCTTCCCTGGACTGACCTATCCCCTCCCTACCTCCCCAGCTATACTCTCCTCTCCACCTATCTTCTTTTCTCTCCATCTTTGATCCACCTCCCCCTCTCTCCCTATTTATTCCAGAACCCTCTCCGATGAAGGGTCCAGGCCTGAAAAATAAAAAACTTTTGTGGTCCTGAGATGCTGCTTGGCCTGCTGTGTTCATCCAGCTTCACACTTTATTATCTTGGATTCTCCAGCATCTGCAGTTCCCATTATCACTGATACCATATTTTCTTCACTTTCTTTCTGCACTTTGATCAAACTTCACTGCTGACCCCAACATATTGTGACCGTTTAAAATTCTTTCCTACTTCTAAGCATCCTAATTTTAGTTCTGTGAGATTGAGAGCAAATAATTGAAGGAGGTGGCACAGTGGCTCAGTGGTTAGCACTGCAGCCTCACAGCACCAGAGACCTGGGTTTGGTTCCAGCCTCGGGCGACTGTCTGTGTGGAGATTGCGTGTTCTCTCTATATCAGCGTAGATTTCCTCCGGATGCTCTGACTTCCTCCCACACTCCAAAGATATGCAGGTTATGTGGACTGGCCATGCTAAATTGCCCGTGGTGTCCAGGAACGTCCAACTTAGGTCAATTGTCCATGGGAATTACAAGGATAGAGGAGGGGTGTGGTCTGGGTAAGATGCTCTTCAAAGGATTGATATGGGCTGAATGGCCAGCTTCTACCACTATTGGTCCTTGATTCTAAATCAGAAATGAGGCTTGGGCTGTTTAAACTTCTCGTTCTTATTAAAATCCTGGCTTAACTCCCCACCCGTTCCAGTTAGGGAGCAGAAGAAAATTGCAGTGGCCCACAGCCACTAGCCAATACAGATAGATGGAAGAGTTGGATTGCAGAGCAATTTTCCAGGGTTCTGGCAGACAGGAAACAGAAGTAAGCCCACAGCAAGGATGTCTGTAACTTGCCCTTTAGGCCTGGAGGAGCACATCTGCTTATAAAGCAAGTAAAGGAGACAAATCAAATACTTGACAGCGCATCCCACTACCTGTTCCTGACAGGGAAGTCAGAAAGGCTCCCTTACTCAAGCCACCAGTTAAATTTGTAATGAGGTTTTGATCAGCACAAAGGACTCTGCTGGTTGTGGGATTGCATCTTTCCTTCCTGTTCATTCTATTCTTGGTTAAAACTCTCATCAGTGGGTTACTGGCCACTTCCTCCAGGTTTCTGCTGGGTGGGTAGTGGATAACTCTGCGCCCATTACATCCTCTGGCTTTGCGGCTAATTGTACACTTTGGTATGTTGCAAAGTCACAAAATTGAGGAACGTGCGCTGTTAGACCCCTGTTTGACACAGGCTCGGCTGGGGTAAGACTCAGGGCACAACAGTGAATCTCAGAATGGTTGCATCTCAAAGCGAAATCGCTCATATCTCCTTGTGCTGATCACTCTTTTGATATTTCTCTCTGCGTGGTGCAATGGGCGGGCTGATGCTCTGTTTTCTTAAACAGGCCTAGAATCTCTGTTGTGAATTGGTGTCTGTCAGTGCGAAAGCCCCTGTAGCTTTTAATATGAACAATTATATTATTTCTTTATTTTTCTACTTATCCTATGAAGGTAACGCTTAAGCTTTTTTTAAACTTTGTTTCTTTTTCTACCTTGTAGATAAGTTTTTTTACACCAATGTATCTAAGATGGCACCTATGTGGCCACATTTTACACTTTTCACTGTATTTCTCCCACTTCCATACTTGCGTACATGTGACAATATAACCTGAATCTGAATCTGAATCTATAATCTAATCTACAACATTTGTATTATTTGTTCGATGGTCACATTTTACATTTAATTTTTGCTACAGCCAGTCACCTCTTTCCTTGAATTGTTAATAAGAGGCAGTTACTTTTCTTCATCATTAACTCTGCATAATGCAGGAATCCCCACCTGGATGATAGCAGAGCTCAGCTCAATCTCATTAGTGAATTGGCTACATCCAGCCGAACATGTGTGAACTGACGAGTTGAGGAGTTAGTCATGATTAACGGGCAGCCAAGAGCTCTTTGCTTACATCACAGTTGACCCAGGGAGTGGAGGTTTCAGAGTTTAAAATGGAACGGGAAAACTAATGGGCTCATCAACACATGAAGCAATGAAGTATTAGTTTGTGGCTTCCCAGTTCTTTGGAAAATGGCCTGTGCGTCTGCACTACTGCTAACTTTACAGTATTATACGCATGAAAACTTTCACACTGTGATAAATTTACAACTGTTTGTCTCAAAATTTCAACTGGACTAAAACCATATATGTACTTTTCACAAGCTTTCAGTACACTGAAATAGAAACCAATTCTGAACTCCCTGCAAGAGGAAAGATGTTGTGAAACTTGAAAGGGTTCAGAAAAGATTTACAAGGAGGTCACCACGGTTTGAGCTATAGGGAGAGGCAGAATAGGTTGGGGCTATTTTCCCTTGAGTGTTGGAGGCTGAGGGGTGACGTTATAGAAGTTTATAAACTCCTTGAGGGGCATGGATGCAGTAAATGGTCAAGATTTTTTCCACGGGGTAGGGGAGTTCAAAGCTTGAGGACATAGGTTTAAGGTGAGAGGGGAATGATTTAAAAGGGATCTAAGAGGCAACTTTTTCACACAGAGGGTGGTGCATGTATGGAATGAGCTGCCAGAGAAAGTGGTGGAGGCTGGTACAAATACAACATTTAAAAGGTACCTGGAGGGTATAGAATAGGAAAGATTGAGAAGGATATGGGGCAAATGTTGGCAAACAGGACAAGATTAATTGAGGATATCTGGTTGGTATGGACGCGTTGGACCAAAGGCTCTGTTTCCATGCTGTACCACTGTTTGATCCTAATTCTAATAATGTAAGAATTTTGGGATATGTTCCAAACCCACTTCTCAAATTGGACGGAAAATAACTATTGATTGATCAATATTACAAAACTGTTGGTGCAATGTGCAAAAGAATCAAAAATTGATCTCTCCAGATAAAACATGACAAAGATTACCTGCCCGTAAAATGATCATTCTGTATTTTTATCAGCAACAAGTAACATCTAACTTTACATCGTAATGTTAATATTGTATAAATGTGGCATAAATGAGAGCTGATGAAGTCATTTTTTGTTTCTAAAATGAAATGTATTTGGGAAATAAAAATGTATGTAGATTATTTAAAGTGCAGTTACCTCTGGGTTCTCTTTCCTACTGGTGTCAGTATTTGTGCAAAACAGCTGGCAGTGTGATGGATGCACAATAAAATTGTCATTTTATTCCACTTTGAAATGACAGACTGATTACACCCAAAGTATTTCTCACAGGAACTGGTTTCTATCTATATTAATGAGGGGGCAGATGTTTATCCCAAGATTGGAAGGCAAAATTAAATGTGTTAGGTGGGAGCATAGCACGATGACAAACCACTTTCACAATGCATCAACCTGAAAGGAGGTGCATTACCTGGATTATGGGGTTTGAACAATCAGATGTCAGAAACTAATGATGTTAAGCATGATTTTATATTGCTTATTTTTAGAATTTCTGCTCTAACTTAAAGCAAGCATTTGTGCATTTTCCTACTGGTTGACAAAGTCCACACTCATAATTCTTATTTGCTTTTATCATTGTATTTAATTTTTGCTTTGTACTATTTCAGTGCATTAATAAGTGTGTTTGTTGAAATTTATTTCTGTGTGAAAGCATAAATAATAGTTTACAGAAAACCTGCTCTGCCAAAGAATTTCAGTTTTACACGTGAACAGGACAAAAGTGGGCATTGCCTGCCCACACTCCACAGTTTGTACAAATATCTGTTCAATTTGTTACTAGTCTGTATGATAAGGTATCTGTTGACCTTGTAATTTGCTCCTTAATTTTGATTGGTACTACATTTTAAATGGAGAGAGGTACAGATGCATATTGAAAATAATTAAACTCTTTGTTGAGGCAAAATGAGACATTAAAAGGAGGGAAACCAATTCACTCCTCCTTACCTGATGATAACACAGGGCATAGCTGTGACAACACAGAATTCCCAGAAGTCCAGGGTGAGAATGGAAATATCCAGGCTGAATCAGTGGAGACTAGGGTGTGGCTGAGCAGAACATGGGGTTCTCATTGGTCAGAAATTCTCAGGTCAGGAGGGAGAGCTTCTTGCTATCATCAGCAGGAAACAGGGCATTCTATCACTCCCAGAAAAAACTGGAGGAGAACCTATAGGGAGGTGTCACTCCAGGACAGTATGAGGTAGAGTCATTCATCGTTATCGGGGGAGGTGTGACATATGAACTTCAAACAGTAGTTGAGTTTATTTGTTGGGAAGGGCGATGCATGTACAGGAGTATTTGGGGAATGATCAAAATTTGACACACCAGCAGCAGTGGTCCCATGGCGCCTGTTGACACAGTGAGTCTGATGTTGCTGGATAGCAATAATAATAGTTTCAAGTGTCTGTTGACACAGTGAGTTTGATGCTGATGGACAGCAGGGAATGAATGTCTATGCCAGTGTCTTTTAAATAGGGCATGCAGACCATTAACCCCCTGAGGTAAAGATAAGGTCGACTGTTTCTTGTTCACTCCAGTTGCATGATGGGTTGGACACCTTGGCCATGAAGATTTGATTGGCTGGCCACCCCAAGGCTACGCCTGGTCAGCTGTCTCATCCATGTACAGAAATCCTTGCACTTCCTGTTCCATGGGTGGGACAGCTGACGCTACAAGATTCCGACAACTTGTGTTGTATTGTTGATCAGTTCTATCTCGTAGAGATTGCCAGCAACCATGATTTTATTAAGCTTTTTTTCAGATCGACAACTGTTAAGGGCTTGTTATTTAATTCATAGCAAGATGATGGAGACAGCAGGTTAGGTCATGTTCGAGCTCCTGGTCCACCCACTC
This sequence comes from Stegostoma tigrinum, assembly GCF_030684315.1. Lineage (NCBI taxonomy): Eukaryota > Metazoa > Chordata > Chondrichthyes > Orectolobiformes > Stegostomatidae > Stegostoma > Stegostoma tigrinum. Next base: position 73,491,515 of record NC_081366.1, on the reverse strand, counting down.
TCTTTCAGCTGACAGGCCACATCCTTTTTTTTTGTTGCTCCTTCTTATTATTATTTTTCCTAATTTCACCTTTTGTGTCAAATTCATCTTTTCTTCTTTCTATGGCTGAGGTGCATCAGTTTCGCTTTGACAGCCCCCAGATCCTCTACAGTTTCGATGTAGCCCTGGCCTTCAGCAGTTTCAAAGGGCCCCCAGTCCTCAGGAATTTCAATAGGCCCTGGCCCTTGGCTGTTTTGAGAGGTCCCTGGTCCTTTAGCAGTTGAAGAAGTCTTTGGCCTTTGGCAGCGGACAGTTTGTAAAACCAAGAGGCCGTGGGATGAACAAAAAAGTTATGTTTATCAGAACTAAGATAACAAGGTGTAGAGCTGGATGAACACAGCAGGCCACACAGCATCGGAAGAGCAGGAAAGCTGACATTTTAGGCCTACTATCTATGTTTATCTTAACATTGTCTTTCTTTTAAAATATACAGTTTATGCAATTAAATGGCACTTTTTAATTGAACTATTTTACTGCATTTTCATAAATACAAATTACAACAAATTTCTTACTTTCTATCTATCTATCTATCCATCCATTTGTCTGTCCATCCAACCATCCATCTATCTGTTTATCTAATTCAGCAATTACTCCTCATTCTTTATTTAGTGTTTTCGTATTTGAGATTGAACCACAAAGTGCCATGGAGTGCCAACCTGACTGGTATTGGAGAGAGATACGTAGAAGTAGTACACACAAACTATCAGAAATAATCAATGTTTGTTTAAAACTTCGTGGGGAAATTTTAAACCTGAACCAGCCATCCGTGCAGAACTGACGTACAGACTTAACTAGCCTGTTCTCGATTCCCAAAACTGCTCATTGTCGTGTGCGTTTGATGCTTGTATATGAGCTCAAAATCCTGTTTAAACTGCCTCTTTACTAAAGTGTGATCAGGCTCATTTTATTTTCTGACATTGTTTATCAGTGCAATACTTCAGGTACGCTAACAGCCGCATTAGAATGGTGACCAAGAGCCCAATGCCAGTTGCAATTTGGACTGACATCCGTATCCAAGTATTAATAGGAGTGAGCCTTACCAGCTGAAATCCACTGAACTGACAGAGGAACAGATGTTGAAAAAATGATCTTCGTTTCATTGCATCTGCTCTTTCCGAATGCAAAATTTGCATCATCACAAACTAATTCTATTTCAATCTGAGGGAAGTAATGAACTATCGTCAAAACTACTAAGAAAACCATGTGCGATTTCTCCCCAGCTTTGGGGTTAGTATAGTAAAAACATGAAGATGTTATTCTAAAACTACTATCTATGGTGCTGTCCACTAACCAGATGCTATTTTCGTGCGATGCCCACACGCCATCAGTTACTCAATGAAGCACAGTGCCTGACTGTATAACCTGCAAACCTTTCTGCTAATTTGGTTGTTCATCCAGCCCCCTTTTTTAAAGGCAATATAATATAACATCAACTGCTCTTACAAGTGAATTATTTCATCTATGGCACCCTGCATTGTTGGTGGAATGAAATATTCGCTCTGAAAATGTTCTTTATACAGTGCATGACTTTAACCCCTAGTGGTTCAGTTCAATTACTTCAGTGCTGGGCTGCAGGTCACCACTCACATCCTGAAACAAGTCAAGGAGTGTGGTGGGGGTGGGGCTGGCCTGGGGTGAAGTTGGCGGTGGAATTGAAGCAAAGTGTGTGAGAATTCACTACAGAAGAAAAATGAACAGCTGAGCTCGGTGAAGCAACCACCGCAACGTTAATCGTATATTCAGTAGGGAAGAACAATTCCACAGAACTAGATAACAATGCAGAAGAAAACATCTGCACAGCAGTTCAAACCATTGCTGCAGGCGATAGCCATCTCCAGATTGGAAACATGCATACACATTTGTTCATGCCAGCTTCATGTTCATGTTGCTAAACTGTTGGTTGAAGGTCAAACCTCTGTCTTGGCTACCATCAGCTGTAGGGATTAAAATGCTGCAGTGCTTTGAATCAGATCAAATTAGGCAGCAATTAGGTACCGGTAACTTGTATATATGATAAAACCGTTAAGTGCTAACTTAAAATTGTAAAATATTTTACAGCATACATCATGAGAAACTGTGGTTATGATCAAAATGATGAAAATGGCTGATCTGATAACATCATCAAAAAAGATCAAATGAGTAGCAGGCAGAGCTATGGGTGCAATCACATTTGTATTGTGTTCTTGTTAAATTAAAGCAAGTTTTATAACTATGACATTGAAAAATTTTGAGTAGTGTGTATAAATGTACTATGGGCAGGCTTTACCTTTTCCAGTGCCAACTGTCCTCTAATGTAGCATGGGGGTGCCATTTACTATTTGCATACACTAATAGACAGACAGAAAGCACAGGCCCCAAAAGATACAATTGCACAGTGCTTACATTTATATTTAATTTAATCATTGACTCACCCATAGAAAATGGGCATCCAGGGTTGCTAAGCACTACTCAACTTCCTTCAGTGAGTTCAAAGAGCCTTCACGCAAGATTTGATGCAGCAATTTAAAACTATTTCTGAACCTTGCTGTTTCGCAAAGCTTATCTGCGTGGTCCTGCGCCAAGTGATCTGCAAGTGATGTTTTCTTTCCGTACAGTCCACTGTGCTTTTTTTTAAGAGTAAGATGCTCGAGAGATGTGATTGCTCCAATGGTGGATTGTGTTAAACAACTGATTGCCAATTGGTGAAAGAAGAGATCAGAAATCAATCCTTACTCAGTTTTAGACACATCTAGAAAGTGAGACATTAAAATGCATGACTCAGAACCGTACAAACTACTAACGGCGTCAATAAGTGTCTCTTCATATCTTTGCAAGACCTCATCCAACAATGCCCCCATCTGTAGTCATTTATGCAATTAACAGGATGCATTTAACAGCAATGAGTGTCAGTCTGTGTGGAGTTTGCGCATTCTCCCTGTATCTGCGTGGGTTTCCTCTGGTTGCTCTGGTTTCCTCCTACAGTCCAAGGATGTGCAGGCGAGATGGATTGGCCGTGCTAAATTGTTCATGGTATCCAGTGATGTGCAGGTTAGATGAATTGGCCACACTATCCAGGAATGTGCAGGCTAGGTGGATGGGGGAAATGTGGGGTTACGGGGATAGGATGAGGTGCTGGGTCTGAGTGGGATATCAATGCAGGCTCAACCTGAGCTGTAGGAATTCTGTGATTCTACAGTATTTGTTCACTTTAACTTTTATTTACAGGCAGAGACATACCTTCAAGGCAATAATTGCATAGGTGAGGCAGTGGAGGACCAAGTAATAGAGGTCTACAGGACAGGAAAATGTGTCCTTGGACCATTGAATCTGTACCGATCAAAAACAACTACCTAACTATTCTAAGATAATGGGAACTGCAGATGCTGGAGATTCCAAGATAATAAAATGTGAGGCTGGATGAACACAGCAGGCCAAGCAGCATCTCAGGAGCACAAAAGCTGACGTTTCGGGCCTAGACCCTTCTGATGAAGGGTCTAGGCCCGAAACGTCAGCTTTTGTGCTCCTGAGATGCTGCTTGGCCTGCTGTGTTCATCCAGCCTCACATTTTATTACCTAACTATTCTAATCCCATTTTCCAGCACTAGACACAAAACCCGGTATGCCTTGTCGTTACAAGACCCTCTACCAACCGTATGGATAGTGAGTTTAATATTTCTATCACCCTTTAGGTAGAAGTGGTATTCCTTGCTTCTAAACCTCTGCCCTTTAACTTAAATTTATGCCCCTAGTCATTGATCCCCCAAACAAAGGGAGAGCTCCTTCCTGTTTACATTATACATGCACCTCATAATATATATTGTTATATATATATTTTATAAATCTCAATGTATAGAGCTGGGACCCATGTTCCAGAAGTAGTAGCCAGTTAGCTGCACCTTCAGGATTTCTTCCTTTCGGTGTCAATCTTGGTTCAGTTATAGCACTTCTATTTCCAAGTCAGATGTGACATTACTATGGCTTTTAGAGTTAGATTTTGTCCTGGTGTTTTCTTTGAAGAGATGTTTTAAGACATAGGTGTCAAGCTATATTTTTGAGTCCAAATAAAGTAAACAGCTTGTGAGGACTTGGTTTGTTCGAGAAATTAGAACAATAGAAGCAGCCTGAATGGGTGGGGTCAGGCACCCACAGAAGCAGGATTTTTAGTTTTAGTTTCTCAGTAACAGTTGCTGCTAGGGTCTTGAATTTAGGTTTGGGAGCTGGAATACATCTCTCCTGGTTACTCTCTCTCTCTCAGAGATTTCTCTTGAAGGTGTTCCTCTTGGATTGGAGAATTACGTGAGGCCATTGATTTTACTGAATCTGCCTTTGCCAAGGGTGTGTTCATGAGATGTTACTATATTTGAATGCTTACTGTTTAGTAGTTAAATAACCTATTATTCTGTTAAGCTTTCCAATAGAGATAAATTATTCCAATTTCTTTTTACTTTTGTTGTATTTTAACTACAGTGTTTGAATAAAGTGTGTTTTGGTTCAGGACTAGTAGTTTGGCACATCGAATTGCATCTGGAACTCAACCTCTGGCAGCTCCCTTTAAAATAAGAAAACGTTAGCGTCTGTTCTACCTTCTTAATATATTTTGAGGGGGTCTGATCTTGTCCATAGCATAGAGATTCTGGATTGGTGGTACAGTTTAAAATTTACCCATGGACGTTTAAACCAGCACTGTAGAGATTTAAACATAACAGCTGGTACAACCAGTCCCAAGGCGAGATTCCCCAATTAACAATGGTTCTGGATGGAATAGCGCAAATTGTTAAACGCCTGGGTGAGAGATGAAGGAACAGGCTCCCACTCATCCTTCCCCTTGGCTGCTCACAGTAGGGTCAGTACCCCAAAATCATCAAGCAATACTGCCTTATTAATTGTTGATTACAAACACTTACCCTACTGGCATCTCTCAGGAAATAATATGGTGTGAATTACAAACCAATCGAAAAGCACAAAAGTGTGATTTTTGCCCCAAACGTGGATTATTTAAAGTAAGAGGTGAAAGTAAAATTGACTCCACTCTGAAGGCAGGTTGACTCAATGTTGTAATCTGATGTTGAATCTCATAAAAACTTGTTTTAATCTCTCTGCAGTGAATGGTGCCATCTAGCTTCCCTTGAGGGAAGTATTATTATTCCTTCTCATTCATTCATGAGATGTGGATGTCACTGGCCAGGCCACCAATTTTTGCCCATTTCTAATTGGGTTCAAAGGTCAACACCCATGTTGCTATGTCTGTTGTGTCATTTAGAGGCCTGTTTGAGTAACAATGGCAAGTTTCGCTCCTTCAAGGAAGTTGATGAATTAGATTGGGTTTTATGACAATTGACAATGGTCATGCAGTTGTCATCAGATCAGTGTATGTCTTTTTTTTCATTTATTTAATGGATAAAGGCATCACTACCCAGGCTAGCAGGTTTTGGCCATCCCTCATTGCCACGTAGGCAATTAAGAATCAATCATATCCTGGAGCCACATGTAGGCCAGACGAGGTAAGGAGGGCAGCTTCCTTCCCTAAAGGGCATTAGTGAATCAGATGGATTTTTCCTGACAATCGACAATGGCTTCTTGGTCGTCATTAGACTCTCAATTCCGGATTATTCCTGAATGCAAATTCCATCATCTGTCATGGAGGGATTTGAATCCAGATCCCCAGAACATTGTCTGAGTCTTCGGATTAACAGTCCAGAGATAATTCCACCAGGTCACCATCACCCTCATAGGTTTCTTTAAGCGATTCTGAACAAGATCATGTCATCTTGCAAATTTCAGATCTTAGGTGAGCAATCTACCTGACACTTCTTCACATTAAATACCATCTGCTGTAGATTTGGACCGTTATTTAATCTTGTTATTGCCCTTTGCAAAATGTTAGCCTCGTCTACTCAACTTGGGGTCATCAACAGCCTTTAATGCATAGTGAACTGTGGTTGACTTTTAACTGCCCTCTGGGCAATAAAAGCTACCTAGCCAGTGATGCCCTCATCTCGTGAATGAATTTCTTTTAAAACTTCCTTTACTAAGGAAAATCTAGATCCAATGCAGGTTGACTCTCTAATGCTGTTTTTGAAGTCTCTGCCAACATCTGATTTTCATGCTTTAATCTTCTTCATTGACTAAATCATTTGTTTCTTGAAAGGCAGCATTCCAGTTGATGTCCAAATGTTGTCGCAAACTCGCAGCAAAGTTTTAAAGTTCACTATTTTCTTACTGAGGGCGATGGAAGATCACAGACTATTTTCCATCCCCAATCTCAATTAAGATTCTACTTGTTTTAGGGCTGGTGAGCATTTCATGAATTTCTGAACTCAGCACCACTCAGAAATTTGATTTACAGTAGTTGAACTCTCCTGTAATATAAATGGTAAAGATATTTACAGCAACTGAAGAAACCAGAATTCCTGAGTTTGAGCTGAAGATTCAGGAGGGTCCCAAGTTACTTATCTGACTAATAGTCAACCAGGGAATGTTTACAGGATTAAACGGCTCTGATTTCTGAGTGATCCTGCCACTCCTGTTTCCCTATCCCAATCTGATGCCCCCTCTTCCCTCACCAAGACATTACCACCTCAGACTTTACCAACCCAGCCTACAACTCCTCCTGACCAAGCCTGTCCCTACACTACCTTACCCTCCTGTTTCACTATACTTGTTGCCATATGCCCTCTCTCACTTGCCTGGTCCCTTTAACTTGCCAAAGTACCTTTGAGATATTTGAACACTGGACTAAAGCTGTACAAGTGAAGGATGTTAATGCTGATCCTGTACTGCATGGGAAATGCCCCACATTGAATGTACTCTTCTTAAGAGGCTTGAATCAGATCATGGGATCCCTACTGTATGGGGACAGGCCCTTTGTCTCCACTGACCCTCCCACCCAGACCCATCCCCATAACCCTGCATTTCACATGACTAATCCTGCCTAGCCTGTACATCCCTGAACACTACGGGCAATTTAGCATGGCCAACCCACCTAACCTGCATATCTTTTGACCTGGGAGAAAACCAGAGCACCCGGAGGAAACCCACACAGACATGGGGAGAATGTACAAACTCCACAAGACAGTCACCTGAGGGTGGAATCGAACCCAGGTCCCTAGTACTGTGAGGCAGCAGTGCTAACCACTGAGCCACCTTGTCAGGTGTGGAGGACCAATGAAAAGAGAGGAAGTGAAAGTGGAGTGGCAATTGTTTTTGGCACTGTCCAGTAAGCCTGGCCGTTTGGATAAAGAGGACAGATCCTTCATAGAATAATTGGTACTGAAATATTGAATTATTTTAAAACCTCTTGCGATTAGTCTTCCCCAGCAGTCGGTAAGAATTTTCTTGGAACATGTAAAACAATTAAATGTTCACTAATGCGCAGGCTGACTTAGATTTTATGTTAATGTCATTGCTACCTATTCCTCATCATGCTACTAGTGCTCATCTGCCTAAGGATAATGCAAATCAACAGTTACGCCAATGACTGCCGTTTTCTCTATAAAGAACTAAATGCCCCAAACAAATTTTTAAATGCCCTGATTGAGGGACACTGTTTCTAAGATTGATGTGGTTGCTGATAATGACTCGATCACACAAATTATTTCACTGTTGACCAGTCAGGATGGTGTCACAATCAACCATCAATCATGGAACATATTGGCTGTCAAAATTTTCTCTGCACCATCAACCATAATCCAGATGCCTCCTATGACTTGGTTCCTTTGTTGTTGTTTCATTATCTTATACATAAAATTTGTGGACGCTGTGTCTCTTTTGCATAGGAAGGTTATTATGTATCGAACGTCTGGTCATTTGCTGCAAGTCTTTGGAGATCACAAAATGCCTGTGCTTTCTGATACATAGGAGCGTGATTGCCACAATCAGCTAAAGGTGAAATAAATGTTTTGTCACATATCAGTCATCCTTATAAGGATGTTTCTTGCGAATGTTGTCTTGGTGGCAACATGAGGGATGGGAGTTGGAAGTTACACTGAACAAAAGAGGGATAAGCCCAGCAAACTCGTCATTTCAGTGTACACTCTAGAGGTGATCAGCATGACTGCTCTGGAACATCTGTCTGATTTCTGGTTCACTCTGATGACATTTCAAGGCAGATGAACACAGCAGGTTTGAACCGACATATTCAGACCTTTCCATCATGAAACAATTGCTGCCACAAACTTATGCCCCTGTGGAATGTCTCAGCACCTGACATTAGAGTGCAGTAAATTTATTCACTGTATGTATTCTGCTTTAAATTTCTCACTCTAATGACTGTAAAACTGTTTCTCAGAGACAAGGCACTTAGAAAAGCAGAACTGCATGATTATTTTCTGCACAAAGCATTTCAAATGCACCTCAGATATTACAGTAATTGTCTAATTCTATATTAAACAAGAATAATTAAATATTGTTGGTAAAACATGATTTGCATTTCTTTAATGTCAATAGATTTGTGACTTCTGGCTAGTCCATTGAATCCAAACTGACTGATAGCGTCATAATTTTCAAAATCTATTCAGTAGATTTCTTTATTGAAGTTTTATTTCAATGCAAGTTAGCATGCCATTCTCTCGACTAACATAGTCATGAAGAAAATACAAACAGCCTAAATTGGTCTTGCTCCTTGACAAATTTTAGACTACTGTTAATGTTGCTATTGAAAAAGTGTTATAACATGTAGTCTCTAAAATTTGAAGTCAGTCAATATATGTCTAATTATTTTAAATGAAGAATGTTACCATCTGACAAAAATCGACTGATACGTCAATAAATGCTACTCAGGCCTGGTATAGGCCAGAATGAATCCAATCTACAATGAAACGTCTGTTACTGGTGGAATCTGTATTTTTCTTAGTTAATGTCTGATGCTTTTCCATTTAAATAACCGAACAAACACGTGCGAAAGGAAGTCAATACCCAGAACAACAACTTTGTCTGTATTACACTTTTAACAGAGTAAAGCATTTCAAAACAATTCGCCTTATCAAGCAAGATTTGACTTCAATTCACATAAAGAGATAGTAAAACAGACACAGTGCCGGCGTAAACTCTCTATTAAAACAAAAGGCTGAGAGAAACAATGAATGACAGACCAATTAGTGTGACATCTAAATCTGAGCAATGCTGGAATTCCAAAATGATCAGACAAAGCCAATATGATTTTATGAACAGGATTTCATGTTAGAATTATATTTAGAGATTGTTTTGAAGATGGTGAGATAAAGGGAAACCAGTGGACATAGTGCACCTGGATTTCCAAAAGGCATTCGATAAAGTCCCACATAAAATGTTAATTTGCGTGACAAATGATGATGAAGTTGGATGTAATGTGGAGGGACCATTGGTTTAGCAAACAGGGAGCAGATATTTGGGATAAACAGGACATTTCCAAATTAGCAGGCTGTGACTAGTGCAGCGTCACAAGGATCAGTGCTGGGGGTGGGTCACAGCTAATTATAAACTATATTAATGACTTGGATCAAGGGACAGAGGTTTTCTAACAACACAGTGAGATAAATATGATAACAAGTTTAATTATGAGGAGGAGAGACAATTCAAAGATATACACGTGATGGATTGAGTATAAAGTAGTGACATACGATGCAGAAAGAACGGAGACAGAATATATTTAGGAAACTGTGAAATTTAAAATACGAACGTTCAGAGATGCACGCATGAAGACAGACAAGTGACACAAGAAATTAGCATACAATAACAGCAAATCAGGAAGGCTAATGTCATGTCTGCACTAATTGCAAGGGATATAGAATTCAAGAAGAAGGAAGTCTTTCTACAACAGTACGTGGCTCTATGACTTCACACTGAGAAAGCAGCATGCAGCCAGTACTTAGAAATGTAGAAAATAAGAGCAGGACTAGGCCATTCAGCCCTATGAGCCTGCTCTGCCTTTCATTGTAGACATGGCTGATCATCCAACTCAATAGTTTGTTCTTGCTTATGCACCATATCTTTTGATCTCTTTAGCCCCAAGTGCTGTTTCATATACCTTCTTGAGATCATTCAATGTTTTAGCCTCGTTTGCTTTCTGTAGGAGGGAGTTCCAAATGCACACTCTCTGGGTAAAAATAAATTCTCCTTATCTTAACAGTAAATAGTTTACTCCACATCCTCAGTCTGCAAACCTTGGTTCTGGACTCCTGTCATTGAGAACATTTCTCTCTGCATCTATCCTGTCCAGTCCTGTTAGAATTTTATATCTGTGAGATCTTCCCTAGCTCTTCTGAACTCTAGCTAATATAATCCTAATCAATTAAACCTCTCTACTTATGTCAGTCCTGTCATCCCAGGAATCAGACTGAAAAGATATGTTTTCATTGGAGGCAGTGAAGCAAGGGTTCACTAGGCTTGTTTTTGGAATGACTGGGTTGTGAAAAATGAAAAGTTGAATAAATTGGCTTTATATTCTCTGAAGTTTAAAGAATGCCAAGGAATTTCACTGGTAGAAAGAGATTCAAGTAAATCATGATTTAACTAATGTCATGATATCAGTAAGAGAGAAAGCACCAGACTGAAATGAGCGTGTGAGGAGAAAGATCTTCAAGATTTTACAGTAGAGCTGTAGCTCGGGTTGTGGATGTTGGGGTTGGTTTCGCTGAGCTGGTTCATTATTCCGCTGACGTTTCATTACCCTGTTGGGTTACATCATCAGTGCAGCCTCCAATGAAGTGCCATTGTGTTTTCCCACCTGTTATTTAAACTCTGGAGTCCATTGAGCTGGGTTACCTCACTTCTGCTTTTCCTTCGCAGTGGAGTGTATATGGGGTTGATCTCTATGAGTTTGTTGACAGCTTTCTTCGTGAAGTGCCTGGCTTCTAGGAATTCCCATGTTTCTGTCTGCTTTGCTTGTTCCAGGATCTTGGTGTTGTCCCAGTCGAATTGGTGGTTCTTCTTGTCCACGTCTTTTTGCAGCCAAGTAATGTTTGTGTATCCTTGTTGTTAATTTCCTCATACAGAACTAATGTCATTTGCAAGATTCCCTGCAGAGACTTTGACAAACACTACATTGAACAAACAGGAAGGAAATTCACCACAAGAGTACAGGAACACCAATTAGCTTCAAAACGACACGGCCAATAATCACTCATCTCTATCCACATGGATAAGGAGAACCATCAAATTGCCTGGGACAACACCAGGATCCTGGGACAAGCAAGGCAGACACAAGCATGGGAATTCCTAGAAGCCTGGTACTCCATGAAGAAAGCTGTCAACCAACTCATAGAGCTTGACACCATACACACTCCACTGCGAAGGAAAACCAAAAGTGAGGAAATCCAGCTCAATGGACCCCAGAGTTTAAATAACAGGCGGGAAAATGCAACGGCATTTCATCAAAGGCTGCACTGAAGATGTTACCCAGCAGGGTAATGAAACATCTAAGGAACAACGAATCAGCTCAGTGAGCCAACCAACCACAACGAGAAAGATCTTTGCACTACATTAGAGAGCTGTATCAATTAACTTTTTGCAGATGAAAATAAAGGAGGTTTCCAGAACATAGGAAGAGTCTCACTTCGAGATACAAACCAAGCAGTGTCAGGGACAATATATGATCAACACCCATAATCTGAGATACTCCAGACCAGCATCCCAACATGAAGATTTGTATTGGTTTAGAGCACTAGGTAAAGCAATATCATTGAAACATACATAATCTTAAAAGGGTTTGATTAGATAGACACTGAGGATTCTCTTCCCTGGCTGGAAATCCAAAAAGGGGATCACTGTTCAGGGTAAGCAGTGGATCTTTTGAAATTGAGATGAGGAAAGATTCTCCTATCAGAATGTTATGGGTCTTTGGAATTCTCTGCGCCAATGGGTGGCAGATGCTTATATGAATATATTTTATTGAACATATTTTAAAATTGGTGTCAATAAATGTTTGATTTCTCAGGGCATCAAGTGCTTAGGGAAGTTGAATTGAGACAGAAGTTCAAGCATATTTAGACTGAATGACAATTTTGGCTTCAATTATTATATGATTTGTTTCAGTTACCTATATTCTGAAAGGATTAAAACTCAGTCAAAAAATTGTATTTTAGAGAGTATCTGAAAGAAGAAGCTTGGAGAGGTTTAGGTGCAGAATTCCAGAGTTTGGGCCTTCAGAAGAAACTGCCAATGATGAAATCATTACAATCTGAACTGTGCATGCGGACACAAGGTCCAGGAGGGTTGTAGAACTGGAGGGTTGTAGAACAGTACAAGGTTACAGAGATGGAAGGGACAGATAAGGTCATGGAAGGATTTAAAAAGATTGATGAGACTTCCAACAGGATTAAGAGTCTGGATTTCCAAAGTGCAGCGAATGCAGAGTGCTTGATTCTTTGTAAGGTAGATGTAAGATATATTCATGACAAACAAGGGAGTAAAAAGAAATTGGGGGTAGACAGAAAAATAGATTTGAGGCCACAATCAGATCAGCCATGATCTTATTGAATGGTGGAACAGGATTAAGCTGCCAAATGGCCTAATTCTAAATCATATTTTCACATATAAAATCAATTGTTGCTCAATCAAGAGCTATCACAGGTCAAAAGACATATCATAGATCATTGTAATGCATACATTTAAAATGGGTTAATGTTTTTATTCATATCAAACATCATTTAAATAGATTTAAAGGAAACCACATGTACAATCATCGTAATTTCTTTTCATTATCTTTTCTCAGATTTGAAAAGGATTTTTTTTAGAGCTAAACCTTTTCTTGTCCCTAAGATGACTGTTGCTCTGTCTGTGTGTTAGTGATATATGTGAATTTCCTTATCAGTTCTGGTACAAGGAGGTAGATGTATTTATTCATTGCATGCCCACACTAGACTACACAATCTCCAAAACTGTACATTTATGCAAGGCAGTGATAGGAAGCCTACCACATGCTGAGGTGCAGGCTTGGCATACATGTGTGTAGAACACTTGAGGCAATGAAATCTTGGTCCATATTCAGGAAAGGAGGACACCCAGTTGCATTCCATAACTGGACCATCTCCACTCAACTTTCTGTCACACATAAAATGGCTCGAGCCACAGACATTTTCAAAAATAGAGCAGATCACAGTCGTTGACAGGCTAATGAATGGACCTGTACCAAACCTCACAATCTTTGGTGGAGCTAACAATCGAGGTCTAATGGTATTATGCTGGACTATTGATCCAGAGACCCAGTAATGTTCTGTGGACCTCATTTTAAATCCTGCCACAGCAGATGTTGGAATTTGAATTAAGTAAAAATCTGGAATTAAGAGTCTAATGATGACCATGTATCCATTGTCAATTGTCAGAAAAACCCTACCTGGTTCATTAATGCCCTTTATGGAAGGAAGCTGACACATTACCTGATCTGGTCTACATGTGACTCCAGACCCACAGCTTAACCCTTAGCTGCCCTCTGGGAAATTAGCAATTGGCAATAATTGCGGGCTAGCCAGCAACACCTTCATCTTGTGAATGAATAAGAAATAAAGATTCTGGCCATCGAGACAGATCTCGGTTGAAAGAAAGGGTGCATAATTCATTGCAGCTTACATTGGGGCTGAAAATGATAAAGAATCAGGGGTAAGTCTTATCCTCAGCACCGAGATATGTCGGAGCTGCTTGCTGCTTTTCAAAGCGATAAGGCTGCCGGAAAATTAATAAGCTAATTTTCAAAGAGAATCTGTCTGGAAAAAGAGTGCCAAGTGGGTGCAGGTGCTTTGTCGGTTTCTGGGAGATGGTTTATAGGGGATGGCCATGGAATTAATGAGATCATCAGTTTTAAGCCTGCCCCTTCTGCTCCAGGCAGAAAAGCATGCCAACTTCCTCAGTTCCAGCTCACTGTGCTTTCAATGTTAGATCTGGTTCGGGTGATTATCTTCTGCCAATTGCAAAGCTAGATCAATATGCTTCTCGTAAAAAGTTAAATCATTGTTTGTATAATTGTGTAATGTTTAACTGAGTCTGTAAAAAGTTGAACGGCATGCAATATAATTCTTCAAGAAATGGCTTTAACTGTCAGAAAGAGTAACAATGCTGGTCCAGACAGTGACAGCTACATCCCATGATAGACTATACAAAAAAAATGTGCTGTCTACTCAGATATTAGTTAGAAAGCAGAATTTGTGATGACACAGAGTGTTTAACAGAAACAGGTTATATGCTTTTAACAGGGCACTAGAAGTGTACATGGAGGAAAAGGAATTAGAAAGGTATGCTGAAAAAGGGAAGTGGAAAGAAGTCACTCAGTGTGGAGTTTGCGCATTCTCCCCGTGTCTGTGTGGGTTTCCTCCAGGTGGATTCCTCCCACAGCCCAAAGATGTACAGATTAGGTGTTTAGCCGTGCTAAATTGCCCTCATGCCCAGGGATGTGCAAGCTATGTGGGGTTATAGGGATAAGGTAGGGGGTGGGTCTGGGTTAGATGCTCTCCCAAGGGTCAGTGAGAACTCGATGGACCGAATGGCCTGCTTCCACACTGTAAGGATTTTAAGATTCTATGATGTGTAGATTTGAGAAAAGGAAAAAGAAAGGCTTGCTGAAAGGGGGAAGGGAAGAAGGAATAGACTATTTATGTGAAGCATAAATACGAGTCAGGTTGTGAAATAACTCCACAGAGGCCGATATCCTATCTCCAAATCACCTTTTATTGACACGTGGAGAGTCCTTAACAATGACCCAGCTCCCTCCGAGCCAACTCTCAAAGTGAACAGAACCTCTGACTTTTCTGTTTACATCTGCCAGCCAGGGCTCCTTGATTTTATCAGGTTAGTAGCCCCAGTCAGTGAACTCATACTCTATGGGATCCACCTGGCTGGCCTTGTTACAATCACTACAGGTTGAATGGCTTAGCATCCTGGGTAATTCTATATCACTTGATGCAGGGTATTGTAAGCAAATAATTTCTGTATATATGTTAAACTGCTAAGTTCTTCCAAAAGCACAATGAAAGAGAAATGGAGAACTCACATTCTAGTATTAGGAATTTGTTTGATATGTGAGGTGGTAGCCAAGAAATTAGTCATCCCGTGGCTGGTTTTCCAAAGGCTAGTTGAACTGAACTTCAACAGTACAGCTATCCTAATTTAATATTCAAGTTTGTGAAGCATGCTTTTCTGAACAAAACTTTCTGGATGCAATTTTTATCCAATTGGCGTTCATCCATTTTCCAAAAGCACCCCAACAAGTACAAGTAACATTACTTGAATCATGCTTTAAGACTATTGGTGAGGTGACCAGCCCTTCCAAGACTTCAGACATGAGGGTGGTGCAAATAAACTCGGGGCTGTCAGAAGATCAAAAGAATATTTATCGTTAGTCGCACACGGAGATGAAGAAGGAGGGAATGGTTGAAATTATAGCTGCAAGTGATGCCATCCAGATTTAGTTTACTAAAATTAGAAGATTTCTACGTAGAAAGTTAGAAGTTTGCTGGAAACATTGGACTTTGACTGAATGGTGAAGCTTGAAGCCCCAACACAACCTGATTGATAACTCACAGATTGATCTCTTAAATAACACTGCATTATTTGTAGACATCTTAAACACTATCCTTCATAAGGCAAGAATAGATGGCATGTTAGCCTTCACATAGAAAGGCTTCAGTGCACTGCAACTCCAAGCAATAAAAACATGATATGAAATAAATAATGCAACCCATCAGAGCTCATCCCACTGATATAACGGCTTTTTTTTGAGTGATCACACTTCCCAGGTGAGATTCCACAATTTGAGGAGCCAGTGAATGTGATTTTGGACTTTTGAGTTTTTGACAAAGTTCTACATGATGTATCAATGTGTAAATTGAAGTGCATGGGACTGGGAGGAATGTATTGAGCTGTACAGAGAATTAGTTAGCAGATAGGAAATAAAGAATAGGAATACATGAACCTTTTCCTGAGTGACAGGCAGTGACTCGTGTGGAACCTCAGGGATCAATATTCAGATCCCAAGACTTCACAATCCATATTAATGATTTAGATGAGGACACAAAATGTAATATCTCAAAATTTGTAGATGGCACAAAATTGGTGAAAGGTGAGCTGTGAGGAGGATGTAGGGATGTTGCGGAGTGAGTTGGACAGATTGAGAGAGTGGGTAAGTATATGGTAGTTGCAGTCCAACATGAATAAATTGAAGGTTGTTGACTTTGCTAGCCAAAAAAGTAAGCAGATTATTATTCAATTGTCTTTAAATTGGGAGAGGCGAATGTTCAGTGAGACCTGGGAGTCCTGCTACAACAGTCACTGAAAGTAAGTGTAGCAGACAGCAAAGAAAGCAAGATAATAAAATGTGAGGCTGGATGAACACAGCAGGCCCAGCAGCATCTCAGGAGCACAGAGATGCTGCTGGGCCTGCTGTGTTCATCCAGCCTCAAATTTTATTATCTTAGCAAAGAAAGCAAACTGCTTAGCAACAGAATTTGAGTACAGGAGCAACAATGTCCTATTGCAATTATACAGGGCATTCATCAGGCCACACTGGGATATTGTGTGCAGTTTTCACCTCTTTTTCTCAGGAAGGATGTTCTTGCTGTAGAATGAGTGCAGTGATTCCTGCAATGGCAGAATTAATATGTAAGGAGAGGTTATCTTCTGCCTAGGCACCCTATGGAGGACTCAACATGGAGTTCTACAATTTCAAATAACATTCTTACCCATCCCCCAGCTCCCTTTACAGCTCCATCTCCTCCCTTCCATCTCACCTACTGACCCTCCCTTGCAATTACCAACCAGATTCATCCCTCTCATTTATCGACCAGGTCGCATCTACTGCTAGTGTCCACCTAGTACCACCCTTCTGCTATGCTTTGCCCACCCTTTATCTGCAGCTCCCCCTACTCCCACATCCAGTCCTGAAGAAGGGCAATACCTGAAATGTTGACACCTCCTTTCCTCCAGATGCTGCTTAGTTTCCATCATCCTAAATGAGGAGCGGTTGATTGGTTAGGATTGTATTCACTGGAGTTTAGAAGAATAAGTGGCAGTCTCTTATAAAGTTCTAACGGGACTAGATCAGTTGGGTATAGGGAAGATGTTCCCAATGGTGGGGGAGTCCAGAACTAGAGGTCATGGTTTAGGATTAAGGGGAAAATCCTTTAGGACTGGGATGAGGAGAAATCTCTTTTCTGAGAGAGTTGTGAGCCTCTGGAATTCATTGAGGCATAAAGTGGTTGAGGCCAAAACAGTATACGTTTTCAAGAAGGAGGTAGAAGCAACTCTTGTGGTAATGCAGTGAAGGGATATGGTGTGGCGGGTGGGGGAGTGCAGTTGCGATTAGGGTATGGATCTGAAGAAGGGTCCAGGCCTGAAATGTCAGCCTTCCTGCTCTTCTGATGCTGCTTAGCCTGCTGTGTTCATCCACCTGCACACCTTGATATCTCAGGATGTGGATCTTGATGACCAGCCATGACATATTGAAAGGGAAAGCAGATTTGAGGGATTGGATGACCTACTCCTGCTTCTATCTTCTATGTTTGTTTGTTCTATGTTAAGGTTCCAGACAGATACCTCAAAGCATTGAGCTCCCTTTTGAAGAGGGCCAACTGGCATCCCTTGATTATTCATCCACCACTGTAGCAAGTTGTAAAATGGTTCATTTTAAAAGGATCCTTTCGCTCAAACCCTAAGAAACTTATATTTTGTAAGAAGCTAATTAAATTAGGCCTAGCTTGGCTTTACAAAAAGGGTGAGTTTATTCATGACTAAACATGAAAAGGAACAAAACATTCACATTCACACAGTGAGTCTAAAAAGATGAACTTTAGAAAGACTACATGGATTAGTCTTGGAATTGTTCATGAACAGTGAATAGTTAAACATTATGGCGGTTGCCGTGGATGTAATCGGTAATTTTGAGATTGGCAGTTGAACAATTGATTTTGAGAATCTTGACTTTGTTGGTTGAGTGAAACTCTCATGCCCTGTTTGTTTCATTAGTAGCTGACTGTTTAACACTCAGATAATATTAACCTAGCTTCTTTCTTACCTGCAGTACTGGGGTGCTTAAATGATTGTCCCCAGAGCTATGACCCTCAGTGCACACTACTCCACATGTTGAGAAACTAAGGAGCATTTGCAAGTGTTGCAGTCGGTTTTTAACTCCCTTTTTTGAATATCCCTGGAAGTTCCAAACACATAAATTCAGCAAGAGGTCATTCCTTGCTGTGCAGGGTGAGGTATTCAGCCTATCGTATATCTTCCTGTTATATTTCTCTCTCAGTTTGATAGTCCACATATCCCACACAGGGCTTTGCCAAACAGTTATTCAATTCATGTCAGCAGTTATTTTTTGGCTGTAGCAGATTTATTTCAAAGAAAACACACTTGGAGCTAAAAGTTAACCATGCCCGTGAAACTTTGGGATTCTACTGTGTTGTCACGACATTATCTCACAGTCTATTGAGTTTTGGATATCCTTAGCAATGTTATCTCGATTACCTTTCTTATTAAGTTATTCTAGCACCTGAGTCATTCTGAAGAAATTGAGTTCTTCATCATATTGTTCAAAAGTTACAGTTCACTGATATCCACTGATGACATTTAAGACACGCTTCCTTTGTGCATCTTGAAGCAACAATCAAGTTGCAAGTGATCTATTTCATGAATTATTTTATGTACCCCTCTTGTCTTCAATTCCCTGTTAAACAATTAATTGATGTAGAAATCACAGGTTTATGATAATTGTGAGATTCAAATATGTCAGTCTATGTGGATTTTTGTCTTTGTTTTGGTAGTGACGACAACCCTCTTGGAAGACTCTTCATCTTGCCCAAGCAATGAATTGCCTCTCTCACTTGACATGGGCTTTCTGATCAGCCTTGATGACCTCTCACTCTACCTACACTCCAAGCATACTTGCTGTTCTCAGGCCTTCTCTACTCCCAGTCGTGGCCACCACCACTTTTATCCTGTGGTTTGATGCCACACCAGAGGTTTGTGCTGAGACAGACCAGTCGAAGAGCAGGCAGAGTCAAGGGCTGTCTTTTAGGCATAAACTTCAATTTAATACCTTTTATTATAGGGGACACCCTGGTGGCTCAGAATTATCACTGCTGCCTCACAACACCAAAGACCCAGGCTCAATTCCATCCTTGGGCGACTGTTTGTGTGGATTCTTCCAGGTGTACTGGTTTCCTCCCACAGGTCAAGAGGACTGGCCATACAGATCTTATAAAAATGCCATAATGTACAGATATTTGTAGGATAGGTGGGTTAGGCATGAGAAATCCAAGGGGAAGGGCAGGATGCTCTTCAGAGTCAGTGCAGACTCAATTGATCAACTGGCTTCAAACTGCACTTTAGGAATTCTATGATTATTACATTATTACTGACTACAGCTATGTATGATAATCATACATACATTAGACTCTAATCTTACAGTTATGTTAGTAAGTGCTTATTCATCTACTTTGTAGTCATGGTTATGGTGCTCTCAATGTGTTTAGCAGTAAGTCTGTTCTAACTCCACCACACTATGCTACTTATACACAGTAATGTGCAGCTCTGGGACATCATTGCACGTTTGGCCCAAGGTCCTAATGTCTTTACGCATCACCTGGTGCTGTTTGGACTAAAATGCTGCTGGGCCTCTGTTTAACAGGAAACTGTCAAATGTGGAACATCTTGCCTTAGAGAGGCAGAAGTCATGTCAATTAATTGCCTGATCAATGTAAAATATAGGTATGGTTTCAGGACTGCTGCCACCCACTAAAATCTCAACCAGAATTCCAGGAAAGGTAGCCAAAAGGCCTCAATGATTATCAAACTGCGCAACAAAAGGCCATTCAGCCCATCAAGCCTGCACCAGATCTGCGAAGAGCATCCTGCCCTAACACACCTTATCCTCATAGTTCCCATGGTGAATCTACCAAACCTGCACATCTTTCGACTGTGGGAGGAGACTGGAATGTCTGGACGAAAGGGGGAGAATGTGCAAACTCCGTACTGATGGTCACCCAAGTCTGGAATCTGAACCTGCGTCCCTGGTGCTGTGAGATAACAGTGGTGACCACTGGTAATTAAATTTAAAGGAGTAATGCCTTACAGGGAATTAACAATGGAGATGAGAATTTTAATTTGAAGGTGCAAAATTTAGTGACTAGCCAGGAACACCCTGGAATAGTTGAGTCAATGAGGGCTTCATTGGGATTGTGAGGCAGGGATGGAGCTGGGGGAAGCTTTGCAGGAACACCTATTTTGGAATACAATGATAATGATACAAGAACAGAAGCTAAGTTAAGAATCAAGGAGGCATTGCACATTAAAAAAAAACCAAAGTACTGTGAATGCTAGAAATCAGAAACAGAAATTCCTGGAAAATCTCGGCAGGCCTAACAGAATCTGTGGCGATAAAGCAGCATTAATGTTCAACCCTCCTTCAGAGACCCTTTTCTGGGCTACAATTAGTTCTGATGAAGGTCACTGGGCTCAAAATGATAACTCAGATGCTGCCAGACCTGCTGAGTTTCGCAAGTGATTATGGTTTGTGATTGTACATACTCTAGTTCTAAAGGGTTAAAGTAGTGTAAGGCAAGTAAAAATGATAGGTTGATTTGTGTGGAGATTCTTTTCTGTTGGAAAATCGTTTTTACAAATGTTTATCCTCGGGGCCAGTGCAGTGGTTCAGTGGTTAACACTTTTGCCTCACTGCACTAAGGACCTGGGTTTGATTTCACCCTCAGGCGACTGTCTGTGTGGAGTATGCACTTTCTCCCTGTCTCTGCGTGGGTTTCCTCCCACTGTCCAAAGATGTGCAGACTGGGTGGATTGGCCAAGCTAAATTGCCCTGTAGTGTCCAGGGATGAGCAGGCAAGGTGGGTTAGCCATGGGAAAGGCAGGATCACAGAGAAAAGGTTTAGGAGGATGAGTCTGGGTGGGGTGCTCTCTGGAAGGTCAGTGTGGACCCCATGGGCCAAATGACCTGCTTCTGCATTGTAGACATTCTATGACTTTCATATGCTGTTGAAATTAAGAAGGAAACATCAAAGAATGTTAGAGCAAATAAATTGGTGAGTATTAGCATGTTACAATTCAACAAAAAAAAACAGTTTTGACAGCATGCTATCTGTAATCTTTGTAAAGTGGAAAAAATGGGCATCATGGGACAACTGGCCACTCAATTGACGAAAATAAAACATTATTTGGAAGTGTCTCAGAGACATTAGCAATATGACATTACAGAGGACCCTTTAATAGCAGTATGCTGGAAAAGTTGTGCCATTAATTGAGGGAAAAATATGTCATCCTATTGGCACCACAAAATTACATTCACACAGTTACAAGAATGCAATTTCATATTTCCTCAAAGGTTATGAACTCAGCTTAGTGTTTCAGTGTGTACCCCACCATTAGACGTGTATCAATCTCTCAATGTTTATTAGTCTTGTCATCATATTGGAGATAGCTCTGACAGCCAGCCTGCGATTAATGCTGTCAAAATCCAGTTGACTTTCAATTAAGAATTGCACAAGTTAAAGCAAGAGCTGAAAAACATTGTTTTAATAAGGAACGCAGCAGCTGATATTCTGAATTCATTTGTCGAACAAACCACGAGCACGTGCAAGAAATATATATAAACCCCTCCTCCCATTCACTGCAATAAGAAGCTAAGCCAACCGCTTGGATTCATGAAGATCATTGGAATTTAACCACAGAAATTAATAGAGGGAATTGGAGAACCTCTACAGTGTAGAAAGAGGCTATTTGGCTCATGAAGTCCTCACCAACCCTCCAAAGAGCAACCCTCCTACACCCACTCCATATTTCTCATAGCTAACCTCTCCTGGCCTGCACATTAGGGGGCAATTTAGCATGGCCAACCCGCCTAACCTGTGCATCTTTGGACTGTGGGAGGAAACCCACTCAGACACGGGGAGAAGGTGCAAACTCCACACAGACTGTTGTTCGAGAGTGGAATTGAACCCAAGTCCATGGCGCTGTTAGGCAACAGTGCTAACAATGTGCCAACTAAGGGAATTCCTTCAATCATCCATCCTAGACCATTAAGGAATCATGTAATATACCTTATAAGGTATCTCAAGGCATTGACTATCTGCTGCTTGACCTCAATAAAGCATGTTCTTTCTATTTGCAGAGCCTGGAATTTCTACATTCAAAGCATATAAATGATTTCAACGGAGACCGCTAGAAAAGATGCAAAAAGAAGTTTTAAGGACAACACCAGAACTGAGAGGCAGAAACTAATGGGGAGCAATGAAAGGGTTGGGGCTCTTTTCTCTAGAAAACAGGTGGATGACAGATGTTGTAGCGTGAGTGAAGTCACTGGTCAAAAAAATCCAGAGGTGCAGGCTATCACTTTAGGGATAAAACTAGAAGTTGCTGGAAAAGGTCAGCAGATCTGGCAGTATCTGTGAAGAGAAATCAGAGTTAACATTTTGGATCTGCTGAGGCTTCCGCAGAACTGGAGGCATGGAATACTTTAGGTGCATGGTTTCAAATCCCAACATGGCAACTCGTTGAATGTACAAATCAATTCTTTAATAAATCTGGAATTGGAAGCTAATCTTTGGAATGGTGACCGTGGAACAGTAATCGATTGTCAGAAAAACCTTCCTGAATTATTAATATTGTCCTCACCTGCTCTGGTCTACTTGAGACTCCAGATCTACAGCAATGTGGTTGATTCTTAACTGCCCTCTGAAATGACCTAGCAAGCAGTTGTACCAAGCCAAGAACGACACATTAATATGTGGAACTTCTTCTCTGCAAAGTAAAGAAACATGCTCAAACCTTGCAGCTTCTTCGATTTGCGCAGGGGCTAAAGAAACCTATTGACCATTGATGAGGCATCGCCAAGGCACAAACAAGCAGTTTAAACTTGAACAGATAGCATCACCTATTCTCTTGTATTTTAGATTGTTGTGATTGCTTCACACTTGGTATTCTTGTATTGTCTTTTCGCCGATATGTACAAGTCAAAGCATTTGCAACACATTTCCATTTATCTTGAGGAATTGGGAGTGTAATAGAGAACAGGTTGGGCTGTACATGAGGTACTGTGCGCAGGGCTTTGTCTGGTAAAATCCTCACTAACTGGCTTACAAATTGTTTTAGTACAACAGTAGCCAAGGCCATGTCAACTGTATTTGATGACTACATTGTTGGGGAAACCATAGATTTTGTTGGCCATATGATAATGCATTGCTTGCCGGCCTTTATGCTGTGGCTTGCTGAGGTTGTATTATGGCAGAAACTCATTATGAACCTCTGATTAGGCCTGTGTTGCATTACCATGCACAGTTCTAGGCACCGCATGATTTGAAAAGATATCAAGGCCCTGAAGAGAGAATTTACCAGGATGATACCAGGAATTAGAGTTCATTTATGTGGAGAAATTAGCAAAGGCACAATTGTTCTCCATACAGAAAAGAATGTTAATGGGAGGCACACAAAATTGAGGAGTTTTGTTAGAGCAAGTAGGGAGAAAATGTCACCTCTGGTAAGTAGCTTGGTAAGAAGAGAAAATGTCTTCAGAGTAGTTGGGGGAAAAGGCACTTGCAGGGGAAGTGTTGACAAGGTCTTTACCCGAAAAGTGAATGCTGTCAAAGGGTGGTGGAATTGAATTCTAGAGGTATTGTTAAAAGACATTTGGTATCGGCTTGAAGAGGATTGTCATAGGGTTGAGGCTGTTTTCGTTAGAAGAAGGTTGAGAGGTGACTTAATTGAGACATATGAGATAATCAGAGGGTTAGATAGGGTGGATCGGGAGAGCCTTTTTCCTAGGATGGTGACGGCGAGCACGAGGGGGCATAGCTTGAAATTGAGGGATGAAAGATATAGGGCAGATGTCAGAGGTAATTTCTTTACTCAGAGAGTTGTAAGGGCATGGAACGCTTTGCCTGCAACGGTAGTAGATTCGCCAACTTTAAGTACATTTAAGTCGTCATTGGACAAGCATATGGACGGACATGGAATAGTGTAGGTTAGATGGGCTTGAGATCGGTATGACAGGTCGGCACAACATCAAGGGCCGAAGGGCCTGTTCTGTGCTGTAATGTTCTATGTTCTATGTTCTATGTTCTATTAGATACACCAGATGGGCCACAGTGTTTCACAAGCATGGCTTAATGGCGCCCTCAAGACTATTTGGGAAGGCACAAAAAATGCTAGACATACTGCGACACTGGCAGCCCATGAAAGAATAACAAAAACTCTGATTAGGGATCTGTAAATTATGAAGGTGGTTCTGAAGGTTATAGAAATGAATGCTTCTTCAACCTGTGGGAAAATCCAAAGTGAGGGTCCACAAAGACATGATCATCACTGAAAAATTTCAGTAGGGAATTTGTGAAAAATTCTCAATGCACTGAGCGCTTGGAATGTAAAATAAGTATGGGGTGGCTGAGGTGAATCATATAAATGGGTTTAATGAGGAAATAGATGACAGAGAATGGAAAAGAAGGGTGTGCCAAATTGGTTCGATGAAGTATGGTGGGAGGGTGATTGTGTTGTCCAATTTAAATCAATTTGTTCAAAAATTTGTGGCTCTATACCTTTGATATTCAGAAGCTCGGGTATTTATCAATTAAAAGAGTTAATAAGTACCACTTCCTTAATAGGCCATCAAACAAAATTTGAAACGAATCAGACTGTATGAATATAAATTTCTGTTCTGATTGTAGATGGAGTATCTCTGGGGCCCACTTGTGTTAGGAAGCCTAAAGAGTACTCTTAGACACCATGCACTTCATCTCCAAGGACTCCCGGTCAGGGGTGTAACTATAAAGCAACGCAGACAGTTTGGTTGAACAATCACCTTGACTACCCCATGTTGGGACCTATTGATGATAGCCATGATACATTGTCTGATCTGTCCATTACTCTCCAGACCGAGTGCCTGTAGATGAGGAATGATATGTTGCATATAGTAATTACACTGAAAGGGTTAATGCTCAAGTTACATTGGCTCTACCCATTCGACTGATGTGACACTCAGACTGTGGGTGGAAACCCATAGTTCAGAATTACCTTTCAGAGGGAATAGCTACCTCCTGAAGGTCTTAGTCATTATGGCCAACCACATGTAGTTGCATATTTGGTATCATACAATAAACACTGCCTGTAACCTAAGAACAGGGCCTCTTCCGCACACTATTGTGATGCATTCTCCATTACCAATTATCAGATAGCCCAAAAACAAAGGCAGAATGGTGGCAAATAACCTTTAAACAACCATTATCCAGGACTACGCTCTAGTGAATGTGGTAAATACCACAAGATGTCAGCAGTGGCCATCTTGGAAAATACCACAGGTGGTACGAATGCAGCCAGAAATCAAAGAGCAGTCCTTTCAGATCTGTTTCTGTGTTGTCCATCCTGAATAAGT
The DNA here is from genome assembly GCF_030684315.1 of Stegostoma tigrinum. NCBI lineage: Eukaryota > Metazoa > Chordata > Chondrichthyes > Orectolobiformes > Stegostomatidae > Stegostoma > Stegostoma tigrinum. The sequence continues at coordinate 73,466,164 of NC_081366.1, read as the reverse complement.
CAATGCAATCCTGACATATCTTCACCAAAACTGGAATCACACCTCAGACAGTGAATAGGAGATAACAAACTGCGAGGCTGGATGAACACAGCAGGCCAAGCAACATCTCAGGAGCGCAAAAGCTGACGTTTCGGGCCTAGACCCTTCATCAGAGGATATATCTTCTGTCAATCTATGATTCCATCTGCAGTGATTACATGGAGCTTTTATTGTTGAAATAAGTTCAGAGGAATAAAAATTTGTCGCATAAATAAGATTGGAGAAGATTCTAGGCTATTGCTCATTTAAAAATTAAGGGAAAATTACTAATAAACTTTGCATCTGCCTAAACAAATTAAGTCCAGCATTTTAAAGGATATGAAAGATGAAAATGTAAATTTTTGATTAATTCCGCTCCTTTCCCCAAAGGAAAGCTGCCACTTTAAGGGTATTGATTTTTGCATTTACATCTAGTCTGTCTTTTTACTGGTACTTGTCTGCTTGCAGGTCCTGTGTTGGTAGCCTCTGCAGCCTTTCTTTGTCTTTGCTGTGATGATAACACTCCTGCAATGAGAGGAGGGAGAACCTTGCTGCATTCGAGGCTATCAATGAGCTCATTCTCTCCGGAGAGGGTGGGTTCATTAGCATCACCAGAAAGCTCAGCTGCTGCTGTTCTGAGAAAGTAATGTGTTTAGATCTAAGCATTCCAGGTCTTTATCTCCAGTGGACATACACATGGTGAGTTTTTTTTTTCCTCTGTCTCTCCTGTTCCTACCGTCTCAGATTTAGTTATTGGATCTTATTTTTAATCCTGTAAAAATAATTAAGGAAACTGTGTGGCTAGGTAGGAGTGATGAATTAGGAGTGAGTCATTGTGCATAGTGCCCTGTAAATTTATCAAGACTCTTGCTGCAGTCTCAATTTTTCTCCTTTTATTGAAATGCAGAGCTGTCTTGCCATATTGAAATTAAAGACAAAGAAAATAATGTAAATCTGTTTGCTCTTGCTTTCCCTTCAGATGCCAGTATCCCTGTGACAGTAGTGTATCAGGGAAGCAGCTGTTGGTGGGTCTGGGCCTGCATTGCTAACAGTCATGATGAGAAATGCAGATCTCTCCACGGAAACAAATTCCAATTATATCTTTCAATGGCGTGTTCTTTAAGTATTGTATTTATTTGTCATTTTCAGGATTTATGAGAGATGAATGTGCTTTTAAGTTTGTGATGTGGCAGTCAGTGTAGAACTTGAATAGGGCCTGGCTTGTGATTTTTTTTAGTCATTTTAAGTGAAATGTCGATGATGATATTAATGTGGCGTTGAACTCCCATTTAAAAATTGTACCCCATCTCGCAAATAGGGTTCATTATTAATTTACAGCTTTAGAACTCTTTGAGCATCGAGTCATTTGTCATATATAATATATAGATAAAAAAATGAATGTGCTTCTTTTCAAATTCATTACCTCTATAGCAATGTCAGTATGAAAATGCCTGGAGCTGCCTATTATAAAGTGGAATTTGGGAAAGGCTGATAACTACAGTACTGTTCTAATATACTTTATTGCAGCTTTCAAAAAATAAAAAATACTGACATGAGCCAGAATCTTTATTGTTCTGAAAAGAAGCACACAAATGAGGATTTATTTAACCACGTCTGAGATATTAAATACATAAATATGTTATTTTCCTTTAAATTGGGACTTTTTAATATGTTGTATGGTTGTAAATGATATTTCTGAGCACACAGTGCCTCCCTTATGCTGTACTTGGGTCAGTACTGAACATTTTAATGTACTGATTATTCAGTAACTCATAATTAGCTGTCATTCATTGTTTGGGTAGTGTCAGGAAGAAACTGCCTGTTAATGTGTCCCCCTTTAAGAGTGTGAGGAAGATTTTTTTTAAGTTAAGAATGAGATATGTGGACTCAAGCATGGCGGCAGATTAAATGAGTTATTCGGTGATGGATCTCTTCTTAGGTATTTCTGGGTGCCATATGACCTTGAACTCTCTCCTTTTTATTGCACAGAGGTAATGTGCTTAATTACTTTTAGCCACTGCCTCCATTTCCCCAGTATCCCTCAGTTTTGTTGCATTTAAGAAAAGGTCAGATTGCACTGCTCCTAAACCATGATTCATATAGACCTCTAGGCTGAGATTATGGTTCATATGATCTGTGCTAGGTTCATGGAAGATGGTTTATAATTGTAGATATGGAGATTAGAGCCATTTCATGATTGTTGGCGATGGGAGTCTCGAGAGATTCACAACTCACTGAAAATAGTGCCTGAAGTAGATCAGTATAGACATTACACAGAACTAAATCACTCAATGAAAAATGAAACCAAAAAGGATAAAAAATATACTGGACAGGAAAGAGTACAGATCTGTATGGGGCTGACTGGGTGTGTATGTTTTTGAATTGCAGGCTAACTGATTTAAATTTTATTTTGGTTGGACTTGCTAGAAAGGGAATTATCTGTTGATAGAAAAGTGTTTAACGAGCTTTTTTTTTATTAAACACAAACCAGAATGGTGTAAATGTTGTTATCAATAGTTACCAATAGTGGTATATAGTTCTGATGAAAATCTCCTCCACTCCACTTCCAGGCCTCTTGAGAAATGTTAGGCCTCTTTATCGTCCATTCATTTGGTTCAAGGGAAGTTGACTCGAAGATCATGGCAGAAGTTGAACAAATTGGTGTTTTGCACGTATCTTTTTGTTTCTTTCCATTCCTATCGTTTACCTTTCTTTCTGGCATCAGTGACTCTCTAGTTCCATGGCAACAACTTTATGTTTTTAAGACCAAACAGCAAACATCCAAGGCCTAAGCAATGTGATGAATCTTGCACTTGTGCCCAATCCTGTCTTTATACCAGCAAGGGGGTTATTGTACCTCAGTGGTAGTGCCTCAACCTCTGGATCAGGAGAATGGGATTGAATCCTGCATACCACAAAGTTGTCTTCAGACATGCCCATGACAAGTAGCTGCCAGGTTATTGGATGGACCTGGTAACGAGTGCCTTTCCTACCTGACTTGTCCATCAGATGTACACCCCAGTACAAACCTTAGTTGTGGTTGATAATTTTGTTGCAGCGAGAGGACATCCCTTGTCTCTCTTGCTCAGTATTAGTGTGAAGCATATTTACTCAACCAGCTTTGTGGACACAGTGAAAATTGCAAGTGACACATCTTACTCTGATTTTCATTTTATGCCTCAAAATAAATGTCCAGTTTGACTAGCACACTCATTTCCAAGTGTGATTGATCTGTTCTCCTGTTTTTCATTCTGGGGAGATTCACAATTTTAAAAATTATGATTGTTTTGTGGTTGCAAATGTGCAGTTATTGTGGTTTTTCCATTCCTACATTAATAACCCACTTTGACTGGCAAATTATACATTGCTCTACATTCTCTACACTGTACATAAACAGTTCAATTTGCCAATGATGTAGGCTTGGTCTGTGCGTGCAGGTTATTGTAGCTTTAAGAGGCCTGTTTCTATCAGAGGATTTTTGCAGGGTCTTAAAATGGATGTGTGTCAAGAAATTTTTACTGTATTGCGAAGTTGCATTGATTTTGAAACTCAATGCAAGAATTTTTACTGAGTGACACAGTCTTCATTTCAGATCTTTCAATGGTATTAGTTCGTTTGGTTTCATTTGATGACATAAACTTGCTAATGAACTTAATTCCTTTCTCCCATGATCTGGAATCCACTGTCTGAATTGTTATTGGGAGTGGATTTAAAAGTAATTTCTAGCAGAGATTGGGACATGTACTTGAAAAGCAGGAAGCTACAGGGCTCTGGGGATAAAGCAGAAGAGTGGGACTAATTGGAAAGCTCTCCGGTGAAAATGATTGGCCTCCTGCTTTGAGTGATTCTATCTATGGTTCCCGTAAGAGACCACCTGATTACCTTGTGTGAGAGTCTGATTAAACAATAATGCAGCATTAAGTTATAAGTTAGTGTCTCTTTTCTGTTCTATCCAGGTTCATTTTAAATGAGACTTGTGGCTAAATACATTCACAACCATGAATATAGGTTAGGAACCATCTTGAGTAAGCTAAACAGTGCTCTCACCCTGATGCAGAAAGTCTTGGAATTATGGGGGAAAATGTAGGGTTGTTCAGTTTGTCACATGATTTTACCAGTGGTATAGAAGGAAGAAGGTAAATCTGGAATGTTATTTTAATCTAAATTTGAGAACAATGTGAAAGTACCATGTGTTCAAAGTGCTAATGAGATTGATATTGGCAAGTTCTTAAAAAAGTTTAGTTTGGGAACATGTCAAAATTCAGAACATGCTTCCCTGGTCAAGTTTGAAACCATTTAAGAAACAGAAGTTTCTATAGGAATTCTGTGTAATGTTTGCAGTAAGTGAGCTGAATGGCCTTTCTCATCCACAATATTTTCGTGACCTTATGAATGAAACAAAATTTACACGCACACAGACACCCCGAATCATCCATGCCTTTTAAAAGAGAGATAAGAGAATTGGAAGACAGACAGGGAAGTTCTGTGTTGTATCTTCACTCATTCTGTATTTGGCAATCTCCACTGAGGTGTTGAAAAGTTCATTACATTCACTCTCAGTCCCTTTTATAAAAGTAGATATTTTAATCAATCATTCAGATATGTCGTGCTATGTGTCTGGGGCAGGTGGGACTTGATCCTGGGTCTCCTGATACTGATGTAGGGGAGCTACAAAAGCCCTCCTTTTCAAATATATTTTTTGGGAAATGTAATTTATTGATAATTATTGCCCATTCTTTGTTACCTTTGAGAAAGTGCCTGTGGGCTACAACCGAATTATTTGCTTGAACGACTCAGCGCATGCACATGCTTGAAAATAACCCCAGCATCTTTGAAAATGCAGGTCATCTGATAAGCAAAAGGGGCTTGCATTTTATGATCTCTTTTGCAATTGTAGAATGGCTGCAAAGCATTTTGAGACAGCGAAATACTTTCAAAACATGACAGAGTTGTAATGGCAGCCAATTTGCACAGCAATCTCTCACAGCAGGGTAGCAACCAAATAATTTACTTTCCAAAACCAAATTAAGAATGAAACATGAGCCCGGTCAGTTGAAGTGACTCCCTGATCATATTAAAGATTTTGGACATTGATTTAACGAGCATCCAAAAGACCTTTTTGGCTTGAACTTTGCAACACCCAGTATTATGCCAGCCTTGATCTACATGGCCAAGTCTTAGAGTGGGCTTTGAACCCACCATCTTCTGAATCAAAGGTACGCATGCTGCCAACAGACCTACTGCTTAAATAAATAGAAGCAATTGTAAACCGTTCATGAGAACATATGACAGTCAGTACTTTATGATGGTTCAAAATGTGATAAGGGAGATGATGGTGGTATATTGTCAACATTTTGATTTTTAGGCTCAATGACAGGTGAGAGTAAATCTCACTCAAATTCCACTAAGTCATTATAATGAGGTTTTTTTTAAACCCCTGGAGCAGCCATTATGAGTTAAATAATTTATTTGGCTTTAGAGTGTAAGAACTGAGCTCCAAATTTAACTTATGACAACACTTCCTACACATGTATCCTGGAATTAAAAGAGGAAGTCTAGTAATTCATCTATCCTATGATGATCTGATAGTTTCACATTAGAATCCAAACAGTTGCATCAGTTCACCTGTGGGTGATAATCTCCATCTAACTGTGGTAGATAAATCTGAGCATTGAGGAATCAGCTGTCCAACTCTACGTAACGGTAAATGAAGGATCAGCCTTTATTTTCATTGGTTCCATTTTAATTCACATTCATTCTTTTAAAAAGAACAGAATGATGCTTCAGCCAGATGTACGGCACATGGGACAGAAACAGCTTTAGGGCTGATGCCACTATGCGAGCGTGCTTAAGTTACAGGCATCTCCATGGCTAATCTGACTGTGTGCTATGTTCTATGGCTTGTTTCTGACACATGGCCAGATGCGATGGGGAAGCTCAGTGGGAATGAAACCTACAGCTACATACAGTTGCTAAGTGAGCTGGGTAGCTGTAAGCATTTGACTAATAGTCCAATGAAGGTTGAATCTCTAAATATCTTGTTCGTTTTGGATCAGTGATTATATTCCACTGGAGGTGGGGTGGTGGGGGTGGGGATATCAGCCAGTGTTCTTGTTCCTTATTGGAAATGTAATGAACCCTAATGGAACATGCGCAGTTGTAGTATTCCAGGTGAGGAGTGGTTGGTTGCAAAGCCTCCCACAGCCCATTTGTGCATAGATTTATAATTGACGATGGAAATTTAGGTGTTGAGGATGTACTGATGGCACTGAGTGGAGCCATAATGTACAAACCTGTGCATCATTTGGAGAGGCAATAATGCATGTACAGTGAATTGTACCGGTTTATAGATTTGATCTTGAAATTTTACAGGCGTAACATCTGTATTTTTTCAGCATGCGGGTCCTGCTAGATGAATACATCGAGGTTGAAAGCATGGATGAACTTCTGCTTAGGGCAATGTGTGTTCAAGGGTTGTAATGTCTTTTGTAAGTCTGGGTCTCTGGAGTTCGTTTGGCCGGGGGTTGGGTGGGGGGGGGAGGGGTCGAGAGCAAAGTCACAGGAAATGAAAAGCCCTGCCTGAAGTCACTAATGGGCCTACTGGGTAGATTTGCTGCCCTTCTCTTGCTCCAGGCTGGTTATTGTGCTCTTTCTCTCTCTCATGTTGGTCTGGGAATGCCCTTCTGGGAGATGGTGATGCTGGAACGTGCTCGTGGCCGATTTCAATATGCTTCTCTGTCAAATCATTCAGTACAGTAACAGCCACTTCTGGAAGACAGGGTTTGCATTTGAATAAAGCCTACTCATTTTTGTCCAGTTTAATTATCAATTTAGGTACCTAATTGATTTTATTTCACAGTCTTAATGTTATGTCCTTGCGAGGGATAGTGTGCGTGGCCAATTTTAGCATTTTAATATCAATGTTAATCATTTTAAAACCCAGTTTTGGAACTGAGAAAGAGGCAGCAAAAATAGCTTTCTAAGTAAATTCCAAATGAGGAGTAGACTAGGTGACTGTGGCATTTCAATATTGCATCATCAAGCTAAAATAGATATATTGTAGGAATCATAGGATTCCTAAAGTGTGGAAGCTGACCATTCAGCCCATCGAGTCTTCAACTACCCTTTGAATAGCATCCCAACCAGACCCACCACCTACACTTTCACCCTGTGTTAGCCATGGCAAATCCACCCAACCTGAACATCCCTGGACACTATGGGTAATTTAGCATGGCCAGTCAACCTAACTTGCAAATCTTTGGACTGCGGGAGGAAACCAGAGCACCCAGAGGAAACCCATGCAGGCACGGGGAGAATGTGCAAACCCTACACAGACAGTTATCCAAATCAAACTTGGATCCCCAGCGCTGTGAGGCAGCAGTGATAACCACTGAGCCACCGTGCCACCCATTGCCATTTTAAACTTTGAAAGGGGATATCTTGAAGTGGCCAATAGTACACACAGTATACAATGTCTGTTTGGGATAATCTGTGGCCTGTTGCGTTCTCAACTGTTAAGCCCCCTTTTACAGCATCTAAGACTTGTGGGAGGACCTTTGACCTGGCTGTAGCAAATGAGATTGGGACGTCCCACCTTGTTAACTCCAGCATCAGTTCCTGCAGGCACATGCCTGGCCTCATCATTCCTGGGAAAATTCTAGGATAATGTAAAGCAGCAGAGTTCAGGTCTGACAGGGGGGCTGTGCCGCTGTTTCCTGGTCCTTTGAATCTTAGGAATGAAAATATTAGCCTGTGATATACAATGCAAACTTTGCTTTGGGATTGAACATCTTTGTGAGCAATTTGCTTTTGCTTTAAACATGTCCAGACAGGTTGATTTTATGACCCGTATCTTTTGTAGGTGAGACTTGAACTTGGACCTTCTGCCCCAGAGGCAGAGACACTTGAACATCACCATGAGAACCCAATAATTCCCTTTATACTTTAAAGGGACGCAGTGGTAATATCCCTACCTCTGGGTCAGAAGATTCACATTCAACTCTCACCTACCTAGAAGATGTAGAACATAGAACATAGAACAATACAGCACAGAACAGGTTCTTCGGCCCTCGATGTTGTGCCGACCTGTGAACTAATCTAAGCCCCTCCCCCTACACTACCCCATCATCATCCATATGCTTATCCAAGGACTGTTTAAATGCCCCTAATGTGGCTGAGTTAACTACACCGGCAGGCTGGGCATTCCACGCCCTTACCACCCTCTGAGTAAAGAACCTGCCTCTGATATCTGTCTTAAATCTATCACCCCTCAATTTGTAGCTATGCCCCCTCGTACAAGCTGAAAAAATGTGTCATAACATGTCTGAACAGGTTGATTAAAAATATTTTAAATAATCCACTGCATGCCTTATGAGGTGAAAACAATGCTGTGCTCTTTTCCAGCCATCTCTGATTGTAACAAAGTACTGACTTAAGCAGAATACAAATGTGGAAGTGATGGTTCTAAGGAAAGAACTTAGTCCAGTGCAAAGCTATGATACAAAACCTGGGCCAACCTAAAAGTTTGAAGCAGCAACAACATTTTCATGTTGCTTTTAACAATTATTAATTTTAGACAGGATGTAGTTTTTATTTTAAATTCTCATCTTTTTAGTTGGGAGATGGAAATATTTACTGTGGTCTCATTCCCTCCCTAACTTTCACTTTCATCTCTCTGTGTTAATTGTTTCTGGAAATGGAAAAATGTGGTCAAGTGTGAAATAATAAATATATCTGTACTACTTTAAAAGATTTGATGATCAAGCGTTTGATCATACACATGAATGAGCCCCTATTAATAACCGGAAAATCTCTTGATCCCATAATACAATTATCAATTTCATCTGTGGAGAAAGCAGATTAGCAAAGTTGTGATCACAATACTTTTTTCAACATTGGAAAATAAGAGCAGAACCAGACCATATGACCGTTTAAGCCTGCTGCCCCATTCAATATGTTCATGGCTGATCATCTAACTCCGTCTCCTGTTGCCACTTTCTCCACACACCCTTTGATCTCTTTTTCCTCCCACAGTCCAAAGACTTGCAGGCTCGTGCTAAATTACCGATAGAGTCCAGGGACGTTCAGGTTGGGTGGATTAGCCATGGCTAATACAGGGTGATAATGTAGGTGGTGGGATGCTCTTCAAGCTATTTCTAACACCCTCTTTAAAACATTCCATGTTTTGGCCTCAACCACCTTCTGTGGCAGAGAAATCCACAGGCTTGTCATACTCTGGGTGAAGAAACTCCTGCTCATCTCAGTCCTCAGTTGTTGACCCCATATCCTTTGAATGTAATCCCTGGTACTGGTCTTTCCAGCCATTTGGCAGCATTCTTCCTTTATCTACCCTGTCTAATCCTGTTAGAAATGTATAGATTTCAATGAGATCCCTTGCCCCTGCCACTGCCCATCGTCACTGTTCTAAACTGGTGAATATTGCCCTAACCAATCCAATCTCTTTTCTTTCACCAGTCCTGCCATCCTAGGAATCAGTCTCAATGCATATTGCGAATAGCTAGAGTTCAAGCACTGATGCCTGAGGGACTCCACCAGTCACTGCTTGGTACTCAGTAAAAGATGCCTTTATCCCTGTGTTTCCTATCTGCCAACCAGTTATTTGCCGATGGTTGTACACTCCCCTTAGTCCCATGTGCTTGAATCTTACATACTGTGTATTATTTTGTATCCAGAGAAAGAATTTAACCTGTGGGGCCTATGGGCTCGCTATCCATTGATGATTTTCACCTCCTATTCGACATGCTTTCTGAGGAAGGGCCGCTGAACCCAAAACGTAAACTCTGATTTCTCTCCACAGGTCTGCTACTAGACCTGCCGGTGCCTTTCCAGCACCTTCTGTTTTTGTTTGAGACCTTTTTCGCGGTCCTAAGTGGAATTACTGTGTTTTGTTTTTTGCTTAAAGTCAGTTCTTAGGATTATTTAAATCGGAAATATGGCAGAATGTTCGTCAGTAAATTCAAACAAAAGAACTGAGCCTCTGAATGGCAGTCCACACCAAGTGTAACTTGAGAGACAGGTTTGGGGGGTAGCAAAAGCTCTGTTCTATTTATTTTGTAGCTAAAGTGCTACCTAATAAAACATAAAAACATAGAAGATAGAAGCAGGAGGTGACCATTCGGCCCTTTGAGCCTGCTCTGCTATTCCTCATGATCATGGCTGATCGTTCAACTCCTAATCCTGCTTTCTCCCCATAACCTTTGATCCCATTCACCTCAAGTGCAATACCTAGCTGCATCTTCTATGCATTCAGTGTTTTGGCATCAACTACTTTCTGTGGTAATGAATTTCACCAGCTCACCATTCTTTGGGTGAAGAAGTTTCTGCTCATCTCCATCTACCCCAAATCCTCATACACACTGTAAAGATTCCATGAACTACCTTGGGTATTCTGTGCATTGACTTTTAACATGGCGTTGGCAAGTTGAGGCCCTTAAGTTTTCAATAACTCATCACTTAAAAGCCTCTGTTTCTGTCCTTGACTTTCAACATTGTTGGCAGTGAGGGGAATCCCAAACCCACTTCCCCCATGATTTTACAGATGCCCATGGTTCCCATCCAGCTCCTGACGACTGACTTAAATTCCTGCACTGGTGTGTGTGCCTGTGCTTAACATGTGCCCATGTCAAATCAGAATGGGTCAATGTGCAAAGTGCTGCAATTGTGCAGATCTTAATTGTCATCTTCTTCACACTAATATGTTATGGACACTGGAGACTAGTTACATCTCTTAAAAATAATAGATTAAATATTAAATCTTGGCTATTTACTAAAAGAATGAAGCCATAGGATGTGCGTGAACCATTTTAACTCCCCCTCCCACTCCCTGGGTGTGTCCACCCTGGGCCGCCTCCAGTGTCTCAATGACACCACCCACAAACTGGAGGAGCAGCACCTCATATTCTGCCTCAAAGCTTACAACCTGATGACCTTCACATAGAATTCACCAGTTTTAAAATCTCCCCACACCAAACCCCCCCCCCCCCCCCCCCACACCTCGCCCTCGGCCTCATCCCATGTCCAAGCACCCCTCTTAACCCCACCTCCTTGACCTGACACAACCTGTCCATCTTCTCTCCTACTTTTCCACCACCCCCTTACATGCATTCAATCTTTTGCCACTCTCCCCACCTTTCCCCAGCCCCACCCATCCTCACTCCTGCTTCCTGGACCTGACACAGCCTGTCCATCTTCTCTCCCATCTATCCGCCCCACCCTTCCCACTGAGCAATCCCCACCACTCCCTACCTGCATCTGACTATCGCCATCCTGCCTACCTTTCTCCAGGCCCACTCCTCCTCTCTATTTATTTACCGGATCCCTTACCCACCCCCCCACCCCATTACTGAAGAAGGGTCCCAACCTGAAACGTCAACTTTCCTGCCCCTCTGCTGCTTGGCCTGCTGTGAATCCTCCAGCTCCACACGGTGTTGTCTCTGACTCCAGCATCTGCAGTTTTTGCTATCTCCAAGCGAGATGATTTCATGGTTTAAAGAAACGTTACTCTACTTGAGTCAAGAGAGCAAATAGCATAGAAGTAGGAACAAATTGCTTCAGAGGCTGGAATCCACACTGGAGACAACAAATGCTGGATATCCCAGCAGGTCCGGCAGCATCTATGGAGAGAAAGCAAGCTAATGTTTCCTCAGCTCTTCATCAGAGCTGGTGAAGTGTGGAGGGGACAGCATTTATGCAATAGTGGGGCAGGGTTGTGGTTGGAGTGCTGGGGGAGAAAAGATTTTGATAGTTCAGTGATAATGGGAACTGCAGATGCTGGAGAATCCAAGATAATAAAATGTGAGGCTGGATGAACACAGCAGGCCCAGCAGCATCACAGGAGCACAAAAGCTGATGTTTCGGGCCTAGACCCTTCATCAGAGAGGGGGATGGGGAGAGGGTTCTGGAATAAATAGGCAGAGAGGGGGAGGCGGACTGAAGATGGAGAGAAAAAGAACATAGGTGGAGAGGAGAGTACAGGTGGGAAAGTAGGGAGGGGATAGGTCAGTCCAGGGAAGACGGACAGGTCAAGGAGGCGGGATGAGGTTAGTAGGTAGGAGATGGAGGTGCGGCATGGGGTGGGAGGAAGGGATGGGTGAGACGAAGAACAGGTTAGGGAGGCAGAGACAGGCTGGACTGGTTTTGGGATGCAGTGGGTGGAGGGGAAGAGCTTGGCTGGTTGTATGGTGCAGTGGGGGAAGGGGACGAACAGGGCTGGTTTAGGGATGCGGTGGGGGAAGGGGAGATTTTGAAGCTGGTGAAGTCCACATTGATGCCATTGGGCTGCAGGGTTCCCAGGCGGAATATGAGTTGCTGTTCCTGCAACCTTCGGGTGGCATCATTGTGGCACTGCAGGAGGCCCATGACGGACATGTCATCTAAAGAATGGGAGGGGGAGTGGAAATGGTTTGCACGTAAGCAGAGGTTCACCTGCACATCTGCCAATGTGATATACTGCATCCATTGTACCCAGTGTGGCTTCCTCTACACTGGGGAAACCAAGTGGAGGCTTGGGGACCGCTTTGCAGAACACCTCCGCTCGGTTCGCAATAAGCAACTGCACCTCCCAGTCGCAAACTATTGCCACTCCCCCTCCCATTTTTTAGATGACATGTCCGTCATGGGCCTCCTGCAGTGCCACAATGATGCCACCCGAAGGTTGCAGGAATAGCAACTCATATTCCGCTTGGGAACCCTGCAGCCCAATGGCATCAATGTGGACTTCACCAGCTTCAAAATAATCCCCTTCCCCCACTGCATCCCAAAATCAGCCCAGTTTGTCCCCTCCCCCCACTGCACCACACAACCAGCCCACTCTTCCCCTCCCCCCACTGCATCCCAAAACCAGTCCAACCTGTCTCTGCCTCCCTAACCTGTTCTGCCTCTCACCCATCCCTTCCTCCCACCCAAGCCGCACCTCCATCTCCTACCTACTAACCTCATTCCACCTCCTTGACCTGTCCGTCTTCCCTGGACTGACCTATCCCCCCTCTACCTCCCCACTTATACTCTCCTCTCCACCTATCTTCTTTTCTCTCCATCTTCGGTCCGCCTCCCCCTCTCTCCCTATTTATTCCAGAACCCTCACCCCATCCCCCTCTCTGAAGAAGGGTCTAGGCCCGAAACATCAGCTTTTGTGCTCCTGAGATGCTGCTTGGCCTGCTGTGTTCATCCAGCCTCACATTTGATTATTGTTGATAGTTCAGATTAAGTGAGAATGGCAGAACAATGGTGAGTCTAATGGTGTTAGAGGGGGTGGTGTGAGGTGCAGGGGAGAGAGGACCTAGTGACAGAGAATGTAACAACTGAAGCTAAAAGAAAGGGAAGGAATGGGAGTGAGTTTACGATTTGAAGGTGTTACAATTCACTAATAAGTCCAGAAGGCTGTAAAGTGCAGAGCCTGAAGATGAGACGTTGTCCCTCCAGTGTGCACTGTGATTCACTGCAACATTGCAGCATGCCGGGGAGAGACAAGTGAGCATGGGGAAAGGACGCTGTGTTAAAATGACCGGCTGTGGGAAGATCGGGGCCATGCTTGTGCACGGACTAGAGGTGCTCTGCGAAGCGGTCAGCCAGCCTGCGCTTGCTTTCTCCAATGTTGAGTATGTCACATTGAGTGCAGCAAACACAGTACACAACATTGGAGGAGGTCCAGGTGAAATCCTGCTTCTGCCGGAAAGAGTGTTTCAGCCCTTGGATAGCGAGCGGGGAGGAGGTGAGGGGACAGATGTTGCACCTTCTGCAGTTACATGGGAAGGTGCCGTGGGAAGGAGGGGGTTGATGTTCGTGATCGCTGAATGGACTAGTCGGTCTCTGAGAGAATGATCCCCATGCGATGTAGATGGGGGAGTGAGGGGAAGATGTGTTTGGTGGTGGCATCCTGCTGGAGCTGTCCGAAATGGCACAGAATGATCCTCTGAATGTGATGGCTGGTGGGGTGAAAAGTGAGGACGAGGGAAACCCAATCATGCAGCTGTGAGTGATGGGGAGAGGCGAGGGCGGAGGCACGAGTGATAAATTCAGGGCGTTGTCAACCACAGTGTGAGAGAAACTATGGTCATGGAAGAGTCCTGTCATGTCAGCTATGCTGTTACTGAGGATGGCGTCATCCAAACAAATGCAACACCACACCCGTCCCCCAAACTAAAGTATAAACGCTGCTCCCTCCACGCTTCCCTTCAGCTCTGATGAAGAGACACCTAGATTTTGTACGTTAGCTCGCTTTCTCTCCAATCGATTCTGCCTGACCCAGCATTTGTTGTTTCTAAATAGCATAGAGATTTCTGAATAAGCTGACAACTAAGGAGGAAAATATTGAAATAGACACTTTGACAAGGCAACGGTGTGGATACTAATTTTAGCAATTGGAATTAAAAATAGGAAACGTTGCAGAGATAGAAATTGGCATTAATGCATAAAATAAAACTGTGAATGGAAAATAACATGAAATTTGTGGTGTTGATGTCAAGTATGAGGAGCATTGGTTCTCTGAATGCATGAGGGGCAATAAGCTTTATGGGTTGCCAGTAGTCTCATTTGCAGAAGAAATGAGCAGACCTTATATTGCAGAATAAATATAGTGAAAAAGGAATTCGCACATTAATAATGTAATTGATTCTTCCTCTTCCTTCTTGTGCTGGGTATGCACTTCTGAAAATTAAAAATATTCAGTTCCAGCCATTTGGTTGGAATCATTTTTAATGAATTTAAATAGGATTGATAATGAACCTGTTTAACGACTGCAGTATCACAGTTAGAGCACATCATTTAATTACAGTGGCAATTATAAATGTCATGCAAAAATGCTATAGGAGATGGGAGATAACGCTCTTTGACCTTACCGTCTTCCACTAATCCATCCAGTTTCTATCATGGTACAGTTCAAACAGATTTTAGATGCATTTTTTGCAGTGTAAATTCTACATAATGTTTGAGAGCTTATGTATATACCCAATAAACATTGGAAAATCACAGACTGGTATAATTTATAAAACATTGCAAAATGCGGGATTATGCTTAGAAAAGACCACGTGGATGGAAGACAAGGCAAAATGTAACTTTTGAAAAGTGAGACATTGTCACAATATTATAAAAAAGGAAAGCTTTTCAGTACAAAGGTGACCAGACACAAAGCGTTCACTTTTCATTTCTCTTTGAATTATTGCCTACATTTCCAGTAGCTGTTTTTTTTTGGTGGCTTGACTGTCAATATATGCTTTTTATTCATTCAATCTTAGGATGTAGGTAATCTTGGCATCTATTGCTCATCCCTAAATGCCCTTGAGTAAGTAGTGATGAGCTGCCACCTTGAATTCTAATTGAAATCATGAATGATCTGTGCCAAAGATTTATATCACATTGAACTGCATGTCATGCACATTCCCCAATGAATCATCTTCCAATTAATCCAGTGAAACACATAGATAACAGGTGATGGATAAATTCATCTATCATGTTCACATGCTTTTCTGAGATTCAACATTGTAAAGTGGATTTGGTGATCTGTTTGAGACCAGACTTATAAACTCTCTGAAAAAGAGCTAGCTTGAGACCAGAGCTGAATCATCTTGCCTCTTCTCTGTGCATTGGTTCAGATTTTTAAGCTTCCATCCATGTCACAATGAGGCAGGTCAGAGCCAAAATGGCACATATAGAAGTCCCATCTGTGTTTCTGGTTCTGTGTATTTTTGCTGGTAATAGAATGCTGGTGGAATATGAACAATATCATAACCATTCCACAAAACCAAAATTAATCTCTCTGGAACACTCCAGAAGTTGAAAATACACCACTGTTTCCATTAATCACAGACTGATATAAGTAAGAAAGTCCTGGTCTTTTGATTGGTATTTAAACTTAAGTTTAGATAATATCCTTTAAAGAGAAGGAAATGTTTAGATGGTACAGCGGTTGTTTAAAGTACTTAGATCAACTTGTGATCCCCCACAAAACAACATTTAACAGTATTTTATGACTATGGCATTAACATGTTCCCCTCTACCACCATCTGCAGCAGGGGGGATCTTTGTGTCCTGGAATATATCACAATGATGGATCGGGACCTCATAGTGCAATGGATAATTTAAACTGTTAATTCCAAAATATGTGTTTTAAAAGAGGACTGCAACAGAACATATATTTTTTCAAAAAAAACAGACAATGGATTTATATTCAGTGCTGCCTGGTAAAGTCCTTTGTGAGACACGTGGGATTCCACCATTATGGAACATCAGGGAAACACCAGATAGAGAGAGACATCACAAGAAGTGTTAGCGAGGGAACTGACCATCTTCCCTAGACCCCACCTCTCAGCAGAGAGATATCTCTTGTTGAAATCTTTTGCATTTTGCTTTTCCAGGAGTACACAAAAAGAGAAGCGTAAAAACAGCTGAGAACCCTAACTTAAAGTTTTGGGTCTAGTGACCCTTGCTCAGAACTGATGGTGGCTGGGAAAATGTCAGTTTATATGCAGAAAATAGGGAAAATAGGGCGAGGGAGTAAATGATAGGATAGAGCCTAAAGAGAGAGAAGAACAGTTGGACAGACAAAGGAGTTGATAACGTTCTGACTGGGGAGCTGAATAGCTGTTAATGGGGACTACTAGTGATTTACAACTGGTGGTATGTAATGGTAGACTCTGTGATAACAAGGCCAGATAAGTGGGGTAGGGGGCTGGGACTTTGGACAGCTTAGGCCCTAAACTTATTGAGCTTGATATTGAGTCTGGAGATACCTATCATCCCACCAGCATCCACATGCAGAAGATAGCCTGACACCATTTCTAGCACCTCCAGCAAGACGCCACTGTCAGACACATATTCCCCTCCCTGCCCTTATCTGCCATCAGCTGGGGCCTCTCCCTCTGGGAACCCCCGGTCCACTCTTCCTTCACTCCAAACATACCCCCCCCCACCCACAGACCCACGGCACCTTCCCCTGTAACCGGCGAAGGTGTAACACCTGCCCATTTGCCTTCTCCCTCCCCAGTATCCAAGGGCCCAAACATACCTTCCAGGTGAAGCAACACTTCGCCTGCACTTCCCACAATCTAGCCTCCTGCATTCGCTGCTCACAATGTGGTTTCCTCTACATCGGGGAAACGAAGCGTAGACTTGGTGACGACTTCGCAGAACATCCACATTCCACTCGCATAAAAAAAAGACTCTGAACTACCTGTTGCCTGCCACTTCAATGCTCCACCCTGTTTCCTGGCCAACATCTCCGTCCCTGGCTTGCTGCAGTGTTCCGGTGAAACCTAACACAAGCTGGAGGAACAATACCTCATTTTCCACTTGGTGACCCTACAGCCCTCCAGACTCAATACTGAGTTCAATAATTTTTAGGCCTAAACTCTCCCATTTTGTTAACTCAGAAGCCGAGTTAAATTGACTCCTTTTAAAACAATAATTCATTTCACGTGGTCGAAAGGTATTGCCAAGGAAAGGGATGTTTTGTAAGTTAACCTTCACAGAATCATAGAATCCCTACAGTATGGAAACAGGTCCCTCAGCCCAACAAGTCCACACCGACCCTCAGACCATCCCACTCTCCCCCACAACCCACACATCCCTGCACAATTCAGCATGGCCGATCCACCTAAAATAACATGGTGTGGAGCTGGATGAACACAGCAGGCCAAGCAGCATCAGAGGAGCAGGAAAGTTTGACTTTTCAGGTCAAGACCTTTCTTCAGAAATAGGGTAGGGGCAGGGGATTCTGAAATAAATAGGGAGTGAGGAGGAGGTGGATAGAAGATGGATAAAGGAGAAGATAAGTGGAGAGGAGGCAGACAGGTCAAAGAGGCGGGGTTAGAACCAGTGAAGGTAAATGTAGTTGGGGAGTTATGGAGGGAGTAGGTCGGTCTGGGGAGGACAGACAGGCCAAGAAGGTGGGATGAGGTTAGTGGGTAGGAGATGGGGGTGGGGCTTGAGGTGGGAGGAATGGTTAGGGAGATGGGGATGAGCTGGGCTGGTTTTGGGATGTGGTCAGGGGAGAGGAAATTTTGAAGCTTGTGATGTCCACATTAATACCCTTGGGCTACAGGATTCCCAAGTGAAATATGAGATGCTGTTCCTGCAACCTTAGGGTGGTGACATCATGGCAATGCAGGAGGCCCAGGATGGACATGTCATCCAAGGAGTGGTGGGGCGGGGGGGTGGGGGGGTTGCGGGGGGGGGTTGCGTGGGGGGCTGTTGAAATGGTTCACAACTGGGAGGTGCAGTTGTTTGTTGCGAGCTGAGCGTAGGTGTTCCACAAAGCAGTCCCCAAGCCTCTGCTTGGTTTCCCCGATGTAGAGGAGGCCACAACAGGAACAGCGGATACAGTATATCACATTAACAGATGTGCAGGTGAACATCTGTTTGATGTGGAAGGTCTTCTTAGGGCCTGGGATGGGGGTGAGGTATAGGGGCAGGTGTAGCATTGCCTGCAGTTGCAGGGAAAAATGCCGGGTGTGGTGGGGCTGGAGGGGAGTATGGAGTGGACAAGGAAGTTACGGAGAGAGTGGTCCTTCCGGAAAGCAGATAAGGGTGGGGAGGGAAAAATGTCTTTAGTGGTAGGGTCAGATTGTAGATGGCGGAAATGTCGGAGGATGATGCTTTGGATTTGGAGGTTGGTCAGGTGGCACATGAGGATGAGGGAGATGCTGTTTTGGTTATTATTGCAGTTAAGGGGTGTGAGGGATGATTTGCGGGAAAGCGGAAGTATAGGTCGAGGGCGTTTTCGACTGCTGTGGCGGGGGGATGTTGCAGTCCTTGAAAAAAGAGAACATCTGGGATGTTCGGGAGTGGAATGCCTCATCTTTGGAGCAGATGCGGTGGAGGCGAAGGAATTAGGAATAGGGGATGCCTTTTTTACAGGAAGATGGGTGAGAGGAGGAGTATTCTAGGCAGTTGTGGGAGTTGGTAGGCTTAAAATGGATTTCGGTTTAAAGGGGAATGACAGAGATGGAGACAGAGAGGTCCAGGAAGGAGACAGAGGTGTCAGAGATGGTCCAGGTAAACTTAAGGTTGGGTGGAAGGTGTTAGTGAAGTGGATGAACTGTTCGAGCTCCTCATGGGAACACGAGATGGCGCCAAACAGTCATCAATGTAATGGAGGAAGAGATGGGGGATAGAGCCAGTGTAGCTTTGGAAGAGGGATTATTCCTCACATCCTACAAAGAGGCAGGCACAATGATGCCACCCAAAAGATGCAGGAATAACATCTCATATTTTGCTTGGGAACCCTGCAGCCCAAGGATATCCCTGTGGACTTCACAAGCTTCAAAATCTATCCTCCACTGACTACATCCCAAAACCAGACCAGCTAGTCCCTGTCTGCCTAGCCATTCCTCTCACCTCAAGCCCCACCCCCATCTATTACCCACTAACCTCATTCCGCCTTGACCTGTCCATCCTCCCTGGACTGATCTATCCCCTCTGTAACTCCCTACCTACATTCACTTTCACTGGCTCTAAACCCGCCTATTTGACCTGCCTGTCTCCTCTCACCCTATCTTCTCCTTTATCCATCTTCTATCCGCCTCACCCTCTCTCCCGATTTATTTCAGAATCGCCTTCCCCTCCCCTATTTCTGAAGAAGGGTCACGACCTGAAATGTCAAACTTTCCTGCTCCTCTGATGCTGCTTGGCCTGCTGTGTTCATCCAGCTCTACACCTTGTTATCTCAGATTCTCCAGAATCAGCATTTCCTACTCTCTCTGGCCAATCCACCTAGCCCGCACACCCCTGGGCCACGGAAGGAAATGATGTAACTAGCTAAGGGGTGGGTGATAATAGGAGGAACAAATTTCTCCCTCCTCACCCTGCAATTTAATTTGAGGAATCCCATCTGGAACTGCAATAAATTGGGGAACCTTGCTGGGGCCTAGTTCTAAAAGTAGAATCAACAGATAACAATCGGTTTCCATTTGAGACACGCTGATCTGTGAAATCAAGCTGGATGTTACACACTGGTGTGGTGGATTTCCAGGTTAGTCAACCATAGATTGACTCAACCCAATTTAAAATCAGGACCACCCTGGCTTCTCATGGATAAACACTCTACTGCATGAGACACTACTCATAATTGATGTCATCAGAATGGCTTATCATGCAGAGATCTTGGGTTCAGAGGTTTCTCTATTGACAAAGTTGCTTTCTCATGAAAATTGCAATGTGTTTGCATTTTCTATCTAACGACTGTGCTGTAACCCTTTAGATTTTCTTTGTATATTACGCATTGTTTCTACGTTGATGTTTCTATTACTGAAGGAAACCATCTACTCTACCATTTCCTTGCTGTGGAATGGAGTCTAGTTTTAATGGGCTGATTTACAAAAATATACCATTTGAGAACATTGTTGCAAAGTAATTGATATCCTGTTGTCAGCCTAATGTGCACAAAGCAGACCCTCTGGGCAAAGACTTCTGATGCAAAGCAAATGTAAACAATTTGAAGAGTAAAATCTATGTTCCACATTACAGAAACCAGCAAAAGTGGATGTAATATTTCCCATTATTGTTATTATGAAGGATTGAGCTTCCTTTCTGACTAATGAAGCTTGCTCCAGGGCCGTGAGGCAAAAGGTTTATTTTCATGGAGTGAGTATAATTTTGAATTCAAATAAGTTGATGTATTTTCATGCAAGGGGTTTTACAAAAAAATGCCCAATACTAAGGGCCTGTTTCAACACTGTAGGGATTCTATGATTTATCAACAGAGAAACAGTCTATAATTACTTTTCTTTACAAGTGGGCAGTTTTGGTTTTAATGGCGGTGGCCTAGTGGCATTGTCGCTGGACTGTTAATCCAGAGACCCGGTAATGTCTTAGGACCTTGGTTCAAATCCTGCCATGGCAGATGGTGAAATTTGAATTTAATAACCAAAATCTGTAACGAAGCATCTAATGATGATGATTATCGGGCGGGGGGGAGCTTAAAAAATTCATCTATTTCACTAATGCCTTTTAGGGGAGGAAACTGCCATCTTTACCTGGTCATGTGACTTCAGACCCACAGCAATGTGGTTGGCTCTTAACTGCCCTCTGGGCAAATAGGGATGGGCAATAAATGCTGGCCTACCTAGTGATGCCCTCATCCTGTAAATGAATTTTTAAAATATAGAGGCAGGTCATGGAATGAGGAACCAGCCTGCTCTCTTTCAGAAAATTGCATGTGTCTCCATTTTAACTTCACTTTCAATTAACAATAAGGGAAGGTGCAAAGAGCTACAATCCTTGGTGAGGCATGTATGCAGCACTGGCTATAGGCCACATAAAGTAATGAACCCCATGTTCTAATGCATGCTCTAAAATTAACCTATTCCCTGAGATAGAAGGAACTGCAGACGTTGGAGAATCTGAGATAACAAGGTGTAGAGCTGGATGAACACAGCAGGCCAAGCAGCATCAGAGGAGCAGGAAGGCTGATGTTTCAGGCCTTGACCCTTCTTCAGAAATGAAGCTTGGCCTGTTGTGTTCATCCAGCTCTACACCTTGATATCCCTTAAACTATTCTCTGATGTCCTGCCGATGACAGGAGGAGGGGATGTAGGTGTGAGGAAAAAGTGGGCTTCATAAGCTTCAAAATCTCCCCTTCCCCAACCACATCCCCAAACCAGCCTAGCTCATCCCCACCTCCCCAACCGGTTCTTCCTCCATCCTATCCCCTCCTCCTACTTCAAGCTCAACCCCCACCCCTTACCCACTAGCCTCATCCCACCCCCTTGACCTATCCATCCTCCCTGAACTGACCTATCTCCTCCCTAACTCCCACCTCCACTCACCTTCATTGGCTCCACCCTCGCCTCTTCGACTATCTGTCTCCCCTTCACCTATCTTCTCCTTTATCCATCTTCTATCCGCCTCCCCCTTTCTCCCTATTTATTTCGGAACCCCCTACTCCTCCCCAATTTCTGAAGAAGGATGTAGACCCACAACGTCAGCTTTCCTGCTCCTTTGATGCTGCTTGACCTGCTGTGTTCACCCAGCTCTACACCTTGTTACCTCACTTCTTCAGAGCTGCCTTCTTTGCATACACCCAATGTTAAACTGAGATTGGGAATAGAATCTTTGACTTAGTGCCTCTTTACTACATTTTACAGTGGCTCCTCAATTATTTAGCAGGTATAAATCTTTGAAGCCATGCAGTAGCCATCTTATTGGTTGAGTTTAAGGTGATTAGTCCACAAAGAAGACACTCCTGAGTAATGTGAAGCATTGTTTGTCTGAAGAGTTGTGCTGATGTCCCAGCATGCCCTTTGATTACATGGGAGCCCTGGCCAATTCCGAACCTGTTTAATGAGGTCCATTGTCTCTGTAGGATTCATTTCTGACGAAGGGTCGAGGCCCAAAACGTCAGCCTTCCCGCTCCTCTGATGCTGCTTGGCCTGCTGTGTTCATCCAGCTCTACACCTTGTTATCTTTTACAGGCTGCGAGTTGATAAAATGGAACTTGTCAGAACTAAGTTGTTAGTGACTTGGCTGATGTTAGGGCAGTAATGTTTGAGAGGATGGGAGGCCGGGGGAGGGGTGTTGAGTGGAGGGTTCAGATTAAGATAATCTTTGTTGCATTCGACTGAGTGCGGAGAAGATATATGTGTGAGATGAATTCACCACAGCTACAGAGATTGAGAGAGCAAGCGTGAGGTTCAGAATATGTTGTGGTAGCAACGCCCCGCATATTTTCAGCAAATCTGGATAATAGGTTCTCTGATGAAGGGTCTAGGCCTGAAACGTCAGCTTTTGTGCTCCTGAGATGCTGCTTGGCCTGCTGTGTTCATCCAGCCTCACATTTTATTATCTTGGAATTCTCCAGCATCTGCAGTTCCCATTATCTCTGGATAATAGGTTTCTCTGGTTTTCATCTTTGCTGTTTTATTTCAGATGTTTCCATGCTGAGATTAACCATAAAGCTTTGGTCTTTCTAGATCAGAGAGAGTTAAAACTAAAATGGTCAGAGTGTTCCACTACAATAGATGTGCTGATTACTGTGTAAACACTTCCTTTGACAAGGGAGTATTTAACTGTTCTTTCCATAACCAACTGAAATACATAAAGCTACTGAAAAGCAATATGGTAACAATTATTGTCCTTATTGCCTGGTAATAGTGGGAGAATAGTTTCTGCAGAACAATAAATGGTTCTAACATTTTAATATTTACATTCTGCAACAAAAAGGATACAAACCAAAAGAATTGCGAATGCTGGAAATCAAAAACAAAAAACACAAGTTGCTGGAAAAGCTCAGCAGGTCTGGCAGGCTCTGCAGACGAAAATCAGAGTTAACGTTTCGAGTCCAGTGATCCTTCCTCAGAATTGATGGGAAATAGGAAAATGTTTTTTATGCAGAAGGTAGGGCCGGGAGAGAGGGAATTAAGAAGGAGTAAATTATAGGTGGGGATAGAGCCCAAGGTGAGAGAAGAGCAATTGGGCAGACAAAGGAGTGGATAGTTATCAGCCTGGGAGAATGAATAGCCACGAATGGGGATTGTTAGTGGCCAACAATGAGTTGTGTGTAATAGCAGACTATGTGATAGCAAGGCCTGGGATATGGGCATTGGGGTAAAGCCAAGGGAGAAGCTCCATGCCTAAAATTGTTGACTTCAATATGGAGTGCAAAAGGCTGCAGTGTTCCCATATGAGGGTATATGAGGGTATTGTTCTTCCAGCTTAGCTGAGCTTCGATGGAACGCTGCAGCAGGCCTTGAGACAGCGATGTTGGCCAGGGAATAAGATGGTATGTTGAAATGGCCGGTAACTGGAAGCTCAGGGATTTTTTTGAGAACAGAACGTCAGTGCTCTGCAAAGCAGTTACCCAGTCTATGCTTTGTCTCCCCAATGTAGAGGAGACCACATTGTGAACGGTGCGTGCAGTGGACTAGATTGTGTGAAGTGCAGGCAAAACGCTGACTCACCTAGAATCCTGACTGGAAGTTTACTTAGTATCAGAGATAATGGGAACTGCAGATGCTGGAGAATTCCAAGATAATAAAATGTGAGGCTGGATGAACACAGCAGGCCAAGCAGCATCTCAGGAGCACAAAAGCTGACGTTTCGGGCCTAGACCCTTCATCAGAGACTGTTATCATATTTTAAAATATCTGTTTTACTGATGGAGGGTCAGAACCTGAACGAGAACTCTGCTTCTTTCTGCACATTCTTCCGGAACTTCTGAGTATTTCCAGCATGTTCTGTTTTTATTTCATATTTCCAGCACTAGCAATATTTTTTTCTTCGGAATATATTGAAGGCTAGTGTGGAATGGGTAATCGTAAGGCCTTACAGAAATTCAAATTTGCTGACACTGTAGGCCTACACACATGAATTCTGAAGACTCAACACATCAGTCAAATATCGGTAACAGCTAACACAGTGTACTTTAGCAAGATATCTCTGGCAGAAAGAAAGAATTGACACTTGTGGAGTGCATCTTAAGGGTGCCCACACATTCCACCAATGTTTAAGCCTTGGATAATGAGATTCAATAGAATAGTTGAAGATTTGAGCAAGCATGTATTGAAAAGGGTTAATGTGACTCTGTAAACAACATAGTCTGCTCTTACGGGAAAGCAATTCAAGATCACCTGACTATTAGGACATGCTGTCAGAGATGAAGTATTGAAATATAGTTAGCATTTGTCATGTTTAAATAAGACAGCATGCTTGCCAACATTAACATACTCCTGCAGTTTTACCAACTTTAGTCCCAGACACAACTAGAGTACATTAGCAGACTGTAGTTTGTTGGACAAAAAGTGAACATTTAGGTAGGAACCTGTCCAGCTAATATCATTTGACTTCCTCAAGGACAATACACTGGGTACATGAATGTCATAAACCAACACACTGGACTTGGAGATGCACACTATTGGACAATCTGATTAAAAATCCATCTTTATAATTTCTTTGAACTTTCAGTTGTGGGTTATGTAATTTGTAGAACTTGTTTGATCAGTAAGACCTGGCACTGAAGTGAAGGTGCCTGTGTGCATTCCAGAAAGGATGGCAAGCTAGTCAACTTGACAAGGCTGTGCAGTAAGACCACAGTACGCAATAATCTAGACCAAGAGTTACTGATGTTTCCATGCTGTAATCCAGACTGAAGTGTTTTGGATTGGTTCTACTAGGCCTGCAAATGGGGTGGACTGATAATTGACATCGGTCAGGTCAGTGTTGTGGACTAGGATGCCAAGACTTTGCCTTCCATCACTATTGGCACCCTACCTCTGAAGGCCATTAACAATTTCATGTACCTTTCATCAACAATTACCAGTAACTCATCCCTTAACGCTGAGTTCAAAGTTGCAGCTGTCAATGTAAAAGGTTAAAAGTCAAACCACAAACCTGCTGATAGTGCAAGGCTCTGTGTTGTAAGATCGTATTCTCAGCACCTTCTCTTCCAGCAACACAAACCTACATAACATGTGCAAGCTAAGAAACATGACTGAACATTTTCCAGCTCTGCTCTTTCGGATAAATATTGGGCATCTCCTGGCAAGACAGTGCTGAATCTGGAAGTACATTTGCGTCTGGGATCTCTAGCATCTTTACTACTGTGAGTCAGTTGGCTGGGTCCAGAGTTGAGTGGGAGATGGCCACATCCACAAAGACATCCTCTACAGTGAGCTTGCTATTGACAGGTCACCCACATTTGTGATACAGGGATATCATAGAACTCCTACCGTGGCCTGCTTCCACGTTTGAGTCCACACAACCCCTCCAAACAACATCCCAGCCCGCACCTTATCCCTGTAACCCCATATTTCCCATGGCCAATCCACCTAACCTGTACATTTTTTTCGACTGTGCAAAGAAATTGGAGCACTTGGAAGAATCTCACACACACACACATGGAGAATGTACAAACACCACGCACACAGCCACCCGAGGCTAAAATCAAACCCAAGTCCAAGTCACTGGGTGGCAGCAGTGCTAACCACTGTGCCACCATGCCACACAAGATCAGAGTTGACACATACGTCCTCCAGAATGCCTGGATACCGGCAGTCAGGGAGGGCTTGTCAAAAGTAGAAGACAGAAGAAGCTCAGGCCAACAGATTTCGGCAGTATGCCATGTGGAAAGGAATTACCTCCCACAATAGGCATCTGCAGCCACGACAGATGATGCTTATTCTAAAAATGACATAAACCCTGGGTGCAGTCCATTGTCTCCTAAGACCAACGGGTACCAAGAGGATCATTTCCCCATTAGAGGAACAGCCTCTAACAATGTATTCTGTGGGATGATGAAGGAAGGACTTTGACTGGAAGCCATTAGCTCTCTATCGCTCATAGATTTTAAAAAAATCTTCTATCTCCTCATCTGATTATTTTAGACTTGTGTTCTAAGATATACCATTATTTTTTGAAGCATAAAATTTTGTTTGATAGTCAATCCAGTGGTGCACATTGGAATATTTTAAAACATTAAGTTACATTGCAATTACATGTGCGACACTGGATTGACATTAGGTTAGTGGATGGACTTTATGATGAGAGATTGGGAAGGGGAGCCCTTCATGGTAACCTCAGATGGTGATGAGAATTGAACTCATACTGCTTCTCATACCAACCCTCCAGCTAACTGAGCTAAACCCACCCTCTGAGGCTGGACTATTGGTCAAATGGATTGCTTTGTCCAGGGGTTGTGTCAATTTTCTTGAATGTCATTATAGACCCATCCAATGTGACAGCTTGCATGCTCTCAACTGCCTTTGATGTAGGTGGGGTTACCACCATGTGGCTAATATGCATTAATCAGTAATGCTAGAATTACCCACTTATTACACACCCATCATTAACGTCGTATTACAGTCACGGGTATGTCCAAACTAGATTTCTCAGTGTTTACGACGAGTTAAATGATATGGAGTCATTGTACTGTGTAACCCACTGTGCTACTCCAATAACTGAGTGTAAAAAAGAATGCATTTCTGCTTCAGCATATTAGCTTTGAAGGTATACAGGGCCTTTGCCACTATATTGAAGATTCACTCACAATGTGCTGCCTGGTATTTTATATCCTGCAACCAGGCAGCTCTGGATACTCTGGGGGTTTAAGTCTGTGCTGTTGGAGCGTGCAAGCCTCATTAATGATGTACAAAAATGTTTTTTATGGTGCAGCTTCTCTCTACCGTTCCATTCAAATGGTTTGCTCTTTAAATGTATGGCCTGCTGAGCAGCAGCAGATATCAGTATGCTTCTGGAGTCCTTTCAGAGTTGAGCTGTTACTTTTTCAGAGTATCTGCTTTTGGTTCATCATCCTTTGCACATGCCACATTTGGTTTTCTTTTTCATTTGGCAGAATGGCTTAATGATATTGTTACTCCTCCCCCCGCCCGCCTCATATTCTTTTGTAATCCATAAAGAACTGATTTGTTTATTCCCCTTCCCCAATGCCCATTTGTATTAGAGCAAACCTCAAGAAAGTTGCTGAGAATTTGGATTTGCTTGTCTCATGCACTTCTTGTGGGATCCTGTTCAGATTATTACATTTGAGATAAAAACATCTCCATTGTTACAGTAGAGTTAATTTTGGAGAATGCTAACAGACTCACAAGTATAAAGGATAGTGAAAGAAGTGTTTAGTATGCTTGGAGATAGCAGGAATATCTTTGGTATGCTTGCCTTTATTGGTCAGTGCATTGACTATAGGAGATGGAGGGTCATGATGCAAATGTACAGGACATTGGTTAGGCCACTTTTCGAGAAATGTGTGCAGTTCTGGTCTCTCTGCTGTAGGAAAGATGATGCAAAACTTGAAAGGGAGCAGGAAAGATTTCCAAGGATGTTACCAGGCTTGGACGGTTTAAGCTATAGGGAGGGGCTGAACAGGCTGGGGCTATATTCCCTGGAGCATTGGAGGCTGAGCGGTGGCCTTATCTATGTTTACAAAAACATGGATAGGATGAATAGTCAGGTCTTTCACAGAAGTTAGGGGAGTCCAAAACTAGAGGGCCTCCTCTACATCAGGAAAACCAAGCGGAGGTTTGGGGACTGCTTTGTGGAACACCTATGCTCGCTTTGGAATAAACACTGCACCTCCCAGTCACGAACCATTTCAACTCCCCCCTCCCATTCCTCAGACGACATGTCCATCCTGGGCCTCCTGCAGTGCCACAATGATGCCACCCGAAGGTTGCAGGAACGGCAACTCATATTCCGCTTGGGAACCCTGGTATCAATGTGGGTTTCACAAGCTTCAAAATCTCCCCTCTTCCAATCGCATCCCAAAAACAGTCCAGCTTGTCCCCACCCCCTTGACCTGTCCATCCTCCCCAGACTGACCTATCCCCTCCCTAACTCCCCACCTACACTCACCTTTACTGGCTCCACCCCCACCTCTTTGGCCTGTCTGCATCCTCTCCACCTATCTTCTCCTTTATCCACCGCCCCCTCTCTCTCCCTATTTATTTCAGAACCCTCTTCCCCTCCCCGATTTCTGAAGAAGGGTTTAGGCCCAAAACTTCAGCTTTCCTGCTCCTC
Organism: Stegostoma tigrinum; assembly: GCF_030684315.1. Lineage (NCBI taxonomy): Eukaryota > Metazoa > Chordata > Chondrichthyes > Orectolobiformes > Stegostomatidae > Stegostoma > Stegostoma tigrinum. The sequence continues at coordinate 73,437,667 of NC_081366.1, read as the reverse complement.
TGCTGCTTGGCCTGCTGTGTTCATCCAGCTCTACACCTTGTTATCTCAAAACTAGACAGCATGGGTTTAAGGTGAGAGGGGGAAGATTTAAAAGGGACCTAAGCGGTAATGTTTTCATGCAGAAGTTAGTGTATGTATGGAATGAGCTGTCAAAAGTGGTGGTAGAGGCTGGTACAGTTACAAAATTTAAAAGGCATCTGGATGGGTAAATGAATAGGAAGCATTTAGAGGGGCCTGTGCCAAATACTGGCAAATGGGACTGGATTAATTTAGATATCTGTTCAGCATGGATGAGTTGGACCAAAGGGTCTGTGTCTGTGCTATACATCTCCATAACTCTCCAAAATGTTGTAATTTTAAAAGAGCATATGCTCATTTTCATATTACTGCTAATCGGAGTTTACTGTGCAGAAATTGGCTATCACGTTCCCACGATGACAAGTAGTACACTTTGGAAATAACTTGTTGGCATTTTGTAACATGCTAAGATGATGAAAAGTAAATTCAATCTTTCTGGCATGGCCAAATAAAGCTGACTGCTGCAAAAATTAATGGGTGAGTCACACGTGGGCTGGGCCACCGTGCTGAAAAGTGCGATCAATATTTAGGGTAGCCTCTGTTGGATGTAAATTATATTGTAACATATTCTGCTGCTTTGAATTCCTCAGCAGCTTCAAGAACATCTGAAGGGGGCTATTGGTTGCTGCTGTGTGTTACCTTATACCCTTCATTTCGTACAGAAGTGTGTGCTGTATCTGCATTTAGCAGGACTGCTCAGTGCTGTTAAGACTGACGTGGCCATTTTCAGTTTGTGCGCATGGAAAACCATCTCTAGCAAATGAGCAACATGCACATCAAGACAATTACATGTGTCTCAAGCTCCATAAGTAGAAAAGTCCAGGAAAATATCCATGGTGCACAAATGAAATGAAAGTGATGAAATGTCTCAATTTATATGACTGTTAAAAGTCTTGATTTTATACACATTTCCCATTCAACTTTTTCTGCCACTATAATTTCTGGTCATGATTTTGAAGCAGTGATTTGGTTTGATTTATTGTTGTCACATGTACCCAAGTACAGTGAAAGGCTTTGTTTTGTGAGCGGTACAGGCAAATCATACGGTGCTCAGGCAGAGTGATGCCAACAAGGTTTTGGTTGTCCAGGAGGAACACAAAATGAGATCAACATTAGATTTGGAATTGGTGAGGTCCTGCTTGAATAAACATTTAGAATAGACAGTTTGCATGTAGACAGTGTCTATGTGTAAAGCTTAGATGGGCCAATGTTCCTACAGTGCAGAAATAAGCCATGCAACCCCATCACGTCCACAGGGACCCTCGAAAGACCTGCTCGTTTAAACCCAGCCCCCTACCCTATCCCCTTAACCCTGCACACACTGTGGCTGACCCACTCACCTAGCCTGCATACTATAGGGCAACTTAGCATGGCTGATCCACATATCCTGCACATTATTGGAGTGTGGGAAGAGACAGCCTGAGGTTCCCTACCGCTGTGATACAGCAGCACTAACCACTGAGCCATGTGCCCCCCCCCCCCCCAACACTAGGCTTATAGCCACGGAACTTTAGAAGGGTAAATTCCGATTTGATTGAAGCACGAGAGCTAGAGGTGTTTTGACAGGGTAGATATGAAGAGGATGTTTCAACTTAGAGGAACAGTGATTGATGGTTCGCTGTTTAGAAAAAAACAGGGGTGTCCATTTCAGAGGACAATGAGGCAAATGAGAATGAGGGTCATGGTTTGTTGCAACTCTTCCTGAAATGTTGTTGGAAACAGCATCCTTGAATATGTTTTTAAGGCAAAAGTGGATAGATTTTGTGAAGCAAAGGGATGAAAGGTCAGTACAAATAGGCTGGAATGTGGACTTGATGTTATAACCAAAACACCATTCTTTTATTGACTGGAGGCTTGATAGATCAGACAGCCTGCTCCTGCTCCTTGTTTGAACCTTTGAAATTTACTTCCCACAGGTATGCCTCTCTTCCCATTTTGTTTCCGTCTCTTACCTTAAAAGGACGAGAGATGGCCTAGTAGTATTGCCACTGGCCTGTTAATCCAGAGGCCCAGATAATGTTCTGGGGACCTAGGGTTCGAATCCTGCCAAAACAGTTGTGGAATTTGAATTCAATGGGGGGGAAAAGATCTGGAATTAAGTAACTGTGAATCAATTGGGGGATGGGGAGAAAAAAACATCTGGTTCACTGAGAGGTAATGGAAACTGCAGATGCCAGAGAATCCGAGATAACGAAGTGTGGAGCTGGATGAAAACAGCAGGCCAAGCAGCGTCTTAGGAGCACAAAAGCTGACCGAAGGGTCTAGGCCCGAAACGTCAGCTTTTGTGCTCCTAAGATGCTGCTTGGCCTGCTGTGTTCATCTAGCTCCGCACTTTGTTAGCTATGGTTCACTAATGTCCTTTAGAGAAGGAAACTGCTATCCTTCCCTGGTCTGGCCTACATGTGACTCCAGACCCAGAGCAACATGGTTGATGCTCAACTGCCCCCTGGGCAATTAGGGATGGGCAATAAATGCCGGTGCCCTCATCCTGTGAATGAATAAAACATTAATTAACAAGAATTATGTACATCACTTGACAATGGAAACACCGCAGAAAATTTCTTAATAAAGATTAAAAAACATAATTTGAACCCAATGCATTTTCCAATTGATATGCGAGAATCTGAGCCCTAATCTGAGCCATCGCTGCAGGAAATTTCCTGGCCCAGGAAACAACCCCGCATGATTATTACAAACGGGGTCTTAGGAGATACTTGCCTGTTTTTTGTGTGATGTGAACAGTCCTCACCCATTTTGACACAATGCAACCCCAGTAGAGAATTAGGTTTAATTCTTTGGTTTAGCCCAGCAGCTGAATTATAGTGCTTCCAATGCAGAAAATATTTAAAGATTTTTCACAGAGGTGTCATCAAAAAAGTTTGACTTTGTCCCAGAGACGATGAGACTAGAAAAGGTGAATAATGGGTTGGCACAAGGTAAGTTTAAAATTAGACGAGAGAGAGAGAGAGAGAGAGAGAAGGAGAGAAAGGTCCCTTTTAAATCTTTCGTATCTCACCTGAAACCTATGCCCCCTGGTTTTTGACTTCTCTACCCTGTGAAAAAGACCTTAGCTACTTGCCCTATCCATGTCCCTGATGACTTTATAAATCTCAACAAGGTTCCCTTCCATCTCCTATCTCCAGTGAAAATAGTCCCAGCCTATTCAGCCTCTCCCTGTAGCTCAAACCCTCCAAACAACCCTGGCAATATCCTTGTAAATCTTTTCTAAATCCATTCAAGTTTCACCTCATCTTTCCTATAGCAAGGAGACCAGAATTGAATTCAGTATCCCAAAAGTAGCTTATCCTGTACAGCTGCAACATGACCTCCAACTCTGAGACTCAATGCACTGACCAGTAAAGGCAAGCTTACCAAATGCCAACCTCACTACATTGTCCAGCTGTGATTCCACTTTCAAGGAGCTATGAGCCTGCACTTCAAGGTCTCTCCCCACAATGTCACCATTAAGTGCATAATTTGCCTTACCAAAGAAATAATGAGTTGAGGCTCTTGAGGTGTTATCCTTAATGTGAGACGTTTAAATTGGAAATGTTGGCGATTTTGAGCAAATGGGACTCAGTCTAATTCTGGACATAGTCAGTAGGATTTTCGATGAGGTGAACTGCAGATAGATCAGGACCATGTTAGAGTAATTGTGCTTAGAGGAGACAAACAGCTGAAAGGAAAGGGTTTCGGAAGCCAATGGATTGAACCTAGGACTGATTGATTGGATTGACGGCTGAAGAGAGGATTGAAGATGCAGTTGCTGTCTCATTCTGGATCAATTAGAAACTAATTGCTCCTTCGTTAGATTCCAGGGTCAATTAGACATCAGCCTCGCTCTTATTTTATAGATAATTTTTAATCAACCTGTTCAGGGATGTTACTAAACACCTCTGGAACAGGTGGGATTGAACTCCAAGCTCTCATTTTATAAAACACTTTTTTATTGGAGTAATGCACCTGAAGTCAATTAGAAGGTATGTTAACGGACAGTTTGATTTTTTTTTAAATGGAGAGTTAATACCTTGGTAATCTGTTTTCTTACATTTTATTTTGCAAAATAATGTGTCATAAGATTGAAAGTCAATTGCAAATATTTATTTGCACTGCATCTGAATGTATAGACTTCAGATTTGAAATCCCTTGGATTTTAAAATTGTCCTTTACAATTCTCTTTCAGCTGTTTAGCTGGGCTTAAAGAGGTGTCTCACTTGGCAGTCTTTAATACTCGCTGCTTATCTTGCAAAGCCCATCTGCTACCTCCTATTCCTCCCCCACTTTCTGTCACTGGGGAAAACGCTCTTACTAATTAGCAGATTTCAAGGGAGTGATGGGATCTGGGGGTTGGGAGGGAACTGTGAACCATTTCCAAGACCTTTCTCGCCTTGCGTAATTCATCTTCCCTTGGTGCTGTTTTTGTCTCAGAATGTGGAATTTTCATTGACTGGCATAAGCTGTCAGGAAGGTAAAAAGAAAGAAGATAGCGAGAGAGGGAATAAGCAAAAGATGTCTTAAAATTAGAGGCAGGAAGTATCGGATGATTCGGAATGTTTTAGCCTTCAATTCTTAGCACTGGATTCCAATAAGAAACTCTCTTTGCAGCCTCTGTCTGACCACAGTTTGTTTGATACCCCCTGGAAAAGGCATGTCATCAATCCTGTCTGAAAATAATCTTCCCCTTCCACAGATAGGGTGATGTATTCCAAGCTCTCAGTTACCTTCTAGTGAAAATTGTGGTGTAATTTCTACTGTTGTACTGTGCCTGACCCCACACTCGGGTTGATTTCTACCTGCTATGAAACAAAACAAAAGAATAGCAGTGCACTTACCACTATATGAACATTGGCTGTGGTTTCTAATGTTTAAATTGATCTGTCACACTTCTGCTGTGACCAAAGCTATAATTGCCTCATAAACTGACTGAAGCATGCACTGCTTAAGCTAGAACTAAGGCACTTGTAAATGTGATCTAGGTCCAAATCCCTGTTTAAATCAAGTTAGCTATTCTCGGGGTAGTAGGAGATTATTGCCACAATCTTTGGAGTCTCAGGGGTAAGGAGAGGGAAAGAAAGCAGCGAGACCTTGCTCCTGTATGACTCAACATGTACAAGCAGGCTTCAGAATTGAGTAGCTACAACAATAGCATTTGCATAGCACCATTAATACAGTAAATTCTCTCGAGGCTTCAGAGGAATATAATCAGGCGAAAATGGACACCAGTCAAAAGAAAACTCTGGCCTGGTTTTTGTGGTCAGTGATAAAAGAACAGTACTCACTGCTGACTTTGGAGAAAGAACAAAGAACAATACAGCGCAGGAACAGGCCCTTTGGCCCTCCAAGCCTGTGCCGACACATTTTGCCCTCCCATGTTCAAACTGTCATCACTAACAGGATCTGTATCCCTCTATGCCCTTCCTATTCGTGTATTCATCCAGGTGATTCTTGGAAGCGGCTATAGCGTCTGCTTCCATCAATCGCTCTGACAGTGTGTTCCAGGCACTCACCATCCTTTGTGTGAAAAACGTACCTCGCATATCTCCTTTAAACCCCACTCCTGCACCTTGAACCTGTGTCCCCGAGTAATTGACCCCTCCACCCTGGGAAAAGTCTGTCCACTCTATCCATGCCATTCCTAATCATACAAACTTCAATCAGGTCACCCTTCAATATCAGTGAAAACCAACGCAGTCTATCCATGATAACAAAGTGTGGAGCTGGATGAACACAACAGGCCAAGCAGCATCTCAGGAGCGCAAAAGCTGACATTTCGGGCCCAGACCCTTCATCAGAGAGCAGGGCCTAGGCCTGAAACGTCAGCTTTTGTGCTCCTGAGATGCTGCTTGGCCTGCTGTGTTCATCCAGCTCCACACTTTGTTATCTTGGATTCTCCAGCATCTGCAGTTCCCATTATCACTGACGCAGTCTATCCAACCTTTCTTCATCGCTAAAATCCCCCACAACAGACAATATCCTGGTAAACCTTTCCTATACTCTCTCCAAAGCATCCACATCCTTTTGGTAGTAGGGTGACCAGAACTGTACGCAATATTCTAAGTGCAGCCTAACTAAAGTTCTATAAAGCTGCAGCATCACTTGCCTATCCTTTATTCAAATTGTTCACATTATGTTATACTGCGAGAGTTTGTTTTTATATTCTGTTGAGCAGGTGTAAACAGAGTTAGCTCAGTAACGACTTCCGGCATACACTCGTCTTACTCTGTGAAATATACAACGGAAAGTTGATGATAATGGGATAGAATTCATTTTCTTTAGACTTCGTTCCAGGTGTGGAGGATTGAACAACATTAGGAAAGAATGTCTGAAGGGTCTAAAGTTGACTTAGGGATGTTTAAAATTGTTCAAAGTTTGCTTTCTGTGCACATTTTTTTCATGTGAACACAGTGTTTGCAGTACATGTTTGAAAATAGTGACACTGAGGTCAGATTTTGGGAGTTCAACCTGAGAGCAGGAATAGTGTGATCAGGAAGCACGACTCAGAGTCTGGTTGAAAGTAAATAAAAAAGGTGTTGCAGATAATGTAAACATTTTCCTCTGCTGGCTGGGGGTAGGTGATTTTGAGCTAGCGCCTGTTGTTTGATTGAATACCAACAGTGTGGAAGCAGGCCATTCTGTCCATCAAGTCCACACTGACCTTCCAAAGAGCATCCCACCCAGACCCACACCCCCTACTCTATCGCAGTAACCCTGCATTTCTCTTGGCTAATCCACATAGCCTGTATATCCCCAGACACAATGGGCAATTTAGCATGGCCAATCTACCTAACCTGCACATCTTCGCCTAGTAGGAAGAAACCGGAACACCCAGAGGAAACCCATGCAGGCACAGGGAGAATGTGAAGATTCTACACAGATTGTTGCCCGAGGGTGGAATTGAATCCAGGTCCCTGGCACTGTGAGGCAGCAGTGCTAACTGCTGTGCCACATCTTGTGGTTTGGGAAGTCGATCAGTTTGTGGTTGGGATAGTTTGCTATGACCTTCTTGACAGAAGGCTACTTTTTCCAAAACAACAACAAAGTTCATCACATTTAGCAGTCAGGTACCTGTTCATAAGATGAACGTTGTTACAAGGACCAAAACAAAGTTTCTGGAAAAGTTCAGCAGGTCTGGCAGCATCTCTGGAGGAGAAAACCGAGTTAAAGTTTCAGGTCCAGTGACCCTTCCTCAGAACTGATAGTGGCTGGGAAAGCGTCAGTTTATATGCAGAAAAATAGGGGGGGGTGGGTGGAGTTGGGAGTAAACAATAAGATAGAGCCCAAAGAGAGAGAAAGACAGCTTGACAGACAAAGGAGTTGCTAACGATCAGGCTGGGAGGGTGAATAGTTGTTAATGGGGGCTGTTAGTGATTAACAACAGTGGGTGTGTAGGGGCAGGCTATGTGGTAACATGATTTACGGCATCCGCAAATCTTTTGGTTGTTACGTGGATTATTGGGAGTCCCAGGAATTGGGTTTTTAATTCAAGAAATCATAATCTGTTCTACTGTGATGTCATCAAATTGAATGAGACTTAACATAGTTGCCAATATTAACCCTTTCATAATCATTACCTTATATAACATTTACTCACCTCCCCAGCTTTTTCATATGGTTATATTCAAATGTATAGTTTTATTTACCACCATGCCATCACAAACTCAACTGTCTGAGTGTTTTTCTCAACTAGCACTCTCTTTGGCTTGGAAGACTTATGTGGTATTTTGACTTACGTAGAGTAATTAATCAAATTCTGTTTCCACGTCCTCCACTTAGACTTAAAGCTGTAACAAAAAAGGAAACCATTAAATTCATAAGCACTGCAGTGTTTGAATTGGTACAATAGTAAAGGCATAACTTTGTAAATTTTTAATAACTCACACATACTTCCACACTTAAAAAGACGTTACATGAAATACAATTTTCATAGACTGGTGAGATCACATTTAATGTGTTTCCTTTGCACCTACACAAAGCTGGAATTTTCTGACTGGGCAATTCTAAATCTTTTCACTGAATCTCTTATCTCAATTTTGTATTTTACTTTAACAATTGACTGTATTCCTTTGAGAAGGTTCTACTACTTTTTCCCAGGTACAATAGTTCCTGAAGCTATGCAGACTTAAACTTGAGATTCCACATTGAGACTGCACCGCATTGAGAGAGAGTCCAATTTACTGAGCAGTACACAAGCGAGGCCTGTACTGCTCTCAGTGCTAGCCTCTTATTTTGTCCCAGTTTTTGGTGTCTGGGCTGGTTTTGTGAAAAGATTCAGAATTTGATGCATCGAACCATTTCAACTGATCTTGCTGTGTCTTCATTTAATGCTCACATTCTTGTGATTGGAGCCTCCAAGGTCTCATGCTTTGATGTAGCCTAGTTCTCTGTCACTTCCCCATATCGTGACTAAAAGATGAAGGTATTATTCCCGTATCTGCAGTAATAAGTGAAAGTCTGAGATTCACAATTCTCAAGGTTACTGCTTGTAATCAGTATGCAATAGGAAGTGCATGTGTGTGTGAACAGCAGGTATGGAAAACAATAGATTCATTGTTGATAACTGCAGCAATAACTGTTGTCTTGGAAGGAGTGTGCAAAAAATATCTAAGTCACATTCCCTTATGCAAAGCTGAGGCAAAGTGGCTTGTTTTTTCAATATTCAATGAAGTTACGGTCCAAAGTGTACTTTAAAAAGACCAAATAATTAAGTTATCGTTAACATTACATAATATGCAAGCAGATCATGCTAATGTGGACATATAGGGAACAGCATGGCCTTAAAATGTTTTGAGTATGCAAATCAGAATGTGGTATTTGAAATATTGGAGTGCTGCAGTCTGATATAGGTCAGTAAACAAAGATGGATGCATGGAATTTGGTGTAAGTTCACATCAGAACAGCTGACTTCAATGTGTTTAAGCTTGTGAAGGGAGAAGATGAGGAGTTATCTATCAGCAGAGCATTGGCGTAATCATTAAAATTGGCCATAGCTACAGAAAGTAAAGATCGGTTAAGTGCATGTGTATGAATCGGACGTACGGAAAGTGTTAAATTCACTATCACTCAGCGATTGCTGTTGAAGGGGTCCCAGGGAACATTTACAGGTGTGGAACCAAGTCACAGAAAAGAGCCAGCTCATGTAGGGGAGAGTAGGAAGGAAAATTAGGAAAGTCTGATTGATATCAAACTTTAGAGGTGACCCCGTTAATGCCATAGCTTACAACCTAAAGTTTTGACATCCCCAGGTTCCAGCTATATTGCCACTGACTCAAAACTAAAGTGGAACAAAACAAGCTTCTTATATTTTTTTCACCATGAAAACAATTCTTAGTTCACCGTGTGTTCATCTGCTATTTGTTATGGACCCAACCAGGCCCCATTGAGGTATTTCAAGAAGACAGCCCTGATAGCCTAGCTTTTAATTATTTCAGAGGGAAATGTGAACTGCTAAGTTCCAAATGCAATTTGATTGGTCAAATTTCTCAACACTAAGCAAAACACAATTTATACAAACACTATAGTTAAAATACAACAAAAAAGGGAGGAAGTTTAAATAACTTCACTCAATTGGAAAATTTAACAGAACAATAGATTATTGTACTACGAAACGGTAATTGTTCCGATACAGCGACATCCCATGAATACCCTTGGCAAAAGGCAAATTCAGAAAACAGGTTTTTTCGCTTGCAGTCTCGAATCCAGGTGGAAAGAACATCCAAAGAAGAATCTGAGAGAGGGAGAGAACTCCAACTTCTGACTGTGCAAACGGAGATGTGGCAGCTTTTTACAACTTCAGAAAATGCTGCAAGCTAAACTAAAAATCCTGGCTTTGTGAGAGCCTGACAACAGCCCTTCAGGCTGTATTTATTGTTCCAACTATTTAAAAGAAAAGTCCAACGCCTCACAAGCAGCTAATTTTACTGGCTTCCCAACTAGACAGCTTGTCACCTTTTAAACATGAATCCGAACACAATAACCTCTTAAAGCCACGGTATCATCAGTAGACTGCAGTATTCCTGCAGCTGTTTTGCTAAAATCACATCTCAGAGCTACAGTTAGTAGGATTGTTGCCACGTTAACCCAATTTGTTTGAATTGTGTTAAGAACTGCCTTTAGGAGGGATTTGTCTGTCCTGTTTCTCTTGAAAAAGCATGTTGTAAAGTTGATGGTGAAGGTCGGCTCCATGGAAAGCAGAGTACATGGCATTAAGCTTTTTTTTAGGCAAAGAAGAATGAGTGGGCAGAGTTAGGCTTACACAGACTTGGTTTTAGTTTTGCTTTCAGTTGTTGAAGTTGGGGCTTTAGAGTTGAAGCTTATAGATACAGCTCTTTCTCCACTACTGAAAAAGCTTGAGATCTCTCTCTGCTACTGGATTCCTTTTGTTAGTGTTCCTTCTCTAGGATTGGAGATAACAAATCTGTTTTACTGAATATGCCTTTGCAACAGTTGTGCTGGAACAGTCAATGAGTAGTATTTGTATTTTAACTGCGATGTAAGAATAAAGTGTGTTTTGTTTGATGCCTAGTAGTTTGACCAATCAAATCACATCTGGAATGCAGCATCTTACACTTGTCCTTAAATAAGATGAAAGTTGGGGTCTAGGCTTGATGTGTTTTGAAGGGGTTTGGTTTGGCCCATAACAGAACCCAATGTTTAATCTGCAGCACTATACGCTATATCACATATTTTCCATAACTGCAACTCTGGATTCCTCGTGAGATGGATGAACCCCCTTCTAAGCAAACTCAACTTGTAATATGCAGAATCATTACCCCCATATTCTAAAAGTGAGATTTTCAGCTGTAAGTTCTCAGTCTGAAACAGATACTAACATGTCGAACAATGACTATGACTCATGAGAGATGTCTCCTATCAAGCAGGTCCATGAGAATGTTATGAGACATTCCACTGAGTTGAATTGAAGATTATTTACATCAGTGGAGCTGTCCAATGGGAGACACAGAACCACTGCAAGTAACTGTGAGAATTTTTCTTTGCTCACCTCACTGAGTTTGCTTTCTATTTTTGTCTTGGCCTATTAGGATAGTTTGGAGAGTGTACAGAGAGACTTTATTTCATGGATTTCACAGAATCTGTACAGTGTGGAAGCAGACCGTTCAGCCCATCAGTTACTCTGATGTTGCCTGGCCTGGAGAGTTATAGTTAAGAGGAGAGCTTGGATAAACTGGAAAGATGGAGACAGAGGGTGATCTGATAGAGGTCTACAAAATAATGAGAGGCGTAGATAGAGTGGGTAGTCAGAGGGTGGAAAGGTCACCTACAAGAGGGAATGGATTCAAGGCGAGAGGGAAAATCTTCAGGGGAGAAGGGCAGGGAAAATTTTTCACAAAGGGGATGGCAGGTGCCTGGAACACACTGCCAGCAGAAGTGATTAAAACAGGCATGTTTTCAATGTATAACACATATCTTGATAGACCCATAAACTGGAGGCGAACAGAGAGATAGAAAGTGCAAATCGGCAATAAAGGGCAGATCTAAGTAAGGATTAGGAGCCAGCACAGGCTTAGTGTGCCGAAGGGACTGTTCCTACGCTTTATTGAATAGTAGTGTTCTAATTTACTGATGGTGAAAACTAGTTACCAGCAATTAAGGTAGTTCTTCAATCTCTGTTTTTATTTGGAATGGAACCTCAGAAAACAAATTTTTAAATTATCTTTCAGAAGAGCTCCCTAAATTGATTTGGGTGTGAGATTTACTTGGTTAAACCTAGAGTTTTGTATCCTTTATATCGGACATTTATCAAAGTCATCTCTGTTCTCCCTTCATCATTGTTTCCAAAGAAAAGTCACACTGGATTCAAAATATATTGTTTCTCTCTCTGCACAGGTGCCCCAGACCTACTGAGTATCTCATGGCACTTTTTTTGTTCAGATTTAATGTCTCCAGCATATGTCGTACTTTGATTTCCTTATGATTTACAGGCCCTAGATGTCATTCATTATACAGTCCAAATGTTAAACAGAAACAGGAAAGTGAGTAGGCCAGTGGAAAATGGAGTTTAGTCTGGAGAAGTGCAACTTAGGGAAGGCTAGCAAAGCTGGAAAGATGCAAAAAATAGTCGGAACACTGAGAAGTGAGCAAGAACAGAGACCACAGACCCGCGGCCATGGTCGGATGAGTAGATAACTTGGTCTGGGATTTTTGGCTCACTTAACTGAGCCACAGACCAGGAGTGTAGGAAAAGTATGTTACAACTGGATCAAACATGATTTTGGCCACTACGGTCTGGTGTAGGGAAAGATCTGCATTTTGAGAGTATAGAAATTTGACTGGATTGGAGAATTTTACTTGTAAGGTATGAATCCAACCAATGAGATAAAATTAATACTTTGACATGGGCAAGTTTTTGTGAGGGGTGTAGATTGAGTGGATAGGAAAGGCCTATTTCCCTTGATTGAGGAGCCAATACGCAGTGTGTATTCACTCAGGATAAGAGGTTTAAAGAGACTCAAAGTGAATTTTGTTACCCAGAGGGCTGTGACAATCTGAGACTCTCAGCCTGAAGCGATGGTAGAGACAGAAAGCTTCATAACCTACAGAAAAGATTTGAATATACATTTGATCTATGTAAGCTCCAGACTAAGAGCTTAAATGTGGCATTAGGCCAAAAGGTTCTTTGTCATCAAGTATGGACATGATGGGATGAATGGCCTCCTACCATGTGTTACATTTCTGTGATTCCTCTATCCTATATAACCATTACGTTTCTGGAAAATATTAACTGCTTATCACACATACATAATGGTGCCAGGATGGTGGGGTGGGAAGGTCATCCATGATCCTTCCGGGTCAGGGCTGAATCAGGTCTGGAGTGGGAAGGCAATGGCAGTGCCAATCCTACTCTGAAGAAACACTTCCCACCTCCACCATTCAGCTCTGGGGCAACTGGCCATTAAATTTCAACCGTGTTTCAATTCATGCGATAGTGCCATGATTCCAGTCTAGACTACAATGTCAACTAGTGTTGGGCTTTTAGCTTTCTGTAGAGTGCACAAGGCACGAACCTCCAAGTTTTAGCAAATCATAAAATTTCACAAAGGACCATTGTGTTTGTACTGGGTCCTGACAGAGCTACCAGCTAGTCCCATTCTCCATCCCTATCTCCATAACCCTTCTCAGTTCGGATTGTTTCTCAAAATTTATAGAATTTTGCTTTTCAAATGTGCAGTATATTTATTTGCTTTAATTGTTAAGATTACAAAATTCTTTATCAAGCCCTGATTTTTGTTACTTACAAAGCTAAGTACTGGGCAATGAACAGAATGCAACTGCGATTTTGTTACTTTAGAATCAGCTACTTCCAATGATAAGTTCAACGTTGCTGTAACATCAGATTTCTAACCTACCAAACTGTAGATATATTCTGGGTACCTTTTTAAAAAAATGAAAACATTTTTGTTTGTTTGTTTATGCAAATAATGTGAAAAAGATTGAGACTCCTTGCCCTTTATTTCTGCTGTGTCTTGTACTGTCATTTTGTCCAGTCTGTGCTGACTCTGCTTAGCTTCTGACAGCTGATAAGACAGGATATTTTTGGAGCAGTGTGATTATAGGAGAACATCCTTGATTATTTTTAGGAAGCCTACATTCATATGTTCCTTCCATTGAAGCTTCCCAATATTGAACCCTGGGTCCATAGTATTGTTGTTTCTTTGATCCATTGTAGAAAGAATTAACTTCTAAATGTTTCTTCACTTGATTGATAAAAGATGTTCTTAAATATTATTTGATTGATGATCTTTAAGTTTGAGGCTCTTTCATGTGTTTTTAGTTTTGAAAAAATACTAACTCTTCAGTCACAAGGTCCTCAGCATAATGTTTAATGTCCAGTCATCCCTCTCTATGTTTCATCCTAAGGTCAGAAGTGGGGATGTTCACTGACAACTGCACAATGTTGAGCATTGTTTGCAACTCCTCTGATATTGAACACCATCACACAATTGCCAGGCAATGACGCCGCCCATAGGGAGAGAATCTAACCATTGATCCTTGGTATTTGATGATATGACCATTGCTGTCAAAATCCTGGAGGTTGCCATTCACCAGAACCTGAGTGGACAAGCCACACAAACTCTGTATGTACAAAATCAGGTCAGAGGCTGGTAATATTGCTGAGGGTAACCCGCCTCCTGATGCCCCAAAGTCAGCTTCATATCTGCAACATGCTCCCTTTACCCCACCACACCCCCCACTTCTACGACCAAAGTCTGTTATTTGAAATTTCTTTCGTAGCGGTTGATGTTTTTGATTTATTCTTGTCCATAAAGCCATAAGACATAGGAGTGGAAGTAAGGCCATTTGGCCCATCAAGTCCACTCCACCATTTATATCATGGCTGATGGGCATTTCAACTCCACTTCCCTGCACTCTCCCCGTAGCCCTTGATTCCTTTTGAGATCAAGAATTTGTCAATCTCTGCCTTGAAGGCATCTAATGTCCCGGTCTCCACTGCACTCTGTGGCAATGAATTCCACAAGGCCACCACTCTCTGGCTGAAGAAATGTCATCTCACTTCCTTTTTAAATTTACCTCCTCTAATTTTAAGGCTGTGCCCACGGGTCCTAGTCTCCCCGCCTAACGGAAACTACTTCCCAGTGTCCACCCCTTCTAAGCCATTGTCACATGTACCTAGATACAGTGAAAAGTTTTGTTTTGCGTGCAGTACAAACAGATCATACCATACAAAGTGCATTAAGGTAATAGAACAGAGCAAGGAAAGAGATGTACAGAGAGTGAGATCAGCATTGAATTTAAAATTTGAGAAGTTCATTTGGAAAGCTCATAACAATGGGGAAGAAGCTATTGAATCTGATGTGCCTGTATATAAACCTTAGTATCTTCTACCCGATAGAAGAGAGAGGAACAGAGTATAAGCAGGATGGGTGATGCATTTGATTACGTTTCCAAAGCAGTGGGATGTATAGGTGGAGTCAATGGATGGAAGACTAATGGACTGGGCTATGTTTACAATTCTCTGTAGTTTCTTGCAGTCTTGGGAAGAGTGGTTGCCAAACCATGCTGCAATGCATTCAGATAGTGCACCATGAAATGTAATAAACTTCTATCTCCAGATAGCCACTTCACTTATTTGGTTATATCAGCCCTCTTTCCAAACAAAACATATTTTGGGAGTATAAGTTAAAAATGTCTTCAATATTTTGGGAATCTGACCCATGGTTTTGACAAGTAATAGCACCATTATTCTGCCATGCTTATCAGGATTCCAGTTACAACCTTGATTTTAGCCATGAAGGATATCTGATGAAATTACAGATCCTTTCAGTTGAAATTAAATGCAGAATGATTTTTTGGGCATGGAATCCCACAGGTTGAGATGAGAAGCAGAAATCAAGACAGTATTGCTCACTCCTCCTCAGGTTTGCAATATTGATCCTGGGAATGAAGAGTTTATCATGTGAGACGAGGTTGAGGACTCTGGGCCCATATCAATGGAGTTGAGAAGGATGAGGCAGGATTTCACTGAAACCTATTGAGACACCTGGGATAGAGTTGACGTGAAGAAGATGTTTCCACTCGTTGGAGAGACTAGGACCCTAGGGTACAACCTCTGAGTGAAGGGATGATCCTTTTGAACTGAGATGAGGAGTTTTATCAGCCTGAGCGTGGTGAATCTGTGGAATTCATTGCTGCTGAAGAATGTGGAGGCTTAGTCAAAAAGTGTGTTTAAGACAGCAAGATGTTCTTGATCAGTAAGGGTATCAAGGATTACAGGGAGGAAGCAGGAGAATGAGGTTGAGAAACAGTTGAGAAATAGCCAAGCAGACTCAGTGGGCTGAATGGCCTAATTTTGCTCTTATATCTTATGGTCTTATGGTTGTGAAATGTTTTAGCTGCTAAACCAGGTTTAGTATCATAAGATATTTAATTTACTTGTCCAAGATGAATTGGACACTTAACTAAGTGGAATGTTATAGTTCAAGAAGAAGAAATATTAAAATCTGTCCAGTCCTGTCAATTCACACTGCCAATATCAATAACTGTAGGAAAGCCTTCAACTCTAGACTAAAATGTATTCTCTTAAAGAAGATCAGCCTAGATAGAGGGAAAGTAACATCTGGAATAAATATCCAGAACAAAAAGCAATGCAGAGCGGGCTAATCTTTATATTTCCACATGAGCTGAATGTCTGTAAGCACAGCTGCAGCTAGTTTCTTTATTCTTAAATACAACTGTGAAGGTACAGATTGAGAGAAAATACCTGCCATTGTATTTAAGGTGTATAATCCGAAATATATTTTTCTCTCGATTGGGATTGGTGCCAGTATATTAAATTGATCTTGTTTGACATTATGTAGCATTTCAAAGGCCTTAAGATGGAAATGATTGATTCTCAAGTATTTTTCTTCAGGGTGTTAAAACTATTGATTTTTGTTCCAGTGCATTTATTCATGATTGACATTATGTAACTCTCTGTGGACGAAGACATTTCTTTGCAGCTGGCATGGATGAACCTGGTGGTTTTGCGAGCTTCGTTAAATATGCAGCTAACACCATTCTGGGGTGTTGCTTGCTTGTAATGACAGGGTAGAACATTTCATTAATCTCTGCGAAACATCACGGTTACCATAGTGACTGGTTCCAGTTTTCACAGAGAATCTGAATTGAATCTATGAGGGGGAGTAAAAAGAAAATAAAGAACTGCTTAAAACCTGAACACTGTTGTTAAATTTGGCCTGTCTGTAATGAACTAAAAGCGACATCAATCTGGCCTTTGTAATAGCCAGGTGTAGGTGTCAGCGGAAAATCAGTTACTTCTGGACAAGAAAAAATATTTAATTAAAAATTACTTATGTTTTACACAGCTGTCAAAATACAGCTTCATGATTGATTTCTCTGTTTTGTCCAAATTTTGCACATTTGCACGTACCTCACTGAGATAAAAGGCAGTGATGAACATTGGTCTCTCTCCATTTTACCAGGAATTGCAGGGATAGAATGAACAGTGCAAAATCAATGCATCATTCACACAATCGTGATTGTTGCCAGAGGTGATTTTATCATTGTCTTTTTTTTTGTCGATCTTGAAGTCCAGTGATGGTTTATTGAGTTTTATTTCTCTTCCTTTTGGTCAGCAGTTATCACCTTTACTCCTCAGTGTGAACAAATAAAGCTGGGGCTGAAGAAGTACCTCACTTCTATTTCTACCACGTCAGGGAGTTGAACATTAGCATGCCAATTCGTTCGGGGCTGAGGGAGTAGGAGTGAGCCAGGGAAGGGACAAATTCTTCATGAGCAATGGGTTTGACCATTTTATCCATTCCACATGCCAATCATGTTATCTTTATGCACTGATTAAAATATACCGTTTTATCAGACAGATTCCATTGCAATGTGGATGGAGGTTCATGTACTGTGCAATACAAACTAGGATCAAAGGGAAAGTTGATGGTGATTAAGATCATAGAATTCCTACAGTGTGGAACCAGGCCATTTGGCTCAATCAACACCACTTCCCCCAGATCCTGCATTTCCCAAGGCCAACTTGCACAACTTTAAACTGGCGGTGGAAACCAGAGCACCTGGAGGAAACCCATGCACACAGGAGGAAAATGTGTAAACTCCACACAGACGGTCACCTGAGGTGGAATCAACCCGGGTACCTGGCACTGTGAGGGTAGCAGTTCTAAACATTGAGCCGCTGTGCCACTCTGAAAGCTGTTTGCCTGTTTGCATTACACAGTAATGTCATGTAGCAATGTTAAAATGTTGGATCTTTGTACATTGGTTTGTGCTTTTTAGTGAAGCAATTGACAAATTCTTGAAAATCCAACCAACGCAGCATGAAGATAACAAGGTGTAGAGCTGGATGAACACAGTAGGCCAAGCAGCATCAGAGGAGCAGGAAGGTTGATGAAGGGTCTAGGCCCGAAACATCAGCCTTCTTGCTCCTCTGATGCTGCTTGGCCTGCTGCGTTCATCCAGCTCTACACCTTGTTATCTCAGATTCTCCAGCATCTGCAGTTCCTACTATCTCTCTCCAACACAGCATGAAACTGTTCATTGCACTTGAACATGCAAAAAATACTGTTACTTTTCCCTTGCATCTTTTGATTGAAATGATATTTGAAATTTGTTTTCGAAGATCAGCATAGGTTTAGATGTTAAACAGCAAGTAGAATGACCCTTCAGGATAAATTGATCCAAAAGCAATTAATAATCTGCATAAGCGTTGGTGACAGAAAAGGTTTGTCTCATCGCCAAGTGTGCTAAGAGATGGTTGACACTTCTTTGCAAAGCTATTTAGGCTTGTATGGGCATGTGGGTCCACAGATGCTGGCAGACCTGCTGAGCATTTCCAGCAATTTCTGTTTTAAACCTGTATGAGGTTTGAATTGCATCGGGAACTTCAACACTTGTGCTCTGAACTCAAAATCAAACCGAGAGTTAGATTATGATGGAAGGTTGGAGAAGTCTGGCTAGTTCTCTCTTGGCGTAAGTCAACTGAGATGCAATATCACACTGAGTCATCAAGTAATTGACTGATGTGGAAGGTAAAGGCTGAACCATTATTTTATGAAAATCTGCTGGGAGGAATAATTGCCTTGAGCATCAAAAGGATGGAAGTTCTTCAATGACTGGAGGGATGAACACTGCTGTGAAATTTTAAGTGAAAAAAAAGCTTGAAGTTATTCAAAAGACAGTTGCACACTGTGCTGATAGCTTGGTGGGATGGTATGGACTTGATGGGCTGAATGGCCCGTTTCTGCTCTGTGGGAATTCTATGATTCAGACAGAAATCTGTGACTCTAAGCCTCTGTCAGTGAGGTAATGCAAGAGAAATGCTTTTCAGGTACAAAACCAAAATACAGCAGAGGTTGGAAATCTGAAACAAAGCCAGGAAATACTCCACAGGTCTGGAAGTATCTACTGAGGCAGACGTTTCCAGTCTATTCTAATTGTTTTATAAATATTGTTTTATTTGTTCGGAAGTTTGGAAAAACTAGTTCCAACATGCATTTTATGTTTTGAGCCTCTGATGTTATTCAGAAGAATTCTGTAGCTTTACACTCCAGGCTGTGAGCCAGAAATTCTGGGTTGCGGTCATTATAAAAGGAACATACACAATGCTGCTAAATAAGTTGATAATTGAACTGTTAGTCCTTCTAATAGTGCACAGTAAGTGGAAAGGACATATGAGATTTCTGATCTACTTGATACCCAATGATGTCTCTCAAGGTGCATCCACTTACTTCTTCGATGGAAATGCTGTGCTAATAGTGGAATTACTGCAAATTGAGCTTCAATATTCTCAGGGCTTTTTGGGGCAGCACGGTGGCTCAGTGGTTAGCACTGCAGCCTCACAGCACCAGGGACCCGGGTTCGATTCCAGCCTCGGGTGACTGTCTGTGTGGAGTTTGCGCATTCTCCCCGTGTCTGCGTGGGTTTCTTCCGGGTGCTCCGGTTTCCTCCCACAGTCCAAAGATGTACAGGCTGGGTGGATCGGCCATGCTAAATTCCCCATAGTGCTAGGGGTGAGTGGGTTATAGGGTTATAGGGTGATGAGAATGGGTCTGGGTGGGATGCTTCAAAAGGACGGTGTGGACTTGTTAGGCCTAAGGGCTTGTTTCCACACTGTGGGGAATCTAATCTAATCTAAAGGTTCTAAAATAAGTCTGCAAAGATTCCCCATTCTGTCTGTCTTCCAGAGGTGGGTTGACAGAAAGCAAGTACAGGTTTCTGTAATTAATTAGTATTATTATATATTGCAAAGAATTAGACTCTAGCTACAGGTAAACAATTAAAAACCATCAGCATGAAACAGACTAAATAAAACTCTGATCACCTTATAAACACACGCACGCACACACATGCACACACAAACATAGGCACAGAACAAATTACACCGCGATGAAGTGAAAATTGGGAAAGCAGTTCAGTAATCTTCATTGGCAGAATCCTTTCAGTTTGTTACACTAGTGGATGCTTCCAGTAACGGAAGGGAGTACGACCCGAGGGCACAGCCTCAGAGTGAAGGGACAATGCTTTAGAACTGAGATGAGGAGGAATTTCTTCTGCCAGGGAGTGGTGAATCTCTGGAACTCATTACCACAGAAGGCTGCGGAGGCCATGTTATTGAGTGCCTTTAGGATCAAAATAGGGAATCAAGGGAAAACATAGGAGAACAGGGTCGAGAAACGTTTCAGCCATGATTGAATAGTGGAGCAGACTCCATGGGCTGAATTGTCTATTTCTGCTCCTTTTTGTCTTTTAGTCTTACGGTTCTTGTTGATCAGAAGGCTTTTTCCTCCTCATCTGTTAGCTCCAGAGAAGAGTCATTTAGACTCGAAATTTTAGCCTCCTCTCTCTCGATGGATGCTGCCTGACTCACTGTGATTTCCAGAATTTGTTGTTTTTAGGAAGACCCTGGTATCAGCAGTAATTTGTTCCTGCTTCTTCCTGGCCTTCCTTTCCTGAATGTTTCCAGTAATTTGTCTGAGGTGTAGAATTGCTGCTTCATTTCTAAATGGTCACTGATGTATCCAGTAAATGTTACAACTAACTACTGATGGAAAGATACACTGGTCTTCTTCAGGTTTGAAAACGACTTACTACAGAGAATGATGAGAGAGCTCCCGGCTATTAGAGACCTGATGGTTTCTCTCCGTTTTCATGCTCCTTGGCCTAAGCTGCTCATTTACCTGAGAACCAATCACATAGGCAAAGGTCCTTTGACATTGATCTATGGACTGTTGACCAGATATCAATCAATTCCTTGTTGCAAATCAAGGATCCATCTCGAACTAACTCTTCAACTCCAGTTTAGCTGCTGTAGCCTATAGCCAAAAAATGCGTTCAAGAGGGCTATTAAATTACTCGCCTTCAAAACCATGCAGCAATCCTTGGTTGTAAAGCAGCTGTTTCTTTTTTGAGTCAAAGAAGATAGTCATTATGGTCCTGAAACAGTTGCACAACATTGCCTATATTAGCAGAAGATGTTATGCATTGCTATGTTGAAGTGCTGCAAGTATACATTTATGCTGATTTGGGTCTTGAAATTTAAATACAGCTACTTTGAACCTTAACTACATCATAGCCTCATGTGACATGTTCCTTTTAAGGTGGTTGATAGAATAGCAATTGCTTTGAAATACATTTTATCTGGAAGATAGCCTGAAAACTTGTGCTACCAAGCTATATTTTCCAGTGAAGGGCAAGTTGTCGGCTTAGTTATCTGCCTGGTAGCCAATTGGCAATGTAAGTGATGAATTGTACACTTGAGTGATGTTACTATTACATCACCATCTGTCCTTCATCCTGAACAAATCACCCATCTAATTTGAGATGCTGATGACATGATTGATAGGTTGACGTAGAATTCTTCCTTCTGTTGTTTTTATACAAATAAATGGACAACAGTGTTATAGCCTGTGTCTTTTATTTGACCGTATTTTGTTATGCAATGATGATCTTCTGAAACTGGACATGGTGAGTTGGCTAAATGGTATTTTTTAGTGACAACTGCCTCTATCAGTTTAGAACAGTTGTTTCCATTCGTTTTGTCTTCATGACTGAGCAATAATGTGAAATTCTGTGGAAACCCAACCAAGGTAAAACTAAAGTGATGAAAACAATGCAAAATTAAACTATACTGTTACATATTGCATCTTAGTTGATGATATTGCATCTAATCCATGGGCATTGTAAGTTTATTTGATCACAATATTTCATTTGCTATTCTTTACAGTGAAGTTTTGTTCACATATTTGGTACAATTTTCAAATGATCTGATAAATTATGGGTAGTTATTTATTTATTCACAGGAAGAGGGAATCACTGGCGAGGCAGCATTTAGTGCCCATCCCTAAATACTCAGAAGGCAGTTAAGAGTCAACCACATTGCTGTGGGTCTGGAGTCACATGTAGGCCAGACTGGGTATGGATGGCAGTTTCTTTCCCTAAAGGGCATGAGTGAACCGGGTGGGTTTTTCTTGACGGTCGACAACAGATTCACGGTCATCACTTGATTCTTAATTCCAGATATTTCATTGTATTCAAATTCCACTATCTGCCGTGGCAGGATTTGAACCAGTGTCCCTAGAATGCTACCTGGGTCTCCGGATTAACAGTCCAGTGATAATGCCACTAGGCCATTGCCTTCCCTTGGAGTTACTGTAGGCCAGACCGGGTAAGGATGGCACTTTCCTTCCCTAAAGAACATTAGTGAATCGAATTGGTTTTTTCCAGCAATTGGCAAGGGTCATCATTAGGCTCTTAATTTCTGATATTTTCGGTGTTGAATTCAAATTCCACCATCAGCAGAAATCCTTGGCTTCCAGGGGACTGTCTGCTTTGAAAAGCATTGGGTTGGCAGTTCCAGAAGCTCACCAGCATCTCCTCGGGAGCAGATGGGTACCCAATGCTGGGCAGACTAGTGATGGTCACATCCTGTGAATGAAAAAAAAGGAAGATGTATGTATCTAGTAAAAGCATCACATGTGTACAATATTCCTTAATCTTTGGACCCTGTTGTGAAGCCTGATGTACAATTCACTCTTACAACATTATTTGAGACAGTGGGCACAAATACCTAAAATAATTCAACATTTCATTTTGGTTACTTCAGAACAATGGATGGTGTGCGCTGATCACTTTTCTTACCCTGTGAGAAAAGCCTTTAGAAACTTCTGATTGAAAAGAAGCAACTGAGAAGTTATGTTATAAAAGATTGCAAAGGATAATCCAGGAGATTACTTCAGCCTATTTTGGGACCGTGGGACAATTGCCACAAATTGCTTCTGCTGAAAGGCATGTTTAGGATTCAGGAACTCGTTGATGCAAAGGATAATCACGCACTAAATTAATTGCTGTTTAAAGTAATCGAGACACAATCTTTGAAATCACTTAAGAAATAATTAGTGAGTAAAGGAGAAGAGTGATCAGTCTACAGGGTTTTCAGGATCTACTGTTTGGGTAGATTTTGCAACTCCTTTTCATAGATGCACCGTTTCAGTGAAAACAGGTTTGCAATAAGTTGTTTTGTTCAGCACTTGGTGGCTGTCATTTAGATGTAATTTTCTTATCAGTCAATAGCCTGAATTTTCAGCATAACGGAAGGGGACCCTGGCTTAGCCAAAACACGGCTGGAGGCCTGATTCCGAGCTCACTCCCCTGAGGCTGTCTCCTGCCATTTTCCTGAATGGGGCACTTGGCGACTGGTTTGTATGTTTCATATCTGTACTTCACAGAGGCAACTATTAAAGTGAAAGCTGACCTGCGTTTTGCTAGTGAGATACTTGAATCATAACTTATAACCTGGTAGGAGAGGGTGCGACACTTCAGGATTCTTTGGAGTGGTAATGTACCCTTTTGTATATATGCAGAGAGATCGTTCGAAGATCGCTTTGGTAAAGGTCAAATGCCTTTTGGGATTATTGAACTAGACATTGATGTGCATAAAAATCAAATAAAATCATTGGAATGGTCCAGCTCATTGGAAGTGCAGGGGCATGAAGCTGCTGAGGCATTTGAATATACTTCCATTTTAATTTTTTTCAGAAGCCAGCCGATAAAATGCATTAAAAAGTGCTGCATGAATAATTTCATAACCAATCATTATCACAGAGATCTTCACAGTTTGATTGACAGATCCAATTGCCTTGAAGTGGGATTATAAATATAAATGATTTCTTTTAAAAGGGATTAAACACTTGAAGGAAATTAAATGTATTGAAAGGACATTACATGATTATTCTTTCTTCAAATAGATAATTCATGAGTGGACACTTAAACTTCATCATCTTGTGTCACCCCTAGCAACTGTCCTGAAGTTTGACCATTGTTCATATTGTTTACACAGGTAGAGATGAGTTGGCAGTGGAGGTTTAAAAGGGCTACAGGTAGGTGGGACATAGGTTGGCATTAAGGAATGAAGAGCTGTGGGGTTTAGAGTGAGCATGAAATGGTGTGTGCTGGCATGGATGGACGTTTAAAAGTGTATGCATGTAGGTGAGGAGAGGTTCGTTCCTTTTTTCAAAAATTCATTCACAAGCTGAGGACATCTCTGGCTGGGCCAGCATTTATTGTCCATCCCTTATGAGCCAACCACATTGCTGGGGATCTGGAGTCACATGTAGGCCAGACCAGGTAGGCCAGACCAGGTAAGGATGGCAGTTCCCTTCCCTAAGAGGCATTAGTGAACCAGATGGGTTTTTCCCAACAATTGACAATGGATTCATGGTCATCACTGGTCTCTTAATACCAGACTTTTATTGAGTTCAAATTCTGCCACCTGCCTTGGTGGGATTTGAACCAGGTCCCCAGAACATTGCTTAGATCTGTGGATTACCAGTCTAGCAGTAATACCACCAGGCCTCCCCTGATGGGTGAGGTTGTGGAGAGATTTTGTTTTATTGCAGCTAGAACATTAAACTGACACTTTCCCAACGCCTGTTTCTAACCCCAAACACACTCATGGTTACCTCCCAATCTGTTTCCAAGGCTAACTTCGGCCACCGCTCAAACACCACCCTCTCTCCCACCCCAACAAGAATGAAAATATGGCTATCTGTGGAAAATTGTCCCAAGTTGGGTTTGTGGAGCGGAGATTTTCTGGTCTCTTTAAACCAGACTTTAGTGTGAAACTTTGGCCCACTGAATGCCTGCCTGGTAGATGTAAGGGTTCTTGTGGGATAATTTCTTCATGACCATCTAGAGAAGAGATCTACCTTTTGAAGGTTAGATAGGAACTCAATATACAAGGAAATGCCCTGTGGCTGACTGCTGCCCAATGTCGTATTCCCACTCCACGTTTTGTTTTCTAAACCCAGACATAGCTGCTGTGTGGCTCAGTGCAGTAGAGAAATCCTGGTGCCTTGAATTTCCCTTTTGCATCAGCAATGTAAAAGATATTCATGTCTTCAACTAGGCTAGGCTCCTGTCTCTAAATCTGCCTTTTACCTTGTTGCGAACACAACCCAGCCCTTCATGCAAGCCAGCCTTCCATCCATTGACTCCATCTATAATTCCTGCTGCCTTGGGAAAGTAACCAACTTCATCAAAGAGCACTCTCATCCCAGTAATACTCTCATCCGCCCTCTTCCATTGGGCTGAAGATACAAAAATTTGAATACATGTACAAACAAATTTAAGAATTGCTTCTTTTTCTCTGTTCCCATACTTTTGAATGGATCTCTTTAAAGTTAAAGTTGATCTTTGTCTGCAACACTGCATCCTGCACTCTGTTCTGTTACCCTGGTGCACTTTGTATGGTACAAAACATGTAAGACAACGCTATTCACTGTACCTTGGTACACAGTACTAAATCAAATCAAATCAATATCCATTTCTCTCACCATTTCCTTCATGAGCTTAAAACTTATTAAAGGAAAAGCAAAAATGCAAAGGGCTGCTTGAAGATAAATGACTGAGCCAGGTTTGATGAAATTGAAGCGTCTTGGTGTTGCAAGAAACTGTTTTTTCATCTGTTTGGAAACCCATCTATTACAGATGCATGTGGGGTAAAATATGAAAGGGTTTTCTAGTAGTTTTATCCCTTTGTCATCATAAACCGTCCTTCCCTCACTTGTGTCTGAGGTGCTGAGTGTCTGCTCTGTCACATTCTTGTGAGCAGAAGGTATGCTAACATTATTCTCACCCAGATAGGGCTGATGCTAGGAATGGATCACTCTTTTCTCCCGACAGCAAAATGGAGTGGAAAGGGGTGAAGGAGAGTGGAAGGTTGGAATCCAGGGGCATGTGTAAACTTCTCTTTGAAATTCTATCCATTTTGCTGTAAAATAAGCCTCAGCAGAACTCACTGAAACAAAAACAGAAGCAGCTCGAAAAGCCCAGCGGGTCTGGCAGCATCTGTGGAGAGAAATCATTGTTAATGTTGTAGGGGTCAAGTGACCCTTCCTCAGAACTTCGGCTCAGCAGAACGCATGTTAGCTGAGAACAGCTGGGTCCTATCAGTCTTAGCTATCATGGTATTCAGGGTTGAGAAGAATTCACATCACTCTTTCTGTTCCTATTTTTGAATGTGTTTGAATGTCTTAACCATTAATGGACATTGGCTCTAAGAAAACGCTGCTGCTTGACCCAACGGAGGCATCTGTTTATGACCTCAGCTTTGATCCATTATGCTTGTCTTATGAACACTTGAAATGTTGACACCCACTTGCATTGTAAATTGGCTCATTTGATTTCACAAATCTATCTGCTCGAGTGTAGAATCAGTAATGAACAAAATTGTTTTACTAACCAACTAAGAGGGTCCAATAAGCATTATTTTATTTTATAAGATGTACAGCTGATGAGATATTTTCCCTAACTCTAGCAAATTGCTTCCAATACATTTCTTCTGCCACTCTTCAGGCCACCTTGGCTGATGAAGCTGTTAGACTATGGCAGATATCACAGAAAGTGCAATCTCTGGATTTTTGCAGTGGTCTATATTGATTAGAGTGGTTTTTGAGTTTGTCCTGGTTCCCTGGCCCATCGCGGTCTGCACCAACCCTCTGAGGAGCACCCCACCCTCTTCACATAACCTTGCATTTCCCATGGTTAATCCACCCAAGCTACACACTCCTGGACACTATGGAGCAACTTACATGGCCAATCCACCTAGCCTGCATGTCTTTGGACTTTGGGAGGAAACTGGAGTACACAGAGGAAACTCACACAGGCACGGGGAGAAAGTGCAAACTGCACTCAGACCAATTCTTGAGGCTGGATTTGTGTTAATTGGCAGGAATTTGTAAGCTACCAAGTGACCATGAGCGTTGGACCAAGACTTGGAATTTGTGGACCAGAAACCCACATCACCAAATGCTTTGGGAAGGAGCCTGTAACCTTTGGAAACATTAAGAATTGTTTGGTATTGGGGAACATAGGAAACGTATCTATGTATTTGTGAGCAGTAAGAAATGATATGGGAGTATGTGTAAACAGAGAGGTCACCTGGCTTAGAAGGGGTGCCTCAGTAGTAGAACTGAAGAGTCTGATATTTTTAGAGTCTAAAGTGCGAACAATTTGAAGGATAGGGAAACAAGCTGCAGTTGACTTTATAATAAAGACTATCAAATATTCAAATTTTGCTAAAGAAAGAGGTATGTTGTCAAAGCTTTCTGTCTTGTCCACTTCAGGACAAACACAAGAATTCCAAATTTCAAACTATTTTAACAATTTATACCACAGAAGAAAAGGGTGCTGATTTATTGCAAATTGACATTGATTAGCTGAGCTGTCACCACAGAGAAAATCGTGGAGGATCACAGACCCTCTAAGTTCCTAGTTAATTCAAACCCAAAGGAGCAAGGTTTCAGCATTTTCCATTAGTTTCCATATATACTATGTTGCTTCTAGCAAGTGTAAATGAGCCACATCTTGAGCTTAGCTGATATCTTAAAATGTTGTGAGTGTAGCTGTTAATACACACAACTTTTCAGGAAGTGCTGTCCAATCACCAAATCATATCAAACAAGTGAATGTTTTATTTTGGACTTTGCGACTGGGCTGGTTCAGTTCAATGTGTACTCTGCTTAGTATAAGCAAATAGGGAATGTGCTTTTTGATTTGATATACTCCAGTTGTTTGGCTGAGTGAACTGCATACCCACCTAACATAGTGAGTGTCATATTTTGAACCCATGGGCAACTTTCTTACCTTTGGACTATGGGAGGAACAGAAAACCTATGCAGACACGGGGAGAATGTGCAAACTCCACGCAGATAGTTGCCTGAAGATAGAATTGTACCAGGGTCACTGGTGCTGTGAGGCAGCAGTGCTAACCATGGAGATACTGTGCCAGAAATTATACGAGACTGGGTATTTTGGAGGTAAACTAACTCAAAGCCAAATGATAATGGTCAACACCTTTTGATAAAACTTTGAAAGAAATTGATAGTGTACTATGTTATTGCAGTTCTACATTGTCAAAGATTCATATTAAGACCACACAATCTCAGCTATAGTAATGCTAAAATGGAACAATACTAGATTGGCTTACTTAATAGTCCTGCCATCTCTGAATCGATAACTTATTTGAAGTCTCGCTATGACTTCTACTCTCCAACCATGCTGCATTTGAGTGTAATATGAATAGAATGCTGTGCCCCTCTGTGTTCTCTTTCATAGAAAATGTTTTCACTGAGATTTCCCCCATCTTGAATAGCTATAAAAGATGCTATACTGCAACTTGAAGAGAAGCAGAGAGTTACCTAAATGAGAGTTACCTTCTGGTCAACATTCCTCTCTCAACCAACCAACAAAAATGTAGTCTATCTGGTCACGTGTGATATTGGCTATTATACTTGCCTTCATAACATTACTTCTCTTGGTATGACATAGTGGCTCAGTGCCAGGGACCTGGGTTCAACGCCACCCCCAGGAGGCTGCTTGTGTGGAGATTGCACAATCTCTCCTTGTCTGTGTGGGTTTCCTCTGGGTGCTCTAGTTTCCTCCCACAGTCCAGAGATGTTAGGTGACTTGGCCATGCTAAATTGCCCTTGGTGTGCAGGGTAGATTGACCATGAAAAATGTGGGGATGAAGCAGGGAGCTGGGTCTGGGCAGGATGCTGTTTAGTTGGCCATTGTGGAATGATGAGCTGAATGGCTTGCTTCATCACTGCAGAGATTCTACAAGGTAGACTTTAAGTTAGTTGTAAATTGAAACACATGGTTTTTACAATGTGCACATTTTGGTTAGTCTACTAAAAATGTATCTCCTCCCGCAGTGTAATTTGTTATTATAATCAGAATTAAACTAAGTTTCATACTCTTGGCAAACAAACTATTGTTCATGGGTTGCGCCTGGCATTTGTGTTCTCTGGCAAGAGTGAACAAGCAGTTCAAGGAAGTAAGCTTCTGTGGGAGTATACCTCACATACTCATGCAGGCAGTGAGTTTTTATCTCTACTTTTTGATGGAAAAAGCAAAGGGGTTGAGTTTAACACAAGTAAGATTTCAGACAGGTTAAATTCCACCTCCTCCATCACTCCACTATTTCAGAATTGTCAGCTTGGAGATGCCTCACCTCCACAAGTAATGAAATTTCGTCAAATGTACATTTGTAGCCATGAGCAACTGAACAGCTGCTTTCACCATTGTGCTGTCTATCACATGACTTTGAACCAGTGCAAGATTGACTTCAGGAGAAAGTACAGAGAGATTTGGAGATTTTCTTTCAATTTAAGAGGTCAGGAATTGATCTGTACATATTGAAAAATATTAAAGTCATGTTGCGAAGTTGGGTACAGTAATTGTGGATTGTGAGGCAGGACATTAGAATTTGATGTTTGTAAAATATAGGCATTTGTAAAATGCTGAGGGGAAAGCATTGTGTGGTCCCATTTAAATATTGTGCTTCTTCTTATTTTTGGAGATATCTGTGAGCAGCTTAAAAGCTTGCAAGTACACAGAGAGCTGCCAAATTGAAACATTGGTATGGAAATACGATATACTGTATTGTTAGCGGGCCAAGCAGCATTTTTACCAAGGCAACAGGTTTTGAATCTAGCCAACCAATCTGCACCAGATACTTAGATACCAAAAGCCTACCAAATTTGAATTTGATTGTTTTAATAACCTAGGACCAATCTTATTGTAGGAAATTGATATGTCATCAGGGGTATAACAGAAAGGGGAAGTTTGAAAATTGGCTAACTGCCATCTGCTAGAGATAATCACCTCTTAGAGAAAACACCATCTATTCACAACACTACCACAACACTCCGAGTTAAGATTCCCGAAAAAAGAATTGACAGAGCAAGCATTCCTGACAGAAGAATCAACGGAGAAGACACAGTTGTAATTTTGAGAAACTCTGTAGTTTTTCTGTTATGTAAATGGGACTAGTATGTCTTGGGAACTGCATACCATTAGAATTTTGCAATAGTTAGTAATTAGAAGGGATTTTTTTTGGTTTGTTAATAGTTCAGTTAATCTGTTCACTGTTGGAGTTAGATAAGTAAATGGTTGCTTGTTGATTGTAAAGTGAGTGTCTGAAGTTGTTGAAATACAAGTTACATCCCTTTTCGCATTCCTTTTGGTAGATTATAGGGTGAGGTGCTCCTGTTTGGGTGTTTTTGGTTTGGTTCTGACGAGGGGAGTTATCCCCACTTTGTAGCAGTTCACCATAGCCCCACTAGAGAGAAGACTTGTGGCGTTTACATCTGAAGGTCAGCATATCTCAGGCAAGGGGAAAGGCTGAAAAGGAGATCCCTTTGTGGTAACCTCGGATGATGTAGGAATTGAACCCACACTGCTCGTATCACTCGGTATTGAAAACCAGGCGTCGAGATAACTGGGCTAACCAACCTGTCACTGTACACAGGAAAAATGAATAATTGTTTTGCTGACAATTTGAGAATGACTTGGAAACAAGATTGACTGTTGCTTAAGTACATTTGCACCGTTTGCCTTGCGGGTTGGCTGCCCTACCACTGAAGAGATTAGGGAATGCAATCTCTATTGTTCATGTTCCCTAAATGCACCCGCATAGATTGGAAGGGACATTGCTGGCAATGTAATAATGTAAATTCTGCATGAATTATCCTCAAGGTGCTTAGAGTTTGACAGACACAGCCACTTTTTTTGTTGTGTGGTTACAAGTGCATCATTATGTAAATTGCAGCAAAATATTTCTATTAAACACTTGAGTGTTTCATGAAAGAATTGTATATTTATTTTGGTACTGCTTTTGCAAAAGCAAATTCCTGACTCTAATTTCTTTGCTTTGTCTCACTCTAAGCTCTTACGAGATATATAATTTTATTGAAGTGCAGATGATTGATAGTTAGTAAAAATCAGATGAGTATGATATTTTTGTGGGCTCTGTGTGATAACATTACAGCTGCTTTACTGACACGTAAACATGTAAACATCACAACATCTCTTTGTGTTCTTTTCCTAACATGTTCACATTATTAGTTTTTCATGTTTGATGTCAACAAGGCGTTATACTGGAACAAGGGAAACATTCTAGCTGAAAAGGAAATCTGAAAATGAATTTGAAACTGAGCAAAGGAAATACTTGTAGCTGAATTTTAAAGTAGACAATAACATGAGAACATTACATCCTCTTGACTCTCTTTCTCTCAAAGTGACAAAAAACAATGTGGATGACAGCTCCTGTGATTCTGTGTTTACTGTAAAAGCCATTGACTAAAGCTGATCTTTCAGTCTAATTAAACATGTTTCTCCTGGCATTTCTCAGCCAAATAAATTCAGTGCAGTGGTGTACGAAATCTTAGAATCCCTACAGTATAGAAGCAGGCCATTCAACCCATCAAGTCCACATTGACCTACTCCCATTCCCTGTTTCTATAACCCTGAATTCCCCGTGGCTAATCCATCTAGCCTACACATCCATGGACACTATGGCCGATCTACCTAACCTTTGGGCTTGGAGAGGATACTGAAGCACCTTGAGTAAACCCATATAGACATGAGGAGAATGTACAAACTCCACACAGACCGTCGCCTGAGGCTGGGTTTGAACCTGGGTCTGTGAGATAGCAGTGCTACCCACTGAGCCACTGTACTACCAATATAAAACTACCAACTTCCCCTCAAGGACAAGTGATTTTAAGTCAAGTCAATTTACTTTGTAAAAATCATTATTAAGTCAATGACACCTGGACAACTGTGTAGAAAGACGACAATCAGATGGTTATAAATATACTGTGGAAATTTCAGAGAAAATGGACAATGTTTCTAGGACTTTCAGATTTAAGATATTAAGAATGAGTTCAAAGAGAAGAAAGGTGAAAAATGTTGTAATTTCAGACCTTTATGTTCAATGTGCCCCTCAATATTTTAGCTAGGGAGAATGAAATAAACTACGGGGTGAGGGTAAATTTAATACTCCTCAAATGGACCCTGGTTTGTGGATCACTACCTGAGCAAAAATGGTCAGAGCTGATTCATGGCTAATTACCTCAATCAAAATGGGATTTGAAACATAAGACTCACATTCAATACTCTTTGAAGCACAATAGTCCTGACATCAAGACTCTTCGATCTGAGGAGGCAGGCCAGAAACCAACTTAAACTATCCCTCGTTAAAGCTTGAACAAAGAACTAAATTTTAAGGAATGCCTTAAAGGAGGATAGAGAGGCAGAAATGTTTAGGAAGCAATGTTTAGAACTTAAGACCTAGCAGCTGAAGGCATTTGACCATTAAAGGATATTCACAAGACATCAGAAATGAAGGGATGGGAACTATGGAGGAGCTTAACGTCTGATGAAGTTCAGAGATAGGATGGAGAAATTTAAACACATGGACACAGACTTTAAAATGCAAGTGTTGTAGAGCTAGGAATAAATTTAGGATAGTGAACATCTGAATGAAAGATGAATTGGATTTAGTATTACAAAAACAGAAATTGCTGGAAAAGCTCAACATGGTGACAGCATCTGTGGGGACAAATTGGAATTAACGTTTCGGGTCCAATGACCCTTCCTCAGAATCCAGTAGACAGTAAGGATAGTAGATGCTGGAAGCTACAGTCATTAAATGTGGAGCTGCAAAAGCACAGCAGGTTAGACAGCACCTAAGCAGCAGGAAAATCAACATTTCGGGTTGGGACCTTTCATCAGTAAATCAGCCTGAAACATTGACTTTCCTATTCCTTGGATACTGTCTGATCTGCTGTGCTTTTCCAGCTTCACATTTATTGACTCGTTCTCAGAACCCTCCTTAGTAAAAGTCGGGCATGTTAACAATTACACACAAGGTAACTCCCCATTACTTCCTGTTGAGCAAATACAGTTTCAGAGGGTGTTGCTGGTTAACTATTTCAAGGTTTTAATCATTTTGTTAAAATAATGGGCCAAGAAATTTTATCCAAAAACATTTCGGTTGTTCATTTTGCAATATGTGATATTGAAACACATGCTTTTAACCAAAGAGCAGTCAGACAATGGAGTCTTTTCAAATTCTCTTGAAGCCACATTGTTTGTTTATTTTAGACACCACAGTGTGAAGCTGGAGGAACACAGCAGGCCAGGCAGCATCAGAGGAGCAGAAACGTTGATGTTTCGGGTCGGGACCCTTCTTCAGAAATGGGGAGGAGGAAGGGAGATGGGAACTAAGCAGAGAGGGGAAGGGTTGGGTTGAGGAAAGGTAGGTGGGATGGTGATAAGTGAGTGCAGGTAGGGAGTGGTGGGGGTTGGCCAGTGGGATGGGTGGAGTGGACAGGTGGAAGAGAAGATGGACAGGTTGCGTTAGGCCAAGGAGGTAGGGATGAGAGGGTTGTTTGGACTTGGGATAAGGCCGGGGGGTGGGGAGGTTTTAAAGCTGGTGAATTCTATGCTAAGGCCATTGAGCTGAGGCAGAATATGAGGTGCTGGTCCTCCAGTTTGTGGGTGGTGTCATTGTGGCACTGGAGAGGGCCCAAGATGGACACGTCACCCAGGGAGTGGGAGGGGGAGTTAAAATGTTTAGCGATCAGACTGTGATGTTGTCTGACACGTACAGAGCGCAGATGCTCCACGAAATGGTCCCCGAGTCTGCATTTGATCTCACCGATGTAGAGGAGGCCACATCAGGAGCAACAGATATAGTAGAACAATTTGGAGGGTGTACAGGTCAACCCCTGTTGGATGTGGAAAGTCTGTCTTGGGCCTTGAATGGAGGTGAGGGGGGGGAAGTGTGGGGACAGGTGTAGCATCTCCTGCAGTTGCTGGGAGAGATGGTGGGGCTTATGGGGAGTGTGGAGCGGACGAGGGAGTCACAGAGAGAGTGGTCCCTGCGGAAGGCAGATAGGGGTGGGGAGGGAAACATCTCTTTGGTTGTGGGATCGGATTGTAGGTGGCTGGAAGTGATGGAGAATGATACGTTTGATATGGAGGTTGGTGAGGTTGTATGTGGGGATCAGGGGGATTCTGTCTTTATTTTTGCTGGCGGGAGGAGACGTGATGGCAGAAGCACAGGAAATGCAAGAGATGAGGTTGAGGCCATTTTTGATCACCAGCTGGGGGAGGTTGCGATCCTTGAAATAGGAGGACATTTGGGATAAATGGGAGTGGAACACTACATCTCAGGAGCAGATGTAGCAGAGGTGGAGGAATTGGGAGTAGGGATCACATTCTTGCAGGAAGGTGAGTGAGAGGAGGTGCAGTCCAGCTAGCTGTGGGAGGCAGTGGGCTTGAAATAGATATCGGTTTTGAGGTGGTCACCAAAGATGGAGACAGAGAGGTCCAAGAGAGACAGAGAGTTGGTATCGGAGATGGTCCAGGTGAACTTGAGGTTGGGGTGAAAGGTGTTGGTAAAGTTGGTGAACTGTTCAAGCTCTTCGTGAGAGCATGAGGCAGCACCAATAGAGTCATTAATGTAGCGAACGAAGAGGTGGGAGTTAGTGCCAGTGTAACAGTGGAAAAGGGACTGTTCCATGTATCCTATGAAGGGTAAGGCTTAAATTGGCCCCATGCGGGTTCGCATGGCCACCCCTTTAGATGGTAGGAAGTGGGAGGAGTTGAAGGAGAAGTTGTTAAGGGTCAGGGAGAGTTTGGTTAAGTGGATAAGGGTGTTGATGGAGGGGACTGATCGGGACTGTGGGAGACGAAGAAGCAGAGGGCTTTTAGGCCATCTGCATGGGGAATACTAATGTACAGGGATTGGATGTTCATCGTCAAGATGAGGTGTTGGGACCACGAATTGGAATTCTTGAATGAGGTGGAGGGTGTGGGGGTGTCCTGGACAAAGATAGGGAGATCCTGGACCGGGGGGAGGAAAAGAAATCGAGGTAAGTGGAGGTGAGTTCAGTGGGGCAGGAGCAGGCAGAGACAATGGGTCACCTGGGCCAGTCAGGTTTATGGGTTTTGAGAAGGAGATAGAAGCGGGCGGTGCGGGGTTGGGGAATGATGAGGTTGGAGGCTATGGGTGGAAGGCCACCTGAGGTGATGAGGTTGTGGATGGTCTGAGAGCCAATGGTTTGGTGGTCAGGGGTGGGGCCATAATCAAGCGGGTAGTAGGAGGAGGTGTCAGAGAGTGGGCATGATGCAGAGGCCAGCGGGCCATATCACGACTATGCCACCCCTCCTTGTCTGTGAGTTTGATGGTGAGGTTAGGGTTGGAGCGAAGGGCTGCACGTTCTGTGGGGGAGAGGTTGGAGTGAGTGAGAGGGGTGGAGAGGTTGAGACGATCGATGTAGCGATGGCAGTTGGAGATGATGAGGTTGAGGGAGGGTAGGAGGCCTTGGGGTGAAGTCCAGGAGGATGGGATATGTTGGAGGCAGGAGAAGGCATGTGTCGTGAGTGGGTTAGACTTGTGGTTAAAGAAACAGGCACGGAGGTGGTGTTTTAGGTAGCTTTTAATTATCCGTAACTCCAGGTCAAGTGATGCCAAGTCACCAGATATGTGCAGGCTTCTGTCTCGTGGTGCTGCAGGCTGAACGCAGTCACATTCTGGTCATCATGTTGCTGCAGGCTGGAGGGAACTCTGACAGCGATGCGGAGGTTCAGCAAAAGGGGTTTTAAGTCCCCACCCGGAGAGGTGGGGACAGCGCCAAGTTGGGGTAGGAGTGCCATGAAAATTTCACTCCCGTTATCATTCACATGGCTTGCTGTGAATGTGGCTTCCAGGATTGTATTGATAGCAATCATTACTGTTGCTGTAGATTGTCAACTAGCAGTGCTGGAATTCTCAGCTAAACTGGCAACAAATGGCCCATCTGAAATCTTCTCTTTAGGTTTTGCCTCTGGAGATCAGGCCTTTGAGTACAGGAGTTGGGAAGAGACATTGGGGTGTGCAGGCCTCTTCTGGAATACTGCATCCATTCCAGTTAGAGAAAGGATATTATTAAGCTGGAGAGTGTTCAGAAGAGATCTATCAGGATGTTGCCGGGTATGGAAAGTTTCAGTTGTAAAGAAAGGCTGGGACTTTTCTCACTGGAGCGTTGGACATTGAGAGGTGAGCTTATAGAAGTTTATAAAATGACGATGGGTACAGATACAATTAATGGTAGGTGTATTTTACTTAGGGTAGAGGATTTGAAGACGTGGAGGGGGCATATTTTTAAGGTGAGAGGAGAGGGATTTTAAAAAAAGACATGCGGGGATAATTATTTACGCCGAGGGTGGTTCACATGTGGAAGGAACTTTCAGAGGAAGTGCTGGATGTGGGTACAGTTACAACATCTGAAAGACATTTGGATCGATACATGAATAGGAAATGTTTGGAGGGATATGGACTGGAGCAGGCAGGTGGGACTAGGTTAATTTGGGATTTTGAATGTAATGGACTGAAGGGTCTGTTTCCGTGTGTACTGACTCTACAACAAATCAATGCCAGTTAATTGATATTGCCGGTCGAGGGAACAGTACTTTTCAACAAGAGATGGCTAATTTGTTGTCGTACAGCCACAAAGAACTGCAGATGCTGGAAATGTGAAACAACAAAAAAACAGAAATTCCAGAAAAATCCAGCCGGTCTGGCAGCATCTGAGGGAAGAAAGCAGAGTTAATGGTTTTGGGTCCACTCTTGAAGAAGCGAAATTGGACCCAAAACATTGACTCCGTTTCTCTCTCTCTGGACCTGCTGAGTTTCTGCAGCAATTTCTGTTCCCTATTGTCACTGGATCAGTTTGAGTGAGTTGTAATTTAGATTCTGTTGTGTGTTGGGACCTTCCTCTTCAAACCAGCCTCCCAAGTTTAGCCCATATTTTGGAGGCTTTCCAAGTGACTCTGAATGTGGGCATTTCTGACAACTGTGGATTCGAAAGGCAGGCACCATTCCTGCTGGCATTATTTGAAGATATTACAGGAACCTCACCTTTAACATTGCTTATTGAGCAGTATTTGTTTCAAGTTGCTGGGACCAGAAAGCACATTGAACATTGCGCTGGCTCAGTGGTTAGCACTGCTGCCTCGCAATGCTGTAGACCTGGGTTCGATTCCTCTCTCATGCGAGTTTGTATGGTGTACTCATGTATGGAGTTTACATGTTCTCCCCATGCCTGTGTGGGTTTCCTCCCCCAACTCAAAGATGGGTTAATTAGGTGGATTGGCCATGCTGAATTACCCTGTCCAGGGATGTGCAGGCTAGGTGCATCAGCCGTGGGGTGAAACCCCATGAGGATTTATGGAGATGAGATCCGGGTGGTTTGCTCGTATGGTTTCACCAATTCAGATGCCTACGACCAAGGTCTGTAGCAGGGATTCCCTCCCTCACCAGGTCCCAGAGTTTCTGCCAAAGTCTGTAAAGTACACCAACTTAAGAGACTGTCAACTCCCCCGGACCCATCTGAACTTGACAGAGCCAACTCTCCCAACAGCCCTTTGCTCCCCCTTCCTTCCATTCCCTCCTACATCCCCTGAGCCACCCCACAATAGGTGCTGTGACCCTGGGATTGCCCACAGCAGAGCAATAGATGAGGGCCGCCCACCTCCATGCAGGTCATATTGGCGTTCACCCTCACGACTGGGCAAAACCTAGCAGCCCCTGGTACTGCCCACAATCTGGGGAAGAAGTGGAATAAAAGCCTCTAAGCACTGCTACAGCCCAGCACCATTCTGGCCAGGAGGATGGGTTCGGGGCTACTGCAGCCAACCAAGAGGATCAGCAAATCGAGTGATGGCCTGAGGCAGTGTGGGCCAGGAGGGCCCGCTGCTGCCCCCTCAAACAAAGACGAGCCACTAGACCATTTAAAAATACTTCATTTCAGCTGACAGAGTGCAGGTGTAATGCTGTTTATCTGCTGAGGAAGGCCTTACAGAGCTCAGCGATGGTGTTCATGTGGATTCCTCTGGGAATTGTCAGCACCTTTGGTGAGACAAGAGTGCAGGAAATCAAGCCCCATTATTTGCTGAGTCATTGCAATGAAAAATTTAATCTCTGGGATGGTAAATCACTGATAGTGACATGACTTTTTGAAGTTCATTTACAGGATAAGGGCATTGCTGGTTAGGCCAGCATTCGTTACCTATTCCTAATCGCCTCAAGGGCAGGTTGAGTCAACCACGTTGCTGTGGGTCTGGAGTCACGTCCAGACCAGGTAAGGGCAGCAATTTCCTTCCCTAAAGGACATTATTGAATCTGATGAATTTTTCCAACAATTGACAATGGATTCGTGGTCATCATTAGACTCAATTCCAGATTTCTTTTTATTGAATTCAAATTTCACCACCTTCCAGAGTGAGAATCGGACCTGGGTTCTCTTTGTCTTTGATTTAATAATCTTGCAATAATACCACTAGGTCATCGCTAACCCAAATCTAAGATTAAAGAATGTCTAACCCTAGCAATGTAGAAGGAAACCAATGACTTCGAGTGGACTGAGATGACCATTCTCACAATGATATTCGTCTGCTGTTGACTGCGGTGATCCTCAGTTCAGTAGCTGCTCGGTTGGATTTGGATCTTGGCTTGACCTATAAGTTCTCTTTCATTTTGCAAAGTCTTTGAGAATGTATTTCTTTTGTAATTTAAACAAAAGAAAACAGAAGGTAGTTAGAGATCCTGCTTTCTTTCGAGTCTGTTTGGAGGTCTGTGTCCCAACAGCTCTTCAAGCCTGCAATAAATTGAATTTAAAACAATCCAAGCCTGTTGCTGGGCATTATTGTTTTAATTCAGCTGGTGCCTCAAAAGCCACAAAAGGATGTGATACAAGGGTGGCATGGTGGGTCAGTGGTTAGCACAGCTGCATCACAGTGCCAGGGACTTGGGTTCGATTCCACCTTCAGGAAGTTGTCTGTGTGGAGTCTGCACATTCTCTCTGCATCTGCGTGGGTTTCCTCCGGGTGCTCTGGTTTCCTCTCTCAGTCCAAAGATGTGCACATTAGGATGGATCGGCTGTGCTAAATTGTCCACAGTGTCCAAGGATGTGCTG
Source organism: Stegostoma tigrinum (assembly GCF_030684315.1). Lineage (NCBI taxonomy): Eukaryota > Metazoa > Chordata > Chondrichthyes > Orectolobiformes > Stegostomatidae > Stegostoma > Stegostoma tigrinum. The sequence continues at coordinate 73,398,782 of NC_081366.1, read as the reverse complement.
GTTAGGTGGATTGGCTGTGTGAAATGCAGGGTTACAGGGATAGGGTAGTGGGTGAATCTGAAAGGGATGTTCTTTTCAGAAGGGCAGTGTGGACTCAATGGGCCAAATGGCCTGCTTCCACACTGTAGGGATTCTACAATGACACAACTCTGCCCACTTCTACTTTGAGTTTTATAAGATGCACCTAATAATCCAAACTTCCATTTTCTAGTTTATATTCCCAAATAAAATATCTGTAGCCCTGACAGAATCAGTGCTTAAAGTTGTGATTTTCTTGAGTGCAGCCATAGCTTTAGGTGAGAGCTTTTCACATTGCCCAGTATCAGCACCAAACTCGCCAATGATAGGCATTTATATTTCTGAAGAATCCCTGTTGTGTTCGGAGCAGTGGGAAATGTTTTTAGGATTTTTAGGATTTTATCTGAATTGATATAAAAGAAGAGTGGTATATTTGATCTCCAATGTTTTAAGTAATTGAGTTTTTGATTTGACTCTCTCTAGCCACAGGGGTGATATCTGTGGAAACAATGGAAGTTTAAGATAACTAAAAATTGAGACTCCCAGTCTGCCTGAGGAACAGCATATCCTGAATCATTGCCCGAGCTAGGTACAGGCGAGAGTCGTGGCGTTTTTAAAATTCCATGTGTTCTGAGGTGTAATTTTGCACTGTGATAATTAGAAATGAAAATAGAAATATAGAGGCAACAAAAACCAGAAGAACTGACGATGCTGTGAATCAGAAACAAAAACAGAAATTACTGGAAAAGCTCCACAGGTCAGGTGGTATTTAGGAGAGAAGTCAGAGTTAATGTTTTGGGCCAAAGAACAAAGAAAATTACAGCACAGGAACAGGCCCTTCAGCCCTCTAAGCCTGCGCCGAACAGATCCTCTATCTAAATCTGACGCCTATTTTCCAAGGATCTGTATCCATCTGCTCCCTGCCCATTTATGTATCTGTCTAGATATATCTTACATGATGCTATCGTGCCTGCCTCTACCACCTCCTCCGGTGACACATTCCAGGCACCCACTACCCTTTGTGTAAAGAACTTTCCACGCGTATCTCCCTTAAACTTTTCCCCATCACCTTGAAATCATGGCCGCAAGTAATTGAGTCCCCCACTCTGGGGGGAGAAAGCTTCTTGCTATCCACCCTGTCCATGCCTCTCGTGATTTTGTAGGGGTCCATCAGGTCCCCCCTGAACCTCTGTCTTTATAAAGTAAATAATCCTCATCTACTTAACCTCTCTTCGTAGCTAGCGCCCTCCATACCAAGCAACATCCTGGTGAACCTCCTCAGCACCCTCTCCAAAGCATCCACATCCTTTTGGCAATGTGGCGACCAGAACTGTGCACAGGGTTTCAAATGTGATCGAACCAAAGTCCCATACAACTGTAACATGACCTGCCAACTCTTGTACTCTATGCCCTGTCCGATGAAGGAAAGCATGCCGTATGCCTTCTTGACCACTCTTATCGACCTGCATTGCCACATTCAAGGAATAATGGACCTGAACACCCAGATCTCTCTGTGCATCAATTTTCCCCAGGACTTTTCCATTTACCGTATAGTTTGCTCTTGAATTGGATCTTCCAAAATGCATCACCTCGCATTTGCCTGGATTCAACTCCATCTGCCATTTCTCCACCCAACTCCCCAATCTATTTATATTCTGTTGCATTTTCCGACAGTCCCTTTCACTATCTGCTACTCCACCAATCTTAGTTACCCTTCCTCAGAAACAGTAACTCTGATTTCTCTTCACAGATGTGGCCTGAAATGTAGAGGTGTTGATTGATGGTTAGCTCTTTCAATTGTACTCTCCATATGCTTGTGGAAACCCTGGCACTGCACTTGATGAAAACGTGGGACCCAAATTGGAAAAAAATGGTCCATTATTTTCACATGACTTTAATACCCAGTGTCATTTTATAAAAAGTAAATGTCTTAACATCATCATTAAAACAAGCTCAGTTGGAAAATCTAACCAGCAGTGTCTCACGTGAGAATTGCTATCCTGCAACCATTGCTGTTTATGGACGTATTTGAACACAATCAGGGGTGGATGTGATGCCTTGTTAGGTGGAACGGCGATTGATCACTCGATGCAGCTATAAGGAATAAAATTGGCCCAGTTAAATATGTCTCACTCTTGTACATACGAGGGAAGGGGACACAAGAATACTGCAGGCTGGATTTCTACAGCTGAGTTTTGATAAAGCATTTTGATACAGCTGGGAAAATGTAGCTTCTACAGTCAATCTGTCACACAGTGTTCCATTCAGGGCTCTAGTGCTGAGGTACAAAGCCTCAGTCATTTCCCAACTCTGTCTCATTACCACATCAATTGCTTTCAATTTGCCACGTCTGCTACTGTGAAAGATGTTGCAGGCATGTGGGGAGGAAGGATTGCATTGTGATCCAAAAATGTGGGGCTGCTTTGCTTTGTAAAAGAGGAGGACCTCGTGCCTGTTATCACTTCACCATCAAGCAGGTATGTGACTGTGGCCAGTTCTGAGCCTGAACTCCATTGCTATTGCTGTTTCGAGTATTATAGTCACTGTGAGAATGGCGTCCCACCCAGACACGCTGTTAATGTCTCAATATGTATATAGTTAATAAATTTGTGCAATAATGAGTTACAGGAGGCTGAGCTGTAATTACAGGCAAGCAGATGTGTATGACCGGTCTGCTGTCAGCCTGTGGGAATATATACCCTTGAATCTTGTGTATCATTGCTGTAGCACTACTGGGAAATAGCAGAATTCAAATTTCCTGAAAGATTTTAATAAATATTATAAATATTCTAAAGCTGTTTTGTTCTGTAAGCAGAAAGAGTGATGATTAGGCAGAACAGATGGCCAGATGTAATCCGTAGAGAGAAATGGGGAGAAAATGTCAACACAATTCATTCATACGTAAGCCCAGGGGCACAGTGGGTGGTAATTATTTTTAGCTGGTAGACCGTGTAATATATTTGGCGCACGATTGGAAGAAGTAATCTTTTTACACTTCTTGTGTACTACACTTACTTTCATTGTCACTATTCAGGGGAATTACAGGTACTTTTTCAAAAAGAAATATGTTAAAGATGAGTCGGTAATGACACAACTTAGTGAAGTGTGACCATAATGTGTTTCGAGCAGCTGGGAGCTGGATGTATTCTCTTTGATGTTCTCCTTCAGGGGGAATCTTCCTGAGAGCTAACATTTATATTGGGCAGAAAGGGTACTTCATCACAGCAAACGATAAGAGCTGAAGCCTCCTGTTCTTACCCCCTAGATCCTGTTTAAGACCATAAGACATAGGAGTGGAAGTAAGGCCATTCGGCCCATCGAGTCCACTCTGCCATTTAATCATGCCTGATGGGCATTTTAACTCCACTTACCCGCACTCCTCCCGTGGCCTTTAATTCCTTGCGAGATCAAGAGTTTATCAATCTCTGTCTTGAAGGCATTTAACGTCCCGGCCTCCACTGCACTCCGTGGCAATGAATTCCACAGGCCCACCACTCTCTGGCTGAAGAAATGTCTCCTCATTTCCGTTTTAAATTGACCCTCTCTAATTCTAAAGCTGTGCCCACAGGTCCTAGTCTCCCCGCCTAACAGAAAACAACCTCCCAGCATCCAGCCTTTCTGAGCCATACATTATCTTGAATGTTTCTATTAGATCTCCCCTCAACCTTCCAAACTCTAATGAATACAATCCCAGGAACCTCAGCCTACGTTAAACCTACCATTCCAGGGATCATCCGTGCAAATCTCTGATGCATGCGTTCCAGTGCCAGTATGTCCTTCCTGAGGTGAGGGGGCCCAAAATTGGACACAGTATTCTAAATGGGACCTAACCAGTGCTCTATAAAGTCTCAGAAGCACATCACTGCTTTTATATTCAAAGTTTGTAAGTTCTGTACGAGAGCCCACAATGGAGATCTTCTCTCATTGTAGGACAAGGATTGCTCCTTTAGGTAGGAGCAAATTACTACAGCTGCTGGAGTCTATACTGAAAACAAAAAATGCTGGAGACCACTGTGGGTCAGACAGCATCCGTGGAGAGAAAGCAAGCTAACATTTCGAGTTTTGGTGACACTTCATCAGACGAAGAGTTATCTAAGCTCAAAACGTTAGATTGCTCCCTTAGAACTGACATGACTCTGGGAGGATACCTTTGAAGATAGTTTCAGGAAGAGAGTCTCTCCAGTACCAGGCTCCGTTCCCAGGGAAGAGGGCACAAGCTTAAGGGAAGAGGGGAAAGGGACCTGAGGGGCAGCTTGTTCACGCAGAGGGTGGTGTGTGCATGCAACGAGCTGCCAGAGGAGGTGAGGGAGGCTGCTACAATGACAACATTTAAAAGCTACCTGGATGGGTACATGAATAGGAAGAGTGCGGAGGGATATGGGACTAATGGTGACAAATGGGACTGGATTAATTTAGGATATTGGGTTGGCACGTGCTAGTTTATATATCATAGAATCCCTAGAGGTTGGAAACAGGCCCTCTGGCCCAATAAGTCCACACTGACCCTCGGACATCCCAACCAGACCCATCCCCCTTTAACGCACCTAATCTACACATCCCTGAATGCTATGGGCAATTTAGCATGACCAGTCTACCCAACCTGCACATCTTTGGAATGTGGGACAAAACTGGAGCATGCAGTGGGAGCCTGAAGGATCTAACTCCTTCCTTTATGACTCTATGACTCAGGGTTAATTAAACTTATAATAAGCTCAGGGGCCCATCATTATATGGTGGGTGGGTCGTTGATTTCATACAAATAAAGAGCAGGTGAGCATGAAGCTGGGTGTAAGGTAGTGGACTGGATACACATATCCTACTTTTGGAGCCTTTCTCATGAAAGCGCACAGTGGCAGGGTCATGTCAAAAGCAGTCTCAGATCTTGGGTAATGAAATGTGAGGCTGGATGAACACAGCAGGCCCAGTAGCATCTCAGGAGCACAAAAGCTGACGTTTCGGGCCTAGACCTAGAAGGGTCTAGGCCCGAAACGTCAGCTTTTGTGCTCCTGAGATGCTGCTGGGCCTGCTATGTTCATCCAGCCTCACATTTCATTATCTTGGATTCTCCAGCATCTGCAGTTCCCATTATCTCAGATCTTGGGCTTCACTTCCATAAAAGCCAAAGCCCAGCGTTTAGCTGAATGCCATTTACTTAATGACAACAGTTTTCTTTTCTCTTGCGTTTTCTCTTCCTTAAATAGGCACTTTCTTCAGAATAACCGAGGGGTTTCTGCTGGATTGCATTGTCTTTTTCAGTGCAATTTACCCAAAAGCAGCCAAACCAATGCCAGGGACTGCAGGGAAAAAAATATGGATTGTACCCAGTTCATGTTGAATTTTGGTAAAGTTTTGTATTAGTTGACATAGTGTAATGTTGGACGTGTACCAAGCCTATGAGACTCAGGTTAAATTGAATCCCGACGCTGAGTTTCTGCCAACCACACCAGATTTTAGATCACCAAGAAGCTACTTAAAATTAAGTGTCCTTTAAAACTTTTAATAAACTACTTTTTATTCACTCAGGATTTGTACAGTGTAACCAAATAGTCAGAAAAAATAGTCGAGTATATGTTTTTGAAATCACACAAAAATCCAGTTACTCTGTGTGGACTAGATATGGACAAAAATATTTAGGTTCCTGAAAATATCTTCAGAGGAATTTTGCTGTAAAGCTTGCTGTCTGCAGGGTGTTTTGCCTGATGTGCTAACACTTATTTTATCTCCTGTTATATAAAAACCCGAATACAGATTACATGGTCTTGAAGAATCCAATATATATTTATTAAGAGATAAAAAGGTGTGGAGCTGGATGAACACAGCAGGCCAAGTAGCATCAGAGGAGCAGGAAAGCTGACATTTTGGGCCTAGACCCTTCCTCAGAAAATTCAGACATACAGAATTTTCTGAAGAAGGATCTGGGCCCGAAACGTCAGCCTTCTTGCTCCTTGATGCTACTTGGCCTGCTATGTTCGTTCAGCTCCACACCTTGTTATCTCAGATTCTCCAACATCTGCAGTTCCCAATACCTCTGAACATAGAACATAGAACATAACAGTGTATTACAAGCCCTTTGGCCCTCTATGTTGCTCCGACCTGTGAAACCAATCTGAAGCCCATCTAATCTACACTATTCCTTTATCATCCATATGTTTATCCAATGACCATTTAAATGCCCTTAAAGTTAACGAGTCAGCTACTGTTGCAGGCAGGGCATTCCACGCCCTTACTACTTTCTGAGTAGAGAACCTACCTCTGACATCTGTCCTATATCTATCACCCCTCAATTTAAAGTTATGTCCCCTCATGCTAGCCATCACCATCCGAGGAAAAAGGCTCTCACTGTCCATCCGATCTAATCATCTGATCATCTTATATATCTCTACTAAGCCACTTCTTAACCTCCTTCTCTCTAATCCAAGCAGCCTCAAGTCCCTCAGCCTTTCCTCTTAAAACCTTCCCTCCAAACCAGACAACATCCTGGTAAATTTCCTCTGCACCCTTTCGAATTCTTCCTTTTAATAAGACTAACTAATGCATATAATCATTATATTTTTCATGCACATCATTGTATTAGAACATTAAGCTATAGTAGATGAACATGCTTCCAGGAGAACGTCATGCTTCAAATGATATGGGATAAGACAGTCAGAAACTTTTACAGAGGGGAAACAGACCCTTCGGTCCAACTCATCCATGCCTACCAGATATCTTAAATCAATCTAGTCCCAATTGCTGACAATAGTTCCATATCCATCTAAACCCTTCCTATTCATAAACCCATCCAGGTGCCATTTAAATGTTGTAATTGTACCAGCCTCAACCACGTCCTCTGGCAGCTCATCCATACATTCACCACCCTCTGCATAAAAATGTTGCTCCTGACGTCCCTTTTAAGTCTTTCTGCTCTCAGCTTAAACCTCTGCCCTCTAGTTTTGGACTCCCAACCCTGGGGAAAAGGCCTTGGTTATTCACCCTATCCATCCCCTCATGATTTTATAAACCTCTATCAGGTGACTCCTCATCCTCCAACACCCCAGGTAAGATAGGTTCAGCCTATTCAGCCTCTCCCTATAGCTCTATCCCTTCAGTCCTGGCAACATCCTTGTAAATCTTTTCTGAACTCATTCACGTTTCATAACATCTTTCCTATAGCAGGGAGACCAGAACTGAATGCAGTATTCCACAAGTGGCCTAGCCAATATTCTGTACAACTGCAAAATGGCCTCCCAACTCCTAATCTCAATGCACTGACCAATAAAGGCAAGTGTACCAAACGCCTTCTTCACTATCCTGTCTACATGCAGCTGCACTCTAAGGTCTCTTTGTTCAGCAACACTCCCCAGGACCCTACCATTAAATGTTCTGCCCTGATTTGCCTTCCTGAAATGCAACACCTCACATTTATCTAAATTAAACTTTATTTGCCACACCTTGGCCCATGTGCCCATCAGATCAAGGTCCCATTGTATTCTAAGGTAAACGTCTTCACTCTCCACTACACCTCCAATTTTGGTATCAAATGCAATTTTACCAAAGTTGGAGGTGGAGAATGAAATCTTTCCACTCTTGGATATTCTACTGTGACTTGATGATGATATCTTGAGCATGTCTTGAGACACAATGCAACTGTATTAGTCAAGCTGTGCCACTCCTAATTTTATCAAATCATATTTTAAAAACTATTTTTGGAATAAGTGAATTTGAAATGCTGCTGTTCAGACTGTTCTTGTCGGACGTTAAATTTGACAATATGCAAATAGGTTTGGGCTGAAAACCTTATGGGGTGAAGAGGCTTCTTAAAACCAGCTCATTTGCTGCTTGGCCTGCTGTGTTCATCCAGCTTCACACTTTGTTATCTTGGATTCTCCAGCGTCTGCAGTTCCCATTATCTCTGATCACATTTGTGAATGCCTTTGGGTTTCTGAATGCACCTGAAGCAAAGATTCTACCAGCAGATATTTCCAAAGCTCGTGTTCCAGGCCCTAAAGATAACTCTGAGCAAGTTTTGGAATGTTTGCATTTTTCATATGTGTTGACATGCTTTCCCTTATTTGTCCATAAGTCAGAAAATGTATTCTTGAAAGTGAAAATGCATTCAGAAGATACTGGAAATATCCAGGTTACAAGTAGATGTTTGTGAGGAGAAAAGATAGGTTTTTGGGTTTGCAACTTTCAGCTGAGATCTAACAAATATACCTGTGAACTTTTCCTTTGCATCTTCTGTACCTTCCCAGCACTTGCAGTTTTATTTCATAATTCTAATATGTATCTCATTTAAAAATATATATATTCACCAACATTATCCATGTTTTTCCTGACAGTAACTATTAAAAGTCAAGATTTGTTTCCCTATTGGTTCATTTTGAAGTGTGTCACCGCATGTACATCAATTTTCACAAGCAGTTCACCACACAGAGACGTTTGATAGCGTGCCACCTTAGATGTGCTAAAGCTGCTTTATTTAAATTTTAAAAATTAATATTCGGAAGATACATGGGTTGCAGTCAAATGCATTAAGACTTTCATTCACAGATTGTGCGTACATTGTTTAATTTTGAACCTCCTTTTCGATTTAAGGAAGTGTTCCCATCAGTCCAGACCTCTGGACAAGAATTTGATTGGCAGGTTACAAGAGGTAACAAGGTGCAGAGCTGGATGAACACAGCAGGCCAAGCAGCATCAGAGGAGCAGGAAGGCTGACGTTTTGGGCCTAGACCCTCCTTCAGAAATGGGGAAGGGGAAGATGGTTCTGAAATAAATAGGGAGAGAGGGGGAGGTGGATAGAAGATGGATAGAGGAGAAGATAGGTGGAGAGGAGACAGACAGGTCAAAGATGCAGGGATGGAGCCAGTAAAGGTGAGTGTAGGTGGGGCGGTAGGGAGGGGATAGGTCAGTCCAGGGAGGATGGACAGGGCAAGGGGTTGGGTTGAGGTTAGTAGGTCAGAGATGAGGGTGGGGGCTTGAGCTGGGAGGTGGGGATAAGTGGGAGCAAGGACAAGTTAGGGAGGCAGGGATGAGCTGAGCTGGTTTTGGGATGTGGTAGAGGGAGGGGAGATTTTGAAGCTTGTGAAGTCCACATTGATACCATTGGGCTGCAGGTTTCCCAAGCGGAATATGAGTTGCTGTTCCTGCAACCTTCGGGTGGCATCGTTGTGGCACTGCAGGAGGCCCAGGATGGACATGTTGTCGAAGGAATGGGAGGGGGAGTTGAAATAGTTTGCGACTGGGAGGTGCAGTTGTTTAGTGCGAACAGAGCGTGGGTGTTCTGCAAAGTGGTCCCCAAGCCTCCGCTTGGTTTCCCCGATGTGGAGGAGGCCACAACGTGAACAGTGGATGCAGTATACCGCATTAGCAGATGTGCAGGTGAACATTTCTTGGTGTGAAAAGTCTTCTTGAGGCCTGGGATGACGGTGAGGGGGGAGGTGTAGGGGCAAGTGTAGCACTTCCTGTGGTTGCAGGGAAACGTGCCAGGTGAGATGGGGCTGGAGGGGAGTGTGGAGTGGACAAGGGAGTCATTGAGAGAGTGGTCCTTCTGCAGCTCCTACTGCAATATCATTTTAGGCTCCTATATGAAACTCCATAGAGAAGAATGACTTGGTGCTTTTCAATCTCAAGAATAATGCAAACCCAGCCAGATTTGCATATTTTCTCTTGGGTTCTACCAACACTACAATTCATATTAATTCAGTTTATTTATTAAAGTAAATTTAATCTGCCGCTCGGCCAGTGGACTTTAATCCCCTTCAGAGGCCGATCTTTGAAGAATTTAATTTAAATTTCAAAATTACTTGCATGTGTGATCTTAAAGGAATCAAATGTACTGATGGCTGCTGTGCAGGATCTGGAGGTTACTCTGAAGTAATTAATGCCCCCAGCCATTGATTTAGACTTTAATGAACACTTTGACCCTAATTACCATGTGAAAACTTTGAGTTTGGATGTATTGTCGCAACTACACAGGGTATATGCCTTTATTTAATTTAACCTTTGTAAGAATACAATAATAAATTTGAGATTCTTTAATCAAACTGTACATTTTTTCTTCTTACTGTGTTTCGTGTTCTCTCTAAAGGGTACTTGGTCATGAGTTTCTTGGTTAACTAACTATGTAAAATGACGAGGAATTGGTGCTCTTAAATCTGAAAGCATCCATATAGACACGTAAAAGACATTTATCACGCTTGCCTTCATTGCTCAGTCCTTTTGAATGTAGGAATTGGGAAGTCATGTTGAGCTTTTACAAGACATTGGTGAGGCCTCTTCTGGAATACTGTGCCTGATTCTGATCACCCAGTTATAAGGGAGGATGTTCTTAAGCTGGAGAGATCTCAGAAGAAATTTACCAGGATGTTGCCAGATATGAAAGTTGTGAGTTACAAAGAGAGGCTGGATAGGCTGAAGCTTCTTTCACTGGAGTGTAGAAGGTTGAGAGGTGGCCTTATGGAGGACTATAAAATCATGAGGTGTACAGATAAAGTGAATGGTAAGTGTCTTTTTCCTAGGATGGGGAATTTTAAAATAAGGGGCATATTTTTAAGGTGAGTGGAGAGAGATTTATAAAAAACATGAGGAGCAATTTTTTTAAACAGTGGATGGTTCATGTGTGAAATGAACGTTCTGAAGAAGTGCTGGATGTGATTATAGTTACAACATTTAAAAGACATTTGGATCGCTACATGAATAGGAAAGATGTGGAGGGATGTGGTCCAGTAGGTGGGACAAGTTTAGGTTTGGGATTATGTTTGGCATGTCTGTTTCTGTACTATATGACTATGACTCCTAAGAGTTTACAGTTTACACAGACAGTTTCATGGAGAGGCTTCTACAGTGCTTGGGCGGTAAATTGTGTTTGAGTATATCAACTTTTTTGTCTGTGATTAGAGTTCCTGTTCTAATGTGCAAATCCCAGAATAAAATGTGAACAGCTTACACTTATATTGTGCTTTACTTAGAAGATAGCCACCGTGGCGCACCTCTGAGGGAAATGCGACAGTTCAACCAAAGAAGTTCGTCTGCTAGTTTGGCCAGTGGTGGGTTTTATCAGGAGGATTGGAATATAGGAATGGGAGATGTAAGGATTTATGCAGCAAATTTCAACCACTCAATCATGGGTGGAGTGAAAAGGTTGTGGGTGAGATGTGTGGAAATGCAGAACGGTGTTTTGGGTGGATTGGAGGCTGAAGCATATTGCGGAGATTAGGGGATAGGGCCTTGCATCTTTGATTCTGTGGTTTGATGCCATACTGAGTTTGAGTTCAAGAGAGCACGGAAGAGAACGTTGAGTGGAAGAGAAGGTTGAGGAGAAGGCAAAGTCAAGCAATGTCTTCAGCCTTCGATTTCCAATAGGATCTTCTTATATGTACATGGAAAATACTGCTGTACACAGTGATTGTAGATATATCTGTCACTGGCTTGAAAATTGTATTCAGAAAGGGCTTGTACATATTTAGCAGGATTTTCACAAATACAAGAAATATTAAACTTCTTTCCTTCTATCCCGTCCCTTCTTTCTTATCCTTTTTCTGTGCCCATCAGTGTGTTCATCATAGGGTGTAGTGTTTACTTGTGCAGTCTTATTCTGTTGTGTTCAAACTCCATCCACAATGTGCTATTTACGTTGACTGATCTGCAGCCCTATGACATCATCACAATGTAGTTCCAGGGTCCCACAGCCCATGCATAACAATTCAGGCTGACCGCAGGCTGAGAAATTTAAGTTGGTTGTGGAGAACAAATAGCAAATACGGGAGTCGTGTTTAAGTGGGACTTGGTCAGATACATGGTTATGAGCAGCAGAATGTTTTCATGAGCTGAAAACCAGAGGATGGAAGCCAACACAGAATTCCCTTGCAATAACCATTCTGGAGGTGGATAAGCACTTAGGAAACCAATGGGCTAAATTGCGGGCAGGGCTAGCTATTGGTGTGGAGCTGGAAGTAAACCAGAGGAGGAGGTGGTGGAATAGTATCGAGAAAGGTGGAGTGACTGTATAGAATGAGCTCACAGGAGAACTGAAGGGTCTGTTTCCATGCTGTAGGGCTCTATGACTGTCTGACAAAGAGTGGTAGCGGTTTGGAACTTTCAGCCATAAACAGCTTGGATGCTGGATTAGTTGTTAACTTTAAGTATGAGAGAGAGAGAATTTTTTGTTATGCAAAAGGGTTTAAGGGATATGGGCCAAAGGCAGGTTTATGGAGTTAGGCCACAGATCAGCCATGATCTCATTGAATGGTGGATCAGGCTCGAGGGGCTAACTCTTCTTCCTATATTCCGAAGTTTTCCTTTCTCATTTAAACAAAATATCACTTATAAAAGTTTGAAAACGGAACTGCCATAGGCGACAGCTTTGTCGATTTTAATAGTTGCCCTTTTACAATCAGATCAAAATTCCCAAATTATTTAATTAGTTAGACACGCATCACTGACACTAAATATCGGTTTATTATGTCATAAGTAGATATGCTGTTTTATTGTTACCAGTGATCTAACCGCATCTTCTCCACCCTTCATCTATTATTTTGCTGCTGAATGCTTTCCTGAATTCTCAGTTCTTAAAATGGTTTATTGCTTTGCTGGTATGTATCAGAGTTTTTGCTGTTTCCCTGTCATGACTTACTGTCATTCCCCATTTATCATCCTTTGTCCTATCCAACTGTTTTAGTGACGGTCAAATATGGAACATGTACGCTGACTGCAGGATTTCTGCTATCAATATCCTCTGTTGTCGTTGACCTAACTCCAAATTTCAGCATTACTGTTCTCATCAGTTTGTGATGAGCATTCCATATGTTCAGCCCATAGTAATTTTACGTTTGAGAAATTTACTTGGGTTTGTTTTAGATTGTACATTTTGCAGAAGGCTATCACGTCAATCCTAAAAATACCTTTTACTGCCAGGAAATGCTAAGGACGGGCATTCCTGTAACATCCTGAGATTAAAACAGAAAGCTTTAAAGCTGTAATGGGGTTAATATGCAGGATGGAGCCTATAATCTTTTTGATTTGTGACCGATTTTTTTTTCCCCTAAAGGCCCATCTTGTTATTCAGACATCCTCTCGCTGCTGCCTGGTGTCTGACACATTCATTAGATTCTTTTTATTAATTTATTCATGGAATCTGGGTACTTATTGTCTTTGAGAAGGTCGTGGTGTTCAGGCTCCTTGCACTGTTGCAGGCTGGGCGGTAAAAGTGCTCCCATAGTGTTGTTAGGTACAGAGTTTCAGCACTGATGAAGGGACACAATATTGCAGTTCAGGCGATGTATGATTTGCAGGGGAACTTATAGGTAGCAATGTGCCTCGGTCCTATGTGATGGAGAATGAGGGTTTGTCTTGGAAATTTGGCAACTTATTGCAGGGGTATTGATGCAAATGTATTTAAATTCTAGATTTAGGTGTTCCTTTCAGAGAATCTGTGTTGTGGAATGTAAATAGTTGGTTTCCAGTATTCGTTCAGTGCAAATATAATTTGGGTACTCAATATGCCGTTTTATTTTTGAGACTGAGACAAATATAATATGTCCAGGAAAGGGACGATCCATAAACATTGGAGGCAAATGTTTGCATATAGAATAGAATAGAATATCCTTCATTGTCATGTTTCTCTGCAAAATAAAACCCACACAGTGAAAATCACACCATAGACCCTTGAGGATTGCACTGGATGTTTGAACCTATCATTTGCAAATCACAAGATGACTATTTTGCACAGCAATCATGTGTTTCAATGCAAATACAATACTTTTTCATGGAAGCCATGTAATGTTAAGTGAATTAAATGCAAATATGCATCAAGAATTCTGAAAGCACGTGATCAATATGATTTGACTGCAAGCTTTGGCAATGCACTGGTTTGTTTTTCATGGAATCTCTACTGTTGGCTTGGGATTTGCGGTCCTGTTCATATAGCTACTGGATTCTTAGCTGAACCCCACAACAAAGAAGAAACACTCTTTGAACAGATGTGACCATCGTTCCTATGAACCAGTTGAGTGGCCATGGAATGACTCATTGATTAGTTGGGGACCAGGAAGGGTTAAAATACTACACTTGTGCTGAGGTGACAGCTTGCAATGAATGTAACTTAAAAGAAATAGATTTTGAAAGTTGTGGCCAACTTAGTAATTAGGGTTCAGACTGAGATTATTTGCACATTATTTGCAAACGAAGCAGAAGTAGTCAAATTGGGATGAATAAATACAGGCTATGCTGACAATTATTTCACAGAAGGGGCATAAGTTCAAAAGAAGGGATGGTCTAAGTTTTATATCTGAAATGAAGAAAAGCTTTAATCTGACAACAAAGTTGAGTGGTAAAACACACTGATATGTTTGTTGCTTTTTATAAGAGTCAGCACAATGCAACCTGCACCCCCCCGATAAAAGTAAATACAAACATTGGATTTTTATCTGACCTGATGACTCATCTCATAAATGAAGTGTGCAACGGAGTTACATTGGCCAGAAGGTCCCTGTCTGTGTTTCCCAGTCTTTGCTTCATTAACATGTTGTAATCAGGGTAGTTTTAGGAGGACCAGGACTTGCCTCATTGCCCTCTGGTTGGGAAAGTGAAAATCAGTCCAGCTTGTCGCTCCAGTGATCCCTGCAAGAAAATGTATATGCCTGGATATCAGCCAAGGTTTCTACTCAGTTTGAAGTCATTTGGCATCTTAAAAACCAGCCTGTACTCACTGCCTGGACTCCCACATGAAGAATGAACATGTTGATGCGGTACCAGGGAGCTACTAATGCTTGTGGAACCATTATTTTGCAACCAACTTCTTTGGAGAAGGAACCTTGATGTGGAGATGCTGGTGTTGGACTGGGGTGGACAAGGTCAGGAGTCACACGATGCCAGTTTGTGGTCCAACAGGTTCATGTGAAATCACAAGCTTTCGAAGCGCTGCTCCTTCAGCTGAAGGCGGCTCACTTCACCTGATGAAGGAGCAGCGCTCCGAAATCTTGTGATTTCAAATGAGCCTGTTAGACTATGACCTGATGTCTCATGACTTCTGATTTTGGAGAAGAAGAAAAGGAAATAAATATTGTACTGTTCACATATGTTCATAAGTTGCTGTGGAAACATTTATTTTTAAGTCATTACCTGGACGTGGGTCTCACTGACTGGATCAGCATTCCTTGCCCATCCCTAGAAGGTGACAGTGAGCTGCCTTCTTAAACTACTGCTGCTCGTGCATTTTGTCAGCTGCTGAAACATCTGAAGATGAGAAGTTCAAGCAATCTTTTGTCTCACAATTGGCCTGTATAATTAGAAACATTGATATTGAAAAAGGCCTAATAGCTCATTCTACGCTTCATTGTATTTAGTCACAGTGATCTGAGCGCCAACTCAGGGGTAGCATTTTCAACTTTGTGTTGGAAGATAATGGATTCATGTCCCACTGCATACACTAAGGACGTAAAATCTCAGCTGCAGCTGCAGGGCTGTTTTGTTGAAAATGCTGTTTTCCAGACTTGACACCCTCTGCCTGTTCAAATGGATGGAAAGACTTCACATAATTTCTGGGCGAGCAAGTAATCTCCACCATCCTTATTGCACAACTATTCGTTTCTAATTTGTGGAACCATCCTGGGGGGCAAATTATGTTCGTTTTCATATATTGCAAAGAGAGTTGCGTACTTTCCCAAGACACACACTGTAGTCCCACTCCTGTCAGGATCATTACAAAAGTTAAAGATTTCAATCAAGTCCCTACTTTTTCTAGCTGATGAACTCTGGTTAATAGAAATCACTGCCAAAGTTTTTGAAACAGCTAAGAGGCTACTATTTGCAAATAAAGTGGTTCTAATCGCAGGCAAACAAAATATGAGTTATCACATTTCTGAAGAAGGGCCTAGACCCGAAATATCAGCTTTCCTGCTCCTCTGCTGCTTGGCCTGCTATGTTCATCCAGCTCTGCATCGTGTTATCTCATGAGTTATCACATTTTAACTCTTGACTTCAACTCAACTCCTTCTTAAACCATGATACACCATTGGACCAAACGATGTTATCTACGTGGACTTCGGCAAGGCATTTGACACAGTTCCACATGGTAGGCTGGTTAGCAAAGTTAGAACATGTGGAATCGAGGGGGAGATAGCCAATTGGGTACAAAATTGGTTTGAAGGTAGGAGACAGAGGGTGTGGGTGAAAGGTTGTTTTTTTTGAACTGGCGCACTGTGACCAGTGGTGAGCCACAAGGATCAGTGCTAGGTCCACTGCTTTTTGTCACTTATATAAATAATTTGGAAGTGAATATAAGAGGAATGGTTAGTAAGTATGCAGATGACACCGAAATAGGTGGTGTAAGTGGACAGCGAAGAAGGTTACCTCAGAGTACACTGGGGCCTTGACTGGATGGGCCAAGGACTGAGGAGTGGCAGATGGAGTTTAATTTCCATAAATCTGATGTGTTGCGTTTTGGAATGGCAACTCAGGGCATGAATTAAACTGTTAATGATGAGGCCCTGAGGAGTGTTGCCAAATAAAGTGACCTAAGGGAGTGGGTTTTTCATAGTTTGTTGAAAATGGAGTTGCAGGTAGACAGACTGGCGTTTGGTACTTGGCATGCTCGCCTTCATTGGTCAGTGCATTGAGTACAGGAGTTGGGAGGTCATGTTGCCACTGAATAAGACATTGGTAAGGCTCTTCTTAGAACACTGCGCTCATTTCTGGCTTCCCAGCTGTAAGAAAGATGTTGTTAAACTTGGGAGGGTTCAGAAGAGATTTACAAGAATGTTGCTGGGATTGGAAGATTTAAGCTGCAGGGAGAGGCAGCTAACTAGCTCATCATGAAGTCCCAAAAACAGAAAGCCATAATGATTAAATAATCTGACATTGATTACAATCAATTGTATAACATGTTTCAATAAGTCTCCTGTCATTTCTCTAAATTCCTATAAATACACACCTAACTTACCCAGCCACCCCTCAAAAGAAAATCTCTCCATACGTAGAATCAGTCCAGTGCACTTTTTCTGGACTGTTTCCAATGGCAGTATACCTTTCCTGAGATAAGGGCACTGAACTATTTACAGTGTTCCAACTGCAGTTTGACTAATGCCTCACATAGATTTAATAAAACTTCCTTATTTTTATCTGCCACTCTCTTAGGAATAAAGGCCTATGCTTCATTTGCCTTCCCTGTTAACTGCTGAATGTTCATGCTAACATTTTATGATGCAGGCACGAGGATTCCTAAATTCCTCTGTGCTGCGGCTTTGTGTAGTCTTTTCCACATTTTTTTTAGACAACATTCAGATCTCTATGCGTATAGACAAACAAAACTATAACAAAAGTTATGGGTGCAGAAAAAAGAAAATATTAGGGGTACATAGTTCAATAGCACCAGTCCATGAGATTCAATAACGAGTTTCTTTACTTTTTCAGAGTCCTAACCAATGTTCCTTCTAAGCTGTGTGGCTGCTCTAAGAGTTCACGACTGACAATGCATTCATTTCCAGTTTTTTCCAGTCACTGCCACACACACACATCTCAAAAGCCTGTACAAAAGCTGGAGAAATTAAAGGGAACATAGCTTCTGGACTCCAATCTTCATTCGAGATCCTTTAAGATCTTTGTTTCAGGGGCATAGGACAATTGACACAGTAATTGTTCAGTCTCTTATTAGAGATAGCAGTCTATCAGCAAATTGTAAGTGAGAATAACAACTTGCTGTCTTCCAATCCTTTACTACTTTTCTGTAAGGAGAGAGAGGATGATGTCTTTTTAGAGCCTGGAGGCTTTCTGTTCCCTGTGTTGTTCACACATTTGCTGTTCATTTACCCGGGGGTTAATAAGGGAGTTATTGACATGCTGAGCACTGTTGACTCTCAAATTGACAGAAAATCCAATCAACAGACTGTGTTTCTGGGAAAAGTGTTTCTGGGAAAAGCTGCCCTGAACAAATCCATGTGCCCTGAGGAATTGTCACCGAACCTGAAACTTTAACTCAGATTCCTTTTCTGCCAGACCTGCTGATCTTTTCTTGCAACTTCTGTTTTTCATGGATTAGATCATAGAATCCCAACAGTGTGGAAACAGGCCCTTCGGCCCAACAAATCCGCACAGACCCTCAGAGCATCCCAGCCAGATCCATCCCCCTTTCACCCCTCTAATCCACTCAATAGGCAATTTAGTATGGCCAATCCACCTAGCCTGCACATCCTTGGACTTTGGAAGGCAACCAGAACACCTGGGGGAAACCCACGCAGACACGGGAAGCATGTGCAAACTCCACACAGACAGTCACCCAAGGTTGGAATCGAACCCGGGCTCGTGGCGCTGTGAGGCAGCAGTGTTAACCACTGAGCCATTTCAGATTTACAGAATCTGCAGTTGATTCGGTTTTTAAATTTGTGGTGCTGATGAGTCTAGAATACTCCCCAGTTAATTGAGTTAGGCAGCAATGTAAATGCAATTCACAATTTGTTCCAGCAACTTAATTTCACAACTGTAACATCTCCTTTCACAGTATCTTTAATTTAATGCAGCATCTTTTCCAATTTTTGCCCACTGTTCAAAAGATAAAAAAGTGGTCATTTCAAAATATGGTTGACATTTAAATGCGAGTTCTGTCTTTCTTTGATCTATTTGTTACACATTTACCATTCATTCACAAAATGTTGGTTTTAACAATAGGAAATAAATGGGGGCATTCCGTCAATAACCAAATCACACATGAAGCAGGGATGTGCACTTGGTGACTATAATAGAACTTGTCTCAGGAGGAATTTAAATTTGTGAACTGAAAGAGGAATTGAGAGGAATGTTCTGAAAATTAGAATCTATTTTTGAAGTGTGCATTTCTTTCACCCTAAGGCATGTTTTAGCAAGTTGGCAAACTGTAAAATGCCAGGGAACATTCGCAGTGAAAGATCAGCCTTCCTTTAGTTAAGTATTGAGACTCAACCAGCATCAACGTGCCTCTCTATAATTTAGAGTCAACAGCATTGTTAGCTGTGCTTGCTGTTACATCCGAACCACTGAGGAAATAATTGTTTTAATTTGTGGAAATTAATTTTTGGTGGATATCACTTTGATCGTGTGGGCAGCACCTTGTAATTTGTCACAGAGGTGAAGTGGAGCAGAAACTGTCCACCATCCCAGTTTATTCAATGTTTACTTCAGAACAACTCAGTGATTTATTGATCAGGTGCTCTTTGACAGAATAGATTTCTGCTTTGTTTGGCTCTGTAAAATGCAGACTCATTCTTCTGAAGTCATTTAATTGGTCAAACTAAGCAACGTAATTTTGTCCAATATTGCCCAGTTGGATTCAAGAGAGACCTTCCACACTGAGGTGCAAAACTGATAGGTACAAAACATGACCTGACATATTTAAATCAAAATACTTTTGGGATAGGGGTATTGATGAAAAGTGGGCATTTAGTGCTGATTCCAGGTCACCTTGGGAAGATACTGGTAGGGCAGAGGTGTGTAATTTTGGCTGTTACTTGCTGTTTGCTCGAGCTGCCACAGTTTGTGGTGAGTTTAAGGCTGTGTACAGTTTCACCCATTAAAGTGGAAGTGCCGGGGTTGCACTGGCTCAGACAAGGTCAGAAATCACACAACACCAGGTTATAGTCTAACAAGTTTATTTGAAAGCACAAGCTTTCGGTGTCCTACTTCTTCTTCAGGTGTTAGTGTGAGAGGTAGTATCAGACACAGAATTTAATATAAGTTTACTTATTTGAATGGCATCCTTCTGTTTTGAAGTACTATTGTTGGAAATTCCCTTGACATGGGACATCCCAGAGATCCACATGTTACACGATGTAATCTACGCAGGGAATTTCCCAGACAACCACTGAATTTACATCCTCAACCATCTTTCGCCTTATGTGTCTTTTGATTTAAAAAAAAGTACTTAAGTATTCTATAGAACCACAAGAAGATCTATTGTCATGACAAGGGTATTCTTACGTAGTCAGCACAGCAGCTAATTTGTTCATCATGAAGTCTGAAAAACAGGAAGCCATAATGACTAATAATCCGACATTGATTGACATAACTGTTGGTCAGCGGAACAAGAAATTCCCTTTTGTCCTTTAAATACATGCCATGGAATCTTTTACAACCGCCTGATGGGCAGTGGGATCCTTGCTTCAACAAAGAGTCATAGAGTTATACAGTACAGAAACAGACCCTTCAGTCCAACCTGTCCATGCTGACCAGATGTCCTAAACTGATCTAGTCCCATTTGCCAGCAACTGGTGCATATCATTCTTAAACCCTTCCTGTTTATGTACCCATCCAAATGCCCTTTAAATGTTGTAATATTACCAGCGTCCACCATTTCCTCTGGCAGTTTGTTCCATACACACATCACCTTCTGCGTGAAAAACTTAACGCTCAGGTCTCTCTTAAACCTTTCCCCTCTCACCTTAAACCCATGTGTTCTAGTTTAGGATTGGGGGAAAAGACCTTAACTATTCAGCTGATTCATGATTTTTTAAACTCCTCAGCCTGTGACTCGCCAGGGGGAGAAAAAATCTCGCCTATTCAGTCTCTCTTTATAGGTGAAACCCTGCAATCCCCCGGCAACATCCAATACATGAAGGTCCCCTCCAAGCCACTTCCCTGGAAATATATCCTATACTGTTGCGGGTTCAAAATCCTGGAAATCACTTGCTAACAACCCCTTATCCCTTATCCCATGACTCCAGCAGTTTAAAATGGTAACTCACCATCTTATCCAAAAGGTAACATCTCTGGCAGGTCAATGTTCCCCACTATTATATTAGAGTGTCAGTGCTCAGGACTTTGGGTTATGATTTGAAATCAACATGCTCTCACTTATTGTCACAAATATTGCCAAGAGACCGATAGCCAACATCCCGTGGGGACCACAATGCTGCCCTGGATCAAGGGGAAAGCCTAGTATTAGGTTTGCAGTTAAGGAGCATAAAGTATATCTTCATAAGTGCTGCTGGTATTGCTTTCAGCAGACCATACCTAATAGTGCTTTAGAGGCAATGATTCATGTTGCAAGATCGTTCATAGCAGATCACAGCTTCACTAAACCACTGCACCCAAGTCACCATTCTTAAGAGAAAGCACTGGAAAAACTCAACATATCTGTGGTGGATGAAATGCTTTTTGAGCTCAATGCAACACTCTCTCCCTGAGGAAGATTCATATTGGACATGAAATGTTAACATTGATTCTATCTTTTATTCTTGGAATGCTGGTGTAGCTGGCTTGGGTCAGCATTTATTGTTCTTCCCTAGTTGCCCTTGGGAAGGTGGTGGTGAGCTTCCACCTTGAACTGCTGAAGTTCTGTTCGGTCATGTGTTCAAAAGGTGCTGTCTAAGGAGCCATGGTGAATTTCTGCAGTGTGCCCTGTATGGGGTGCATACTGCTGCTAGTGAGCACTGTTGGTTGAGGGAATGGATCCTTGTGGGTGTGGTGCCAATCAAGTGGGCTGCTAGATGAGCCAAAATTTCTTGAGTGTTGCTGGTTACTGCAATTATCCAAGCAAGTGGGGGTTATTTTCCACACATATGTCACTCGTGCTTTGTAGATAGTGAACAGCTTTTGTGGAGACAGGAGGTGATTAGCTCACTGCAGATTTCCTAGTCTCTCCCCTGATCTTTTAGCTGCATGGCCTATAAAGAACTCAAATGGAGCACCAGCAATTAGCGGCACGGTGGATCAGTGGTTCGCACTCCTGCTTCACAGTGCTAGAGACCCGGACTTGCTTCCACTCTTGGACAGCTGTGTGTGTGGTGTTTGCACATCCTCCCCGTATCTGTGTGGGTTCCCTCTGGGTGCTCTTGGCTCCTCCCACAGGTTAGGTGGATTGGCCGTCCTAAATTGTACATAGTGTCCAGAAATATGTAGGTTAGGTAGATTATCAATGGCATGATGTTAAAGGAGAAGGGGTGTGGATAGTTCTGTGTGGGATACTCTTTGTTGGGATGGGGCAGTGCAGATCTCATGGGCTGAATGGCTTCTCTCTGCCTGGGTTTCCACTGGGTGCTCTGGTTTCCTCCCATAATCCAAAGATGTGTCAGGTGGATTGGCTGTGTTGAATTGCCCGTAGTATTCAGGGATGTATAGGCTAGCTGTGTTAGCAGTAGGAGATGCAGGGTGACAGGGATAACGGAGGGGGATGGGTGTGAGCGGGATGCTCTTTGGAGGGACAGTGTGGACTTGCTGGGTTGAATGGCGTGCTTCCATGGATTCATGGATTCTATTGTCAAGGCCCATAGCCTTTACAATGTCTAGGACCTTCAAACATTTTGTCATATCATGTGACATGAATTGAATTGGCTGAAAATTGGCAACTGTGTTGCCAGGGACTACTGGACATGGCTGAGGTAGATCATCTACTTGGCACGACTTCTGGCTGAAGATTGTTACCAACGCTTCAGCCTTAACTTTTGATGTGCTGGGTTTGTTAAGCCATCACTTCCCTTCAGAAAGTTGTTTAATGGTCCACCACCATTAATGACCGGATGTGGCAGGACTGCCCAAAGTAGACCTGACCCATTGGTTAAGGAATTACTTGACCTTTTCTGTCTCTTGATACTTAAAGCTGCTTGGCATGTTGCATCACCGAGGCAGCCAGACCTGTTGAAAAAAAACTTTCGATCCAGTATCCATGGTGTTTTGCTTTTATTTCATCATTCTTAATGTTGAACATCATAATAGATCTACCTTCCCCATCTTCCGCCCCCCCCTCCCCCTTCCCACATCGCTGGATCCTAAAGTACACGACATTTGATCTGCACACTTCTGAATTGCAGTTGAAACAAAGTGGATTCCAGTTTTGAATTTTGCTCCTGACCCAATGTGCTGCATCCTTCTTTTTCGTCATTGCTATGTAATGCTAATTGGAATCCTTTAACATCTACATGCAATTGGACTTGGGACTTTATAGCCAATATGACTAACTGTCATCAGTCATGCCTTTACCTAATACAACATATGCTTTCATTTTGCTTAGCACTCAATCATGCAACACTGTTTAGGGGAAAGTATAGACTGCTGTGCTGTGACATAGCGCTGACTGAAAGACACTGCATATTGAGCACTAACTATTTAGTTTGCTCATGTCTAGGAGCAAGGGAGGGTTAAACAAGCAGCTGTGCAGGAGGTTAAAGCACTGCTCATTAATTAAGTTTAATAGATTTAAAGGCTTTGAGTCACTGTCTTATCTCTCTAGCTGTTGTGTGTATGAGACTGAATCTGATGTGTTTAAAGATTCTGGTACAATCAGAAATTTGTATTGATTTATGGAGGCTCCCTACTCTCAGACTTGAAATAATTTGATTTAATATTTCAATAGAATCTCTACAGCATGAAAACAGGCTTTTCTACCCATCAATACCACACCAAAGCATTCCACTGATCCCTATTTCCCACGGCTAATCCACCTAACTGGCACATCCCTGGACACTATGGTTAACTGAGCATGGCCCATCTACCCTAAACTGCACATCTTTGGCCTGTGGGAGGAAACCAGAGCAGCCAATGGAAACTCCCACAAATTCATGAGAAAATGCAAACTCCGCACAGGGCCTCAGGCTGGTTAGCGCTGCTGTCTCCCAATGAGCCACTGATCAGATATCCAAGGTTTAGAAGTGGAATCTACCTGCACCTTAAGTTACAGTAACACTAGAATACTAAAATTTGGTACAAGCCTGTAGAATTCATTTGCAAAAAGCAAAATGTGAACATGATTTATCTGCTACGTGTGATGGTCAGTAAAGCTTGGGCAGGGTAGTACCAACAAGCTGATATATTTTCTCCATGCCCAGCCCCAAACCCCACCCACCCTCTCAGCTGAGAGTCAGGGAATTTCCCCTCTGGTAAATGAAGACACCCTCTGAAGTGCCAAGCTGCAGAGTTATACTACAGAACTGGGCCATTCAGCAAGTTGTGTCTACGTTGCGTCTTCAAATGAACACTTCATGCCATTTGTGATAATGGGAACTGCAGATGCTGGAGAATCCGAGATAACAAAGTGTAGAGCTGGATGAACACAGCAGGCCAAGCAGCATCTCAGGAGCACAAAAGCTGACGTTTTGGGCCTAGACCTTTCATCAGAGATGCTCATTTGTTCACTTTTTCCCTGTCACCTTGCACATTAATTATGTTCAAATAACAGGCTGATTCCTTCTTGAGTGTCTTGTTTGAACTTAGCTGCACCACAAACTCGGGTACTGGATATCAACCTCATGTTTCTATTGCTTCTTGCAACAAATATCTTAAATCTGTGCCCTCTTGTTCATGAACTCTTCAAAAACCAATCTTTCCCGATCTGCCCTGTCTAGATTCCTTGAGATCTTAGCTATCGCCAGCAAACCAGATGGGATTTGAAGAGGTGGAGTCTGAAACATGAAGATTGAATGACTATTGAGTCATTCTTTTCTGTCTGATTTCATTGGTAGTTATTTGAATAATACTTATTGCCACTCCTGAAGTTCAGAGAATGTGTGTGTCATCGAGCATGACTAAAGAGGCAAGTGAAGTCCAAAGCTACATAAACTTTTGTTTTGCACAAATGAACACGTCCACTCAGCCTTTCAATTGACCAAAAATCTCCCTCTACCATCTTCTCTTAAGACACCTTTTTTAAAACCTTTCTCAAAGATGATGTAAATATCTGAGATTACTAGAGGGAGAACCGCTGAAACCAGAACAATACTTCCAGAGACACAAAGTGATTTCCTACCATCCAGAGAGACCACAGACATGAGTTGTGTTCCGGTGTATTCTGAACTTCAAACTGATATTAATATTTTTACTGAAAGCCTACAAAGAAAGATGGCTTCCTAGGGATCACCTGACTCCTGGTGAATTGAAACCTCTCCACCATCTCGTGAAGGAACACACACCGATTTGGTATCAGTGCCCTTTCCTGAAACTAATTCAAAAGCATCATTTATGTGGCAGTCATGCACAAAGATGTTGTTTCTTTTCAAACTCTGAACTGTTTAAGAGCAACACAAGATGCATAATTGACTTAATCGTCAACTGTCTTTGGAAACGGACTTGGGGCTTGCAATCATACTTTCCCTATGCTGAACCTAGTTTAAGAATCCCTCCAAACTCTTAGCCAACTTGTCCATCCCGCTCCCTCAGGAGAACTATTCTCAGCCCAAAGATCTCAACAATCCAGGATTCACCGATACAACTACGTCAGACATCAGCCATGTTTTGCAGGGCCAATGAAAAGAATAAGGATGGCAACAATCCCTGCAAATGGAGCTGGAAGCAAAACAGCAAGTTGGCCAGTTCTGCATTTATTGCAATGGCAAATCAGCAAACTGGATTAGCTATTTATAGGTAAAGCTGTTTTTGTGCTGCCGTGTCTGAATGGATCTTCTGAAAAATCAATAACACCATGGTTAGTTTAACCACTTGGTAACCTCTAGTCACCCAAACAAATGATTGTAGATTGAAGACTTGGCAGGTTTCGAGAGGATGCCAGGCTCTTGTGCTAATTGCAAAATATGGGGAGGATGGTGTCTAACTCAGCACTGCAGTCGGAAAAAACCAGAGCAATGGGAAGAAGGGGCCGAGGACTGATACAGTATTGTAACTTTTGACAAGGTTTAACAGCCACCAAGGTGTCTCAGATAGCCAGCCAGTTTATAGTTTATCATTTTATAGTGTGAAATGGTTTTTAAGTTTCCTTAGTGATCAATTCTTAACTTGGCATACAGTCAGCCAGATTTAAAAATTGTTTAAAAATAGAGCGTCCAGGATTAGCAAGAATGAAGAGTGGGGACATCAGCAACACTGTCATATCAGTCCCAATGGCCACTGCTGCCATGCAAAGATACAAAACTCATTAGACACTCAGTACAATTAACATCAATTGATGTCAAAAAAAAGACACTGACCTTGTTTGGATGGTTTGTTGTGATGATACCATGGCTTTAAGAGGTGTATTCGTCCTTTCTGTTTTAAAAGAGAGGTTTTAAGACCGAGGTGTCAAGCTGTCTACTGAAATTCCATAAAGTAAACAGATTGTGAGACCTTGGAGTTCTTTATTTTAATGTTGAAACAATAGGAGCATACTGAATGGGTTGAAGCAAGTTCCCAGGATTTTTACATTTAGTTTTCTCAGTAACAGTTGCTGGGGACTTGCAGCTGGGTTCAGAAGCTGCAGTACATCTCTCCCTATCGATTTCTCTGACTTTTCTCTTGATGTTTTTCCTCCTGGACTGGCAAATTGTACATGAGACAATCTATTTTTCTGAATATGCCTTTTTCTATGGGTGTGCTTATGGGATCTTATTCCAATGTATTCTGTCTTCATAGTTTATGAATAGAGTATGTTTTGGTTCAAGCTGGTCAGTTCGATCAATCAAATTGTATCCAAAATGCAGGACCTTAGATTTACCTTTAAAATAAGAAAAAAATAGGGTCTAGAGGAGCTTCTGAATATAATTTGAGGGAATTTGGTCTGGTCCACAATAGGGTCGACACTTCCATTGGAACCTATGCCTACAGAATCACAGAGATAATAGGAACTGCAGATGCTGGATAATCCGAGATGGCAAGGTGTGGAGCTGGATGAACACAGCAGGCCAAGCAGCATCTTAGGAGCAGGGAATGCTGATGTTTCGGGCCTAGACCCTTCATAAGAAAACAGTCTAGGCCCGAAACGTCAGCTTTCCTGCTCCTAAGATGCTGCTTGGCGTGCTGTGTTCATCCAGATCCACACCTTGTTATCTCCTATAGAATCACCTTTGTGTTTTATAACTGCTTCAAGCTATTAACATGAATACTAAATAATTTTCAGGACTCATTGTTGTGACGATATGTAGAAATTGGTGTTCCTGCTCCATTGAAGATGTTACTACACACCAGAAAAGTGCCTAGCATTAAGCTATACTCTCCCTGTTGTACTAATCTGAAGTCCATTCAGATTCAGAAGCCAATTACTAGTTGATGGGCCATCAAGTATAAGGAAAAACAACTGCAGAGAATGCATTAGAAAACTGGGACTTTTGTTTGTACAATGTTAAACATTACAGAAATGTTATAATTGTAAAAGGGTACAACAGAGGATAGATATGAGAAGATTGCTCCAGAATGAGAGACCACAGATGATTAAATAAAAAAAATCTATAATTGGGAGCAAGGGGAACTTTCTTAGTGATGTCAGGCTGTGTAATATTTTCCAGGGTTAGAGGTTGAGGAATTATTTGTGTCAAATCTTTGATTTTTTAGATGGGTAATGACAAAGGTATGAAGGGGTAAGGGAACAAAGTGATTAAGGCTGATTAAGTGATTCTGATTAAGGCTATTTATTTGAACAGCTTGTTAATACTGATACAGATTCTGAGCCAAACAGTATTTTATTATGGTTAAACTTTTACTTTTTTTAAAATGACAATATAAATGTGTCAATTGAGATCCAATAATAGACCTGTGAACTCTTTACTAACACTGAATTACTTGGACCTTTCCTTAAACTTGATTGTCATTATGAAAGAGCTTGGTAAAATAATCAATTGAATGATGATTTTGTAATGAGCATGAATGTTGATCAATGCTGCCTTATATGTGACATTTTCTCAGACTGATCACTAGAAAGGCTGCTGTCAAACTGCAGCTCTGATTTCACACCAAACCCAAACTTAGAATGAGTTCTGAGGAAGGGTCGCTGGACCCGAAAAGCTAACTCTTGTTTTTTTCCTTCAAAGATGCTGCCAGATCTGCTGGGCTTTTCCAGCAACTTTGTTTTTGTTCCTGATTTACAGCATCTGCAGTTCTTTTGGCTTTTATTTAGAATAATAATGGTTTGATCAGTTTCCTTTTTGGAAATGATAATGTCCTTTTGTGTACTCTTCTGAAAATGCTAACTCAAACATGGTATTTTGGGTTCCAACTACCCCTGTGGTTTCATGCACAAAAGATTGCCTGCCTTTGTGATTCTATGCAGTTTCATTGAATGACTATATGACTTGACTAAGTTTTTAAAGAGCAAACTCAGAACTTGTTTTATGCATAAATTTTAATGCTCTCTCTTTCAAAACTGAAAGCATTCGCAAAAGAGGTCAAGTGACTATGACAAATCATAGAGCAGTGCCCTTACAAATATATTTCTCCAAACTGGGCCAAATCTGAAATTCTTTGCCCTGATAGAAGGACATAAATCATTGCTTCATGAATTTATCATTGGAGTTCTTGAGGTAACTTAGAGATCAGGCAAATCAGATCAGGCAAATTGCATTCCTGTATTGCAAAACAATGTTTTGCGCTAAGTGACAGGTAAACTTTGCAACATAATTGTTCTATTACCGAGTTCGTCATTTATTTGACTTCTTTTACACTTAATTTATGACCAAATCACGGTTACAAAGTAGATTTTTTTTGAGGGCATAACTGGCTAGGCCAGCATTTATTGCCCATCCTTAATTGCCCAGAGGGCAGGTAAGAGTCAGCCACATTGCTTTGGGTCTGAAGTCACATGTAGGCCAGACCGGGTGAGGATGGTAGCTTCCATCCCGAAAGGGCATTAGTGAATCAGATGATGTTTTCCGACAACTGGCAATGTATTCATGGTCAGCATTAGACGCTCAATTCCGAATTTGTAATTGAATCTAAATTCCACCATCTGCCATTAATAGGATTTGAATCCGGGTCCCCAGAACATTACCAGGATTAATAGTCTCAGGGTTAAGAGTCAAGCGATAATATCATGAGCCCATTACTTCCCCTTGTGTGTTGGGCATGTCCCTGAATCTTAACATTATTGTAAAGTCCCTTAAACAGACCTTCTGAAATAGATGCAGTATGTGTCTATTGGTACCCAAAGTCTGCACAAATGCATTCAGATGCAGCAATGGACCCTTGCAGCTCCTGTTCTGATTACTCACCTAACTGGAGTTATATTAAACTCCTCAATCTTAGAGACAGCTCTACCTACTCCTGCACAAGCTCTCAACACTGAACAGACTCATGAAGTTTGAACTTCTTCAAATATAGCTAAATGTTGTCATGAGGTTGCTGATCCATTTTTTAACATTTTTCATCTTAATTGTAGTCAGTCAGATCCAATAAAGTGACAACTTATTTCCACATTTCCTTGATGATCTCATTGGACAATAAGGCCGATGTTGTATTCTCGTAAATTCTGTCATGTGGTCAGCCATCCACAAGATGTTTTTTGTATTTTAATTATTTAGCTTGATCCTTCCCTGAAAAGCCCATTAATCTATTTCAACCAACTGAGCGCTCTCTGATTGCAGGGAGTTAACGTTTATTCAGACAGCTAACAGGGGTTCTCTTATAAAGAGTCAGTTCTGCAGTTAACAAGTATTAAAATATTAATATCTATGAAAAGGTCCACGTTTGGCCAACATGCAAATTTTACACAGCTGCTGAAATAATCAATTTTACACCAATGGTCAGTTTGACTATTGACAAAGAATCCAGTTAATAATTCTCAACACCCAAGAATGCGGTGTTTTTATTGGAGAAATATTAGCCCCTAAATTCCAAATGGAGGTTTTTAAAATTCACTAAAGTGATGTAGCCGTGTGTGTCTATGTGGGTGAGTGAACGCAAGCTACCACAATGTCACCTATATTATGGAGTTGAAATAGGTGCTGTGGTAGTGTCTAAACATTCCTTCTGTCTGTGAGGAACAGAGCCTTGTGTATTCATGGCAATAAGCCGCCAGGTGACCGATAAGGTAGGGTTCATCCTCAGTGCATCAGCGTGTGTATGGGTTGCCCAAGAAATACCCAGTGATGCCCCTTAAGCCCTATCTTATTTGTGATTGGATATGCACAACACAAACTGGCCAAATGGTTGGGTGGATTGCCATAACTGGACCCAAACAAGTTTTCCTATTGAGGAAGGCTCACCGGGCCTGAAACGTTAACTCTGTTTTCTCCTCTACAGATGCTGCCAGACCTGCTGAGCTTTTCCAGCAACTTCATTTTTGTTCCAAGTTTTCCTATTGCATGGTGACAGGTTTCTTCACACTTGTGAAGACCACAAAGGATGTGTGCAGTGTCCAAGTGCTCATTTGGCAATGCCAGCTTTTCACCAATGCACCATTCAAGGAAACCATGGACATTTGCACTAAACCATTATAATAAGGACAAATTGTTTGAGGCAGCATTGCATCAATCAATATTCATTGGACCTATGAACTCAGCAACTCTCACAGTTGAATTCAATGTTGATGGAACCATGTTGAAATACAAGAGAAGTGTCTCTGTGATGGAATGACACCTAACCTCCTCCTCCTTGAATTATTATCATAAACAAATCATGCACTTACTATCTTCACATCCTTAGCTGCATTAGAGAATTGCCTTACATGTCTTGATGGGATCCATCCTCCACTAAAATTCACATTTGAAATGGAATGGTCAAGTGAGTTTGATGTACTAGTGGAGAAAATGGTCACTGGGTTTTTCCTATAGTTCTAAGCACGATAGTATTAGCCTAATTGGAAATGGTGTAAACGGGCCCAAGCGATTTGTTCAACCTCCATACTTACTCTTGAATTAGAATGTGTCAAGGCTATCCCAAATGATAATGGCTCACTTAGATAGATCAAACGTCATGCAAAGATATGAAAGATCCTAAGATAGTGGTCAGCCCTGGTCCTGTACAGTGCCCATACTACCTCAGATTACACTGCAAAGGTAAGGAATCTGAAAGGTTTGGGCAATAACTGCTCTCTCAGACACAGTTGCAGCCTGATAGATCAGTTATTGCTCAAGTGGTAGCTATCACTGCCCTCAAGCCAAATAGATGTTTCACAAATAAGGTATAGGCTCCAGTGCCTGTAAGATGCCAGCTGCATAGACTATATATCCCAAGGGCTGGTAAATTGTATCAGACATTGTAACGTTGAGTAATGTTACCTAGCATGGCGACAAAACATCTGAAATATGACAAGACAGCGCGGTGAGCACGTCAACAAGCTCACCCACAACCTGAGCTACAAATCTTTGCTCAACCTTTAGACAGTTTTTGCTTTCCATTATTCACAACAAACAAGGAACTGACTACACACAGGCAGCCTGAGCCTGCAAAATGCTCAGAACCGTCTGCTATTAATTGTGACTCTGCAACTAAGCAACATTTTCTGGATAATGCTGAACATGCATAGAATTATGACAGCAATCAGTTTAAGGTGGGAAGTCAGGCTTGCACTGTGTCACGCTTGTGTGTACAGGAAGTTATATACACGGATAACTGTGTTTCACATGAGGAAAGAATGTGTACATGTAAAGCACCTAATTCAACTCAATAAAATAAATGACAGCCATTCACGCATTTTGTTTTCTCATAGCCCTCATAAATCAGAAACGGCATGCCAAAATAAGGTCAGATTATTAACCATCAATCATTAATGAGAGCATTCTTCAATATCTCCCCCTTCCAAAGTCAACCAGTCAGGGATATGTGGGCTGGATGGATTGACCATGGGAAATGCAGGGTTCCAGGATAAGTTAAGGAGGTCAGTCTGGATGGGATGTTCTTTGGAGGGACTGTATGTACTTGACTGCATGCTTCCACACTGTAACAATTCTACAAAAGCCAGGTTTTACTCTCAAATATGACTTGTCCTGGTGTTATTATCAGTGGGGTCATGCCAGTCCACGTTTCTGTGCAAATGTCATCTTTTCAAAGTGCATACCTCTTCATAGAGGAGCTTTATTCACTTTTGAAAAAAAAGCTTTTGACAAAATCAGAACTTTCTGCCTGTGTAAGCTGAGATGAATGACAACACGATAGTTGATCTGAAATAATAATTGCATCTTCTGTTTCTGGTAATATCTGTCAGTGTTCGTTTCTGGACTATTATCAATATTATTATTGAGCCTTTGTCTGGCTCTTAGTTTGCAGCAGTTCTGATAGCGATCTAAACCTTATAAAACCAAGTTCCTCTGAAGGATCTCCAGAAGTTGTTTCACGCCAAGCCACCTCTGGTACATGTCTTTAACCAGATCCAAGTCTCTAATAATTATTCAAGTGCATAAGTTAGATTGTTGATTTGATTTATTGTTTTTATTGTTGTCGCATGTACCCAGGTACAGTGAAAAGTTTTGTTTTGTGAGCAGAACAGGCAATCATACCATACCAAGTGCATTAGGGTAATAGAACAAAGCGAGGAAAGAGATGTACAGAGAGCGAGGTCAACATTAAATTTAAAACTTGAGATGTCCATTCAGAACCCTGACAACATTAGGGAAGAAAGTGTTCTCAAATCTGTTGGTATGTGTGGTTAAGCTTTTGTATTTTCTGCACAATGGGAGAGGTTGGAAGAGATTGTAACTGGGATGGGAGAGGTCTTTGATGTTGGTTGCTTTCCTGAGGCAGCAAGAAGTATAGATGGAGTCAATAATTGGAAGGTTGGCTTGTGTAATGAACAGGGCCGTGTTCATAACTCTGTAGTTTCTTACCATCCTGGGCAGAGCAATTGCTATACCCAGCCATGATGCAAGAATGGCTTCTATAGTGCATCTATAAAATTTGGTAGGAGTCTTTGCGAACATGCCGAATATCTTCAGCCTCCTGAGGATGTAGAGGTGATGTGCTTTCTTTCTTGGTTGTGGCTGTCTATTGAAATTGTAATACAACAGCATTGAGGAACAAAGAGAATCTTTATCAGTGGATTATGTTCACAGTTGTGGGGATCTAGGTTGTAGTGTTTGCCTTCACAACCTTTGCCTTCTAATTAAATAAGTGCATACTGTACAGATCAGGCCTGCTAATAATTGAATGGATAAAAAGAATTTGCTGCCATACAGAAATTAGAATGCCTCAAAGTCTCTTCTTCGTGCTGAGTTAATTGATCTCGGCCATGGCAGCAATTGTAGATCTCAGCAACCCAGACAGAGCGAGACAAAAATCAAGCAGTGATCCTGCTTCTCATTTTTAAAAAAATTCCAAAATATGCTTTATTCATAAAAATGTCTTTACATACATACATAGTCACAAAAGCAGTTTGGTTCTGCACAATGATCTGTTGCATAACAATAAGCAAACAAATATTAGAATTTGACCCAATCCCATAAAAAAACCCAGGGTATTTGCTACTCGGAGAAGATTACGTTTACATATATTTGAGACATCGGGAGGGTCTGATGATTGAATGGACCCCCATTTAACTTTAGCAGAAAGACCTTAGATGGCGACCCTTCCCCATTGCATCTTGGAGGCAGCTGCCCCAAACTTTACTGCATCCCTGAGCACGTAGCCCTGGATCTCGGAGTTTACCAGTCTGCTACATTCTCTGATGAAGGGTCTAGGCCCGAAACGTCAGCTTTTGTGCTCCTGAGATGCTGCTTGGCCTGCTGTGTTCATCCAGCCTCACATTTTATTATCTTGGAATCTCCAGCATCTGCAGTTCCCATTATCTCTGCTACATTCAGTCGGCATCAACTCCTTGCTCTGGAAGACCGACAAAGAGCACCTTTCACGGAGTTGATGGCCCTCCAGGCATTGTATTGGTGTGCGTCCCAGGTAACAGACAGTCCAGCGCAGATTCCTGTGTCACGGAGCTGCTTGGGACGAACCTCGACAGGAACCATGGCATCTCTCTCCAGACGTCTTTTGCAAAGGCACATTCCAGCAGGAGAAGTGTGACAACCTCTATCTAATCCCCCGCCTGCCCCTGCAGCCACTTCCAGGGCAGTGTGCGTTAATGCAGAGAGCCTAGGCGTACGTGAAGAATCTCGCAGGTTGTGCTGTTCTCACCACGAGCCAAGCGACATCCTGGTGCTTTGTTGGAAAGTTATGGTGTTGTACCATTGTGCCAAATGGCTTTAACAGTCTGTTCAGAGTGCCACCCGATGCCTTTTCCTTTCCCTGCTGTGTGGCTCATGGCAAACGACAACCACACTCTGCTGAGATTCATTCCACTTCTCGTCACATTCGGACTCACAATGTAAGTGACTGTACTGTTTAGAAATTTTATCCTGGAACCAGGAAGTGCCAGGAAACAGGGGAATGGAGAGACCAAATTTGAAAGGTTCAACCACAGGTGCACACAGCCTGTTACACTCCAAGTCTTCCCTCTTAGACAGCTTTTATTATCAGAGCTGAAAAGGAAGTACAAACCTTGAGCATGTGGCTCAGATTTTTTAGAGAAGTTGAACATTTCAGATATAGTCTGGTTGGAAACCTGTTGTCCAAAACTGAACACAGTACTATCAACTTGCAAGCAGTAAGTATATCATCCCATCTCACACCCCTACAACTGGGTAAGTCAATTTCCAGGATGTAATCTAACTTGATAGATCATATTTTTGCTTTATTTTCAATTCACAGAAACATAAACACACATGGCTGCAGATTTGGCTTGATCAAAGGAAAGTAATCTTATTACAAAAAGAATGAAAAATAAAATGAACTAAGCCATCTACATGAAACACAAATTGAATGATTTCAAAGTGTATGGTAAAACAGGAGTCCCAACACCACTCAGAGATATTTGGTTACTAAAAATCAGAGAAATTTCTTTTCCCTATCAAAACTGTTTTACTTTAGTTCCAGTCCACTAAGCTGTGAAGCCTTTTTCTGGAATATTCACGCATTCAATTCACAAAATTGAGATTTTGGACATTGAGCCTTTTAATCGTCTGCAGAGTTATACGCCTCATCTTCAAGTCTGACCATCTAAATTCCTTCCCTGAGTCAACTTATTTCTCAATTGTTCAGAACAATCTCTTTTTTTTTCTTGGCGTGACGACACTTGCATCTGATATCAGTTAAAACTGATATCCACAAAAACTTTCCAGTCTCTGGCTTTTTTCTAAGCTTAAGTCAATCCTTGATTGTTCTAAATGCAAAAGTGAGCTGGAGCTTTTCAATGTTTTCTCTAATTTGTCCTAATGCTTCACAACATAAATAAACTTCCATTCACACTCTTGGAGGCACATATCGGATGACAACCATGTTTACTGACCTGGTTAATTATTAAACCACTTCATAAAAATAAACAAGACGCAAATGTCACTAGTTTAAAATTTGACCTGTTAAACTAGTCTATATGAATCACATGTCACTCATTACACTGTCCAAATGCAATATGACCTAGTCAGTATTTAGGCTTGGGCTGTTCAGTGACCAGCAACAATTGAACTACATAAATGGTAGGCATTGACCATCTCCTGCAAAGTGATTTGTCGATTGCCCCTTGGTATTCATGGCATTAGCATTGTTGAATCCCTTACTGCTGATGTGCTGGGAAATACTATTGGCAAAGTGTTACGTTCCCACAGATTCCTGGGAATTACTGACCCCAATACTGTTCGAAGTGGAGATGGAGCATCGGGAAGGCATTGAGCGTCTTGAGATTTGCCATCAGGAGAAAACGGAAGCCTGGCAAAAACAGTGTAAGAAGCACAATGCCACAACAATGTACCACTCGCCTCTTCCTGTGAACACCATCTCCCCCAAGTGTAACAGAGCCAGTGATAGCCACTTCAGTCTGTACAACCACCCGCCGACTCACCCCAAGAGTGGAACAGAGGCATCTTTGTCTGCAAGGGAAGGCTCAAGGTGATGATTGGCGTGAAACTGAAACAGGCTAACTGTATAAATCCAATGGCTACAAGACAGGTCAAAGAATGGAATTCCATTAGACCATAAGACATAGTGGAAGTAAGGCCATTCGGCCCATCAAGTCCACTCTGCCATTTAAGTCATGGCTGATGGGCATTTCAACTTCACTTCTCTGCATTCTCCCTGTAGCCCTTGAGAGATCAAGAATTTATCGATCTCTGCCTTGCAGGCATTTAACATCCCGGCCTCCACTGCACTCCGTGGCAATGAATTCCACAGGCCCGTCAGTCTCTGGCTAAAGAAATGTCTCCTCATTTCCGTTTTAAATTTGGCCTCTCTAATTCAGGAGGTTGATGTACCTCCTGAATCCTCAAAGCTTGTCCACCATCTGCAAGGCACAAGGCAAGAGTGTGAGAGAATACTTGGCAGCTTACGTTCAGCCCCAAAAACACCCAAGCTTGGCACCATGCAGAACAAAATCCATTCGATTGGCAAGCCTTCTTACACCTTCATTCACTCCCTTACCACTGCACAGTGCGTGTGCATCATTTAGAAGATCCTTACAGTTTGGACACAGGACATTTGGCCCATCAAATCCACACTGATCCTTCAAAAAGCAATCCTTCCAGTCCCACCTCACTACCCCCATCCCTGTAATCCTGCGTATCCCATGGTTAATCCACCTAGCCTGTACATGCTTGGATGTAATGGGCAATTTAGCACTGCCAATCCACCTAACCTGTTCATCTTTGGACTGTTGGAGAAACCGGAGCACCTGGAGGAAACCCACACAGAAACAGGGAGAACGTGCAAACTCCACGCAGACAGGCGCCTGAAGGTGGGCTTGAACCCGGGTCCCAGGTGCATGTGAGTTAGCAGTGCTAACCACTGAGACACTGTGCCTCCCCACAGGAGAATGAAGATGAGAAGCATACCAGCCATGATATGGTGGCAACTCATAAAGCCTTCTCTAACAGCATCTTTCAAAGCCATGACCTTTACCACACAGACCCAGGGCAGCAGATCCAGAGGAAGAAAGCAATGTACTTAGTCAAATTTGCAGACAATGCAAAAATAGGCAGAAAGGCAGTGAGAGAGGGATACAAACAGTTTACAGGGACATATTGATGAGTTATGTAAGTGAGCAAGAAATTGGAGATTGTCAGTTTCCCACGTTATATTCCAATATTTATATTGGAAGGAAGAACAAAATAATAGTATTATTCAAATTGAGAGAAACTGCAGAGAGCAGCAACACAAAGGTATCTGGGGAGACATGTACACAAAACACAAGGCTAACACACAGGGGCAGCAGGTATTCAGAAAGGTTAATGGAATGTTGGCCCTTATTTCAAGGCCGTTGGAACATAACAGTAGGAAAATCTTACTGCAACTATACAAGGTGCTGTTGAGTGTACTGTGAGCAGATATAGTTCCCTTATTTAAGATTTTCATTGGAGGCAGTTCGGAGAAGGGTCACGAGGATGTTACTCAGTGTGGTGGGGATTGTCTTATGAGCTAAGGTTAAAGAGTTTGGGATTCGGTTCATTGGAGCTCAGAAGAACGAGAGGTGATCTCATTAAGACATGCAGGATTCTTAAGGGGCTTGACAGGGTAAATGGTGAGAGGATGTTTCTCCTCATGGGAGAGTTTAAGATCAGAGAGCATCATCACAGAATAAAGGGATGCCAATTTAAGACTGAGATAAGGAGGAATTTCTTCTCAGTGGGTTGAGAGTCTTTGGAACTCCTTACTATTGAGAGCTGTGGGGGCAGAGTCCTTGAGTAAATTTAATGCTGAAATAGAAAAAAAATCAGCCGGGGATACAAGACTCATGAGAAAAGGGCAGAAAAGTAGAAGTAAGGAATGTTCCATGTTCCTATTGGAGGGGGGAGCAGGCTTGAGGGGCTAAATGGCCTACTCATGCTACTATTTCTTACGGCTTGGAAAGAAGGGCGGATTTCTGTTCGGGGTTAGTGAGGTAGAGGGCATCACCATTTCGAAAGGCATTAATTTGCTCCAAATTCTGTTTTACACTTTAAAATGAAAAAGCAAGGCCCTTAGAAATGGGCCAGCAATTTGGCAGGGAAGGCCTTTGTAATGGACGATCTGTGGTTGTGTCTGAAACCAAGCCAGGCAGCAAGACCCTCTAAACCCTCCCCTAGCTACACTTCCTTCTATCAACCTGCCACTGTGTACCACCCTACCAGGCAGCCAAACTGGCCCATGCCACCTTTAGGGAGGACGTGCAGGTTTATATCAATGCACTACCATGTCTTATATACAGAAACTGAGAATGTAGAGATAATATGAGGGTAAAGCTGGATTTTCAAAGCCTAATTAAGAAGTCAATACAGCCGCTAAACATATATACTTATTGGGGGTTAAGTTATTCAAGCAGGAAAGTTCCAAATTCAAACCCCTATTTCTGCCAATTTGGTTCCAACTTGGCTAGAGTAAAACATATGATGCAGTCTGGGTTATGAAAAAAATAGGTCTTGCTTTGTATAAGAACATAGAACAGTACAACACAGTACAGGCCCTTCGGCCCACGATATAGTGTCGACCCATTAAAAGTGCAACCAAATAAATCATGGGATTTATGAGAATAATGTGCATAATTCATTCCCATGGGGCTACGCAATAACCTTCAACATCTTCAGGACTGTAGAGAGAAAAGAGTCTTGTTTAAAACAGATGTAAACTGCACATGCAAACCTTTCCTTTAAAAAAAGGTGTATTGATATCAAAAGCCTTTCTAATTTAAATGCAATGCGTCTTCCAGTACCTTCACTTTATTTCCAAAAGATGCGACTGTTACCCATTGTTTTTTGTCTTTGCTGTTTCTCGCCCATGTATTCTAAGCATTAGGGATGGGCAAGAAATGCTGGTCAACCAGCTATGCCCACATCCCACCAAAATCAATACAGAAAAATAAACACCTCAGTTGATAGTCTGTAGATTGCATGATGAGTCAATGTGCTCCCCACAATGCTATGACCAGGTTCTTTGGAGATTCAGCATTTTCTTGAATGACTGGGAAAGCTGGTGATAGTTTAACAGTTATTTCTAACCAATATGCGCATTTTTGATGTGCTAGCAATTAAAATGGAGGCTGCATTGGACAGCCCCCACATCATAGTTATCACACAGGGATATGCTGGCAATATTAGTGCAAAATTAAAATGAAGTTGTGCATGTCATCAACCTTCAGCACCACAGCTGTGGATTGCTACATGGGGGAGGAAGACTGGGAGTTACTTTGCTATCATCTCATTGTGGGAAGGGACCGGCTTCTGACAGCCATAAAGGGATTAGCAGTCTCAGTCTGCCCTTCTACACTGGATCATGCACAGAGGTGAAATGAAGGGGAAATAGAAAGACGTTCCTTTGTAAAGAGAGACTGCAGCAAAGCACATTGTTCCAAAAGACACAAGGAAGATTGCAACTCTTGATTTAAACCTTCTGCTAGTGAACAGACTTTGCCTACATTCATACATGGCCTCGATTGTAACACCCTTACCATTTTCCTTTTGATCAGTAATACCAAATTATTCCAGGATTTCAAATTTGTGATACAGTGCTTTGTTATTTCAGTATTTGGCCAACACTATTGATTTTTCTCATTAAATAATAATCCATTGTGTTTTGCATTGCTGGTAATCACAGATCCGCTCGATGTTAATGTTAGCTGTGTAAAATGTTCTTTTTTCTCTCCTCTTTATTTTAGCTCTGTGCCTTCCTGTTGATACATCAAAATGCCTGGTACAAATATCAGCCAAAAACTGTGAAATTGTTCAGTTTCCCCTCACTGTGCTTTCTTGGAGAAGAAATTTAATGTAAGATAGTAAAAAGCAAAGATATTTTAATATGTGACCGACAATGAAAGGCTTTACTTTGGATTATTTGCTCACAGGTTTTTTCACAAACAGCTGAAGAAGCCAAAAACGCAACCATTAAAAAGACAGTCCTATTTTACTATCTCTTTACTGTGCTCCTGCTTTGGCTGTAAATTGGTGTGCATTCATGCCTGAAAGCTCAGACCGCAAATTAACATACTTAGTGTAAAATAAAACCAGAAAAGTACTGAAACAGCAGTACTGGCTCTTTCAAGGATGTGAGAGGTTAATCTGCCAAATGTGAAGATGAACGCTGAAATCTCATTGTATCATTTCCAACTCAGCTAATGTTCTAAAAAGCCTCATTTCTCTGATGTGATTAAACTTTGTACTGGGTGACTGTGCTGTACAGTGCAGGAACAGTGCAGCATATGCATTAATAGAATTCATTGAAACTAGTGCCAGTGCTATCAAGGGTCTGGACCATGGAGTGAAGAAAGCACATTTAGTTTGTTCACTTGCCTTAGCAGATACAAGACACAACATGGTAAGTCCCAAAGACCATAAGACATACAGCATAGAAGCAGACCCTTCAGTCCAACTAGTCTATGCCAAATGTAATCCTAAAGTAAACTAGTCCCACCTGCCTGTTTCCTATACCTGTGCTTATCCAAATGCCTTTTAAGGATTGTATATTGGATATTCCATCAATTCCTCTAAGTGATGGCTACTGTTCTAACTCTCTGCTGGGTCAGCTATAACTGAGACACTTCAATTGAATTTATACTGTCCTGAATGAGACAACAACAAAATATAGGCTAGGATTTGCAACCCTGCTTCCTTTTTGCAGACCTCATTGGAATATGCTTATCTGTGAACATTTAAGTAGAGTAAGTCGACAGGAACAGTTGTGATGATATGCTAATGTGGTTTATCATGTGGCGTTTTGTATTTGCTAAAGTCATCGGACAAACACAGTAAGTTTTAATCATAGTGCTGAGCCTTGATCACACTGATATAGGTTTCTGGCTAATGTTATTCTGCATAGCATATGCACAGTACACTATAGTTATCCAGTACCTTGGTCTGCTGGTAAGAACTACTTATAGAATGGTCATCTTGGAATAGGATTTCAAGGTGAAACCAGTGCTTGAGAAACAATCGAAATTGTGTGTGTGTGTGTGTGTGTGTGTGTGTGTGTGTGTGTGTGTGTGTGTGTGTGTGTGTGTGTGTGTGTGTGTGTGTGTGTGTGTAACCTCTCCTTGTCTTAGTGCACTGTTTAAAGTGTAGCTAATTCAGGTTCTTTGGTTCCTCATCAGCTGGAGCTATTTTTAGCTGCCAACTAGTTTGGCGAAATCCCTACACAACAGCTCAACCCTCGTACCCATCAATCAAAGGATTAGCTCAAGTAGTTCACAGACATAGGCTGCTTTATACTTAATTGCTTGAGTTAATCCAATGAGTGACAAGCAGATATGTTAGACCTGCTTTATAAAATGCTTGACTGAAGCGGACTTTGC
This sequence comes from Stegostoma tigrinum, assembly GCF_030684315.1. NCBI lineage: Eukaryota > Metazoa > Chordata > Chondrichthyes > Orectolobiformes > Stegostomatidae > Stegostoma > Stegostoma tigrinum. The sequence continues at coordinate 73,357,900 of NC_081366.1, read as the reverse complement.
ATTAAGGTCTTTTGTTATCGTCTTACTTGGTTCCTGAAACTCGAGAGTTTGAGCCAACATGCCATTCGAGTATGTATTATCTTGTTGCCATAGGCTCAACCATACGCGAGTCATTCCTTAATCTCCCTAAAATTTAGACTTGTTTCACAGTAAGGGAAGAGCTGTTTTCCTTTAATATAGTTACATCATGAACAAGGTAGCATGAATAAAATTATGTTTGGAAGTCAAAATCATTTACAGGGAAAGTACCGCATAAGATGACTCACTTGAGTTTTCTGAGGAAATTGTGGAGCAAATCTAACTCAAATATTGAGAACATTACTGTGACTTTCTATTTGTATCTTAGTAATGAAACAATTCAGACTTAATAGGGGGGAGATAACGTTAAAATGGTAGCATATTGCTCGATATGCTTACACAGTGTTTTGTGCAATGTTGTAAAGTAACGCCTAAGCATTTATTTTAGGGTGTAATATACTACAATAGGACCCACAATGATTTAAAATGTGCTGCTCCTTCTGCTACAATCCCCAAAGTGTGCGTGGTAAAAATAAAAGTCTGAATTTCAGTTTTCATTATTTAATGTTGGCAGCTGTGTGAGCCAATTTATCATGACTTCAATCGGAAAATCTAGGTTGAAACAAGCTGAAAATAACATAATAAAAACCAAAAGAACTGTGGATGCTGTAAATCAGGAACATTGAATTCTAAGGACAGGTCACCAGACCTGAAGCATTAACAGATTATTTTCTTCTCCACTGATGCTGCCAGACCTGCTAAGCATTTCTAGCAACTTCTGTTTTTGTTCCTGAAAATAACTTCACTGATTGAACCACACGTCTCAAAGTTCTGTTCTGAGGCAGTCACTGCACCCCAAACACTAACTCTGATTTCTCTCCACAGATGCTGTCAGACCTGCTGAGCGTTTCCAATGGTTTCTGTTTTAATATGAAAACTGTGGATGGGTTAATCTTCTTTAAATCAGGTTGGCATGGTGGCTCAGTGGTTATTAATGCCGCCTCAGTGCCATGACCCAAGTTTGATTCCACGCTCGGGCGACTGTATTTGTGTGGAGTCTGTATGTTGTCCCGGTGTCTGCGTGGGTTTCCTCCAGGTGCTCAGGTTTCCTCCCACAGTCCAAAGATGTGTATGTTAAGTGGATTGGCCATGCTAAATTGCCTGTAGTGCCCAGGTTTGAGGGTGGGTCTGGGTGGGATGCTCTTCAGAAGATTGGCATGGGCATGATGTGTTGAATGGCCTGCTTCCACACTGTAGGGTTTCTGTGAGGCTCCTGGAGTAGTGCAAAATTTGAGCAATTCACCCTAAAATCAGACAATTGTTCATGGATCCCTGTCATATTCCACCGATGTTGTTTCAATAGCTCTAACAGTGCTCACAATCAGACTAAGAAAGTAAATTGTAACAGGATTGAGTAGGGTTAAGGTCTGGATAATTCCCTCAGAAATTAGAAACAGTGCCATTTCTCTGTTAAATGTGAAGTTTGAAGAATCACTTCTTGTGCTATAAAATTAGGAATGGTTATCACCTTTTTACTTCAAATCTATTAATTAGAAGGAGCAAATCAGCAAAAATGTACATTACTGGAAATGACAGAAGTCAATGAAAATTAAATGTAGTCATTGTTATTTAAGCTGCTTTTATCTTTTTTGACGAATTCTGTCCAGAGTTTGCAATCAGCAGCAATGAATCAGAGAATTGTTTTATATCAGACAATGGATTAGATAGAACATGGAAGTTAACTGAATAGACTTCTATATGAATACCCATTTACCAACATTGTTGTTATTAATCATAGCTCACATGTCCAGTTTGTCATGAGTTGAGAATCAAGCTGAATGTGTAATCTTCAGAGTCTGGCTATTGTTATGGGGGAGAAAGAGACCATCTGACCCATTGTGCTTTCACTGCCTCTTAAAATGAGCGTCTTTACTTTTTGCTATTTTTCCCACATCCATGTGTACTATTTCAATCCAAACAATTATCCAAAGGCCAGAGATAATAGAAACTGCAGATGCTGGAGAATCTGAGATAACAAGTTGTAGAGCTGGATGAACACAGCAGGCCAAGCAGCATCTTAGGAGCAGGAAGGCTGACACCTCGGGCCCAGACCCTTCTTCAGAAAGTCTAGGCCTGAAACGTCAGCTTTCCTGCTCCTAAGATGCTGCTTGGCCTGCTGTGTTCATTCAGCTCTACACCTTGTTATCTCCAATTATCCAATGGCCTCTTGGCTGCCTCAAATGAACCTGCCCCCACCACATTTTCAGGCAGTGCATTCCACATCCTAACAGCTCACTAAGTGAGAAAGGTGTATTTTTTCCTCACATCACTCTTGCTTCTTTTGCCCATCGGTTTAAATCTATACCCTCTCATTCTTGTTCATTTACTGAACAGGGAGAGCATCTCCCTCTCTACTCTATCCAGTCAGCGCATGGTTTTGAAAACCATTTACTTCCCCTAAGCTGTCTTCTCTCCTCAGATAAACTCCAACTTTTTCAATCTATCCTCGCCACTGAAGTTTCTCATTCTCCGAGCTATTCTTGTAATCTGCTTCTGCAGAAATATGATGAAAAAGCAAATGTGACCAGCAAAGAGGGATTATGATAGAACGCTGGCAGCTAACATAAAATGAAATCATGTCCAACCCATCTCCCCCACTTCAGCCCACCCCCTTCTCTTCCCTCCCGCAACAGCGATAGGGTTCCCCTTCCTTATCTTCCCACCAACATCCACGTCTGGAAGATCATCAGACAATGTCACCATCAGACACATACACCCCTCCCGCACCCTTGGCCATCTTCTGCAGGGAGAATTCCATCCCAGGATACCCCTGTCTACTCTTTCTTTCCCAACACATCGCCTCCCCACCCCCCCTTGCTATCTTTTGCTGCAACCGCAGAAGGTGCAACACCTGCCCATTTACCTCCTCCCTCCCCAGTATCCAAGGGCCCAAACATACCTTCCAGGTGAAGCAACACTTCACCTGCATTTCCCAGAATCTAGTCTTCTGCATTCACTGCTCACAGTGTGGTCTCCTCGACATTAGGGAAACAAAGTGTAGACTGGGTGACCGCTTCGCAGTATACCTACTTTCTGCTCACTAAAAAAGCCCCTGAGCTTCCAGTTGCCTGCCGCATTAACACACCATCCTGTTCCCTGGCCAACATCCCCGTCTTGGGCTTGCTGCTGTGCTCCAGCAAAGCTCAGCACAATCTGGAGAAACAGCATCTCATTTTGCACCTGTGCATCCTGTAGGCTTCTGGATTCGATACAGAGTTCAATGACTTTAGGGCTAATGAGAGGACATTAGCTCTCCTATGTCCTTACCCCAACCTTCACAACCAGTCCTTGTTATCACAAATAAAAACCTAAAAAAACTGCGGATGCTGTAAATCAGGAACAAAATCAAAGTTGCTGGAAAAGCTCAGCAGGTCTGGCGACATCCGTGAAGGGGAGAACAGCGTTAATGTTTCAGGTTGGGTTACGATGAAGGGTCACCAGACCTGAAATGTTAACTCTGTTTTCTCCTTCACAGATGCCGCCAGACCTGCTGAGCTTTTCCAGCAACTTTGTTTTTGTTCTTGTTATCACAAAGTCTGCAATTACACACCGCGCATTGTTAGTCACTCGCCTTTCCCATTAACAGCTATTCACTTTCCCAGCCAGATTGCTATCCACTCCTTTGTCTGTCAAACTGCTCTTCTCTCTCGTTGTCCTCAATCCCCAGTGATTGTTTACTCTTTACCGCCTCCTCCCACGCTATCTTCTGCAAATAAACCAAAATTTTCCTCGTTACCATCAGTTCTGAGGAAGGGTCAGTCGACCCGAAACATTAACTCTGATTTCTCTCCACAGATGCTGCCAGACCTGCTGAGCTTTTCCAGCAATCTCTAATTTGTTTCTGATTTACAGCATTCACAGTTCTTTCAGTTTTCACTAGAGGAAGAGTAGGGCTGACTCGGGACTGAGAAAGGGACTAACACTCAGAATCAAGAGATATGGCTGAGGTGTTAATTTTTGTCTTGACCGATGAAAAAGAAATTCAGTCGCCAGCCGTTTTAAAATTGATGATGATAAAATTATTTGTTGCATTGTACAACCTGCTGATACTTAAAGTTGATAAGGCAACATGACCAGATGAGATGGTTCCAAGGTTATTGAAGGAAGAGAGAATGAAAATTGCAGAGATGTGGGTAATTATCTATCAAGTATCACTTACATGATGCCAGAGAGTAAAAGATTGTAATGATTATGCCCTTGTTCTGGAAAGGATTAGTCTAGCAATTGCAGACCAGTCAGTTTAACTTGTGATGAGAAGCACCTAGAAATGATTATTTGGGATAGAATCAACAGTCATATGGAAAATATAGATTGATTCAGAAGAAGCAGCCTGGATTTATTCAGGGAAATCTGGGCTGAACCAGCTTACTGGAGGTTTTGAAAAAGGTAACAGAGTGTTGATGGTGACAAGGTTATTGATGCAGCATACATGGGTTTTGAAATGCATGTTAAAATTTGCTAACCCCGCGTACAGTCGTAACAGTCCAGCAATAACACCACTAGGCCACTGCCTCCCCAAAGTGATCAAAACAATATCACACAACAGGCATCTGAAAATATTATAGGTCATGGAATGGAAGTGACAGTAGTAACATGGATACAAAACTGGCTGAGGGATAGGAAACCGAGAATAACGGCCAATGGGTGCGATAGAGGCTGGAAGACAGTGAGCAGTTGAGCTCCTCAAGTTGGTATTGCAACCCTTGTTTTTCCTGATATATACAAGCCTACATCCTGGGACAATTTTGAAGTGCGCAATTGATGTGATGCTTGTGTAAACTATGTGGGAAAATTCTGTAGAACTTCAAAAGGATGTTTGACATGTTGGTGGAGCGTGTGCAAATGTGGAGAAGTGTGAGATAATGCACTTTTGTACAAAAAAAGCATGGTGAGACAGTGTAAAATAAATGGTAGCATTCTAAAGAGCGTACGGGGCAGAGAGACCTGGGTGCAGATATACATAAATCATTAGAGGTTGCAGAACTGGTAGAGAATGTTGCTCATAAGGCACGTTGTTTTCTAGGCTTCATAAATAGGGCACAGAGCGCACAGGCTGAGAGATTATACTGATCCTATATAAACTAGTTTGGTCTCAGCTGAATTATTGTGAACAGTTCTGGGCACCAGGCTATGGGAAGGATGGGAGATAATGGGAACTGCAGATGCTGGAGATTCCAAGCTAATAAAATGTGAGGCTGGACGAACACAGCAGGCCAAGCAGCATCTCAGGAGCACAAAAGCTGACGTTTCGGGCCTAGACCCTTCATCAGAGAGGGGGATGGGGGGAGGGAACTGGAATAAATAGGGAGAGAGGGGGAGGCGGACCGAAGATGGAGAGTAAAGAAGATAGGTGGAGAGAGTGTAGGTGGGGAGGTAGGGAGGGGATAGGTCAGTCCGGGGAAGACGGACAGGTCAAGGAGGTGGGATGAGGTTAGTAGGTAGCGGGGGGTGCGGCTTGGGGTGGGAGGAAGGGATGGGTGAGAGGAAGAACCGGTTAGGGAGGCAGAGACAGGTTGGACTGGTTTTGGGATGCAGTGGGTGGGGGGGAAGAGCTGGGCTGGTTGTGTGGTGCAGTGGGGGGAGGGGACGAACTGGGCTGGTTGAGGGATGCAGTAGGGGAAGGGGAGATTTTGAAACTGGTGAAGTCCACATTGATACCATATGGCTGCAGGGTTCCCAGGCGGAATATGAGTTGCTGTTCCTGCAACCTTAGGGTGTTCGTCCAGCCTCACATTTTATTATTATGGGAAGGATGGGAATGCCTTGGAAAGAGCGAAAGAAAGATTTGTGAGAATAGCTACAGGGATGCGAAACCTTAGTTATGAGGAATAATTGGAGATGTTTGAATTCTTTTTCTTGGAGAGGGGAAAGCTAAGAGGAGATTTGATGCAAGTTCTCAAAATAATATGTAGGCTCTGGAATGTTAGGAAAAAGCTGTTCCCACTCAAACAGATTGAGAATCAGAGCCCACTGTTTAAAGAAGCAAATGCAAATTAAACAAAAGACATTTTCAGTCAGTGAGTGTTTAATGTCTGGAATGTACTTCCTGGAAATGCAGTGGAGACAGGTTCATTTGAAGTATTCAAAAGGGCATTGTCTGCATTTAAATAAGCATCCAACGTGCAGTGTTATCTGAAAACACAGGAGATTGGCACTAAGTTATAATACTCCTAAAAGCCAGTGCAGATGCAAATGGGCCTAATGGGCTTTTCACCATAATGATTCTGTAAGATCTCTCTTGGCACCTAACATTCTCTATAAACACTTCTTTAATCTGATTTCATAGAAATCTTACAATGTGGAAGCAAGCATTCAGCCCAAGCCAACGCTCTGAAGACCATCCCACCAAGAACTGCCCCCTCCCCCATAGTGACGCTGTGCCTGTACCACCGCATGGATTACCCACTAGCCTGCACATCCCTGAACTCTATGGACAATTTGAAACTGCCAATCAACCTAACCTGCACATCTCTGGACTGTGGGAGGAAACCCGCACAGACACTGGGAGAGGATGCAAACTCCATACAGATAGTCCGAGGCTGGAATTAAACCCGGGTCCCTTGCCCTGTGAGGCAGCGGTGCTAACTACTGAGCTATCATCCTGCCCCTTTTGTATCGACTTCATGAATAAAATCTTATTGCCCATATTCTGCTTACACGTTTAGGTTTATTTCATGCTGTTTCAGCATATTGTTTGGTATCACTACAGCATAGGAGAAGCAATTTTATTCTTTCAATAGGAATAATTTTGAACCAAAGTTAAATTACTATTGTCAGCTTCTCTAATCCTGCTTTTCTCCTTCTCTCTGTACTATTAGGGTTTATAAATGTTAATTTCTAGGGCTATGTAAATAGTATCACCCAGAATGGTGATCTAAAAGCACATATGACAATGAGAGACTTGGGAAAATGATCAAAGTTTCCACATTGTCACATGAAACTGTATATATAGCTCCTTAGTATAGTAAACCAGTTATGCTGTTTGAATATTTCATCAATTCAGTAATCTGTCCAAATCTTTTCACTAAAATACAATATGACCAGGTGTAGAGGTGGATGAACACAGCAGGCCAAGCAGCATCAGAGGAGCAGGAAAGCTGATGTTTTGGGATTCTCCAGCATCTGCAGTTCCTATTATCACTAAAATACAACACTGATCTTACATTTGTGTATCTCTTTCGCAGTCCTTCTCTGCCAGATTAGTTTATGCCTTCTCTTCTTGTAAATCCCATAGGAAATGAAAGCTGACTGATTATGGTACCCCAAAGTAACGGGCACTGTATTGTTGCAATTCCCATTGTTCCAATGGGATTTGACTGAAGAGCTATGTACATAACTAGCTCCAGCTGAAGTCTTGTGGAATACACATTTCCACACAGCAGAATTGTATAGTGCAGGAATATTTACTACTTGAGTCTAAGTACGTGTCTAATGCCTCAGAATAATAGTCAATTGTTTCTGTGCAGAGGTAAGTGTGGCCATTTGCAGTTAACTAAGTAATAACAGAAGCACATCGCTGTTTGAGGAATTCTCATGTAGCACTGCTGAATATGAGAAAGAGTGTGACATATAAACAGTCATAAATTTCAATGAAAACAAATGCTAGTTCAATCTTCAAAATGGAATGTTTTGCACCAACCAGTGTTTTTCTTTTTGAGTGCCAAGCTTCATGATTTCCCACTTCTGAAAAGGCATTCTATTATGTGACATTACAGCCTTAAAAAGAATATTTGCATTGAGACAGCACGTGTCATGATCACCAGATGTCTCAAAGCACTTCACATCTGATGAGATAGTAAGAGCTGCAGATGCTGGAGTCAGAGATAACACAGTGTGGAGTTGGAGGAACACAGCTGGCCAGGCAGCATCAGAGGAGCAGGAAAGCTGACATTTCAGATCTGGACCCTTCTTCAGATTTTCAGATTATTTTTCCGAAGAAGAGTCCTGACCTGAAACAAAAGATAACAAAGTGTGGAGCTGGATGAACACAGCAGGCAAAGCAGCATCTTAGGAGCACTGCTTGGCCTGCTGTGTTCATCCAGCTCCACACTTTGTTATCTCAGATTCTCCAGCATCTGCAGTTCCCATTATCTCTGATACAATCTCCTGACCTGAAACGTCAGCTTTCCTTCTCCTCTGGTGCTGCCTGGCCTGCAGGCATTTCTTCAGCTTCTGACTGTGTTATTTCTTACAATGAAGGATGTACTTTTGAATTATCGTCACTTTTGCAACATGGAACCATGAACAACATTTTATCTGATAATCTTTGTCATCATAATTTCAGGGTTAAATCTTTCCAAGAACATGAGAGAATAACGCTCTCACTGTTCTTCAAAACAGAACCGTGTCGCCAAGGCAGCAAGAAGACAATGCTGCCTCAGTACCGTACTGGAGGGTTTTGTTTCCTTCTTCATGTTTCATGCAATGTGCACATCACTAGCAAGGCCAACATTTGTTGCACATCTCTAACTGCCCTTGAACTATGCAATGTGAGGGGTCACCTTATAATGGAGTTAAGAGTCAACCACATTGCTGTGGATCTCGAGTCAAGTTAGGGTAAACCAGGAAAGGACAGCAGGTTTTCTTTCCTAAAGGATACTGCTGTGTTCTTCCAGCTCCACACTGTGTTGTCTCTGACTCCAGCATCGGCAGCTCTTACTATCTCTGGGTGAGTTATAATCCTACTGCGAAGGCTCTTCTTGGGATGCCTACCTTGAAGAAGTTATCCTCGTCCCTCTGGAAAGACTACAGTGGATCTCTTACCCACTGCAACCCTCTGTTATCTCTTTGATCCTGATGTGGCCTGAAAGGAAAACTTTCCTGCTCCTCTGATACTGCTGGCCTATTGGTTCCTTTAGCGCCACACAACTTTAATTGCATATTTTTCATTTAATTTTTAAATGCTTAAATTTTCAACTCTGTTTGTTTTTGTTTATCCCTATTTTCATCCATCATACCACCGATGTCATAGAGTCATTGAGCTGTACAGGTAGAAACAGCCCCATTGTTCCATTTGTCCATGCCGACCAGGTATCCAAAATTAATCCAAAACTGCTGCTTCATAGCATTAGGCCCATATCCCTCGAAAACCCTTCCTATCCATATACCCATCCAGATCCCTTTTTAAATATTGTAATTGCACCAGCCTTCACTATTTCCTCTGGCAGTTCATTCTATGATCCCATCATCCTCTGTGTGAAAAAGTTGCCCCTCAGGTTCCCTTTACAGCTTTCCCCTCTCACCTTATACCTATGCCCTCTTGGTTTTGAAATCCCCTATCCGGGGGCAAAGACTTTGGCTATTCACCCAATCCATGCCCTTTTTTATAATTTTGTAAAATCCTATAAGCTCACTCCTCAGCCTGTGAGACTCCAGGAAAAAAAAATCCCCATACCATTCAGCCTCTTTCGCAGCTCCGACACGCCGATCCTGGCAACATCCTGTTTGTAAAGATTCCTTCAAGCCACACACTGTTCTGGCTTGGAAATATATCATTGTTCCTGTCCTGTTGCTGGATCAAGATCCTGGAAATCCCTTTCTATAACGGAGCTGTGGGTGAATTGACAATCCCTCCCTTCCCTTACCCCCATGACTGCAGCAGTGTTAAAAAGGCAACTCACCATCTTAACCAAAAGGTGACATCTCTGGCAGATCAACATTCCATCACCATGGCATCGGAGTGTCAGTACTCAGGGCTTCGGGTTGGGACTTGAAATCATCATGCCCTCACCTATTGTCAAAAATATTACCAAAGATATTACCAAGTTTTACCCATCCAGTTGCCTTTTAAATGTTGTTATTGTACCAGACTCCTCCACTTCTTATGGCAGCTCATTCCAAACATGCACCACTCTCTGTGTGGAAAAAATTGCCCCTTAGGTTCCTTTTAAAACTTACCACTCTCACCTTAAACCCATACCCTGTGTGGCTTGTACTTTCAATTAAAATAAGAGAATGCAATATATATTAACATGAGGAATAGTGGTACGATTGCATCGTCAATGGCTATCTTCTGATGTTTACTGTGAGGCGCGTGGCCTAACATCATTGTTAAACGGCTTTCTTCAAACTATGGTAGTAGTAAGCTACAGGTGACACCAAGCATGAATTGCTTTTGCTTAACATGATTAGAATTAATTTTCTGTTGGCTTGACTGTGTTCAAATTAAATTAAAATAATTAAGTTTGCTGTTTGACTGGAATTGGAGATAAATAAAGCTGTGATTTAATTTTTGTAGAATTGTCATAGAAACACTACAGTGTGGAAGCAGGCCGTTCAGGGCACACTAATCCTCCGAAGTGCGTCCCATTCCAGTATCCTATCCCTGTGACACCCACCACACCCCCCCAACATTTCCCAAGGCTAACCCACCTTGCCTGCACATCCATGGCCACTATGGGGTAGTGTAGCATGGCCAATTCATCCAAATTGCACATCTTTGGACTGTGGGAGGAACCCCACATAGACACAGAGATTGTCTAATCTACATTAACAGTCGCCCAAGTGTGCAATCGTACCTCTCTATTAATCCTCCATCTTGGTGCCTACTTTATGTGCAGAAAAGCAGACTACCTTAGAAATGGCTTTGGAAGCATGGATCCACTCTCAAAGTCCCACCCTTGAAGCAAGCCTTCTCAATATTTGTGTAGTGGGAGATCAAGTTATGATGTGCCGACATTAAAGTGATTCTATTACAATCAGATCTAAATGTTGCTTATGAGATGTCCAAGATATAGCTTGTACATTTTACACTTGGTGTAGAAGGCCCAAACTTATCGATACTCATGAGTATTGCTGAAAAAAGACACATTTGTCACAGCTTTATGTTTTGCGGTCATCAAGGCAGTTCACAATAGCACATAAAAAAGCAGACATTTAAATTGTATGCTGATTGATTGGCAAGTGGAGCCTTGTAAAGACATTACCTAAAGGACAGTGCACCAGCTGATATGATTGACATTCAACTGTTTACATTTTCAACAAGCCAGGTTACTGATTGACCAATGTCTTACCCCGAGAGAATGATTTTCACTATTTCAATAACAAACACTTTGGGATTGTCACTCAAAGTTGGAGTATCAAGTTGGTCAGCAATGGTGAAGAGGCTTTTGGCCAACTCAGTGGGTCTTAGTCCATCATGGAGTGGGAGAGAGGGAGCCCTCTTGGGGAAAGCCTAGCTTGAAGCATTTGCAGGCCCATGGCTGAAGAAAAGACTGTAATATATGACTTATTAACTTAATTCCTTTACTTTTCTACTTTTTTACTAAGAAGGCTGTGGTGCTAAACCCTTAAACTTAGTTTTCTTTTCTACTTCTATAACTAAGATTTTGTAACTAGGTAGTTTGCACCTAAGATGGTGCTGTGTGTGGTGACATCGTACACTTTTCACTATACTCTTTAACCCACACTTAAGTACATGTGACAATAAAACCTAAATCCAATATCTAACTCTGTGTGTACTGGATGTTATCTAGACATTAATATATTGACTCCTTTTTTTGTAGATAGAAAAATCATATGTACATAAGATCTTTTACAGTGCAACAAGAATAGTTGCTTTTTCATTTTTAGCACTGGTGCTATGTTCTTTTCTGAGGCTTGATGGTTGTTCAGATGGACTTAGCTTTTTTTGTTTTTTTTCCCCACATTTGGGGAGAGAGAGAGCAAGGTAGATGGATACTTTCAGTTTGTGGATGCTGGACGCTTCTCCTTAGTGCCCTGGAACCTGCACCTTTTTAACATTGTGCAGCTCAACCAATCACAGGGCAGTCATTGGGTACAATTTGGTTGGCATAAAAGACACTATGTGCCTGAGTTTTGAATTCTCTTTCTCACTGTTTCAAAAACAACACTGCGTTGTACAGGTCAAGGATATGTAGCATATAGTTTTCAAGTTGTAAAACTCTCCAAGTGTTTTAGTTGCAGCAGCCCAAATTCTATTTTACTTTATGGTACTAAAAATAACATGTTGTCTTGTACAGGAGGCAAAATTGGCATTAAGCTGGCACAGCGGCTTTGTAGGGCATTGATTAGTGTGCGGTGAATGAGGCGGGCATGTGATGGCATGGATGGAAACCAAGGATTGTGCGTGGGTGTGAAAGATAGGAAGAGGAGTGGGAGGCGTTATGTTTCCCTATTTTCCCTGTGGCTTTCAGAAAGTGGCGAGGTCGGTCTTTCACCCAGCACTCCATTATACAGGTCAATCTCCCGGCTCTTCTCAGGGACAGTGGACGCTACTACCATTTTACCCATCACCCACGCTCCTGATAAAGTCTGAACTTCTTTGGCAGCCTTTGCTCAGGCAGGTATATGGAGCTGGCAATTATCGAGTCTGTGTTCCTGACCCAGAGAAATGTGTTTGAAACCTAGTAGTAATAACAGGTAAAATCACGGTGCTTGCAAGAAATGTTTACAAACAATACATTGTGGTATGGTACAGTGTATGTACCCTTGTTGGGCTTCCCTTGAGAAATTATTCCACAGTGAAGAAGTTACTGAACAAGAAAGTTAACAAATCAGCAGGAGTGAGCTTGTGTCAGGCATGATGGGATGTCTCTTGGTGTAAAAAAGATTCTCTCATTCTAATCTTCCCCTTTTCCTTCCTAAAAATCCATTCAGATTTTCTATAGAGAGCATTGCATAATTAAACATATAATTCCAATTATATTTTAGAATTATGACGAAGGTTTCCTGAGTTGAGGGCTTGTCACCAAAACTGCATTTCGCAGATTTGTATAACTCAGCTGATGGGTGGCATAGTGGCTCAGTGTTCACCACTGCTGCCTCTCAATGCCAGGGACCCAGGTTCGATTCTAGCCTTCTGGGACCCTCTGTGTGGCGTTTGCACATTCTGCCTGTGCCTGCTTAGGTTTCCCTCTGGGTGCTCCAGATTCCCCCCACAGTCCAGAAGTGTGCAGATTAGGTGGATTGGTCATGATAAGCAAGTCTCAACCTCTCCTTGTAACTCAAACCCTCCAGTCCCAGTAACATTCTCATAAATTTTTATCCATCCTCTCCAGTTTAATAATATCCTTCCGAGAGCAAAGCGACCAGAACATAGAACATAGAACCTAGAACAAAACAGCGCAGAGCAGGCCCTTTGGCCCTCGGTGTTGCGCCGACCTGTGAACTAATCTAAGCCCATCCCACTACGCTATCCCATCATCATCCATATGCTTATCCAAGGACTGTTTAAATGCCCCTAATGTGGCTGAATTAACTACATTGGCAGGCAGGGCGTCCCACGCCCTTACCACTCTCTGAGTAAAGAACCTGCCTCTGACATCTGTCTTAAATCTATCGCCCCTCAATTTGTTGCTATGTCCCCTTGTAGAACTGAAGTCATCATCCTCAGAAAAAGACTTTCACTGTCCACCCTATCTAATCCTCTGATCATCTTGTATGTCTCTATTAAATTCCCTCTTAGCCTCCTTCTCTCCAATGAGAACAGACCCAAGTACCTCAGCCTTTCTTCATAGGGCCTGCGCTCCAGACCAGGCAACATCCTGGTAAATCTCCTCTGCACCTTTTCCAATGCTTCCGCATCCTTCCTGTAATGGGGCAACCAGAACTGCATGCAATATTGCAAATGAGGCCGCACTAACATGTTGTACAGTTGCAGCACGACATCACGGCTCCGGAACTCAATCCCTCTTACCAATAAAACCTAAAACACCGTAAGCCTTCTTAACAACACTATCAACCTGGGTGGCAACTTTCAGGGATCTATGTACATGGACACCAATGTGCCTCTGCACATCTGCACTACCAAGAATCTTTCCATTGACCCGGCGTTCTGCCTTCCTATTATTCCTCCCAAAGTGAATCACCTCACATTTATCTGTATTAAACTCCATTTGCCACCTTTCAGCCCAATTCTGCAGTTTATCCAAGTGTCCCTGCAACCTGCAACATTCTTCCACCCTGACCACCACTCCACGGAGTTTAGTGTCATCTGCAAACTTACTAACCCATCCACCAATGCCTGCGTCCAAGTCATTTATAAAAATGACAAACAGCAGTGGTCCCAAAACAGATCCTTGAGGCACACCACTAGTAACCGGACTCCAGGCTGAATATTTTCCATCAACCACCACTTGTTGCCTTCTTACAGAAAGCCAGTTTCTAATCGAAACTGCTAAATCTCCCTCAATCCCGTGCCTCTGTATTTTCTCCAATAGCCTACCATGTGGAATTTTATCAACGGCTTTACAGAAGTCCATGTACACCACGTCAACTGCCCTAGCCTCATCCACATGCTTGGTCACCTTCTCAAAAAACTCAATGAGGTTTGTGAGACACAACCTGCCCTTGACGAATCCATGCTGACTATCTCCAATCAAATTGTTGCTTGCTAGATGATTATAAATCCTATCTCTTATAATCCTTTCCAAAATTTTTCCTACAACAGATGTAAGGCTCACAGGTGTATAATTACCTGGGTTATCCCTATTGCCCTTCTTGAACAAGGGCACAACATTTGCAATCCTCCATTCCTCTGGTACTAAACCTGTAGACCATGATGACTGAAAGATCAACGCCAAAGGCTCCGCCACCTCCTCCCTAGCTTCCCAGACAATCCTCGGAAAAATCCCACCCAGCCCAGGGGATTTATCTACGTTCACACCTTCTAAAATTGATAACACCTCCTCCTTACTAACCTTAATCCTTTCAATTCTAGTAGCCCGTAACTCAATCATCCCCTCTACAATATTCTCCTGTTCCTCAGTGAAAACAGATGCTAAATAATCATTTAGCACCTCTCCAGTCTCCACAGGGTCCACGCACAACTTCCCACTTCTGTCTTTGACTGGCCCTATTCCTACCCTAGTCATCCTCTTATTCCTCAAATACCTATAGAAAGCTTTAGGGTTCTCCTTTATTCTACCTGCCAATGTCTGTTCATGTCCCCTCCTTGCTCTTCTTAACTCTCTCTTTAAATCCTTCCTAGCTAATCTGTAACTCTCCATCGCCTCATCTGAACCATCTTGTCTCATCGTCACATAAGCCTCCCTCTTCCGCTTAACAAGAGATACAATTTCTTCAGTAAACCACAGTTCCCTTGCCTTATCGCTTCCTCCCTGCCTGACAGGGACATACCTATCAAGGACATGCAATATCTGTTCCTTAAACCAGCTCCACATTTCGATTGTCCTCATCCCCCGCATTTTGCTAATCCATTCTATGCCTCCTAAGTCTTACCTAATCACATTATAATTGCCCTTACCCCATCTATAACTCTTGCCCTGTGGCATGTTCCTATCCCTTTCGACCACTAAAGTAAACATAACCGAATTATGGTCATTCTCTCCAAAGTGCTCACCTACCACTAAATCAAACACCTGGCCTGGTTCATTACTAAGTACCAGATCCAGTGTGGCCTCCCCTCTTGTCGGCCCTTTGACATAATGTGTCAGGAAACCCTCCTGCACACATTGGACAAAAACTGATCCATCCGACGTACTAGAGTTATAGCATTTCCAGTCAATGTTAGGGAAGTTAAAGTCTCCCATAATGACCACCCTGTTCTTTTCACTCCTGTCCAGAATAGTTTTGCTGATCGTCTCCTCCACATCCCTGGAACTGTGCAGGGGCCTATAAAAAACTCCCAGCAGTGTTACTTCTCCTCACCTCTTCCTGACCTCAGCGCATACTATCTCAGTAGACAAGTCCTCATCAAAAGTTCTTTCAGCCACCGTTATACTGTCCTTAACTAGAACTGCATATAGTTCTCCAAAAGTGGCTTCACCAACATCCTGTGCTACTGGTCTGAGCAAGTATGCCAAGTGCCTTCCTTACCACTCAGTTCGTTGAAAGTTGCATCGCACTTAGACAATGTCCCTGAACCCCTAAGTTCCTCTGTTTGACAAACTCCTCAGGGCCCTACCATTAACAGTGTAAATCCTGCCCTTGTTCATCTTACCAAACGCAACACCTCATATTTATCTAAATTCAACTCCATCTGCCAATCCTCAGCCCATTGGCCTGATTAATCAAGATGCCTTTGTAATTATAGAAAACTTCTACACTGTCGACTGAGGAAATAAAATTGTCCTCATCTCTGTTTTAATTGTGTGACTGTTTATTCTGAGATTGTACCCTCAGGTTCTAGATTATCCCACAATAAGAAGCAACCTTTCTACATCCATCCTGTCAAGTCTTCTAAGAATCTAGTATGTTGCAATAAGGTTGACTGTCATTCTCCTAAACCCCAAAGAGTCTTGGGAAAATTTAACCCTAAAAGGAAAAAAGGGTGAGAGATGCCTGACTTTGCTTTTGGGTGGGTCTTGGAAGAGGTTGGGTGCATTGTGTTACAGAAGAGATGTTGCCAAGATTGAAAACCTCTTCAAAGTAACTGTTTATACGTACTCTAATAAGTATTGATGCTAACTTTGTCCAAGGTCTAAATGGCCACTTCTTTTGTCAGAGGTTGTCCATTGTCATATGATTTATGCATCATGACCGAGTTAGCTTCCAAAGAGATATTGCAGACATTATGGGCTGAAGGGCCTCTTTCTGTCCTTTAACACTTCTGTCACCTGATTCAAGCTTTAAACCTTTACTCTCCAATGATAAAAGTTGGACAAAATTAAGTTTAATTGGATGGAGACAGTGCATTGCCTTCTACGGCTTCAATATAAAAATCATCTCACCCAGCATTAAGCCATTGTGTATGCGTTCTCTCAAACTCTATTTGAAAGCAGTGAGGAGTTTGATACAGCTGACAAAAATACTATCAGGGTTGATTATCAGCACAAATTCTTTCTGAGTGGTAAGCCCCAGTCGAAGATGATCAAAAACATTTTTGCAAATTGTTATTCGGTCGACTTCCTTCAGGTTTTTAGAGAGGTCAGCTTGTCCGCTGTGAAATGAGGCATATCTTAAATCAGTCATTATGCCTTAAATTTATAGGTTTATTGTCATCTCAATGTCAGTGGTTGGGCATGATTTATACTGTGAATATTGAACAACCTCTGAGTACTGATTGCTTTCTGGCGGAAAGCACAGTAGTAACAAAGCTGTTGTGAAAGAACAAAGCTGTTGTGAAAGCACAGAGCTGTCAGGTTGCTGACTGTGTATTAAGATGATGCGGTGTAAATGCTCAGAAATACATGTTGAACCTTGAACTTTACAGGGGTTCTTGTCTCTGTTGAATAATTCCGGCTTCAAATCCAGGCCCAATTACAACGAGCTATCGGAGTGGAGAAACTCCCGTGAGTTCTGGAGTTTTGCACTTGTCATGATTAAATCCAGTTTGTTCAAATTCATGACAATGTATATTTTGCAGCTTAAGGATATTATTCCTGGGGTTTTAGCAGAATGATGCTTGTTGAAATGGATCTGATGTGGTTATTTTGAACACTGCATTAATCTAATGATGTTGCATGGGCCTGGATGGGGGAAAGCGAGAGAATAGCTTAGGTCTTGTGGCATGAAGACCTATACTCTATGTCTGTTGATAGTCTTATAACATAGGGCTGAAACTTGCAGTTTGAGTTAAGTATCAGTTGTGTGCCTCCTTTCTTTGGAGTGTTTTTTATGTGTAAGGCCTAATGAGATACAGCACCCAGTCTTAGGTAATTAATGAGGTGAATTTGCTATCTGCCTCTCCATATGGCATTCCCTACCTCCATTCTAGCCCTATGATACAACATGCTATTCCTGGAAGAACACGTCATTCAGTGGATGCCCATTGAAAGGTTGGCACTCCTGGCACTCGGGTCATTTTTAAAATGCCACCATGTGCCCAGATAAGTGCTGGCATTCCAAAGCTGCCCTGCTGAGTGATAGATATTCCATCAGAAGCTGCCAGGGAAGGAGTACGTAGTCCTACTATTCTCTGGCTAGGTGCAGGAGATGCTGACAAATGGGAAGTTGCCAAGGTGGAACACCCCTTCCCAGAGGATTGGCACAGGATTCCACAGTGCCAGGTTTTGGTTGTCTGGCCTGGGGTTGCTGCTTAGGTCACTTTGATTTCTGTGGTGTGGAGGAATGACCACAATTACTGCAAAAAGCTCAATGACCTACCGTGCTCTGGGCGGCGCGATGGCTCAGTGGGTAGCACTGCTGTCTCGCAGCACCAGGGACCTGGGTTCAGTTTCACCCTCGGGTAGCTGTCTGTGTGGAGTTTGCACATTCTCCCCATTTCTGTGTGATTTTTCTCCAGGGGCTCCGGTTTCCGCCCACAGTCCAAAGATGTGCAGGCTAGGTAGACTAGCCGTGGGAAATGTAGGGAGTGGGTCCAGGTGGGGTGCTGTTCCAATGGTCGCCATGGACACAATGGCTGAATGGCCAATGGGCTGAAGAACCTGCTTCCACACTGTAGGGATTCCATGATTCTCTACTCCACCAGGTCAAGTGCCTCTTTCACTGTTTCTCTGTTACTGCACCCACTTCCCACCAAGGCTGATGGTCCACTACTCGCAGTATTGTCTTTGCTCACTGCTTTCCCCAAGCTTCCATACCACTAGCCCTGCATGGACTCGTCCCCACCTACTCACTTGCCCATAATACCTCGCCTCCTGTTGACCATTTGCACTGGCTCAAAAAGCACAAAAACCCACTTTGGTCTCGCACAACTCCTCCCTTTCCCTCATTTTGGAGAAACAAATAACAGCCCACCACAGGGCAGAAAGCCTCTATCTGCCTTGAATGCACCCGAGGACTTGGCTGCCTCAGCAATGACTGCCACAGATGAAACACTCTCTTGTTGAAGAAATGCCTCCTCTGCTCAGTTTTAGAAGTTTTTTTTTCTACACTCTGAGGCTGTGCCCTCAGGTCTTAGTCTCTCCTAACAATGGGAACAATTTCTCCAAGCCCACTCGACCCAGGCCTCTCACCAGGGTGGCACGGTGGCTCAGTGGTTAGCACTGCTGCCTCACGGCACCAGGGACCTGGGTTCGATTCCAGCCTCAGGTGACTGTCTGTGTGAAGCTTGCACGTTCTCCCCATGTCAGCGTGGGTTTCCTCCAGGTGCTCCGGTTTCCTCCCGCAGTCCAAAGATGTGCCGGCTAGGTGGATTGGCCGTGCTAAATTGCCAATAGTGTTCAGACAGGTGTAGATTAGGTCGGTTATAGGGGGATGGGTCTGGGTGGGATGCTCTGAGGTTCGGTCTGGACTTGTTGGGCCGAAGGGCCTGTTTTCACACTGGAGGGATTCTATGATTCGATGAGTATTCTGTCAGTATTAACCAGATTCCCCCTCAGCCATCTCAATTCCATTGACCACTGTCCTCAACCACTCCTTGTATGGCCATCCCTTCATTGCCAGCATCATTCTTGTGAGCATCTTCTGAACCCCTCTAAGCCCAACACATTCTTCCTTAGCTATTGGGCCTAAAACTACACATAATATTCCAAAAGCAAAATAAAAAAAACAAAAGAACTGTGGATGCTGTAAATCAGGCTCTGAGGAAGGGTCATTGGACCTGAAACGTTAACTGCTTTTTCCTTCACAGATGCTGCTAGACCTGCTGAGCTTTTCTAGCAACTTTGTTTTTGTTTATGTTCCAAAAGCAGTCTGACTAGAGGCTTATAGAGCCTCAGCAGTTCAACATTGCTGTTGTGTTCAAGGCCTCTTGAAATGAATATGCATTGCATATGCCAACTGAACCTACATGTTCACCTTTAGAGAATCTCCAGTCCTTTTGTGCTTCAGATGTTCAAAGCCTTTTCTTGTTTAGAAAATATTCTGCACTTCTTCTCTTCTTCCTCCCAAAGTGCATAATCTCATACTTTCCCACATTGTGTTCCATCTGCTATTTCTTTGCACACTCTCCTCGCCTGCCCAAGTCCTTCTGCAGCCTCCCCGCTTCCTCAACATTATCTGCCCCTCCAGCCATCTTTGTGTCATCTGCAAAGTTAGCAACAATCGATTAGGTCCATTGTCCACATCGATGAGCGGATGCAAATCCCAGTGTTGTAGTATTAGGAAATGCTACTCGACAAATAATCAATTGTTTTTCTAACAGCACAAGTTCTTAAGGAATTGAAACAGAAATAGGCCATTTAGCCCATGAAATCTGCTCCATTATTCAATGAGATCATGGCTGATCTGATAATTTTCAACTTCACTCTCTTGCCTTTTCTCCATAAACCTTACCGCCTATTGATTAAAATTCTTCCTAGTTCAGCCCTGAATGCGTGTAATGAAACAACCTCAACAGTCTGGAAAGGAATTCCACAGATTCATTAGTCTCTGTGAGAAGAAATTCCTCCTTGCCTCTTTCTTAACTCTTATTTTGACGTTATACCTTCTGGGCCTGGCCAGTCCAACAAGGGAACACATCCTTTTTTGCATTTACCCTGTAAAGTACCCTAAGAATCACATATGACAGAATAAAGTCAACTTGGTCACACAATAGAGAGGCTTACTGAGATGCTGGACAATGTTTGAGTATAAAGACAAAAATAAAACCAATGAAATCCCATCCATCTCTTAAACTCTTCAATTCATCTATTTGTTTATTTTCTGTGTCATATTGTCCACACATGGACAGTTTTGTTACTCCACTGGGTTATTTTAGTTGTGTTTTCATGGAATATTGACTCATTTGGTCAATCTGTTTATATATTGCCACTAAAGTATCACATCTCACAGACGTACTGTGAGGAAACTGTGTTTGCGTACTTAGCAGTGGGGAGATTTTATGAAGCCCAAAAGACACTGTCTCTCTGTGTTCACCCATTCTCAATCCATACTAACCTAAGTTCCTATCTTGTGCAATAACATTTTACATTGTACCTTGGTGCATGCCTTCTGGGAATCCAAAAACACAACATCTACCAGTTTCTCTTTATTAATTCTGCTTGTTATATTCTCAAATAACTATTAGCAAATTCACAAAACACAACTCTCGTTTCACACGTTTACCCTGTGTTAAGCTTTTCCAATTGTTCTACTATTTCTTCCTTAAGAATGGACTGAAGCATTTTTCCCAATGGGAGACGTTGGGTTAGCTGGTTCCTGCTTTCTGTCTCCATCCCTTCTTGAACTGGATTGAAGTTTCCAATCTACAGGAATCCTCTCAGAGCCCAGATTGTTCTGGAATATATTGCCCCATGCCCGAAGTGTCTCTGAAGCCACATCCTTTAAAACCATTGGATACAGGCCATCAGGTCGTGGTTACTTATCTAGCTTTCACCCCATCAGTTTATCAGGTACCATGCTCCTTGTGAAAGAGACTGGTCCAAGATTTTTCCTCCATTGGCCCCTTATCTGTTATCTATGATGTCCTCCATCATGAAGAATGCTACTAAATATTGGGTTAAATTATCTACCATTTCCCTGTTATGCGTTCCCCAGTTACATCTTCCAGCAGTCTCTCACGTAATTTAGCTACTCTCTCTTCATGTATTCACAGAAGCTTGTGTGAAGTTTACATTTTAGAGTTTTCTTTCACAATTGAGATTTACATCATGACAGGTGGTTGGAAGTTCATGGAAGTTCACTACAGATGGAATGGAGGTGTTCTACTGTCACCCAGCCTGCAGCTGCTCTACTCTGTATAAAGGAGACCACATTGTGAACTGCAAATGCAGTCTATTAGAATTGAAAAGATATACAACCATAACTGAATCAATATGGCAACTGCATTCATATGGATTCTGAGTGCCAATTGATAAGCATTTTTACCACGATTTTATACTGATTGGCTTTCCCCCAACTTCATTATGCTTCAGGGTCGTAGTAAAGAAGGTGAAACATTTCATTTCACTTCGATTCAAATGAAAGAGCTATGTCCAAGACCCCGCTGAATTTACTGCTGCCCAATTTCTTCCTTTTCTTTATACCCAACTGGATACCCCTTTGAACCTATTCTGACACCTAAGCCAACTCCCTGCCAAACCTGACCCACCCACCATCTCCCCCTCTCCCACTCCCTGTACAACCAGCTGCAGACCCGATACCCATCTGCCCTGCAGCCCCGCCATTGGACCACATTTTTCTCATCATCCCTGACCCGGTCTACCACTGCACCACTTTCCCTCCCACATTGCAAACTGACACAATCTCCTCTACTCATCTAGTGCCCTACATACCTGGCATCCTACCCTATGTCCCCTCGTGCTAGCCATCACCATCCAAGGAAAAAGGCTTTCACTGTCCACCCTATCTAATCCTCTGATCATCTTACACAGGGTACTTGATTCTTAATTATCAACCTTAACTTGATTCCCCATGTATTTCACGGCAGAATGTCTGAAATACAGCAAGTTTTTAAAAGTAGTAGGGAAATATCAATGCAAACAGACTGCGGATAATGAAAATTGTCTAGAGAAACTCTAGAATTGCAGCTCAAAGTATCTTTCCAATTGATAGCTGATTTCTACATTAATAACAAACACTCCTTGCTGCAAAAATATCGCTATCTTTTCAGAAAGATTTTGGCCGACAATGCACCAATGCTAGCCTGTCTAGAGAATGGTCTGGGTTTGTGGGCCAGGCATTAAGCCCCATTACTTAGACCACACACTCTATGATTTGTAGAAGTTGAATCACTGAGTTTGAGTTTTATCTCCTTTAATGGGCTCCAGCCAAGTACCAGTGGAGTTGACATTGCAGCTCATTAGATAGAAACAAATCTCAGGGTTTGTAAAAGGAAGGACTGTGGAAATGAGGATTGTGGCCATTGGAGGCTGGTGGATCATAGATCTAAGACGAGGACAAGGCTGGTGTATGACAGGATGCTGCCAGTCTGAATTCCTGTTTTCTGTGCTGAATTTCTGCAGCTGCTGACTCAGAGTATTAAAATAAACCTAGTCCCACAATTTAGGGTTCCAGTAAATGGGTGAGATAGGTTGCAATTGACGAAGGAAGGCTTCTGCATCCCTCATCCCCCAACCCATTTGAGACACCTGAATTACTGGACAGGTTGGCATAGTGGATAGCACTGCTGCTTCATGGTGCCAGGGACCTGGGTTCATCTCCAGCCTTGGATGACTATGTGCCATCTGTATGCTCTCCCTGTGTCTGTGTGGGTTTCTGCTGGGTGCATGAGTTTCCTCCCACTGTCCAAAAATGAGGGCTAGGTGGATTGTCTAAGTTAAATTGTCCTGAAGTGTGCAGGGATGTGTAGGCTAGGTGGATTAGCCATGCGAAATGTGGCAATATGGGGATGCTGTTTGGAGGGTCGGTACCGACTTGATGGGCCGAGTTGTCTCTTTCCACACTATGATGTGCTTAAGTGCTGCTTAGGAGTACTGTTCATATCTATCTTCCAGCACTTTGCTGATAACCGCGAGTAGACTGTTGGGGCAGTAACTAGCTGGGTTCGAAATTTGACTGAGTTATAAAAATATTTTCTGATTCTCTTTTCTTCCTTTCTCCAGGTGCTGGCTCACGGTGGGAATTGTGTTTTCCCTTGGGATTCGCGAGCTCTACAATTTATCATCGAAAGGCCATTCTTCATGTCTGATCATACTGTTGGCAATATTAATTGCACAAAGGCTTAAATTGTTGTTACCAATTTGTCCTCAATTGTCTTAAACAGAGATGTTAATTAATTCCTTTCAGGTAATAACAATGTTAATATCTTTGTCAAGAATTTAGTGCAAGTGCATGAAATGTTCATGTGAAAATGTTTCCGGCAGTGGTAAATAGAAACTGAAAGAACTGAAGGCACTGTAAATCAGAAACCAAAACAGAAATTGATGGAAAAGCTCAGCAGGTCTGGCAGCATCTGTGGAGAGTAGTCAGATGTAATGTTTCAGGTTTGGCGACCCTTCCTCAGAACTGAATTAACTCCAACTTCTCTCCATCGATGGTGCCAGCCCTGCTGACTATCTTGACCTGCAACGTCAGCCTTCCTGCTCCTCTGATGCTGCTTTGGCCTGCTGTGTTCATCCTGCTCTACACCTTGTTATCTGCTGAATAACTGTTTTTGTTTCTGACTATCAGGCTGTTTGACAGTAAGAGTGTTATCACACATATACACAAGAGCTCATTGCATCATATTTAAGATTGCACAATCTGGCCAATGTGTCGTTTCTTTAGTCTATGTTCTCAAGGTCAATTGTATAGAAACAAAGTCTTGCATTACAGGTGCATGTCGTAACCACTAGATGACACAAAGCATTTTACAACACATGAAGAGACTGTGGCAGTAGTTGGAACAATTAGGGTTAGTGATCTCCTTCTAGACTGGACCATCTGGTTTCTGTATAGTTCAGTTCTGCAATGCCTTGATCAGTTGAACCAATCTGATTATCAATCTCAGCATTTAACTGCATGCTTTCATTTATTGACTTACTGCTCATTATTCACTGCCTGTGGCTTTGAAGATTGTTTTTTCTTTTCAGAATTGATCACTGTTGGCTCTTGGAGACCCATCGTACCAAAACAATGAGTGGATTGAGCTCCACTCAAAGGTCAAAGCTCCTTATTCTTCCATTACATGGAAAAGTAATGTCGGATAAAATCCGAAAGAACTACAGATGCTGTAAATCAGAAACAAAACCAGAAATTTCAGGACAAGCTGAGCAACGAGAGAGAGAAAGCAGAGTTAGTGTCTTCGATCCGGTGATACTTCCTCAGAACAGGAAGGGCCATTGGACTCAAAATGTTAACTCTGATTTCTCTCTACAGACACTGCCAGACCAGCTTAGCTTTTCCAGCAATTTCTGTTTTTGGTTGCAAAAGTAACATTGGAAGCCTTTTGCAAAAAGGGAGTGTATCTGTGTAAATATTAGAATCGTTCTAAGAAGTGCTGGTGGAAGTTTAAAAATTCTTTATCCCCCACACATTTGACTGGATGAAACTGAATTAAAGTTGTCATCATCTTGGTAATGATGTTATTGTCATTGCGTGCGAATAAGTGATGAGCCTTCTGTTAGTATCATGACTGAATCTTTTCCTCTGTGTCTTTGTTGCAGGGCTTACATAGCAGAACTGGTGGCAGGAGGGAGCTGAGGAATGTGATACAGAATGCGCCAGTGGATTCGCACTGAAAAGAAAATGGCTGTTCATTCTTGATTGAAAAAGAATTGCGGGGAAGAGCTGAAGATGTCCAAGAAAGGGCGTGGGAAGGCTGACAAGCCTGAAGCCCTTATAGCTGCCTTACAAGCTGCTAATGAAGATCTTAGGACTAAACTGACCGATATACAAATAGAACTTCACCAGGAGAAATGTAAAGTGAGTGATAGCTCTCTTATTTGATTAAAAACAGCCAAAGGAAACAAAGAGCAACTTGGGAGGGCTTTCTCAAATGATACATGTTTGTGTAAACTACCCAGAACTGATCAATAAGTATCTCAAACAACCTTGGAGGATTCTAGACCGAGATCGCAATTGTTGTCACCACTCTGCTTACTTTAATAGAGGTTTCTAATCAGTTTACCCAACAGAATTATCATTAGCCTTTTATCTTGTAATCTTTTTATCCACAGAAGGTGCACAAGCTGCTGGGGAGGTTGGACTTTGAAATTGAATATAGTGAAGTAAAATCCTACATTTATGTGGCAAACTTTGTTTCCAATGTTTCAACTACATACATAGGGAGGCAGTAACATAGTGATAATGTCCCTGGACGAGTAGTCTAGAGGTTTCGGCTAATGTTCTGGTAACATCAGCTCAAAGCTCACCTTGACAGATTTTGAAATTTCAATTTGATTATTCAGTCTTGAATTTAACATTAGTCTAAGAGTGACAATGAAATCAATTTTCTAAAAAAAACACATCTAACCCTAACCTCATCCCACCTCCTTGACCTGTCCGTCTTCCCTGGACTGACCTATCCCCTCCCTACCTCCCCACCTATACTCTCCTCTCCACCTATCTTCTTTTCTCTCCATCTTTGGTCCGCCTCCCCCCTCTCTCCCTATTTATTCCAGAATACTCTCCCCATCCCCCTCTCTGATGAAGGGTCCAGGCCCGAAACATCAGCTTTTGTGCTCCTGAGATGCTGCTTGCCCTGCTGTGTTCATCCAGCTTCACACTTTATTATCTACACCTAGTTACTGATTGTCTTTTGGAAATCTACTATCCTTGCCCGGTGTGGCCTACGTGTGATTCCTGCTGGTTGACTCTGAAATGACCCAGCAGACCAATATTAGCAGTTGTAATGACTTCATACAAAATGTAAGGAAAGGAATGACACCAGGCCATCACCCCACATCAACTTTGAAATGAGAAATAATAATGGCAACCCAGCCCTGCCAAGTTCACACACTTCTCCTTACTCGCATCTAGAGCTGACTTATATTACGATAATGTTTTGAGGAAGGGTCATTGGGCCTGAAAAATTAACTCTGTTTTCTCCTTCACAGATGCTGCCAGAGCTGCTGAGCATTTCGAGCAACTTTGCTTTTGTTACTATAAAGTTTTTGGTTTGGGATTCTATTATGCACCATGAAGCGTCATGGCTTCAGGTCAAACATGAGGCAGGGAGGCCTGTTGCTGATGACCTACAAAGCTTGATTCACTAGAGGAATCGTACTACTTCATGTTGTCACACTCATGCTTTTTTACAAAGGTTTACCCTGGATGGGAGGGTGTGGATGTGGGGCATTTTTAAATCAGTCACTGGAAGTGGGCATTGCTGGAGATGGTGATGGTGAGCTGTTTGGCACCATTGTGGTCCTTGGTGTTAATGGTACATCCACAGTGCTGTTATGAAGAGAGTTACAGAATTTTGACCCGACAACAAAGAGGGAATGGTGATATAATCCCATGGGAGGATGGTGTGTGAGTTTGCAAGTGGTGCTCCCACACATCTGTACCATGGACTGTCGGGGAGGTAAATGTTGTGGGTTTAGCCAGTGCTGCCAAAGGAGTGGTGGTCAGTGGTTCATTTGGATGTGGATCTCATTGCTCCAAATGTGCATCATTGGTATATGGGCTGAATGTTGGAAGTGGTGAATGGGATGGCAACCAGGCAAACTGCTTGTTTTTGGTGGTGCCAAGCTTCCTGAGTAGTGTTGATGTTGCAGTCATCCAGGCAAGTGGAGAACATTCCAACGCACTCCTGACTTGTGCCTTGTAGATGTTGGGGAGCTATGTTACCTCTGAAATTCTAGTTTTTGACTTGCATCTGTAGCCATGCTGTTTGTATACAAATGGCTCAGATTCTGGTCACTGTAAAACCCAGAATGTTGGGATAGTGGTAGAATCAACTGTGCAATGCAATTTATTGTCAAAGAGAAATGGCTAGTTTCTCTATTATTGGATATGGTCATTGTTTGACAGTTGTGTTATGCGAATGTCTCTTGCCATTTATTAGCCCAAGTGTGGCTATTGTTTAAGGGTTGCTGCATATGGACACCAGTTGCTTTAGTATCTGAAGAGCCACGAAAAGGACTGACGATTTGTGAAAACTTCCCAATTCTGAATTTGAGATGCAGGGATAGTCATTGAAGCAGCTGAAGATATCCTAGGACAGTACTCTGAGGAACACCTGCAGCGATGTCCTGGAACTGTAATGATGGACCTCTAACAATCATAACCATCTTTTTTTTGCCAGGTGTGACTCTGACAAGGGAAGAGCTCACGCTCTGATTCTCATTGATTCTAGTTTTGCTCGGGATATTTGATGCTACTCATGGTCAAATGCAGCCTTGATGTCAAGGGCTGTCACTCTCACCCCACCTCTGGAATTCAGCCCATTTGTCCATGTTTGAACCAAGGTTGTAATGAGATCAGGAGCTAAGTGGCCCTGGGTAGAATCCAAACTGATTGTCAATTAATAAGTTATTATTGAAAATGCCATTTGATTCTAATGTGGCCAACCCCTTCCACTACTTTGCTCTTCATAGACGGCTGTAACTGGCTTGGTTGGATTGATACTCCTTTTTGTGCACAGGACATACCTGCAAAAGTATTCCCATTGTTGGGTGGATGCCAGTGTTGTGGCTATTGAAGGAACCAACAACAGGGAAAAAAAATCTACTTGACCTCATTCTTAAAAACCTGCTTCTTACTGACCCATCAACTCGTGACTTAATTGGCAGAAGTGACCATCCCTTTGGAAAGGAAGTCATGCCTTTACATCGAGGAAGCCTTCATGACTGCACCACCCCAAGCCCACACAAACCACGCCCCCCCACCCCTCAAAGGGTGTGCTGTGTGGTACTACCATGGTGCTAAATTGGATTGATTGAAAACAAGTCTTTTCATTCAAAACTGGGCATCCCTGAGGCACTGACCACAGGCTGCCTGAAGCAACACAGATGTATTAAGCCACACCCTGAAACCTCGTATCCGAGCACATCCCTCATTTTAGCATTGCCATTAAATTCAGGTACCAACCCTGTTTCAGTGAAGCGGGTAGGAGGGGATACCAGGAGCAGTGACAGGTACATCTACAAGTGAGGTATCGACCTGGAGAAGCTACAACACAAGATCATCCACAGACCAAGCAGTGAAAGAACACATGAGTGTAAGAATTGGAACGGCATAATGTGACTAGACATTGGTGAGGCCGCTTTTGGATTACATGTACAGTCCTGGTTGCCCTGCTATAGGAAGGATATTATTAAACTGGAAAATGTGCAGAAAAGATTTACAAGGATGTTACCAGGAATGGATGATTTGAGTTATAGGAAAAGGCTGGATAGGCTTTCCCAGCTGCTGCACACTCTCTCTGAATTGGCTTTTAATGTTCTTTCCTCCTGGATTGGAGAACTGCATGTGAGATAAATCTGCTTTCTGAATTTGCCTTTTTGCCTTGGGTGTGTTTATGGAATGTTATTATGTTGGAACAGTTAAAAAGTAATAGTTATCATATCTATCTATTATTCTGTTAATTTTTCCAGCAAAGCTAAGTTATTCCAAGTTCTTCTTTCTTTTGTTGTGTTTCATCTGTAGTGTTTGCATGAATTGTGTTTGCTTAATGTAGTTTGGCCAATCGAATTGCATCTGGAACACAGTGCCTAATATTTACTTTTAAAATAAGGAAATGTTAGGGTCTGGGCTAACTTCTTAATATATGTTGAGGGGGTCTGGTCTGGTGCGTAACAAGCAGGTGAAAGTGGAGTTGTAGTGAGCTATATAGACCAGGAACATTCAATGTTTGATCTCATGGACAAGGCTGAGTGTGCTGATCTCAACAAGATAATCCACAGAGTTTTACAGGAATAATTCTGATAGTCTTCTCGTGGAATTCATACATGGACTCTTACTCTCCTTAATATTTATAATCTAGACCTTGGTATAAAAGACATTGCTTCAAGGTATGAGAACAATGAGAAGGAGAATGCTAAACTTCAAAAAGATGTAGACTGGTTGTTGGGCTGGGCAGAAAAGTCTACATTTGTGAGAAAGAATGGGGAGAAACTAAAACAAAATATGTAATTCTAAAGAGGTTGCAGGATTTTCGATTATATGTGTGCGCATCATTGAAAGTGACAGGGCAGCTTAAGGAAATTGCTTCCAATAAACAAATAAGAGATGCTTTGGCCATTTAAAATTGGGGGACTGTTGTCAAAATGGAAGAAGTTACAATAAAGCTGTATAAAATACAAATTTGCCCTCAAGGATTGGAGCAGCATGGTGGCTCAGTAATTAGCACTGCTGCCTCATAGCACCTGAGTTCAATTTCACCCTTGGGTGACTGTCTGTGTGGAATTTGCACAGTCTCCCCGTGTCTGTGTGTGTATGTCCTCTGGGTGCTCCAGTTACCTCCCACAGTCGAAAGATGTGCAGGTTACATGGACCGGCCATGCTAAGTTGCCAATATTATCCGGGGATGTGCAGGCTAGATGAATTAGCCATGGGGAGTGCAGAGTTACAGGGATAGAGGAGGGTCTTGGGTCTGGGGTTGGGGGGGATATTCTTCAGAGGAACAATGTGGCTTTGATAGGCCGAATGGCCTGCTCCCACACTCGGGATTCTATGGTTGTGTTCAATTCTTGGCACCACATTTTAGAAAGCACGTAAAAGCATTATCATGCAGAAATGATTCACAAGAATGGTCCCCAGAGAGGAGGAGCTTCAGTTTTGTAAGTGCATTAGAGAAGTTGAGGCTGTTCTCCTTGGAGAAGAGAAGGTAGAAGGTTGAAGGTTGATTTCATAGAGGTATCTGCAATTTGCAGTGTTATAAGGTGAAGGTGTTACTGTACATTTCTTGTATTTGCACTGTGCAGCACAGACACGTGAATTGAATGGGGCTCCTTCTGCGTTGTAACCATTTTATAAATTTATCCCTGGAATCATTGCATGCTAGATTTTCTGTTTTACGTCATCTTCGAACTTTCACCTGTTAATAAATAAACAAAAATAGAATCAAATTTAAAATTTACTATTGTGTCCAAGTTCCATTTGAACCATTTTGATATTGCTTTCATTAAGTTATACAATGCCAAAGAGGCCTTTCGGCCCATTAAGTGTGGACAACAAACAGAAACCTATCCCGAATCTAAACTAGTCCCTCTTTCCATCAGTTGGTTCATAGCCTTGAATGTTATGACGTCATAAAGATTAAGAGGTTTCCCATGTCAACAGCCCTCTTGGATAGTACATTCCAGATTCCTACCATCTTCTGCGTGAAAATACTTCCCGCAAATGCCCTCTCAATCTCTTAGAGTCATAGTGCTGTACAGCTTGGAAACAGATGCTTCGGTCCAACTCGTCCACGCTGACCAGAAATCCTAAGTTAATCTAGTCCCATTTGCTAACATTTGACCCATATCTGTCTAAACCCTTCCTATTCATATACCCATCCAGATACCTGTTAAATATTGTAATTGCACCAGCCTTCACCACTTCCTCTGGCAGCTCATTCCATAACCACACCACCGTCTCTGTGAAAAAATCGCCCTTAGGTCCCTTTTCAATCTTTCCCCTTTCACCTTAAACCTATGCCCTCTAGTTTAAGGCCTATCCTCCCCATGGAAAAGACCTTGGCTATTCACCTTATCCACGTCCCTCATGATTTTATAAACTTCTGCGAGGTCACCCCTCAGCCTCTGATGCTCCAGGGAAAATAGCCCCGGCCTACACAGCCTCTCCCTATAGCTCGAACCCTCCAACCCTGGCAACATCCTTGTAAACCTCTTGCCTTTCATCTTAAAATTATACCACCTTGTTATTGACCCTTCAACTAAGGGGAACCCCTGCTCTTTAGCGAACCCGTCAATGCCCCTCATAGCCTTATATACCTCAATCAAACCCTCCATCAGCCTTCTCTGTTCTAAAGATAACAAGCTTGTCTAAGATTTCTTCATAGCCGTCTTTTGTGCTTCTATGAAAAGTGAGGGTTCATTAATCATCAACTCAAATTTTCATCATAATTGAAAGTAAATCAAGATCCTGTCAATTTTCTTGCCAACTTCACTGAATCTCAGAACAATGATTCCTGTACTGACTCAATGATAAAATATTGTAATTTAATTGTTTGGCCAATTAGAAAGAGAACTTTAACGTGATTGCTCATATGGAAAATTAACATTTACTCATTACTTCTCACAACCAATGTTTGTCTCAAAGGACTTGATAAGTAATGAAGTATTTTTGATGCATAATCATAGAAAAAAACCCAGCTAGTTTGCTTTTTCAGGCAGTGATGTGGTAACAAGCAGACAATGTCTACAGTGTGAAAGCAGGCCATTCAACCCATTGAATCCACTCCAACCCTCTAAAGAGTATCTCACTCAGACCCACGCCCTATCCCTGCAACATTGCATTCCCCAAGGTTAATCGACCTAGCCTGCACATCCCTGGACACTATGGGGCAATTTAGCATGGCCAATCCACCCGACCTGTACGTCCTTGGACAACAGGAGGAAACTGGAGCATCTGAAGGAAATCCACACAGAAGCGGGGGTGAATGTGTGGAGTTTGCACAGTCACCTGATGGTGGAATTGAACACGGATCCCTGCTGCCGTGAGGCAAAACTGATGACCATTGAGCCAATAAATGTTGACCAAACCATGGGGGATAAGTGCCCTAATTTTCTCTGACATCTTTCAGTTGGGTGGCTTGTATCTGAAGCTAATGATTCACTTAGAACGTAGCATCTCTGCCAATACAGCACCCTGAGCCACGTTCTGGCAGATCATCCTTCAGTGCTTCTCAGCAACTTCATTCCCCGAGTACTGCTTTTGTTTTCTTGTTTGACGTTCTAATTTTTTTTTGTTTGCACGTCACTTTGTTTCCAAGGTTAGCAAACTTGAACGGGAAAAAGTGCAAGAGGTGAAACGCATACGAGAACAGGAGCAACACAAGCACACAGCAAGCATCACAGACTTAAAAAGCAAACTCCACGAGGATAAAATGAAAGAACTGCAGTCTGTCCGTGAGACGTTGATAAAGCAACATGACCAGGAGCTGTCTCGCACCATCAAAATCAAAGACCACGACATTCAGCGGCTGAGGTCACTTGTGAATGCGCTGCGAGATGGCAGCAGTGACAAAGTAAGAACAGCGTTGTTTAATGAGGCCCGGGATGAGGCCAGGAAAATGTTTGACTCCGAGCGCCTGAAACTGCTGCAGGAGCTAAGCGAACTGAAATCAGCCAAGAAACAGGTGGAAGAGTCACTGAACAATATGATCCAAGCAGATAAGATAAAGGCCGGAAACTTGAGGAGCGAACACCAGTCTCACCAAGAGGCCATTGCCAAGATCAAATGGGAATCTGAGAAGGAAATCCGAAGGCTGGTGAGCACTATTCTTTTCATTACTGTGATGATTCTCTATGTTCCTGTGTTATTTAATAGGTTTCTTACTTTTCAGGACTGGCGCGTTGTAATCGAGGAAAAGTTTCCATGAGTCTCAGATGGCTAAAAGTGGGAGGGGGGAGAAAAATCCCTGTCAATTTTTTTGTGATAGTTAAATTATTTTTGGATGTTAAATAAGTGCACAAATATGCAAGGACTGCAGGGGTATGGACTCGTTGTTGACAGCGGGAGTTGCTTTAATTTAGCGATCGTATGACTGCTGATGCTGGAGTCAGAGATAACACAATGTGGAGCTGAAGGGACATAGCGGGTCAGGCAGCATCAGAGGAGCAGGAACGTTGACATTTCTGGTCGGGACCCTTCTTCAGAAAATGAAAGGTCCCGATCCGAAACGTCGGCTTTCCAGTTCCTCTGATGCTGCCTGGCCTGTTGTGTTCCCCCAGCTCCTCACTGCTTTAATTTAGCATCTTGTTTGGCACCACATTGTGGCTGAAGGGTTTGTTCCTGTACTGTTCTATGTTCTATCGAATTTTTAGACAGCTGTTAAATGATTTGTGCAAAGCACCAGTTCTGTAAATTCATTCATTGACTAAATGTTTGTTCTGCAAGGAAGTTGAGTCAAAACTTGGTGATAATTCATCAGAATATATGAACAAGAGAAGGCCATTCAACCCATTCAGTCTGATCTGCCAACAAAAACAATCATAGCTGATCAAACACCTGATGTCTGTTGCCAACCTATCCCCATAGCTCTTTACAACATTGGTCATTGTAAATCTATCGATTTCTGCTTCAGACATATTCCAAGACCACATTCTACAGCCCTCAGTGAAGGAGAATTTCAAAGGTTCACAACTATCTGTGCGAAAGAAAAATAAGTCATCATGGTTCTGAGTAGTAGCTCCCTTATTTTCAAATCACCCTACCTCCGCCCAACCAGATTCAACATTCCCCAACTAGAGGAAACAGATTGCCTGTGTGTGCCCAACCTATCACTTTATCTATTTTAGTATCAGAGATAATGGGAACTGCAGATGCTGGAGATTCCAAGATAATAAAATGTGAGGCTGGATGAACACAGCAGGCCAAGCAGCATCTCAGGAGCACAAAAGCTGACGTTTCGGGCCTAGACCCTTCATCAGAGAGGGGGATGGGGGAGGGAGCTGGAATAAATAGGGAGAGAGGGGGAGGCGGACCGAAGATGGAGAGTAAAGAAGATAGGTGGAGAGGGTGTAGGTGGGGAGGTAGGGAGGGGATAGGTCAGTCCAGGGAAGACGGACAGGTCAAGGAGGTGGGATGAGGTTAGTAGGTAGCGGGGGGTGCGGCTTGGGGTGGGAGGAAGGGATGGGTGAGAGGAAGAACCGGTTAGGGAGGCAGAGACAGGTTGGACTGGTTTTGGGATGCAGTGGGTGGGGGGGAAGAGCTGGGCTGGTTGTGTGGTGCAGTGGGGGGAGGGGATGATTTGTTGCGAACTGAGCGGAGGTGTTCTGCAAAGCGGTCCCCAAGCCTACGCTCATTCTCTTGATGACATGTCCATCATGGGCCTCCTGCACTGCCACAATGATGCCACCCGAAGGTTGCAGGAACAGCAACTCATATTCCGCCTGGGAACCCTGCAGCCATATGGTATCAATGTGGACTTCACCAGTTTCAAAATCTCCCCTTCCCCTACTGCATCCCTAAACCAGCCCAGTTCATCCCCTCCCCCCACTGCACCACACAACCAGCTCAGCTCTTCCCCCCCACCCACTGCATCCCAAAACCAGTCCAACCTGACTCTGCCTCCCTAACCGGTTCTTCCTCTCACCCATCCCTTCCTCCCACCCCAAGCCGCACCCCCCGCTACCTACTAACCTCATCCCACCTCCTTGACCTGTCCGTCTTCCCTGGACTGACCTATCCCCTCCCTACCTCCCCACCTACACCCTCTCCACCTATCTTCTTTACTCTCCATCTTCGGTCCGCCTCCCCCTCTCTCCCTATTTATTCCAGTTCCCTCCCCCCATCCCCCTCTCTGATGAAGGGTCTAGGCCCGAAACGTCAGCTTTTGTGCTCCTGAGATGCTGCTTGGCCTGCTGTGTTCATCCAGCCTCACATTTTATTAACTTTATCTATTTTGTTGCTTTCGATGGGAGTACCTCTAATTCTACGAAACTCTAAGGAATACAAACCCAGTTTACCTGCGCTGTCTTCATAGGACAGCCTAGCTGTGCTGTGAGTAAGCCTGGTGAAAGTTTGCTGCACACCCTCAATGACAACAGTACCTTTCCTGAGATAAGGAGACCAAAACTGCACACAATACTCCATGTGTAGCCTAAACAAGCCCCTGTACAATTGAAGCAAGACTCCATTATGGCCACCCCAAACCCTCTTGTGATAAAGGATAACTATCCATTAGCCTTTCTCATACCATGCTGCACCTATATGTTATCCTTCACTAACGTGTTGATAAGGACACCGAGATTCCTTTGTACATTTACACTTTACAACCTTTTGCCATTGAAGAAATGCGCTGCACGTCACTTTTCCCACCAAAGTGGATAACCTCTCAGTTTTCCTTATTATATTCCATGTTCCAGCCTACTCACTAAGCCTGACTGAAATCTACCTGTTTTACATCTTCCTCATGAAGCATCTTCCCATTTAGCTTTGTATCATCTGAAAATTAGTGAATAATACATTTGTTTCTCACATGCAAGCCATAGGTATATATTGTGATGAGCTGGGGCACAAGTAGAGATCCTTGTGGTAGCCAACATGTCACGGCCTACCAATGTGAGAAGACTGTTTTAAGTCTAAGCTGCTTCCTGCCTATTATCCTAACCTTAATCCGTGACAGTACAATATTTTCTGCTTGAAGTAACTGCACAAAGGCTGGTATTCCATCACTAAGTAACCCTTTATTTATTTGTGCACAGTACACTGGCTGTGACCAGCCAGCTCAGAGTCAGTCCCCTGAGATGAGGAGCTTCTAAATCCCTTGCTTGCATTGGTCAGCCAGGATTTTCTGATTGGCCTGGGTTAACATCATCAATCAAGATTGTCGTAGTCAACAATTCCAATGATTACACTATCCTTTGTGCTTTAATTTTGTTAATTGGTCCCCTCCTTTTTCATAAAAAACCTTCTGATAATCCAATTATGCTATATCTATTGGCTCCTCTTTATCTATTTTGCTAGTGGCATCCTTTTAAAAAAAAACCCTGATTCCTCATTTGTAATTCTACCTGACTTTTCCCAATTACACAATTGTTATCCAATCTCAATTTATCATATCCTTTAGAATAGATTCCAGAGTATTCTGAGTTACTGATGTAAGGCTAACAGCTCTGCTTTATCCTGTTTTCTGCCTCGCTCTCTACTCAAATAGGTCGACATGACATCATGGCTGAAGGGCCTATACTGTGCTGTACTGCTGTATGTCCTTAAATAGTGGGATAACATTTCTACATTCCAATCTCTAGACATCATTTCTGAATTGATACAATGTTGGAAGATGACCATCAATCAATTAGTTCAGTTTGTAGCCACCTCTTCCAACACTCTGGGATGTAGAAAATCAGATCTGAAGAACTTGTCAGCCTCATTTCCATGAATTCTCTAGTGCAACTGCCTTAGTAATGCCCTTCAACGTTTCATTCTCCTGATGCCACAACATTGAATTTTGCAGCGAGATATTCCAGGATATTGTCAGATGTGCAGTGAATGCTGAATTGGCTGAGACATTCCATAGGCATCTATCAAAGCATGCCTGAAAAGTAAACTATGAGAGTTAACCAACAATGTGCCGTTTCTATTTTGGGGCTACGTGCATAAATTATACATGAAGGCTTTTCGAAGTAAATAAAATAACTATTGGACCAGAATTATTTGCCTGAGAGAGGTGTCAACAAATTAAATAATAACTTGCCTTTATTTGGGGGTGCTGGCTATAACCACGTTGATGAGTGCTCCAAATAAAATGGTAATGGCAGAGATGAGTGGCTGCGGATGTCCTTGGTTAACAAAATCAAATAAAATAAAGTGTGCTGAGGAATGGTTAGTCAACCTGAAACATTAACACTGATTTTTCTCCACAGATGCTACCAGACTTGCTGAACTTTTCCAGCAATTTTTTTTTGTTTTTGAAAATAAAATTAAGTACAGACAAGTTGGACCAAAGGATTTGTTTTTGTGCTGTACAAGTCTAAATAAGCTCCTGCCGTAAAATTTTATGATGACCATGGTATTGCATCTTCTGTGAAAATCACACATAGGAGCCGCCATCATTAACAGCCTTGAACTGTTCATTGTATGGAAATATTGGACAGTGCTCCATACCATGCAATAAGAGAAGCAAATACAAGTTTCTTTCTCAAATATTCACTGTTTTGCATAGAAATTGAATTGTTGAATCAACTTATTTTTTCATACTTGGTGAAGGTGTGTGAAAATATTGCCTGGTGGATCTTCAGTCTCAACCAATTACTACATTTCACAGCCTCTCTGCCATATGCCTTACCAAGCAAAAGATGAAACGAATAATTAGAGTAACAGTTGTGTTGTTCAAAACATAGAAAGGACATACTTCTACCTTTTCCCCTTGCTGCCCTGTGATCTATGTGGGAGCATTTTGCAATTAGTGGCCTCCTTATCATGTAGTCATAGATCTTGATGTTTTCTCAAAGGTAAAATCATTCAACTAGACTTGTGAGGGTTTCTTATGATCACTGTCACTGATGATGGATTGACTAAAAAAGAAACTACTTTATATCCCTGAGAATGTTGGTGACATATTTTTCTGACAAAAAAAATGTCATGAGGCGCAGTGATACATCTCCATCATGAATGAACTGAAAGAAAGTAACTTAGGAGCTGTGTATCTTTTTATTGCCTTGAGACAACCAAGCCGATCCTGTTTCTCCAAGCTGTTTATACGTGTGGTAATGTACACAGAAAAAAAAAAGTTGACTTGCTTGAATATGTTATAGCTAACTTCACCTTTTGCAATATTGATCTTATGTTGCTTTTGACATCTCCGGAAAATGATGGATGGCATGCTGCATGCTGTTATTTTTCTATTACCCTCCAGTATTTCACAATGGTCCAGGGACAAGACCCAGGATAGAGTTTATTTATGCCTTTGTTTTCCTTAAAGATTGGCAACTTGCCCAGTAGCGACCTTGGTTTATGAGGTCAGGAATGCTGATTAGTGATGCCCACAGCGGAGTGCATAGTAAACACTTACACTTCTGTGCACATTTATTTCGTTTGTTAATCTTTGCAACCTGCTGTAGAGTCATAGAGTCATGCAGCACAGAAACAGACCCTTTGGCCCAACCAGCCCATCCCGAACGTGGTCCCAACCCAAACTAGTCCCACCTGCCTGCTCCTGGCCGATATTCCTCCACACCTTTCCCATTCATGTACTTATCCAAATGTCTTTTAAGCATTGTAATTGTACCCACATCCAAAACTTCCTCAAGAAGTTCATGGTATACTCAAATCACCCTCTGTGTAAAATATTAGTCCCCATATATTTGTTAAATCTCTCTCCTCTCTGAATAAAAATGTGTCCCCTTGTCCTAAATCCCCTCATCCTAGGGAAAAGCCAACTACCATCAACTCTTACTATACCCCTCATGATTTTAGAAACTTCTATAAGGCCACCTCTCAGCCTCTTATGCTCCGATGGAAAAAAAGTCCCAGCCTTTCTTTATAACCCAAACCTTCCATTCCTGGCAACATCCTGGTAAATTTCGTCTGCACAGTAATAACTAGGCATAAAGAGCACTAAGTTGGCATAATTTTATCGCTACGGTTCTTACCTTCTAAGCCATGTTAAAGTCCTTCATTATAAAGGATTGGCTCATCTGAAATTAATCTGATCAGAATTTCTGAATGTGGATAAAAGCCATTTTTTGTGATGATAAATGTCTGTTTTGTTCTTAGTAACATGGAAGTTTCCAGTTTCATTCTCCCCATTCTTGATGAAGATGGGAATGATCACAATTTACCTTGCTGCTAATATGCCAGGGAAGAAAGAAAGTAAAATTGATTTATGTTTATGTGGGGGCTTTTTGTACAAGTAAGTCATGTGCTTAACTATAATGGCTCATACAGTCTTAGAGCCTGCTTAGCTTAGCTGTTGTTCAAAGCAGACAGATCAAGAACCATCACTTGAGTAAGATCCCAGTGAACGAAACATGACAGATCGCCAGATTAAAAAAAAACCTTCAATGGAAGAGGGGCAAAACTGGTAAAAATCTTCTCTGATGAAGGGTCCAGGCCCGAAACGTCAGCTTTTGTGCTCCTGAGATGCTGCTTGGCCTGCTGTGTTCATCCAGCCTCACATTTTATTATCTTGGAATTCTCCAGCATCTGCAGTTCCCATTATCCCCAAAAATCTTTATGCACTATGTTGACTGCAGTTGAGGTTTAAAACTTTTAAAAAGGTGAGACGTACATGATAGATTGTGCAAAATGTTACAATTCTTTTCCTAGAAACCACAGATTCCCTACAATGTGGAAGCGAGTCATCCGGCCCATTCAGTTCACGCTGAACCGCCAAAGAGCATCCTACCCAGAGCCAACCCCGCCACCGAACCCTATCCCTGTAACCCAGCACTTCCCATGGCTAACCCACCCAGCCTGCACATCTCTGGACACTAGGGGTAATTTAGCATGGCCACTCCACCTAACCTGTACGTCTTTGGACTGTGGGAGGAATCCAGGAAACTCAGTGAAAATCCCTATAAACACTGGGAAAATGTGCAAACTCCATGCAGACAGTCACCCGAGGTGGGAATCAAACTTGAGTCCCTGGTGCTATGGGAGGGGGAAAGATTTAAAGAGACCTAAGGGCCAGTTTTTTCATGCAGAGGGTGGTGTGTGTATGGAATGAGCTGCCACAGGAAGTTGTGGAAGCTGGTACAATTACAGCATTTAAAAGGCATCTGGATGGGTACATGAAGAGGAAGGGTTTAGAAGGATATGAGCCAAATGCTGGCATATGGGACTAGATTAATTTAGGATATCTGGTCAGCATAGACAGGTTTGGCCGAAAGGCTTGTTTCTGTGCTGTACAGTTCTGACTGTATGATAACCACTGAGCCACCATAGAGGAGACGATAGGTGGAGCGGAGACAGACAAATAGTTGCAGTGGGAGAGAGATCCCCTGAGGTTTGTTTGGAGGAAGGAGGGTAACCCACTGTGAAGCCTCTTCTAAGGGGCCTACCCTGAAGAAGTTACCCTCCTCCCTCCGGACAAACCTCAGGGGATCTCTCTCCCACTGCAACTACTTGTCGGTCTCCGCTCCACCTATCTTCTCCTCTGCCCACCTTCGATCTGCCTCCCCCTCTCTCGCTGATAACAAAGTGAGGAGCTGGATGAACACAGCAGGCCAAGCAGCATCTGAGGAGCACAAATGCTGACGTTTCGGGCCTAGACCCTTGATCAGAGAAGTCCAGGCCCGAAGCGTCAGCTTTTGTGCTCCTCAGATGCTGCTTGGCCTGCTGTGTTCATCCAGCTTCACACTTTGTTATCTTGGATTCTCCAGCATCTGCAGTTCCCATTATTTGCCCGTCTCTCCCTATTTATTTCAGAACGCCCTTCCTCTCCCCCATTTCTGATGAAGGGCCTAGGCCCGAAATGTCAGCTTTCCTGCTCCTCTGATGCTGCTCGGCCTGCTGTGTTCATCCAGCTCTACACCTTGTTATCTCGGATTCTCCAGCATCGGCAGTTCCTAATATCTCTGATACAATTTCCACCTCCACACCTTGTTCATTACAGTGTCTGAGTTCCTTGTTTTTCAACAGGCTAACTGCAGGCAATGTTTCTTTATCTTTAACATGTATTTTCCATAAAGAGGGGAATGAAACAGGAGATATAAATCCAATTGATAAGTTTGTCTCTTTTGATAAGATGTTCTTCGTAACTGTTTCTTGTTTATTGATGGATTTGAAAAACTTGGCTCGAACTATGTTCAGGTGAGCACCATGCCCATTTTAAAGCCGGCATATTCTGTCAATGCCATGAAATGCCCTCAGTATCAAAGTAAGATGAGAGAAGACCAAAATTGATAATGCTTATTTTACCACCATTATGGTGATCTGTTTATTTGGATGAATGCTGTGCACATGGGACGATGATTCAATAAAAATCTGGAATTGAGAGTCCACTGACAACCGTGCATCCATTGACAATTGTCAGAGAAACCCATCTGGTTCACTGCACTTCAGGGAAGGAAGCTGCCATCCTTACCTGGTCTGGCCTACATGTGACCCCAGACTTACAACAATGCAGTTGACTCGTAACTGCCCTCTGGGCAATTAGAGATGGGCAATAAATGCTCCCCTAGCCAGCGACGCCCTCATCCTGGGGATGAATAAAAAAACACACACCACCTAAAAACCAAGTTTCACAATGCCTCCTAGAAATCATCAAGATCCAGATATATCTCATGTATGAATCAGACTGTTGCTAGACAATAACAAAAGACCCTGACCCGTACGAGGTAATGTCCAACTTACAGAAGCTTCGACATACCAGTCACCCTATCTAAACCCCAGTGCCTGTGGACCAGTGATTGACTGCTAAGCAAAACATTGTTCCTCGCAAACGCACAGAAGTATTAAAAATGCAAACATATTCTCATGCCAGCACTGAGCAACAAAACTGTACAATGGCACTGGGGATAGATTTGTGTATCCCACTTGGAAAAAACTGAATAGCACAAACTTTGAGCATTGTCTTTACTGATGCAAACTGGACAGCAATGGGCAGCTTTTTATGTATTAGATTCTGGAATGCTTGTACTATATTTCCTTGCTGAAGTAATTACACTGCAATGCAACTGGTGCTAGCGGCAAGGTCAGACAGACACTACACTGACTCAGAGTATTTGCTCCCTCTTTTCTTTATGTTTCAAGATGGATGAAATTAAAGCTAAAGATCGAACAATTTTCTCCCTGGAAAAAGAGTTAGAGGTGCAAACAGGTTACACACAGAAGCTTCAACTCCAGAAGGAGGCTCTGGACGAGCAATTGTTCCTAGTGAAGGAAGCAGAGTGTAACATGGGTGCGAGCAGCCCTAAACGTGAGGTTCCAGGCACAGATCGCCCAGGCAGTCCGGTAAGCAATGCAAACGTTCAAAGCTTTCGAGGAATATAGTTGCTGCTTAGGAAAGGAAAACTTACGGCTGTGTAACATCATCTCAATATTCGAAGCATCACAAAATAATGGAAGTGCATTCAGTTATGCACACTTGCAACATCAATTTTCTGCTTAGAAGGAAACATAATGAATTAAACGATAGATTAATCTTATTTTAGATACATTTGGGAGGAGTTGGCCTGAATACTGTGAGATTGTTCTCTTCTATGATCAGTAGAAGGGCATCTGTAATGTCCAACATTAGAACACAAGTTAGTGCTTGCATCTTACTGAAACAACATCGCTCATCAATACAAGATAATAAAGTGTGAAGCTGGATGAACATAGCAGGCCAAGCAGCATCTCAGGAGCACAAAAGCTTTTGTGCTCCTGAGATGCTGCTTGGTCTGCTGTGTTCATCCAACTTCACACTTTATTATCTTGGATTCTCCGGCATCTGCAGTTCCCATTATCTCGCTCATCAATACAGCACTCTTTTCAGTTCACTGAAATGTCAATCTATATTATGCTCTTACATTGTGGAATAGAGAGAACTTAACTCTTGGTGTTTATAGAATGTGGAATACCAGGTGAAATTTTATGCAGATTTCCATGAAGCTGAGTGCCAGTTTATTTACGTTATAGTATGGTTGTCTCTGAGCAATAGATTTGGAGCGTTTAAGCCCATGACAGTGTGGATCACATGACCTAGACTGACAGATCAGAGCAATACAAAAGGAGTGCTGCCATGATGAATCTACAAATTTTTGGATGGGATTTTAAAATTAAATTCAAGCACAGATGAGAATTTCCAAAGATAGGCAAGGACAATCCCCCGTGTCCTGACCTATAAACCCCTCTCAACAATACATTATCAGGTCCTTTCTGCTCTTGCTGTTAGCTGGGCCGTGGTTGCTGTTGGGTTTGCACTTGATAAGGTTGAGAATGACTGACAGAATCTGAGTCATCTGGTGCAGGTGGCCGGTCCAAGTGTGACATTTTGAGAGTAATCCATGAGCAGTAATGGGTGTTGGGACTGCCTGATGATTTGAAGGGTGCAATTTCGATGCAATTCTTGCTTCTGCTAGAATAGAATGTGCATCAAATATGGAATGTTTGCAGTTTTTGAAGCACATTTTGTTTTTATGAGACATACTTTCAAATGTTATTTTTTGGCCAGGGTGAACAAGTGAAAGATTTTCTGTCAAAATCAATCAATAGACTCTTGCATTATTTCAAGGTGCGGTGTTAGTGTCCACTGCAATGTTAAACATGCTCTGTCTTAATACTGACTTAATTTCTAACAGACTCGTCAACTTTATACTGAGCAAACTTATTAAGTCATATCCAGGGAAAGCCATTATCTTTTATGTCCAAGTTCTTTGTTTGTACTACATGATCATCTGTGTAATATAATCTCGTCATTGTTTTCCCCTTGAGAAATATGGCAAATAAAATGTGTTTTCTCCCCGAGTTGATACAAAGCCTGAGCCGAGACAGTTCAGAAAGTGTCATTTTGAAATTAACTGCACCATTTGCCTGATGATATAGAGTGTGGACAAGATGGAGCAATAAACAACTTGATTTCATTTCTTAATGAAATTTTCGATGTGTTTTCTGCATTTAGCTGTTGTTCTTAATTCATACATATTGAGTGAATGGTTAATGGCCACAACAAGAAGCAGAGGCTTGTCAGTGGCAGTGTTCCCTGGGCATTCTGGTCTCCCTGGTGTAGGAAAGGTATTGTTGAATGTGACAGGGTTCAGATAAGATTTACAAGGAAGTATCCAGGGTTGGAGGGTTTGAGCTACAGGGAGAGGCTAAAAAGGCTGAGGCTGTTTATCCTGGAGCATCGGGGGCTTGCGGGGGGTGGTGACTGTATAGAGGTTTATAAAATCATGAAGGGCGTGGATAGGGTAAATAGCGAAGGTCTTTTTCCCAGGGTAGGGGAGCCCAAAATGAGAGGGCATAGGTTTAAGGTGAGAGGGGAAAGGTTTAAAAGGGACCTAAGGGGAAACATTTCACTCAAAGGGTGATATGTGTATGGGATGAGCTGCCAGGGGAAGAGGTGGAGACTGGTACAATTACACTTAAAAGGTATGTGGATGGGTACATGACTGGGAAGAGTTTAGAAGAATATGGGCCAAATGCTGGCAAGTGGGACTGTAGTAATTTAGGATATCTGATCTGCATCCGATGTTGTATGTGACTCTGATTCTGACTCTACTGTTCATCCTCAATACACTGTTTTATTACTATTCTGGAACGCCTTTGCACGTAGGATCTGCGGAGGAATCAACGCAAGATTGCGGACCTGAACTCAACGATTCGTAAACTAGAAGATAGGAACACGCTGCTGGTAGACGAAAGGAATGAACTCGTAAGTGATTTAAGTTGAAAGCCTGACTATATGCATAGGGCTGAAATCACACCTGGTCCTCCTCCAGCAGCCTGGAGTCAAGTTCATCTCTGGGTTTTAAAACAAGCTCAAGAGAAACATCTCATCCTAGTTTTATGAGTTGCAGACTTGCAACGTCACCACCAAATATTAGCACAGTTGACAATGCAGTTCTGCTGCATCTTTGGCATAGTCTACCTCAAAGAGCTGTCGTAACTCCGTTATTGCCAATGTTCAAGATAGTGATTGATAGACATTTAGGTATTAAACACATCACGGGGTCTGAGGATAATGAGCACTATGGCAATTCACCTCACTAATGTCCTTTAGGGAAGGTAATCTGCCATCCTCACCTGTTCTGGCCTACATGTGACTGCCAGGCCCACAGCAATGTGGCTGAATCTCAGCAGCCCTCTGAAATGGCCTGGTAAGCCACTCAATTCTACCAATTGTGAGGGATTCTAATGCAATTGTAGACCAACTTCCAGCATATGGACT
Organism: Stegostoma tigrinum; assembly: GCF_030684315.1. NCBI lineage: Eukaryota > Metazoa > Chordata > Chondrichthyes > Orectolobiformes > Stegostomatidae > Stegostoma > Stegostoma tigrinum. The sequence goes on along the minus strand of NC_081366.1, from coordinate 73,313,184 downwards.
GCAGCAGTTCAAGAAGGCAGCTCACTGCCACCTTCTCAAGGGCAACCAGGGACAGGCAATAAATGCTGGGCCTGTCAGCAATGCCCAGATCCCAAAAATGAGCTTTGTAAAAGCCATGATTAGGTAGAATGGTAGAGTAGGCTCACGAGGCTGAATGGCCCATCCGTAGTTCGTTTCATTCCATAATATACTGAACTGCCGCCCCCACTAATGTTGTGGTAATTGGGAGTAAGGCTTTTAATATTGCTTTCTCTAACTGAGGCACTAAAACCAATAGTGCTATCATTGCCAACATGCTAGTGAATAACTAACTCTGTCAAAACAGTCAGTCTCTCATGACCTTTCCATTCTGAATGGCTCCAATGCTTAAAGGACAAATGGCTTCTTTGGTTAACAGCACATGGCCTGGACCAGACTAAACCCTGTGTCACATTTTGTGCTCCGAATGCCTCCACATAAGAGCTTTGTTTTCTCCACGTCCCAGTGATTCCCATTTTAATAGGTCTCCTTGATGCCACATTTGGTCAAATGCAGCCTTGATGTTGAGGGCTGTCACTCTCAGCTCACCTCTGGAATTAAACTCTTTTGCGCATGTTTGAACCAAGGCTGTAATGAGGTCAGGAGCTGAGTGGCCCTGGTGGAACCCAAACTGGCCGTCACTGAGCAGGTTATTGCTGAGTAGATGCTGCTTGATAGCACTGTTAAGCATCCCTTTCATCACTTCATTGATGATCAACTGGCGCCTGATGGAACAGTACTTGGCCATGTTGAATTTGCCCCACTCTTTGTGTGCAGGACCTACTGGGGCAATTTTCCACATTGTTGGGTAGATTCCAATGTTGTAGCTGTACTGGGTTCTGGAGCTCAAGCCTTCAGTATTGTGGCTGGAATGTTGTCAGGATCCAAAACCAATACCTCCAGCCATTCGTTGATATCATGTGGAGAGAATCGAATTGGCTGAAGACTGGTATCTGTAACACTGGGGAACACTGGAGAAGGCCGAGATGAATCGTCCACTTGGCACTCCTGACTGAGGATGGCTACAAATGACTTAGCTTTATCTTTTGCCCCATTTTGCTTCCCCCATTCTTGAGGATGGGAATATTTGTGGAGCCTTCTCTTCCAGTGAGTTGTTTAATTCTCCAGATGTAGCAGGACTCCAGAATTTAGATTTAATCTGTTAGTTGTGGGATTCCTTAGTCCTGTACTTGCTTGCTGCTTCACAGATTGGCATTCAAGTGGTCTTATTTCATAGCTTTACCAGATTCACACCGAACATTTTGCCTGATCTGCTTCTGACAAAAGACCACCATATTGTTGTGTGTATGTAGTCACTTGTCGACCATACCAACGTTGGCGGTTTTCCTTTCATGAAAGGAATTAGAGAACCATAAAACAATCAACAATATTTTTGTGGTCATCATTAGCCCACACTAATGTCCCTTAGGGAAGGAAATTTGCCACGCTTACCCATCTGAGCCATATGTGACCTCAGACCCACACAGTGTGGTTGGCTCTTTACTGCCCTCTGTGGCAATTAGCGATGGGCCATAAATGCCCAATCTTCTTCTCACCCATTCCCTTCCCTGCCTCCCCTCACCTCCCGCCTCCTTCCCTTCCTTTCCGTTCCCCTCCCATTCCCTCCTCCCTTTCTCCCCTTTTCCTCCTCCCCTCTTCCCTACTTTCTCCTCCCCTCTTCCTTTTCTCCCATTTTCCACCTCCTCCCCATCTCCCCTTCGCCCTCCTCCCCTTCTCCCTCCTCCCCTCCTCTCCATCTCCCTCCCCCTCGTCTTCCTCCCCTCTTCCCTTTCCCTTCTCCCCTCCTGCCTTTCCTTTTTCCTCACTCCCCATTCCCTTTCCACTTACCCCTCTTTGTTGTCCCTCCCTCATTTCCTTTACCCCTTCCTTCATCCATCTTCCCTCCCATCTTCCTTTGCTCCCTTCCCACCCCTCTTCCTTCCCCCCTCCCTTCTCTCTTCCTTTCCCCCCTCCTTTCCTCTTTCCATCCCTCAACCCCTTTCTGCAATGATTTTCACCTTTGTTGAAAACTCTTTGGAGTGCCCTTCAACCTTGAGTTGGCCTCTCGCTCTCACTCCTCCTTATGTTGGAAGTTTCTGTCTCTAATCGCAGGCTTCCTGCTGGCCACCTAACTTGTGGAATCTACCGCCATCTTTAATTGGAGAGTCATTAGGTGGCTGCCAAACTTGAGAATGCTCAGAATAGACATTTTCTTTCACTATTTGTCCACGGGATGTGGGTATTGCTGGCAAGAACAACAATTATTGCCCTTGCCCTTGAGAAGATGTGACACTTTTTAACACATACGACTTCAGCGGGCAGAAAGCTATCCAATGATGCAACTCCCTTTTCCCAATATCAAAATCATGAAGGGGCTTGATGGAATAAATAGGGATAAACTGTTCTCAAATGAAAAAAGAACAAGAACAAGGTGGTGTAGATTTAAAGTCATGTACAAAATAACAAAATGGGAAATAAACTTTTTTTCTCTCAATGAGTGGTCACCACCTAGAAATGTGACAAAAGTGGGGTCAGTTGATGCATTCAGGCGGGTGTTGGGTGACTATGGGTAAAAGTAACTGGAAACACAAAAACTGAGGAGATGAAAATCTATGAACCTGCCTGTTTTTAAATGCAAACCCAGGACTATGCCTTTCATCAAGCTTATTGCCTTGTCAGTTCTGGCTGCTGAATCTGGTGTTAAATCTTAGAATAGAGATGCCTTTTCTTTAAACTTAGTTGGATGGCAGTGGTATGGGATAAAGCAGGAGATTGACACTAGGGAATGTTGGTCATGTAATGAGCCAGTGCAACCTAGATGGGCCAAATGGCCTCCCCTTATGATGTAACATTTCTGTGATTTTATAAATCTTCTGCCATTTGATATATCACAGCATTTTTTCAAATGTTTCATGGATACACAAAGATCTGAAGCATTACTTGCTCCAAGGGTTGCTCTTTCATGTAAATGAATATGAACGTTACTGAATGTATAATCGGTGAAGACTGTCATTTTATTCAGGACCTCGATGTCACATTCATTTGCAGGTCCTGAGGTGACATCACCACAACATGAGGTAATGTTTGACCAACCGACCAATCAAGGACCAGGGTTCTTGTTCGGTCTCCAATTAATGACGGAGGCAGTCACCTCAGGTTAGGTGGCCAATAGGAGATTGGAGGTAGGCATGGCTGGTACATGGAAGAGAGAGAGAGAGAAACAACTTTTGACAAAAGTGCAATTTAGGTAAATAAATTCATAGTTGCCTCTATAATGAAGTTTGGCATTTTCCCCACAGTAAAATAAACACAACCTAAAGATTTGACCATGTTTCTGGGTCTTGTAAGCAATATCTCACTTAAACACAAAGTTCCATTTGGTTGCATGTCCAAGTCTAAAAATTATTAAATTGCTTCCACTGACATTCTTAACATTTCATGCAGAAGAATAGATTTTAAATTGGGTTGTAGTTTATTGGCTGAATTTGAACACTCCTTGCAGTGTTATTATTGACTGAATGGACCCAAGAGAGCCATTGACCGGTGGAAACTATGTAACGCCTGAGGACACCAAACAGATGTGTGACAGGTCGGGAAGGAGACAAAAGGTCAAAGAAAATTAATTTTGAACTTGTGTTTTTCAGCTAAAGCGAATTCGTGAAGCCGAGAAACAATATAAACCTCTACTGGAGAAGAACAAGTGCCTGTCTAAGAGAAATGATGATTTAACTCAGTCTTTACAACGCATGGAGGAGAAGCTCAAAGTACTTTCAAGAGAAAATACAGAAATGGTAATTTCCAAGTGTGGTGGATGTTTATTTCTCCATCTCCTTCATGTTCTCATCACCTTCTTGTAGAAAGGTTCAGAAGAGATTTACCAGGATGTTGCCAGGTGTGGAAGGTTTTAGTTATAAAGAAGGGCTGGATAGGCAGGGACTTTTTTCCTTTTTCATAGGAGGTTGAAATATGACCTTACGTAAGTTTATAAAATAACGAGGGGTACGAATAATGTTAATGGCAGGTGTCTCCTCCCTGCGATGTAGGATTTCAAGACCAGGGGGCATGTTTTTAAGGAGAGAGATTTAAAAAAGACAAAAGTTTTTACCCAGAGGATGGTTCGCATGTGGAATGAACTTCCTGGGGAAGTGGTGGATGTGGGTACAGTTGCAACATTTAAAAGTCAATTGGATAGACACAGGAGTAGGAAATATTTGGTGGGATATGGGCTAGGGGCAAGCAGGTGGGAACCGGTTTAGTTTGGGATTATGATCGGCATGGACTGGTTGGACGGAAGGGTCTGTTTCCGTGCTGTATGACTGTACGGAAAATGACATCCAACTTTTATGAGGTTAGTCACACTACTTTCTGTTGGATTTGTTTCAAGTTATTGAAATTAATGGCTGCCTGACGGACCCCATATTAGTCCAGATTGGTTTTGCTCTGGCTCATGATGACAAGAGTTAGAAAACAAGTGTCTGCTACAGAAATGAAAGCCAGCTACTTCAATGACTGTGCCTTCTTTGACTTTCACTGTAGGAAGTGATGAAAAATCACACAGCCAGCAGGGACACAACTGATGAATCGAAATATTTTGCAGCAAGCATAGATTTGAGGAGAGGAAAATCTGTGGTTGAAGAAGCTCACACTTTCCTTGTGTGCCAGAAGGAAGAACAGTCCTCTGCTTGCTCTCTCTGGGAAAGTAACAGGGTGGCTTGGTGGTTAGCACGGTTGCCTCACAGAGTCAGGGACCTGGGTTCCTTGGGTGACCGTCTGTGTGGAGTTTGCACGTGCTTCCCATGTCTGCATGGGTTTCCTCCCGCAGTCCAAAGATGCGCAAGTTAGGGTGGGCTAGCCACACTGAATGTGGGGTTATGAGGTCTGTGTGGGATGTTCTTTGGAGCAGCAGTGCAAACTGAAGGGCCAAATGGCCATTTCTGTGCTGTCAGGATAAAAGAAAGTTCTTGCCTTTCCTAGTCTCTTAGGATGCCAGACCTATTTGAGGGTGGGCCTGTGGTGCATGAGGAAGTTGGATATGTTTGTTCGTGATCTTCTCTGCTGACGTAACCATGCCAGGAGCTGATAGTCTGTCTGTAGCTGGCCTTGATTCTTTCAGACTTTACGGTCTGATAAGATGGTGGGTTGTGAGAGAAGAGGAAACAGCTGACATTTTCTGCAGAGAATAAAGGTGACCTAACCTTGACTAACTGGATTAGTGCAAATCCTTACGCACTAAGAGCGTGAGGAGTGCATTGTGAGGAGCGAAATTGCTGACCTCGTGTTGGGGGGAATGGGTATGGAAATTTAAATGGCTCCAGAAAAGTTAGGCCACTGAAGATGTGGCACTGTGGTAGAGCAATGAGCCTCCTGAGAAGCGGCGTGTAAGCAGGGAGAGGTGGGTTTGGCGCTAAATGCATCAGACACTATGTGTATGTGAGTTGGAGTAAGATTTCAAACAGAAAGCAGCTGCTCTACAAAGGAAATGGGAACGCAAATACTTTGGAGTGCTTATTAATTATCTACAAGCTGCAAGTTGAGGTGACATGGCCAGTAGCTAAGAAATATTGAGAGGCAGGGTGGCGTGGATCCATGTAAAATAAGGTAAAACCAACAAATTTGAAGGGCAATGTATTGTAAATGGAATGCAGTGCATTAGGTTGTCATTCTTAAAGTAGTATGCTGCCTGAGTATATGTAGTTATGATTATCCAATATAGTCTACAGCAGCATTCTGATTACTGACCAGCATTACAGTGTTGTTGTAAGCAAAAAAAAAACTTGCTTCCCAAAGGACTACTTTCTAATTTTTGTTATTGTGAGATGGTTTGGATTGCCTTTCTTTTTAAACAAAAAAAACCCTTCTTTTTGTAGAAAGAGAAAATCAGTTGTCACGCCCCATTGAAGAAGTTACGTTCCTTGAACGATCTTGACCAAGCCCATGAAGAACAAGAAGTGGAATTCTTAAAGCTTCAGGTTCTTGAACAGCAGAATATCATCGATGATTTGACCAGGGTAAGCCCTCCAAATCTCACTGGTTACCTACGTATGTCTCTTATGAATTATTATACCCTCCATCATTTCTTTACTCTTGTGAGTATTTACCCATAGGTGAAGAATTGGTGCTGTTAGGTTTTCTTTTTAATATTGTTTAGTGTCACAGACCTATGCAGCTTGCAAGTTCCACTGCCCACTTATCACCAGCTGGCATGCGCCTCATAATTGTACTTGGGAATGACGCAAATTTGCATTGTCTCCATAGGAATAAACCTGGGCCCTTATCCAGCACCTCCATAACTTGGCACAGCTCAGGCTGAGTGTGTGGCCAGTTTACGTCGTGTCGTTCAGCATGGAAACAGACCCTTCGATCCAACCAGTCCATGCCAAACATCGTCCCCAACTAAACTAGCCCCGCCTGCCTGCTCCTGGCCCATATCCCTCCAAACCTTCCCAATTCATGTACTTATCCAAATGTCTTTTAAATGTTGCAATTGTACCCACACCCACCACTTCCTCAGGAAGTTTATTCCTTATGCGAACCATCCTCTGTGAAAACAATTTGCCCCTCGTGTCGTTTTTGAATCTCTCTCCTCTCACATTTAAATATGCCCCCTAGTCTTGAAATCCTTCATCCTAGGGAATAGCTGACTACTATTTTCCCTATCTATACCCCTCGTGATTTTATAACCTTCTGTAAAGTCATCTCTCATCCTCCTACACTCCAGCGAAAAAAGTCCCAACCTGTCCACCCTTTCTTTATAACTCGAATCTTCCATACCCAGCAACATCCTGGTAAATCTTTTCTGAACCCTCTCTAGTTTAATAATATCCTTCATATAACTGGCACTTCCGACTCTTCAAGTATAAAGCAATCTGACTTTTAAAAAGCTGTGTACAACATTTAGTTGATTCAGAAAAATAATCTAATCAAAGGACACAATCATTCTTTGCAATAAATATTTTCAATGGCACAGAGAGTGTTTTTGAAGGTATTTTCTTTCCATGTACTTGTGCAAATAGAGCACTCCCCAGAGAACTTTTAATAGAATAGTGGGGAAAGGATATTATTTAATTCTGGCAGCAACGCTTGAAGTGTATTTGTCTGAAGAATAGCTTGTGAATGCTTAATGCTTTCCTATGCCATTTTTTGACCTACTATTTTAATCAATACATTAAGCCATTTATTTTAAAGCAGTGGGCAGCGCAGTGGCTCAATGGTTAGCACTGCTACCTCACAGCGCCAGGGACCTAGGTTTGATTCCAGCCTCGGGCAACTGTCTCTGTGCAGTTTGCACATTCTCCCCATGCCTGCGTGGATTTCCTGCCACAGTCCAAAGATGAGCAGTTTAGGTGAATTGGCCATGCTAAATTGCCCATAGTGTCCAGGGCTGTGCTGACTTTGTGTATTAACCATGGGTATGGGTGGGATTATCTTTGGAGGGTCGGTTTGGACTTGATAGGCCAAATGGCCTGCCTCCACACGGTAGAGATTCTATGATTCCATTAGATGCTTTGGCTAAAACTGTATATCAAAACATGTTGTTTTAGCGTTTGAAATCTTCATATGTTTGCCTCCACACATCACAGGCTATAGAGTCAGATATTCATAAAGGGCTACAGCACAGATAAAGGCCCTTCAGCCCAACAAGCACCTAATTATGAACAAAATCAAAAGTCACTGGAAAAGCTCAGCAGGTCTGGCAGCATCTGTGAAGGAGAAAACAGAGTAAACGTTTCGGGTCCGGTGACCCTTCCTCAGAACCGCTCTGAGGAAGTGTCATCAGACCTGAAACATTAACTCTGTTTTCTCCTTCACAGATGCTGCCAGACCTGCTGAGCTTTTCCAGCAACTTTTGATTTTGTTCTTGACTTACAGCGTCCGTGGTTCTTTTGGTTTTTATCAAGCACCTAATTATTCTGATCCACTTTTTCAGCACTCGCCGCACAGTTCTGACATCGCAAGTGCACGTTTGTCTTTGCTGATTTTGAAAAGGCATGTTTTTTCCAATGTCAAAAGCTTCGACAGACTTCCATCACAATATGCTGGAACTGGCCATTATTGAGTGCTAGTATGAAAGTGAATGGCTGACATCTTGCAGTGCATTTTGCATCATTTGCTGGGCATCAGAAACTTTAGCAAGCAAGGAAGAATTTAACACTGTACCTTCACCATGGGAATTTTGAAAATGCGAAAGTTTTCGATTACTTGACCCCTCCCCCACACTCCTCCTACATACACACAGACGCAACAGCCCTAGAATAAGACATAGTAGGAACTGCAGATGCTGGAGAATCTGAGATAACAAGGTGTAGAGCTGGATGAACACAGCAGGCCAAGCAGCACCAGAGGAGCAGGAAGGCTGATGTTTCGGGCCTGGACCCTTCTTCAGAAAATCCCTAGAATAAATTCCACCACTTCCTGCATGCCCCAACTTAAGGCAAGTGCACGAACAGCGACACAAGCAGCCTTGGTACACATCTTCAGTGTACAAATGATTAAGCAATAGGCATTGAAGGTCAAGGGATCCAGGTATGAGGATTGGTGATAATTTTGCAGTAAGTGAGATCCATGTTGACACAGGGGGAAAAAAATAGCAAGACCTGTATTGGTAAGAGCTCTTTCTCTTTAAACTGGGTGAACCTTTTCTAGAAAAACACTAAACAATAGAAGAAAAATTAACTGTCCTAGCCACGGCTTTTATTCTGAAGATGATACAGGGCATTTTACATGGTAAAAATAGCTTTAATATTTCAAGTCACAAGGCTGTACAGACTGCTTGAAGCTGTGGGACACAGTACCGCTGCAGTCGAGTGTGGCCTGAAACAAGTCTAACAGGGCTGTGTGTTATTCTGAAAACAAAGTTGACCATTTTATTACGTAGGCATCAATATGGTGAAGCAATAAGGAAGACTACTGAAGGCATGTATATTTTCGACATCTTTTAAAATACGTTAAATACTGTGGAAATTAATCAGCGTCACGCCTTTCTGCTGAATCTCTGCAGAATTAGCCAGCGTTCTGAGCAGCTTAGAAATGCAGTGAAAGATGAAAGGCGAACCTGTATTTTTGCTGATGCCTCATGCTCGTGTTTGAAAAGGCCAGGAATGTGCACAAAGGCTTTGTAAATCATTTTCTTTCTGCATCAACAGTGCCACTGCATTGTATGTAAAACCCACTGTATGACAAATGAATTGTTCAAACTGGGAGGAGCTCCAATGTGATGAAACCATTGATTTATTTGTTTTTATTAAATGACGCAATCTTTTTGTTTGGGTCCTCTGTAATGCACCCAATTTCAGCCTTGTGAAAATATTTTTCCTTAGGATCGAGAACGACTTCTTCGTCGCAAGAGGCACAAACGAAGTACAAAGCATATAAAGGTAATTAATGCTGGCTGGCACAGTCATAAGTGTGATCCTTCTAGTTTAAAAGAGCCATTTCAAATACCTGAAACTTGATCGACCGGTTTGTTGAAGGGACAGCGTAATTCTCACCCAGAGGACGTTACTGAGGCTCCAACGTCAACTGGTGTGTGGCTGTAGTGGCACCATTTGTACCCCTGGGCCATTTTCTTAACAGTGGTGGATGACCAGTTAAGGGAGATGATAAAGCAGTTAAGGCTTATCGTCAGATAGGCCTCCCCTACTCCAATGCAATTAGCGACTAAGCCAACTAACCAAAAGGTGGTTGATAGTGGGAAGGACAAACCCCTTCCAACTCACCCCTTTCCACCCTGAATGGCTGCTCCAGTTGTTTTTTTAGAATAGTTTAAAAGTATATGAAGTTGCTAGGATGATGTCTGTAGATTAAGGCACTCCCCCTCCCTCATTTACTTAAACCACACAGTGCAGCTCCTTCCATGCTGGAGAGTTTCCCATTCCTCCTCCCATTGTGAAAGTCAAAGGGTTACCTTCCACACTTGGGCTCGTTGGGTCCTCATTTAAAACTGAAAATCTTGCCTCAATACAGCAAGTTGAGAAGGACAATTTGTGTATGGAATCTTCATGAATCCACAAGAAGTAAGCAGAGGATGATGCTGTTTGGCACCATGAGACTGCTCCTCCATTCTACAGGAGTATGACTGATTGGACATTTCTCATGTCCACTTTGGTGCCTTTCCCCTGTAATCCTTGATTCCCCGACTGATCAATAATCTATCTCAGTCTTAAATGTACACCAGGACTCTGCCATCACAACTCCCTGTGGCTAAGAGTTCCGAAGATATTCAACCCTCTGACAGAAGAAATTCCCCCTCATTTCAGTCTTCAATTGGCGCCCCTTTATTCTGACACTATGCCCTCTGGTCCTATACTCTCCCACGAAGGGTAACATCTTCTCAGTATTTTCCCTGTCAAGCCCCTTAAAATGCCTGTATGTTTCAATGAGATCACCTCTCATTCTTCTAAACTCCCGAAAGCAGGGTCCCAACGTGTTTCTCTTTGCTCATAAGACAATCCTTCAATCGCAGGGATCTCCCCAGTTAAGATTCACCAACCTGCCTCCAATGAAATTATATCTTTCCCTAAATAAGACACCAAACATGCTCAGAATATTCCAGATGTGGTCTCACCAGCATCTTGTACAGCTGCAGGAAGACTTCCCTACTCCCTTAAAATCCAATCCCCTTGAAATAAGGACCAATATTCCATTATAAGATAACAAAGTGTGGAGCTGGATGAACACAGCTGATGTTTCGGGCCTAGACCCTTCATCAGATGAAGGGTCTAGGCCTGAAATGTCAGCTTTTGTGCTCCTAAGATGCTGCTTGGCCTGCTGTGTTCATCTAGCTCCATACCTTGTTATCTCAGATTCTCCAGCATCTGCAGTTCCCATTATCTGTGACCAATATTCCATTAGCCTTGCTGGTTTCCTGCTGTGCCTGTATGCTAGCTTTATTTGGCTACATGCCTAGCATGCACGCTACCCCTTTCAAGTCCCTTTGTGCTGCAGCTTTCTGCAGTTTTTCTCCATTTAAATAATATTCAGCTCTTCTGATCTCCCTTCCAAAATGAACAACTTCACGTTTTCCCACATTTTACTCCATTTGCCAACTTCTTGCCAACTCACTTAATCTATCAATATCCATCTGTAAACTGTTTGCCTCCCTCTCACAACCTGTCGCTCCACCTATCTGTGTGTTGTCTACCAGTCTGGTTACAGAACATTCACTTCCTCCAAGCCCTATATTGTAAACAGTTGTGGTCCCAGCACTGATCACTGTGTAACCCCATTGGTTAAAGATTGCCAAACTGAAAAAGAACTCCTAATGCCCACTCTCTGTTGCTTGTCTGTCAACCTCTCCTCAGTGAAGACCAATGTACTACCTCCAACACAGTGGGCTGTTGTCTTATGGCTTAATCTTTCTGAGGTATCTTGTTGAATATCTTTTGGAAGTCCAAAAACAACGTATCTACTGGTTCCCTCTCTATTTTCTGGTTAAGGCATTCTTGAAAACATCTTTAATAAAGTTACAATTTCCCTTTCCTAAAACCATACTGACTCTGCTTGATTAGATTATGATTGTCCATCACATCTAATAGGAGCAGATATAGGGATATCCAGCTGAGGTAGCCCAAGGAAACTGTGCGCTTACACACAGTGCAGTATTCTTACAGCATAACTCCATACCGAGAACCCACTCAATTGTCAAATATCCTTTAAACTTAAAGTGAACGAAAGGTGAGAGCAAGAACAAATCTCTCTTTCAGTTGGTTTGTTGAAGCTTAATGAGTTGACTACTTTCAAGCAGAGGCAAAAGGAAATCTGAAACATTTTATTTCTGCACACCTTGCCTCACATTTGAAAGAGCCGCAGATTTCCATGTTTTGAGTCACAAAGTCCCAAGTAAAATTTTGCATTCAGGTCATTAAAGTTAGCGAGTTTTGAGAAGATTTGTAGCTCAGGTTGAGGTTCTCGATGTGAGTTTGCTCGCTGAGCTGGAAGGTTAGTTTTCAGACGTTTCGTCACCATTCTAGGTAACATCATCAGTGAGCCTCTGACGAAGCGCTGGTGTTATCTCCCGCTTTCTATTTATCTGGTTGGGTTTCCTTGGGTTGGTGATGTCATTTCCTGCGTTGGTGATGTCATTAAAGTGTAACTGAAAAATAAATGTTTATCAAAACCACTATTTGGAGCAAAAACATGAATAGAAACAATTTTGTAATAATAATTTTTAAGAATTAGTGCTTGTTGTATAAATAATATTAGCACGTTTACTTACTACTGCACTCCAGTTGGTGCACCTCAAACAGCAATGTGTTATTCTCGAGCATGTGGTAAAACCTGAGAAATATACTCAATGTCAGCCACTCTATCTGTGTATAATATGTGATTATTTTGAACTTCTGGGAGCCAAGACATAATCATATAAGTGATTCTGGGTGAGTATTTTAGTTTTTGCATTTGTAACTCTTCTGGGGAATGGGTGAAAGTAGGAGAGGAATAACTATTTTCTTTCACTTCCTGCACACTCAGAGGCATGTGGTAGAGACATGTTTTGGATTTGATGAAGAATCGATGGATTCAGAAACATCGTCCTTGGCTTCCTACAGAACAGACAGGACACCAGCAACGCCAGAGGATGATTTGAATGAAGTGAGTAAATGACATATCAATGGAAGTTATTGGTGCTAAGGGCGTTTAACACACTTGCCTTCATTGCTTAGTCTTTTGAGTATAAGCTTTGGGAAGTCATATTGAAGTTGTACAGGACATTGTTTTTAAATGTCAAGCAATTAATCAGCTTCATCTGTGTTCAGAGTTTTATACAAAAGAACCCAAACTTGAAGCTCAACTGAATAACAATATCAATAGAGATAATAGGAACTGCTGATGCTGGAGAATCTGAGATAACACAGTGTGAAGCTGGATGAACACAGCAGGCCAAGAAGCATCAGAGGAGCAGGAAAGTTGATGTTTCGGGTCAAGACCCTTCTTCAGAAAAAAACAATATCAAGACATTCTTATTGCTTAGACTGTTTCAGCCTCTGAATAGTTTAATCAGATAACTACACCAGAATCCCCCTGTCAGTCATGCAGTTTATCTGTGTAATACTAATTATTCGTGCGTTTCCACATGATGTGTACACCTCTGCCTGTGAATTCAAACTCCTGGTTCAAATTTGAGAGAGAAACTTGAACCCAATTTTAGCCTTTGCAGTAACTCTGAGTATCTGGCAGCTTATAGGTTATACAGTAGATGTGTTGATGGCATGGAGAGCCACTATTTTGATCTATGTAAAAATACTAATGGATCACTGTCTCAAACCTGCCCGTAGTCTTTTCAATCACAAGGATCACATTAGATGGCTGTGTATAGAAAACATATGTAAATTAATGGCTAGAGTAGAGTTGTTACTGAACAAGTAATTGATAGTCCTATGGAAATGATGTACAGAATATCCATTGTGGTAAGCTGCGAATGCATTTTCAGTTTTGAAAGGCTGGGAAATAAAAAGCTGGTGTTTTTTCTTATGTCAGAGTGTAACTTAGGTCCACTTGTCTACCCTATTTTTCCATTGATCCAAACATTCAGGGTTCACAGAACATTGGTGGGAAATCAAATCCTGACATTTTACACTTGATTTCGGCATTGCTTTGCCAGAGTAAGTCTCATTATAGCCTTCTGCGTGGGAGAAAAAAAAGTCAGTTTCTCAAGTAAACCTTTTGGATAACCATTCCCTTACCGAAACATTACCCTTCCTGCTCCTCTGATGCTGCTTGGCCTGCTGTGTTCATCCAGCTCTACACCTTGTTATCTCAGATTCTCTGCTCCCGTTGTTATTGGATTGTAACCAGGATATTCAACAATAAATTCTCCGCATGAAAGATAGACTATGAACAAGTCCAATTGCCTTATCTCAGCTCTTTCTGTTTTATATATGTAGACATTTTTCTTCGATCAGTATGTCCAGAGATGTTATGACACACTTCTGGAGCAGATACCTCGGCATTACAAGGGCTCTTTAGTTCTAGACATTTTTTTATATTTTGTAATTAACCTTTTCAATGATGTTATGACATACCTCCGATCACGAGGCTCTTGAATCTCCTGGCTAAGAGATAGAGTCACTACCATCGTACCACAGGTGCCCTTGATATTTAGATATTTCTCATATCAACCTGCTGTCTCATGTTATCACACACCCCAAGAATAGGTGGCCCTTCTGACTCAGAGGTAGAGTTTCTACCAATGTGCCACAGGTGACCTTGATATTTTTTCCAATCAACCTACTCACTCATGTTATTACACACACCGTTAAAGCAGGTGGGACTTGAACCTGAGAATCATGGCTCACATAATTTGAAATTTCAACACTTTTGTTCACTTATCACTTGATTTTCTGGAGGTTGCCTCACAGACAAAAAACTATCGTCAATACATTACTGCCTATTCATCACCCATCCTTTCTGTGGCTTCTTTGCACTGCTGTCCTTGTTGTTTTTCTTACATCACCTAAAGAAAGGAGAGGAATTGGCTCCACAGTCTTATCTTAGGGTGCATGCTACTCTGCAGGCCTTTGTTCAGATCTTGATTTTATTTTTGTTTCGGCTTAAATCTCCAACTGTTGATGATTGTTAAAATGGAATGTGCACATGCACATCATTTCTCCAGGCCCTGTGGCTGTAAGCAGGAGGCCTGATATCCAAGCTTTTTAAAAAAAACCTTTAAATTTCCGTTTATATCCAGAAGTCCTCTCACACAGAACTGAACTCTTTCTTTCCATTAACCAATCACCCATGGTTTTTTTTTATCCATCACCGATAATTCACTGAGTTCTCCAATTGATTATTGTATGTGCGAAGCACACTGAGACTTATTTTTTCAAACATAAGCATTGTTTGTTTAAATCAAATCTCTCCAAGAACAAGTTTTTGGGAATATATTTGCAACACCACCCCACATTTTCATTTTAAATATCAGTGTAAATATCAAGGCCGTTTATTTGAAGAAAATGTTTCACATATTTCTGGATTAGGTGGGACTTGAATCCAAGGCTCTTGACCCAGAGGTAGGGACATTACCACTCCACTCAAGAGGCCCACACATGTGGGCACATATTTTATAATGAGCCTGTTCAAAGATGTTACGACCCACATCTTTAACAAGTGGAACATGAACCTTGGTCTCTTGGTCCAAAGGTAGAAATATTATCACTGCAACATAAGGTCTGTTGGATATATAGATATCAATTAATTGATTAACAGCCATCAATGGTTTCTGCTCTAACCTTAATTATTTGTTGTATTAAGGGGACTGTTTTTCAATTTTACTAATACATTTCAAATTTCATCGTCTGTTATGGGAGGATTTGAACTTCTGCGTCAAGTGCATTAATGTATTATCTTCGCTGTGAGAATATGTTTTGGGGGAACAATGGGTCAGAAACAGTTACAGATGTGGAAGGAAGCTGGAATGGCCGCTTATGTCAAGTGAGGATGTTTCCTGCTCTGTCTGTGGCTTTGTTATGTGCCAGACCAAACTTTCTCAAAATATATCAAGGAGATAACCTTGACCCTAAATTTTATCTTATTTAAAGGCAAGTGTGAGGCATTGCATTCCAAATGTTATTCAAGTTGTCAAATTACTAGGCTATAGGAAAAGCACACTTTATTCTACACAAAGTTAAAATACAAACAAATATTAACTTTAACTCTATTGAAATACTTAACAAAATAATATGTTATTGAACTACTACTCATCGACTGTTCAAATATAGCAGCATCCCATAAACACACCCTTGACAAAGGCAAATTCAGCAAAACAGAATTCGCTCACTTGCTATTCCCTCTAGTGCAGGAGAAAGAATATCTACTAGAAAGAATAGCAACTGAGAGAGAACTTGAGCTTTTTTGCCACAGCAGCAGAGAGAGAGTTGTGTCTTGCAGCTTCAATTCCAAAACCCCAACTTCAACAACTGAAAACAAAAGATAAAAAAAAAACATGGGTTGGTGTGAGCCTGACTCCACCAACCCATGCTTTTTTGTCCATTTTGAAACAAAACCCAAAACTATTTACTTCACTTTCCATTGAGCAGACACCTCAGTATCAGGTTTACAACATACTTTTTCAACATAAACTGGGCAGAACAATTCCATTTTAAAGGCCCATGTCATCATCCACCAGTATGCCCATTGCTACCTGATTATCATCAACTCTGCCTCCTGAAGTGAGTGATCTCATGGTCAGGTCCTCCTGGTGCTTATTGTGTGTAATCTTGGCTGGGGAGGGAGACAAAGAGAGAGAAAGAGATATTGATTGGTTGGAGAGGCGCCTCCAATCCCAATCAGTCACCACTGTCACCGATAGTAAAGAAATGGTGGGAGACTTGAGCCAATCGACAACTGACTCTTACTTTCTTGGGAGCAACTATTTCTTTTTAAATTGTTTTATAAAATCGCAGGAAGATCAGACCATTTAGTCCTTTGTGCCTGTTTGAAAAAAGCCTTTAAATTAGTCTGGCTCCCAGCCCTTTTCACATTAGCTTGTTCTTTTTGGAAGTTGCTGATGAACCCGTTTCCATCACCGTTTTCAGGTAGTGCATTGCAGACCAAGACAACACATTTCATAGGAAAAGCTTCCCACCTCCACCTTGTAGTAATTACCTCAAAATACTTACCTCCACTCATTGACACCACTCTCAGGGGAAGGGGTGAAATCTTCATATTAGTCACTCAGAACCTACCTGTAAATGTTCATATCTCGATTAAACTTTTTGAGCCTGATCACTGGGATGGTCAGTGTGGTGGTTCAGTGGTCAGCACTATTGCCTCACAGCGCCAGGGACCCAGGTTTGATTCTAGCCTCGGGTGACTGTCAATGTGAAGTTTGCTCATTCTCCCTGTGTCTGCGTGTGTTTCTGCTGGGTGCTCTGGTTTCCTCCCACAGTGCAAAGCTGTACAAGCTAGGTGGTTTGGCTGTGTTAAATTACCCAAAGTGTTCAGGTGTGTTAGCCATGGGAAATACAGGGCTTCAGAGAAAGGGCATAGGGAGGGGGATGAGTCTGGATGGGATGCTTTTTTAGAGGATTGGTGTGGACCTGTTGGGCTGAATGGCCTGTTCCCACATCGTGGGCAATCTATAAATAAAATTTCCTGACTCACAGGAGATCAAATTCAATATGGCCTCAGAACCAAATACCTTATCCCTCTGATACATTGAGTGGGTTTTAAGGAGGAACGTCATTTAAATTGTGGCAAATTAATTCATCCAATAAACTCCAATGAGCTCTATGATATTCCTGGCCAGTTTTGAATTTGCTTCACTGTTAGCACTTGATAAGGGAAAATAATCCCTTTTCCAATTGTGGCATTTGCTCACCAAATTCCTGATGTTTGAAGTCTCAATCTTGCATTATTATCAGCAGATTTTTTTTCTCTCTATCATTGCTAACCATTGCTACAAGAGCTTTGCTGTTTGACTTGAGGTTAAGAGATAAGGCAGCATTATTGACATTGGGTCACGTTTCCACTTAAACGTTTTCACTGAAGAAAATATCTGCTTTTCACCCTTAGTGTTGTAATACTCCCATGTATTTCCTTTTAAGACTATTGATTGTTACAGTTGCTGCCTTGTATTTCGTGATGCTGTTGTCAACATGGAAAAAAAAATTAAATAATCTCAGGGTCAGCTGCAGTCAATCAGACTTATTTGGATCTGAGCTACATCCCACGCAGAAGAGAACAGTAATCATTATAGAGTAGACTGCAATAGGGGTTTCCTTGTAGACTGAGAATTAAGTCTTGAAACATTTAAAATTGATATCAGTTGTCGACATTTTAAACAAACTGCTCAGGTATGTTATGACAAACCTGGAGGCCAGGTAGGAATTGTACCCTGGTCTTCTAGCTCAAAGGTATGGACATTACCACTACACCAGAGATGACAGGCGGTGCTGGAAATGATTATAAACTTACAAGACATAGATCTAAAATAGGAACAGCTCCCTGCTGTTCCCTCCACCACCGACGCTCAGTAGCAGCAGTGTGTACTATCTACAAGATGCGCTGCAGGAATTCACCAAAGGTCCTCAGGCAGCACCTTCCAAACCACGACCACTTCTACCGAGAAGGACAAGGGCAGCAGGTACATGGGAAGACCACCCCCTGCAAGTTCCCCTGCAAACCACTCACCATCCTGACTTGGGAATCTATCGCTGTTCCTTCGTTGTCGCTGGGTAAATATCCTGGACTTCCTTTCCTCACGTCATTGCGGGTCAGTCCAGAACACACAGGCTGCGACAGGTCGAGAGGGCAGCTCACCACCATCTTCCCCAGGGATGGGAAATAAATTCTGGCCAACAAGCAATGCCTACATCCCAGTAATGAATATTAAAAGAATCTTAATTTCTCGTAACAGCCCTTTACGTCCCTCTTCCCCTTATCCCACCTCTTGCTCCACCCCCTCTTTCTCTATCATTCGTTCTCCCCTGCCCACCATCCTCTTTCTCTCTTTCTTCCTTTTACTCCAATATCTTTCATAGTTGAACAGAGATGGAGACCCTAGTGAACTACAAGTTCCACCTGCAGCTTTATGGCCTAGCATTTACAAGTAAAACAGTTCTTTCTTTCTAAGATAATAAAATGTGAGGCTGGATGAACACAGCAGGCCCAGCAGCATCTCAGGAGCACAAAAGATGACGTTTCGAGCCTAGACCCTTCATCAGAGAGTGGGATGGGGTGACTGTGCTGGAATAAATAGGGAGAGAGGGGGAGGCAGACCGAAGATGGAGAGAAAAGAAGATAGGTGGAGAGAAGAGTATAGGTTTGCTTTAGGGCAGAAAAGTTTGGAATAATTTTAACAGGCAACCTTTATTTGCATTTCTGTCAAGTTCCTGACATTTACCAAGCCATCCCAAAGTACTTTAAGGGGGATAACCAGTGAACGCCTACAGCGTGGAAGCAGACCATTCGGCCTATTGATTCACTCTGACCCTCTGAAAAGCATCCCACACAGACCTGAGTCAACCCTGTATTTCCTCTGGCTAACCCACTTAGCCTACACACGCCTGGATACTACGCACAATTTAGTACAGATAATCCACCTAACCTGCACATCTTCGGACTATTGGAGGAAAGCGGAGCACTGGAGGAAACTCACACAGATATGGAGAACGTGCAAACTCCAGATTGACAGTCACCTGAGGGTGGGATTGAGCTTGGGTCCCTAGTGCGATGAGGCAGCAGTGCTAACCACTGAGCTACGGTGCTATATGCAACAGAGCTCAAACAAATGGGAAAGGGAAGAGTAGAGGTGATGAGGTAGGGAATATAAAGAACAGTTTTGAGGACGAGATGATGAGACAATCTGAGTCAAGGAAGAACATCCAAAGGACAGGAGCACTATGGTCATATCAATGAATCAGCAAAGTGGAGGGAATGGGGGTCAAGAAGTCAGCTGGTCTTTCCCCTCCCAGTCTTTCTAACCTTCTCTAGCCTTACAACAGTTCATGATACATCATGGACATTCAAGCGACTCTTGGATAGGTACATGGATGATAGTAAAATGAAGGGTATGCAGGGTAGTTTGATCTTAGAGTAGGATAATAGGTTGGCACAAAATTGTGGGCCGAAAGACCTGTGCTGTGCCGTGTTGTTCTATGTTCTAAGACATCTGCACTCCTCCAGTCGTAGCCTTTTGAAAACGCCCCATTTTGATGCACTTCGGTAGCCTAGGCCCTAAGATCTGTAACCAAAAAAACCCCCCAGAAATTGCTGGAGAAATTCAGCAGGCCTGGCAGCATCTGTAGAGAGAAACCAGAGTTAATGTTTCAAATTCAGAAGTTCTGAAGAAGGGTCACTGAATTCTAAATGTTATCTCTGCTTTCTCTTCACAGATGCTGCCAGTCTTGCAGAGTTTCTCCAGCAATTTCTGCTTTTGGTTATTTCATATCTCTAGCATTTGTTACTTTACCCTGTAATTAGGAATTACCTTTCAAAATCACTCTGCCTCTGTGTCTCACTTAAGATGCTCCATAAATCCACACATGTTGATCAGGTTTTGGCTCACTCAATACCGCGAAGTGGTTTGAAACATTGCTGATTGTAATGATTTCTTGCCTTTTCTGTTGATTCTAAATTTCACTTATGCAACTAACATTGGTGTTTTGCTGTAATCTGAGGTGTAAAGATCAACTGTTGCTCCCAAAATAATCTAATTTCATTCTCTAGTTATGGTTTCTTGAAAAGTTGCAGCCTCTGTTGGTTTATAAATTCACTGTATCCAATTTTAGAGACTACACACTGGTACTTGAGAGAGACAGACGTGATTTCTGTTTAATGTATAATAACTGTGTCTTTTTACTAAATTGTAGACAGAAATGGGAAAAGAAGTCTTTTTTAAAAACCAATGATTGCTGAAGGGTTACGACAGTTTTCTCGATGCAAGCACTGTTTACACAGCTGCTTGTTTAAGTAGAAGTTGAAGTGGAGTTTGCAGATAAGCTGGAGCCAAGGACATATGCAATTGAAGATTCAGACCATAGTAAGTAACTGGCCTATGACTAGTGACCAGTTATCAATGAAAAGGCCATTTGTGGTAATGCTGTGGCTTTAAGAGGTTACTGGTTTTTTTAAAGAGAGATTTTAAGGCAGAGGTATCAAGTTGACAAGTGAAGACCAATAAAGTATACAACTTGGTAGGCTATGGGTTTGGTTTTAGAAGCTGAAACAATAGAAGTGATCTGGATGGGTGTAGCCAACTCACACAGGCAAGGATTTCTAGTTTTTTTTGTAGTTTATTGGTTTAGCTCTCAGTAGTTGTTGCGGTCTTGAAGAAGTGGAAGATTTTTTTTTCTCTCTCTTGATTATAGCCATAAGTTGGGGGTTCTCTTTCTAGACTGTTAGACTGCATGTGAGATACAATCTGTTTTCCTGAATTTGCCTTTTTGCCAAAGGGTTTGTTTATAGGATGTAAGAATATTGGGATAGCTTATTCATAATAGTTACTGTATCTGCTGTTC
Organism: Stegostoma tigrinum; assembly: GCF_030684315.1. Taxonomy (NCBI): domain Eukaryota; kingdom Metazoa; phylum Chordata; class Chondrichthyes; order Orectolobiformes; family Stegostomatidae; genus Stegostoma; species Stegostoma tigrinum. Next base: position 73,292,212 of record NC_081366.1, on the reverse strand, counting down.
AGTTAAGTTTTTCAGCAGATTTGTTATTCTATTTTCTTTTGTTGTAGTTTAACTATAGTGTTTAAATGAATTTTTTTCTTAACATTCAGTAGTTTGACTACGTGCACACAGCACATTACATTTGCCTTTAAAATAGGAAAAAGTTGGGTCGCGGCTACCTTCCTAAAATATTTTGAGGGTGTCTGGTCTGATCCATCACAATCTGCCTGTCAACAAAAAGCTCTCTGATGAAGGGTCTAGGCCCGAAACGTCAGCTTTTGTGCTCCTGAGATGCTGCTTGGCCTGCTGTGTTCATCCAGCCTCACATTTTATTATCCTGTCAACAAAATGTGGTTGGTTATCAGGTAGCTGAACAGCTTGGGACTATGAACAAGATAAAGCGAAGTTTTTAGTTTGCCACCAGGACAGGAGGTCCCTCTCCTCTGCAGTGAAATTCACTTTAAGCCTGAAACAAAAAGTTTATCTTTCTTTCAGCAGTTGCTGGAAGTTGTGACTTTAAATCAACAAGTCAGAGACATTTTGCAAGGGTTAACCAGTCACCCTGTGCCTCTTTCAAACTTGGGAGAGTGTCCAGCATTCTGACCAGGACAAGAACGATCTCAGCAGATGCTATTCAGATAATGAACAATACTATATTTTCAAAATTTCCTTCATCTGTAACACTCATATTTCTCTCCTATCCATCCCTACTCTATCTGCCTGTCTCTGTCTGTGTGTTTATATGGAGAGTTTATAAAAGGCTTGAAATTTTGATTAGCAGTGAAATGCTGACAATGCATAGTTGTTTGCCTTTATTAGTAATAAACAATAATTTTAGTAATGTATGGAAATTTGGTCCGTGTTCTCTCAATCACCTGGCAATCTGCTTAATTGTGAAATTTTGAACACTCTTTAAAATTCTTTATCTTTTGTGATAACTCTAGCAACAGCAGGACTTGATTTCCAAAGTACTAACCTAGTGAGGTGTAATAAATGTCACTAATCAAAAAGAACTGGTTTCTTGCCTCAAACTCTTCTTCAGAATTATATGTCCTTGCTATGTTCAAAATAAATGATGCATTCAGCAATAGCATTCACACTTATACAACTAACACAGTGTAAAGTGTGAGGGGAAATATTTTGGGATATCCTCTGTTAAGCCAGTGTATAATTTTTTTCTATGTCAACACGTGCATTCTTCCTTTACTTTGCCACTCAGCACTGATACTAATTGTAGACTAAGTGAAGGAGTACTGCGTTTTCCTGACTACATACCATAACAGAGGGGGGGTGATCAGCAGCTCTATGCGGAAATAGTTTGACCTGTACATGAGCAGGAAATACCATTGGCTTCTACAATGTTGAGCTGTTCTTGCACAATATATTAAGCCTCTGATCCATTTGCAACTTGAGTGGATATGAAAAACTTCATGACGTTTTTTTCAAGAACAACAGGGAGACTCTCCCCATCCACATCTCACTCCACTAACCCTGATCCAATGTTAATGTTTGTTCCTCAAACGCCATGACCAAAACAAATGGTCTGATTATTCTATTTCATTGCTGTTAGGCAAGTTGTTGTGTGCAAACTAACTCTTATGCTTCATACTATTTTCTATGTAAGGCTATGCACTAGAAGCCCATTTGGTCCAGTCAAATTTGCCAGTATTTGTAGGAGCTTCATATGAGCTTCCTCTGGCTTAGCTACATCTAAGTTATATTATTGTAATCCTTTGATGCCCTAATAGGCTTTATCATGATCTCTTAAATGTATCTGTACTGTTTACTTCAGTCATACTGTTGTGATAGTGAGACCCACATTTTTGAAAAAGAAGTTATTCCCAAATTTCCTATGGGATTTCTTGGTGACTATCTGATGTTCATGACCTCCCCACAAGATGTAACACTATCTTGGTATCCACTCTACCAAATTCTTTCTTGACTTTAAAGATCTTTGTTAGGTCAACCCTCAGCTTTCTTTTCCAGGCAAAGTGATCTGGCTTATTCATCCTTTCTTAAGATGTATACCGATGAATTTTTGTGGAAGCCTCTCCATTCCTTTTATAATTTGACAAGAAGACCCCATGCATTACAATACTCTAAATGCGGTCTAACCAAATGCAAGTTGAATGTAAATTTCCCACTTTTAAATTCAATCCCTTCAAAAACAAGATACTCTAAGACTCTAAGGAATTCTCTAGCATCTGCAGTTCCCATTATCTCTGAATTCTCCAGCATCTGCAGTTCCCATTATCTCTCTACTCTAAGGCATGGTTTGCTTGTTAATGGTCTTACTAATGTGTGTTGCCATGCTTAGTCTAATGACTGGTGTATTTGTAACCCAAGATCCTTTTGTTCCTCTACTGATCCTGTGATTCTTTATCTACTGCCAAATAATTACCAGCCTCACTACTCTTCTTGCCAAAACACACTGCTTCGTGTTTACCTGTGTTGAACCTAGTTGCCAGTCATTGTCCATTCTGAAATCTTATTAATGATCTCCCAATTTATTACAGTCCCCACAGGCCTGATTCTCCCCTGTCTTTAATTTGGTGTCATTTAGAAATTGTTTTTGATTTCAGCATTCACATTTTAAATTTAAATTACAAACAGCAATGTCCCAACACTAAAATCCATGAACTGCCCATATCCTGCAACTCTGAATAACTACCCCATTCTGTAATTCTCTGCTTCCTGCCTCCAAATCAACTATTGATAAATTTTGCCACTTGTCTCCCAACACTGCATTCACTGACTTTGTTTCTTTGTCTATTAGTGGACACATTACTGTTTCAAAAGTCCAGACAAATTGCATTATCATTATTTCTCTGTTAACTTGTCAAAAAACGAAATAAGATTTAGTGAGCTAGATTTACTATTTTACTGACCGCTCATCATTTTTTTTTGTTTCTTAAAGCTCTTCCATTGTCTTTGTTGGTAAAGATTCTAACTACTGCTGTTAAGCTGAGTGTCTTTACAGAAATTTCTGATGAAGGGTCTCGGCCTGAAATGTCAGCCTTCCTGCTCCTATGGTGCTGCTTGGCCTGCTGTGTTCATCCAGCTCTCCACCTTGTTGTCTTGGCTTTATAGTGTCCTGGGTCTGTTCTTAATCCCTTGTTAAATGCAGATGCCAATTCAGCTATCTGCAGCTTTCCTTGAAAGAATTGTCAAATATGTGCAGTAATGCCTTTCCTTTCTTTCCCTAGATCCTTTTAAAATGTGTGGATGCAACACATCTAGACCAGGAGATTTATCCTCCTTGAGCTTGAACAGTTTCAAACTTAGATTCCATGCATTCATACACACCGATATTAATTGCACTTATTTTATTGAACATCTCGTCATCAAATACCATGCCCTTTTGTTCCATCTCCTTGTTAAATACTGGAATCTTAAAATGTTTTGGGACATCCTAAAAGTGTTATATAACTACAGTTCTGCTTGTGACAACAGTAAATAATTTTGCAGCGCCGCAGCATTGCAAACAGTTTTGCGTGATTGAAACCTTATTTTAAAATAATGCTTAATATGAAATCTAAAGCTTTAGCGAACACACAAATAGGATCTAAAGTAGACGTGTTCATTGTTGTTCTGTTTCAATGGGACAATATTGAAACATTGTGGGCTATTGATTATAATTGGGCCAAATGTTCCTTCTCTACCCTTTTACTTTCCCTCATGAACAGTTGGTCTTTGCCCTCTCTTATGTCACACTCCAATAATTCTGTTTCCTCTACTTTTCCATCAATCTGTCAAGAGTGTTGTTCTAAAAATGATTAACCATCCTTAACTTCCCAGGTTAAGTAACCATTGACTTTTGACATACCTCATCTGGAATGTACAGAGTTCTGAAGAGGGATTGTTGGACTGAAATGTTAATGCCGCTTTCACTGTGTAGGCACTGTCAGGCCTGCTGAGTTTTTCCAGCGATTTCTGCTTTTGATTTTTGATTTGCATTATCCACAATTTTACTTTTTTGTTTATGTACAGAATCTCAATCAGTATTGAATATCAAACAGGTCCTCAATTCTTCTTCTTCTGAACTTCACTGTTCAAATCTGCACAAATGGCTAAAAAGAAATAAATAGAACTAAAAGCAAACTTTCCCTTCAAAGATAATAAAATGTGAGGCTGGATGAACACAGCAGGCCAAGCAGCATCTCAGGAGCACAAAAGCTGACGTTTCGGGCCTAGACCCTTCATCAGAGAGGGGGATGGGGGGAGGGAACTGGAATAAATAGGGAGAGAGGGGGAGGCGGACCGAAGATGGAGAGTAAAGAAGATAGGTGGAGAGGGTGTAGGTGGGGAGGTAGGGAGGGGATAGGTCAGCCCAGGGAAGACGGACAGGTCAAGGAGGTGGGATGAGGTTAGTAGGTAGCTGGGGGTGCGGCTTGGGGTGGGAGGAAGGGATGGGTGAGAGGAAGAACCGGTTAGGGAGGCAGAGACAGGTTGGACTGGTTTTGGGATGCAGTGGGTGGGGGGGAAGAGCTGGGCTGGTTGTGTGGTGCAGTGGGGGGAGGGGATGAACTGGGCTGGTTTAGGGATGCAGTGGGGGAAGGGGAGATTTTGAAACTGGTGAAGTCCACATTGATACCATATGGCTGCAGGGTTCCCAGGCGGAATATGAGTTGCTGTTCCTGCAACCTTCGGGTGGCATCATTGTGGCAGTGCAGGAGGCCCATGATGGACATGTCATCAAGAGAATGGGAGGGGGAGTGGAAATGGTTTGCGACTGGGAGGTGCAGTTGTTTGTTGCGAACTGAGCGGAGGTGTTCTGCAAAGCGGTCCCCAAGCCTCCGCTTGGTTTCCCCAATGTAGAGGAAGCCGCACCGGGTACAGTGGATGCAGTATACCACATTGGCAGATGTGCAGGTGAACCTCTGCTTAATGTGGAACGTCATCTTGGGGCCTGGGATGGGGGTGAGGGAGGAGGTGTGGGGACAAGTGTAGCATTTCCTGCGGTTGCAGGGGAAGGTGCCGGGTGTGGTGGGGTTGGAGGGCAGTGTGGAGCGAACAAGGGAGTCACGGAGAGAGTGGTCTCTCCAGAAAGCAGACAGGGGAGGGGATGGAAAAATGTCTTGGGTGGTGGGGTCGGATTGTAAATGGCGGAAGTGTCGGAGGATAATGCGTTGTATCCGGAGGTTGGTAGGGTGGTGTGTGAGAACGAGGGGGATCCTCTTGGGGCGGTTGTGGCGGGGGCGGGGTGTGAGGGATGTGTCGCGGGAGATGCGGGAGACGCGGTCAAGGGCGTTCTCAATCACCGTGGGGGGAAAGTTGCGGTCCTTAAAGAACTTGGACATCTGGGATGTGCGGGAGTGGAATGTCTTATCGTGGGAGCAGATGCGGCGGAGGCGGAGGAATTGGGAATAGGGGATGGAATTTTTGCAGGAGGGTGGGTGGGAGGAGGTGTATTCTAGGTAGCTGTGGGAGTCGGTGGGCTTGAAATGGACATCAGTTACAAGCTGGTTGCCTGAGATGGAGACTGAGAGGTCCAGGAAGGTGAGGGATGTGCTGGAGATGGCCCAGGTGAACTGAAGGTTGGGGTGGAAGGTGTTGGTGAAGTGGATGAACTGTTCGAGCTCCTCTGGGGAGCAAGAGGCGGCGCCGATACGGTCATCAATGTACCGGAGGAAGAGGTGGGGTTTGGGGCCTGTGTAGGTGCGGAAGATGGACTGTTCCACGTAACCTACAAAGAGGCAGGCATAGCTGGGGCCCATGCGGGTGCCCATGGCCACCCCCTTGGTCTGTTGGAATCTCCAGCATCTGCAGTTCCCATTATCTCTGATACTATTTCCCTTCAAAGAGACAGGTTTTATACTTTAAGATAACCATGTTATCGAGTATTAATTTTGATACTCACTGGAGTAGAACACCTGATCCCAATGTTGCATCATTCAGTTATCTTCTCTACATTGTCTCTCAATAATCAGATGTTTGTGTTCCAGAAGCCACTATTGTTTTCACTGACTATTAGTCATCAAGCTGATGAACTCCCCTCTGAAAGATTGAAATCAACATTACAGTGCCAGTAATTGTCTGTTACTGGCTTATATCTGTTTGCTTTTGACACACTTTTGACACACTTTGGACACCTGATATAATGAAACTATGCACTGTGTTTAAACATAACCAGCATCTCAGTATGGGACTTTCATACCTTGAGATTTTCCTGAACACTCCATGACTGTATGTGTATAACAGAATGGCCTGGATAAGTTTACATTATGGATTTACCACCAGTAAATGGGCAGCAAAAGGCAATTGTAGGAGCCAAAGCAATATATCTCCGAGGTTGATCAATAATTGCTTATTATATTAACTCTGCAAATAAATCTATACATAATCTAATCATTTAAACAGTATCAGGCCCGACCATTGCCAAGCAAGATGAATAATCTCAGGCCTGAAGTCAATCAGGATCAGGATATCTGCTGACTCTTGCTGAGTTTACATCCTCTTATTGCCACAGATGGCTTTCACGAAATGGTGAATCCCTTCTCGAAGATATCTGCAAATGGATCTCTCTGGAATGTCCTCGTCCTATTTTCATGCTTCATCATCAACCCTAACTCATTGTCTATAGATTTTGTTGCAGATATTTTATACAGTACGAACAGAAGATTCAGGGGGCTACATTCAACAATTAATTTTATACAAATAATTTTACATTGCACTTTACAGAATGACATTTTTTCATGATCTGAAAAAGTTAAATGTGGCTGGTCAGAATCTGTGAAGAGAACAGATCAATTATAATTCCAGGAATATCGCATCTAATCCAAACAAAAACTAATGAAAGATGAAGAAATTGAATTGGTAGAGTTTAAAGTTTTTGAGAAGACTTGTTTTGAGAAGAATTAGTAGTGTAGTGCTTCTGCGACTGGACAAGCAACTTAGGGTCACAGACTAGTAAACCGAAGAACATGGGTGCATATTCCAAACAATAAGCCTGTGAAGCTCTTAGTTTGTCATAAAAATCCAAAGGTTCCACTAATGTCTTTAAGAAAAAGGCATTTGCTGTCCATCCCTGATCTGACCAAGGTGTGACTCCAGCCCTGCAATGCGCTTCACTCATAACTACCCTGTTCAACACTTCCACAAACCTGACGCAGATAGGGATAGGAATAATTTGCGGCCTGGACAGCAATACTTGCATCCTGAACATGAATTCATAGAAATATTTAAATAATTTTAAAAGAATAAGAACATGTAGACAACAATGAAGGGAACATCTCCACTCATCATGAGCGTCATGAGGTCTCTAACTCTCTTCTGATGCTGATGGTGATTCCCGTGCTACTTGAGCTTGAGCAACATTCCTCACACCATGAGGACACACCATCCTGAACCTCTGGAAGCCCTCCTCACTTTTCAACTGGACAGTGTAAATGGAGGAGCCTGTTAATGGAACATCTGAAAATGACATGCCACAGGCACTCGTGTGTTTTGTAAGACCATAAGATTCTCAACGGTGAATTGCTGAGATCAGAATGCTTTACTAGAAAGTGTTATAGAAGCTGATTTAATGATAATTTTCAAAGGACAACTCAATAAATCCTTGCAGGTATTGGATAGGTGTAGAAATAAAAGCCTAAAATACAGGAGAAACACTGCCATTCAGACAGCATCTATCGAGAGGGAGGCAGAGCTAAGATTTTATGTCCGTTGCAACTCTTTTTCATAACTGAACCAGTTCCAAACAACCGTTTAGAATAAATGCTAATATTTTGGATGAGGGAAGTGATCACAGGTTTGCAGGTAAAGCTGAAATGAGCAGGAAAGCAAGTGAAGCGAATGACACAAAAGGCCACAGAAAGGTTAAGCGAGTGGGCAAATCCTTGGCAGATGGAATGTCATTTGGGGAAATGTGAGATCGTATATTTTGGTTGGGAGAGTAGAGGAGTTGAATATTACTTAAACAGAGAAAGACTTCAGAATATGGCAGCACAGAGAGATTTGCGAGCCCTCGTACTGAAATCAGAAAAGTTGAACCAGCAAGAGGGAAGGCAAATGGATTATTAGCCTTTACTTCAAAGGGAATGGAGCACAAAAATAGGGAGTTTTTCTTAAAACTGTATGAGGCACTAGTCAGCCTACAGCTGGAATAGAGTCATTGTGTCATGCACCAGATCCTTCAGTCCAACTAATCCATGCTGAACGTAACCTAAATTAACTTAGTCCCACCTGCCTATCCCTGATCCAGGTCCCTCCAAACCTTTCCTATCCATGTACTTATCCACATGTCTTTTAAACACTGTAATTGTACCCCCATCCACCACTTCCTCAGGAAGCTCATTCTACATGAGAAGCACCATCTGTGGGGAAAAAAAATTGCCCCTCGTGGCTTTTTAAAATCTCTCTCCTTTAAAAATAAGCCCCCTAGTCATGAAATCCCCCATCCTATAGAAAGACACCTACCATTAACCCTATCTGAACCCCTTATGATTTTATATTTCTCCTCAACCTTCTACGCTCCAGGGAAAAAAAAAATCCCAGCCTTTCTTTATAACATGAACCCTCCATACCTGGCAACACCCTGATAAATCTCTCCTGAACCCTGTCCAGCTTAATAATATCCTTCTTATAACTGGGCGACCAGAACTGGACATAGTACTCTCGAAGAGGCCTCAACAATGTCCTGTACAACCTCCCTGTAAACTGCTTTAGTTCCCTTAAAGATAAATTGACTTTGGAGGTGGTCGACAAAAGGCTCACTCGGCTGATCCTGAAAATGGAGGGATTTTCTTCTGAGGAAAGGATGAGAAGGCTGGATCTGCCATTGGAGTTTTGACGAATGAGAAGTGACCTTATTGAAACATAGGAGATTTTAGGGGGCCCAACAGGGTAGATATTGAGAGATTGTTGGCCCATGTGGGACATTCTAAGACCAGAGTCCGTAATCTCAACGTAATGGGTTGCTCAGTTACCACAGGATGAGGGGGAATTTCTGTTCCATGAAGATAGTGAATCTGTGGAATTCTCACCCACACAGCACTGTAGAGGCTTGTGTCATTAAATATACATTTAAAATGCCAATAAATAGTTTTTAATCAGTAGGGTAAACAGGGGAAAAGCAGTAAGGCGGAGTTAAATAGCCTCAAATTAGCTGAGAGTTGTAGAGCACACTTGATGGGCTGAATGGCCTACTGATGATTCTAAAACTAACAATTATATTTTATATCGTAATTTCAATCAAAATTCATAAGTCAAATGTGAAATGAGAAATGTTTACTTCATTTGAAACTGATGATGTACATGAGTTAATTCACTTCTTTGTTCACGACAAGAGCCTGGCAGCTGAAGAATCTGAGCTCCGTTTCAGGCAATTGACAAGGGAATACCAAGCACTCCAGAGAGCGTACGCACTACTGCAGGAGCAGACGGGAGGGATCCTCGATGCAGAACGGGAGGCAAAGGTGACCATTAAATCATTGGTTAAAATGTGTGAGTGTGGCCAATGACGAATTAGTGACACACCTCTGTGGAAATGTGCATTATTCGGAAAAACAAAACACCTGCTTTAGCTGCTGGGACTAGTGCTCCAACGTATCAGGTTGCCAAATGAAATTCTGCTCCAACTGATTGAAGGGGCAGTCCCAATCCAGTCCCTACATTGACAGTTGTCGTCATAGCGGTCACGGGACAGCTGGTGTGGGAAATAGAGAAAAAAATGTCACACTGGAATGAAGGAATGCAACCTTGTGTGTTCAGGACCCAGTTGAGGGAACTTTTCTCTGTATCTAGGCATGCTATACCTCACCTGAGGAGGCTCGATCTCTTGTGTAAGCTTGGCTCAGTTGACAATACTCTTTGAAATCAAAGGTTATGGGTTCAAGCCCTGCTCCAGGCTTCAAGCTCATAATCTAGACTAATGTATTCAGGTAGTGAGGGCATTTTGTGCTCTTGGGAGCTTAGTGCCTCACCTTAAGTGCTCAATCTGTAGCGTTTCACTACAATAAACATGTTACATGCCTGCAAATTGAAGTTGCATCGTCTTTTAGTTTGTGAACAACGAAGCTCCCACAGCAAAATTATAGGTTGAAAGAGAAATTGAATGTTCTGTACTCAACAAATACTATCAAAATTAAATGAACTGATCAGGTAAATTATTGTATTTATAATGGGATTTTTGCTGTGCACAACAGTGGTTACCTCAACCAGCAGCATAGCACATTCCAAGCAGCTCAGTGTTTGAATGGTGTTTTGGAGCACACTGAGAGGCTCAAGAGGTGCTATATTAATAATGTCAAAATAGTAAAGTCATCATCAACACCCCTTCTAATGTTTCCCTTAATTTCACAAAGTGCATGATCGTTACATTTTTTTCCAAAAGTCTGTCTTTAAATGAACAACATATCTAAAGCATAAATTGCTGCCTATAGAATAGTAATCCCTATCAATGGGGAATATCATTACTTATTTGCTTACTGCTTTTGATTGTGGGACAACCAGGCTATTGACATTGCGCTATGTGATGGTAATTTGTTCATAAGCGTAAGAACAATATCAATTATGATTGCCAAACTACACTAGCTAAAGAAATGCAACATTCTCCAACATGGTCCTTAAATAAAAGACTGACTCACCATCTTCATGCAGATTCAAACATCCAGTCAAATCGTAAAAATATTTCAACATTTTGTTCTGCATGTAATGCTAAGATTTTTTTTCATGATCTGTCAAAAAAATAGTGAATGTATTCAATACAGCATCGAAAAAAATGCTGTTGAATATCTTATCTCAACACAGCACCTCCATCTGTTCTCTCAACTGGACGTCCATGAAAATATAACACTCACGGGTAATGTGACGAGATTCCTCACAATGTCCTACCCGGTATTTTCTCCCAATCAATGCTATTAACAACAAAATATCTGTTAGTTTATTTCACTGCTGTTTGTGGGACCTTGCCATGTTGAACACTGGTCGCCATGTGGCCCTTACATTATAATAGTGGCTCCCAACATAAAGTGTTGAATAATTGATCAATCGTAAAGCAATGTTGCCAGCTAATGGGTTTCATTCCTGCGACATTCGGTGCCATGGTGCATGACAGTCATTCCCTGAGCCACTCACAAAGCGAAAAGAATCTTTTCCAGTTTATGAAAGAAAGATGTGCGTACCTTTCAGAAATTCACGCTCTCTAAAGTACTTCACAGCCACTGAAGTACTTTAGAAGTGTAGCCATTGTTGAACTCTGAGAAATGGTATGCCAATTTGTGCAGTCAATTTGTCCCCAAAACAGTAATATCATTTTATATTAATGTTAGTTGAGGGATGGTAGTGACCAAGATGCAATTAAAAATCTACCAGCCTTGATACTTAAAACCGGATCAGCACTGATGTATTCTTTTAGGCTCCTCAAATTGCCTTTGTTGGTCTGTACAGTGAGCATAAGAGTTGGGATGACATATTGGGATGATATTGGTTAGGCCACATTTGGAATACTACATTCATTTCTGGACTCCCTGCTTTAAGGAGGATCTGAAACTTGAAAGGTTTCAGAAAAAGACTTACAATGTTGTTGCCAGGTTTGGAGGGTTGAGCTATAGGAAGAGGCTGAACAGGCTGGGACTATGTTCCCTGGAGTTGGAGGCTGAGGGATTGAATTTATAAAGGTTTATGAAATCATGCAGGGGCATAGCCAAGGACTTTTGATTTCCAGAGTAAGGGAGCCGAAAACAAGAGGGCATAGGTTTAAGGAGAGAGGAGCAAGTTTTAAATGGGACTTAAGGGGTGCTTTTTCACATAGAGGGTGGTGTGGAGATGGAATGCACTGCCAGAGGAAGTAGTGGAGGCCGGCACAATTACAACAATAAAAAGGCGTCTGGATAAGTAGATGAATAGGAAGGGTTGAGAGGGATATGGGCCAAATGCTGGCAAATGGGACTAGATTAATTTAGTATATCTGGTCAGCATGGACGAGTTGGACTGAAGGGTCTGTTTCCATACTGTACAGCTCTATGACTCTACAAATGGGTAGCTATCATCTCTACTCTGATTTGAGTTGAGGCAATAGTAGAGTGTTACATTCATATCCCAGATCAAAATGAAGACTAAAAATGGCACAAAATTCCCCTTCCTAATCACTGCCCAACAATCTCTGATGAAAATGTGCAGTACGATATAATTCAAATAGGTTTTGGCTATAATATCTGCCCCTGTTGAATTGCTTGATGCCTGTGAATTCGGTGAGGTAGTTGATGATTGCTGATGTCAATGTTCCTGCTGGCAGTGTCGACCTGCAGCAAAATTCAAACTTAGCAGCGTGTACAGAGGCAAAGATTGTCATCTGGATAGCAGTGTGGCTTCTTCTATCCATCTTATTGACCCTTTATTGATAATTGATTCTCTTCCTCTTAAATCATAAATGACTGAAGTTATCGAAATAAAAATGTGACATCATGTTTCTTCCACATTACAATCTAACCAACTTTTTATGGTTTTAGCTGCAGTCATAGTACTTTAAGTGTTCCACATAATTTAAATGTGATCTAAATTACTTTTAAGAAATTTTACTGCATCTTCAAAAAGACTGCAAATTATTGATGCAAATTTAAAGTAATGATGATTTAAAATCAGAAGCAATCTAGTTTCATACTGAGAAGTTTCTTGTCTTTTTGTACAGACCCCCACTGAAGAATATATCCCTTATGGTTTTAATAACTATTTCCTGATTTCATTAGGCTCATGAACAATTACAAGCAGAAGTTCTGAGGTGTAAAGCTAAAATTGACGACCTTGAAAAGGCCTTAGCACAGAAAGGGCAGGTAAGACATTCATTTTAATAAAAAAAAATTGTCTGACTACTGACTGCAACTGGGGGCCTCCCACCTTTTAGATATAATCTGGAAATTTGAGGCTTGGAAATATGGAAGGTTCTTCAATTCTTGAAGGGGTTATTCAACACAATGTCGGCAAAAAAGCAAACCTGCTGTGTGATCTTGTTTTATTGTGTTTTGTACCTCAAATAAACATAAAGATGACCGTCACCAGTTTTGATGTGGCAACAGGAGCATTGCTCCAGGAATTTTGCAATGTCTGCTTTCTCATTCTGACAGTTTCAAGTCCTCAAACTGCATCCACAGCACAGTGAGTAAGCAAAAAATAAATTCAAGACACACATGCACACACATGCTCTCTCTCTCTCAGTGACTCTTTCACACTCCCTCTCTCCTCACTCTCTGTCTGTCTGTCTCTCTCTCACAAGCACACGCACACACATGTACGCACGCATGCACACATGCACACACCTGGAGTTGTGTGATTTGACTGCCGCAGTCCAACACCGGCATCTCCATGTCATGAAGAGCACATACGCACACTCACTCTCTCACACTCTCACTTGCTCACTCTCACACTCATTGAACAATTGAACACACATGGTTAATAATAGTTTGTGAAGGTTATGCCTGTAAAGTGATTGCCAGGATGTGCACTTTACAACATAGGCAGCAGGGTGTGTGCTGATTCTACAATTCAGGTTCTTTTTCTGTATATGAAAAGAGCACACTTCCACTTACAATGCAGGAATTTATATTTGTGAAAGACCTCTGTATCATAAAAAGTCCCCGAGGAGTACAATGAAAGAGAATGCAACATTGAGCCACATACAGTGGTAATAGGACAGGTAACAAAAGCTCAGACAGAGAAGTAGATCCCTACCATGGCTTCCAGTCCAGGACTTGCCTCCCCACGCCTTCCTCCAATCTGGGAGTCACCTCCTTCATTCCCATATTCGAAGTTTAGAAAGTTAAAGGTTTAAAAAAAAAACTTACTCTGGCAAAGAGAAAAGGAGAAATGAACAGGTGGAGCAGAGGAGCTCTGGATGGAGTGTCCAACAGTGCGCCATGTTGTTTCCAATTGGAAAGGAGAGCTGGGAAGCCATGGATGTGCAGAATTGGCTTCTCCCCATTTTTGGTTAAAATGACAGGGCAACTGAGATACTGAAGTAGCAGTAAGCTGTCCGTTATTATCCTAACTGCTGTTGACAAACTTGTCTCTCTCCATTTGACTATTAATTCCGGCATTGTTAACCACCAGTAAAATCAATGTTTATTTAATTTCCATATCAATAGATTCCATGTGGCACGCGTTGAGTGGGATCAGCGTAGTGGCATGCTCTTCACTGTCGGCTAATGCTGAGCTTTATCACAGATTTCAAGTTAGATTTTGTCAGGTTCATGAGAGCAGAATGTGACACTCTATCAAAGCAATGCTCTGATCTGAAAATCCACTGCCTTGTTTGATCTATTCAGCGATGCTATCCTGAATTACTTAAAGAGGAAGCCTCTTGTTCAGAATTGGAGAGCAAAACTTGAGGAATACACAGGGGCCTAGGCTTGGTTGGAACTCGAACACAGATTCATTAGAGTGGCCTCTTCAAAAGTAACTTTGTAAAGAAGTCATTGCTACTGCTGAAATGCATCTTATTTCTGGAGGAATTTATTCTAATGCACATTTTTTTTTGTCCAAAACAGGATTCAAAATGGGTTGAAGAGAAGCAACTGTTTATCAAAAGAAATCAGGAACTTTTAGAAAAGGTAGCACTTAGTGTTCGCATGGTATCTATTTTTGAATCTCCTGCTGGCATTACAACATTTTTAGCCAAGCTATTTTGAACAGTTTGTTTAATTCTCAATACTTTGGTGCTCTCGTAAACCTGTCAGCACTTCTGCTGAGCGAAGCTACTGGAATATCAGTCTCAAACAACATATCTGCATGTAAGTTGCTTCCAAGGAAAGGTCACTGGACCATTAACTCTGACTTCTCTTCACACAGATGTTACCAGATCTTTTCCAGAAATTTCTGGTTTTGTTTCCGATTTATAGCATCTGCAGTTCTTTTGGTTTTTAAATTATTTGGAGCCTGTTTCCCCTTTAAATGTTTGGATTACTTGAGACCAACATCCCTATTTCTATGTTTTTGCTCTGATGAAAGGAAACTCGAGCAAATGTATGACTTAGCTGTTTAATAATTGTTCACTTTCTTGGTACAATTATTCTGAACTTATTGGTTGTCTGGACTTAACAATTTCCTCTGGATTGTTAACTACTTGTGTGCATGTTTGCATAGTACAGTTCATGTTGGCTATTTTTGCCATGTACCTCTTTCTCAATCTTGCCTGTGCTGTTATAGGTAACGCCATACAATACCTCCACTCCTCAGGAGCGAGAGGCCAGTGGGGATTGCTGTCCTTCCCATACTACTCTGCACTCTTTGTGGAAACTGGTTGCGTGGTCAAACACTGTCCGCCCAGAAAAAGTGAGGGATCTGTCTGCTGTAAATTATTAATTCATTATGCTATCAACTGCAGCTACAAATGGAATGATAAAGAGTAAAATCTGTGGCCTGCTGCAAACTTTGTTTAGTGTCATGGATAGTAACAATTGCTGCTTGCTATTGTGATACATGTTATTGAGAAAGTGATGGCAAGCTTTCTAAACAAACAACCGAAAGAACTGCACACGCTGTAAATCAGGAATAAAAACAGAAACTGCTGGAAAAGCTCAGTAGGTCGGGCAGCATCTGTGAGAGAGAAATCAGAGTGAACATAATGGGTCGAGAAACCCTGCCTCAAAACAGGTTAACTCTGATTTCTTTCCTCAGATGCTGCCAGACCTCATGCCAACTTTTTATTTAATCGAAGCAGTTGGATGTAAAAAATATGTAACAAAGAAACATTCAGCCTCCATGTAAAATATATTTTTTGAAAAGCCAGGCTATTTTCCCTCCTATTAACCAGTAGTCTTGACTTGTGTTCTCATGGGTCACTAAGATTTTCTGCTGTTCACTTGGCATCCATTCAAAGAAATGGAATTTGAATTTGCTGACAAAATCTGAAATAAAAAGCTGGATTAATGGTGAATGTAAAGATACTAAACAGAAGTTAGTATGAGTCATAGTTTCTACCCTTTTTCATTTCATTTGTAACTGCAGTCAACAGTATAGTGAATTAATAATAGTTGTTCATAACCCAACTATTTACTAAGGAAGGATATTTGCCATCCTTTCCTGGTCCAGCCAACATGTGACCTGTTGCTTATGGTTGACTCTTAACTGCCCTCTGGGCAATTAAGGATGGGAAATGAATGTTGACCTAGCCAGTGATGCCCATATTCCATGAAGAAATTGAAAAGAATTGAACAAAGGATGGCAGGGGAAGTGACAGTCTAATGGGTACACAAACATTACATTGTTTCTTGCATGTGACCCCTTGAGGCCCTTTAATATGGAAATGTGAGGGCCATAAACAGAAATATTTGGACGAACGAGAGTGTGGGAGAGCCTTTATCATGCTGGCACCTTGAGTGATCTGGACAGCTATTTCCAGTGAGGAGAAGGAATATTGGCATGAAATGCTGTGCCTGCGTGCTACATAAATTATAGCTTCAGTAAAGCCATTCCTTGATTCCTAGCTATTGCAATGAAATTAATCCAGAATTAGATTCAGCATAAAACCATCAACTTCACATTTTGTAAAGGTTAGCTGCTAGCTTTTTAAACTATATTCATGCACGGTTGTTTGAGGAATGTGGTGCTCATCAAAACGTGGGGGCCAAACATATTTCTGTTTCGTCGCACCAGTGGCATGATTTGTATTTTGACTTGTTGACCTTTGTTTCTGTAAATACGCTCGGGAAAGCTTCGAGCCTCTCTCAATTACAAGTGAGTAGACACCAGTTACGTTGCATTATTCACTGTCATTTCTTCCAGATTGAGAGACTGGACGCAGAGGTAGCCCAGTTGCAGCAAGAAATTCAGGACTCTCGAGATCAGAACGAGCTGTTGGAATTCCGCATTCTGGAACTCGAGGTGAAATGATGTTGTGTTTGAACCACGTGGGGCAAAATTGCCCAGTGTTTGGCCAGGGCAGTTTTATCATTAATATTTCAGGGCAAGAGTTAATTCCTGTCAATTGGGATCTCGCTCTTCGATGGGACAAAGGTAAACCAAGCTGAGGGTATGAATAGCAGAAGGAGGTCTCAACTCCCCTTCATCTCAGCTCAGTCACCCCAACGTTGGTGATGTTAATTCAAGCCTCAAGCTGGTTTAGCATTTGAGCAGAGAACAGCTTTTGTTTAGTGAGGCAGAGGTGGGATGGGAAAAGGTGATGCTGACTTTAAACCCATAGAAAATGGCAGCTTTGCTGTAGAAACAGTTACGGTTAGGCAAGGATGACTCAGTTGATTCAGCTCGTCCCACACAATTGTGTTGCTTTGTGTATCAATGAATATGCAGCTTCAACCCAGCCTAAAACCATTTGATCTCATAGAATCGCAGAATTCCTACAATGTGGAAACAGGCCACTCGGCCCACCGAGTCTACGCTGACCCTGCGAAGGGCGCCCCATCCATACTCACCCCCCCGCTACTTTGCAACTCTGCATTTCCCATGGCTAGCCCACAAACCCCTGGAAACTATGGGGCAATTTAGCATGGCCAATCCCCCTAACCTGCACATACTTGGGCTGTGGGAGGAAACCTGCCTAGACACGGGAGGAATGTGCAAACTCCACACAGGCAGTTGCCTGAGGGTGAAATCAAACCCCAGTCCCTGATGCTGTGAGGCAGCAGTGCAAACCACTGAGCCGCCGTGCCACCCTTCCCAAAATCTCTTGGGATTGATGATAATCCAGACTCAAAAAATGCATTGACTAATTTGGGACAGTGACAGTTGAATGGTCGAGGTTACAGGAAGGATGTGGAGGCTTTGGAGAGGGTGTGAAACACAAATTATTTCTTTTTCCACTCACTTGGCATGTTGAATTCTTGGCTGGCCTGATTTATGTTGCGGCAGTGATGGCATTTGTGTGATATGCACACTTGCTCCAAACGTGGACAGTCAGTGTTGTTGGGATCGGTTAACTCACTTGGTTAAATAGCTAAGGTGTGGTTGCTAATGAAGCTGACACTGAGTCTCCAATCCCTTGTTCTGGCTGTGGTGGCCCACGGTGTTGTATCTGTTTTCCTTGTCCATGCCTGACATGGGATGACACCCTTGAAACTACATTAACCACTTGGCCTCTTTGTCTCTCTAACAGGGACAGATATCAATGACCCCTTTATGGATTGTGGCTAGTTATGGTCAGTGGTGTAAGCCAGAAGAGCAGACATCTTTCCAGCTTGTGATGGATGTGATAGAACAGTTTTCACACTCACAACTTGATGTGAACTTAGACCCAGAACAATGGAACTAAAGTGCCCTTACTGTTACGACTGCTCCAGTGAAATTGGAATGATCTGTGTTCTAGGCAGGCAGAAAGCTGTACGCCATTTCTCAATTTCCCTGGAAGTATCAAATAGAGGCTGATGTAGGAATTGGCGATGTCACACTGGAACTGGAGAGGTTGCTTTGTTAGCGTGGGATTTGTTTTCTATTCCAACATGAACCAAGAATGTTAATACCGCTTGCATTTTTGTAGCCGTCTCCTGTTTCTTGGAAGCATCTTTTTACGTGCAATGAATTATTTTGAAGTGCCTAAGTTGTTTCATGTCAGTTTATTCCATATCTTAACAGTGCCACTGTGGGGCTCCCGAACTAACTCTTCCATCGGCCCTGTGTTGACAGGCCGCACTTTAATGGCCGCATAAATAAATTCCCTCAAGCATTAACCTACCACTTGTAGATTAACATGGAGCGATATGGTTGGACGTTTTGTAACTGGCCTTTTTATATTTGCAGGAGAGAGAGAGAAGATCCCCTGCCTTTAACCTCCAGATAACTCCTTTCTCAGATGGTGTGAGTGCCCTTCAGATCTACTGTATGCAGGAAGGTGTGAAGGTACATGTTGATATACTTGCCAATCTAATTCTGTTTGTAAAATGAGAAGTGGTAGATTAGGTGGAATCTTATTCCAGATTCATCAGTCTCCTCTTATGCTGTAATAAGCTCTGTGGCAGACTTGCACGAGAAGTCTTTTGAGGCCTATCTTGACAAAGAATGATAGAATCCCTACAGTGTATAAGCAGGCCATTTGGCCCATTGAGTCCACACTGACCCTCTGAAGCACATCGCACACGTTGACCTTCTTCCTACACAACTGGGCATTCCTTCAGACAGCTGAGCGCGGTTGTTTTCAAAATGGCACTGGTGCCAGGCATGCTGGTCTGTTCTGGGACATCGTAGCAGCGGTGAGTTGTTCTGGGAATGGGGCACGGTAGGATGGAGCTAGAATGGGATGACAGACACACCACGGGGCAGTGTAGGTAGTTAGTGAAACAATTATAAGGTACAGTGAGCAATCTCATTAGGTTTTGTGTCGAGAAACCATTCAGAAGCTTGATGCAACCAGCAGGTAACCAAGGAAACACCAGATTCAGTCCACATTTTCTCATGGTCATAACTGGTATAACTTCACAGTCCTGGGTTACCATGAGACCCACATCCCAAGAATAAGCAAAACAAAGGTCATTTGAAGGTAAAAGGCAAGTAAACTGACTAATATTTCAGTTCATTCTAAAGATTATTACGCAAAACACTTGCAATTTGACTGACACAGTATCTTTGGATCAAAGGTGTCACAAACATACAATTATGGAGTTTTAGTTCGAGGCTAATGCATATTATGTTTTATCCGTAGCCCATGACTTTCATTGCAAAGCCTGGAAAGCTGTGAATTGTGAAGATTATTCATTCAGAGTGTTCTGATCCTGTTCCTAATGGGCTCTCAGCTCATATAGACAAGCTCAGTACTGAATTGGCAGTGTTACCTGATAGAAGCCACAAGATGTCGCACTGTTATAGCTGTCCTTATTCTTCTCAAGTCAAGGTTGAATATAGGGACCTGTGCTTTTCAGCAGCCTGTGTTTAAAATATAACCTGTGGATGCTGGCTGTTAACACTAAAAAGCAGAAGCTTCTTGGCCCCACTTCACTTTGGTTAATTCAAAGTTTGTTATTTTTAAGGGATGTCTGTCATCATTGTGGAAGTGTGGATTGGTGCTAAGGAATGTCCTGGCTTAAGCAGAGTTTATTTTTCAAAATGAACTCTCGGGCGAGTAGATCTTTTGCAAGCCAAGAGCACTTGCTGAAAAACTCTGCAACGCAGATTCATGTTCAATGTCTCAGTCATAGCAGCTGTACAGGGCATTGGTTTGACCATGTTTGGAACAATGCGTTCGGTTCTGGTCTCCTTGCTCTCAGAAAGACGGTGTCAAACTTGAAAGTCTGCGGGAAAGAATTACAAGGATGTTGCTGAGGTCGGAGGGTTTGAACTCCAGGGAGAGGCTGGGGCTATTTTCACTGGAGTGTTGGAAGCTGAGGGCGTGACCTTAAAGAGGTTTATAAAATCACGAGGGGCATGGATAGAGTGAATATCCAAGGTCTTTTTTTCTCAAACTATGGGAGTCCAAAACTAGGGGATGTAGGTTTAAGGTAACAGGACAAAAATATAAAAGGGACCTAAGTGATAACTTTTTCATGCAGAGGGTGGTGCAGGTGTGGAATGAGACTGCCAGAGGAAGTGTGGAATCAGATACAATAGAAACATTTAAAAGGCATCTGGATGGGTACTTAAATAGGAAGGGCTTATAGGATATGGGCCAAATGCTGGCAAATGAGGTTAGATTCAGTTCGGATGCCCAGTTGGACTGAAAGGCTTGTTTCCATGCTGCTCAGCTTGACGCATCTATGTCTGTGCGTGAATTCTTTGTTCTCTTGGGCTATTTGGTAGCAGAAGATGTAGGTTCAAGAAGGACTCCAGGAGCTGAACAAGTTTTCTGAGGGACTCTGCTTTGTCAACAATTACCAAATTCTTGTCTGCCCATTCCACTGGTTCTGGCAGACGTTAATATTCCCATGAAGCTGAAAGAAGGGCAGAGAGGTCCCAGCCAGCCAATTTCAGCAGAAATAAGCTGCTGAACCAGTGATGTCATTGTCATGTAGGAGGTCGCAATGGATACTGCAATTAGTTCCACAAACAAAATTGAAACAGTTTAAGGTAGAGATAAGATCTAGGCCCGAATCGTCAGCTTTTGTGGTCCTAAGACGCTGCTTGGCCTGCTGTGCTCATCCAGCTCCACACTTTGTGAAACAGTTTAAGGTAGTTTGTGAGTTAAGGTCTGGATGAGGATAGTAATTGTTGAGTGTCCGTGTCTTTGTTTTGTGTACGGCAGAGATGGGAGGAAGTTGAAAATATCAAGAATAAAATTAATTTCAATCGCTTGGCTAATGTTACTCTGCAATCAGTTTTGATGAAGGCCATCTTTCATACTGGTAGGTGCCAGCAGCCTCATTACTCCAAGGAAAACACCAATCCTGTGTCATCTTTCTTCTCCAGTCACAGTTTTGCTGTCACCAGTTTGATTTCTGCATGGTAATAGACCCACTTAGCATTACTGAATGATACAAGGCAGGAAAAAGCCTGGTCTAGAAAGTGAGGCCTAGAACAACGTGTGTGGGGCTCTCAGTCTCTTACAGAACAGAATCACTCAAATCTACACTCCCCTTCAGCCCCACCACCCCCGGCACTTTTCCCTGCAACCAAAGCAAGTGCTACACCTGCCATTTACCTCCCCCCTCACCCTCATCCTAGGCCCTAAGAAGACTTTTCACATCAAACAGATGTTCACCCGCACGTCTGCTAATGTGATATACTGTATCCGCTGTTCCCGTTGTGGCCTCCTCTACATCGGGGAAACCAAACGGAGGCTTGGGGACCGCTTTACAGAACACCTACGCTCAGTTCGCAACAAACAACTGCACCTCCCAGTCGCAAAACATTTAAACTCCACCCCCCCCCCACCAACTCCTTGGACGGCATGTCCATCCAGGGCCTCCTGCATTGCCACAATGACGCCGCCCGAAAGATGCAGGAACAGCATCTCATATCTCACTTGGGAACCCTGCAGCCCAATGATATCAATGTGGACTTCACAGGCTTCAATATCTCCCCCACCCCCGACCATGTGCCAAAGCCAGCCCAGCTAGTCCCTGCCTCCCTAACCATTCCTCCCACCTCAAGCAGCACCCCCATCCCTATCCACTAACCTCATCCCGCCCCCTTGACCTGTCCGTCCTCCCTGGACTGACCTATCTCCTCCCTAACTCCCCACCTACATTCACCTTCACTGGCTCTAGCCCCGCCTCTTTGAGCTGTCTGTCTCCTCTCACCCTGTCTTCTCCTTATTCCATCTTCTATCGGGCTCCCCCATCCTCCCTATTTATTTCAGAATCCCTTTCCCCTCCCCCATTTCTGAAGAAGGGTCTCGGCCCAAAACGTCAAACTTTCCTGCTCCTCTGATGCTGCTTGGCCTGCTGTGTTCATTCAGCTTCACACCGTGTTATCTCAGATTCTCCAGCATCGGCAGTTCCAACTATCTCACTAAAATGTGCATTTTGTTTTATGGAATTCGTAATGAGAATGTACCTCCTATCAACCATGGATAGACTTTCATCACATTAGAACAAAGCAAAATTCTGAAGCAGGACTTGAAGCATTATCTCTGCTTTCTCTCTCCACAGATGCTAGCAGAACTGCTGAGTTTTCTCCAGCACTTTATGTCTTTGTTTCACTTCAAGTCCTGGCTATGTTCAAACAGAGTCATAGAACCTTTCAGTGTGGAAGCAAGCCATTTGGCCCACTGAGTCCACACTGACCCTCCAGAGAGCATCCGACCCAGCCCTAGCCCATCCCTGATTTCCCATGGCTAATCCACATGTTTTTGGACTCTGGGAGGAAACCGGAGCACCCAGAGGAAACCCACTCAGACTCAGGGAGAATGTGCAAACTCCACACAGACAGTCCCCCGAGGCTGGAATCGAACCCAGGTTCCTGATGCTGTGAGGCAGCAGTGCTAACCACTGAGCCGCTGTGCTGCCATGTCCAGGAAAGCTTGCCAACCTGTGTATAACATCAGCTTTCAAATTCACCGATTTTCCAAATGCTTGTGAGACATTAGTGTGAACACTGGAAGAAGGGAACACTACTAATTTACTGATTTGGTTCCTGCAGTCTTTGGGATTACCTATTCCCGGCAACATGCTTAGTCCCTTGAGTTGTATTCTCTGTCATGACCTTCAAAAGTGTTCATCCCACTTGACATGGGCGTAATGTCCCTTCCTCCATCTGCCTGCCTGTTCCAGATATTTTCTAATCCACCTGGTAAGAGATGCAATTGCACACTACTGGAAAAAGTGGTTTAGAACCCAGTCCTCCTGGATTCGGGATAAGGATGTTGCCAATGTAGGCCTCATCCTACCTGAGATATGCTGCAGACTGAAATCATAACTGTAGGATGTGAGTGGCTTGGACATGGTTCTGAATGATGTCTGCCTTCTCTAATTTCACTGGGCCTGTACACGGTACTCCAGGTGTGGCCTCATACAACAGCTGTACAAGGTGCTAGTGAAGCCACACCTGAAGTACTGTGTACAGTTTTGGTCTCCTTATTTGAGAAAGGATGTATTGGCACTGGAGGGGATGCAGAGGAGGTTCACTAGGTTGAATCTAGAGTTGAGAGGGTTGCCTTATAAGGAGACTTGGCGTGGAATGGGATTACACTCATTGGAATTTAGAAGGGAGGGGGAGATCTAACAGAAAACATATAAAACTATGAAGGGAATAGTGAAGATAGAAGCAGGCAGGTTGTTTCCACTGGTGGATGAAGCTAGAACTAGGCCGCGTAGCCCAGTGAAACAATGCTGAATGTTTTTAAGGCAAAAATAGATGGATTTTTGAACAGTAAAGGAATTAAGGGTTATGGTGAGCAGGCAAGTAAGTGGAGCTGAGTCTTAAAAAGATCAGCCATGATCTTATTGAATGGCAGAGCAGGCATGACCGACCTACTCCTGCTTCTGGTTCTTAAGTTCTTATGTCACAGCTCATAACTGAGATTGATGAAAATGTGCATCTGTGAACATCTGACATCTTGTAGGCCAGTTTAAAGTGAAGAGAATAATAGACAGGCATGTACTTGTAGCAGTGCTCATGTGCCTTACAAATGTCAGTGAAATGCTGAGATCTCTTTAATAGTGTGTACAGGCTTTAGCTCCTGGGCGTTGCTATCCTGAAATGCCATCCTGTGTATGATGATCTGCTCAGGAAGTATCATGTTTTTGACTTGACCCTTACCTCAGTTTCCTTACAATGTGCAGTCCCTACCAAGTTTTCCAGTGTTGACGATGATGATGGTCGAGCTCCAGTGTGGCTGACCTGATAGCCTCCCAGGTGGGTTACAGATTGAACACCTTCCAAACCATTTCTGAAGAAAGACCCAGACCTAAAACATCAGCTTTCCTGCTGCTGCCTGGCCTGCTGTGTTCATCCAGCTCCATACCTTGTTACTCCAACTTTTGATTTCTTGATCAGCGAGAGCAGCAGATGCAAGAGAATTCTGACAAGTATCTTTCCATCCAAACTCGGAACAATATCTCTGCTCCTTCACTCTTGCTGGTATGAAGCGACGTCCCTGATTGTATACCATAGAGAGCCATAGAGTCATACAGCACAGAAATAGACCCTTCAGTCCACCCAGGCCATGTCGAACATAATCCCAAACTAAACTAGCCCCAACTGCTTGGTCCTGGCCGATAACCCTCCAAACCTTTTGATACATGTAATTGGAAAAGCTCAGCAGGTCTGGCAGCATCTGTGAAGAAAAAAAAAATCAGAGTTAACATTTCTGAGGGACTAATGATAACTGGGAAAACATTGGTTTATATGCAGAAAACAGGAGGAGGATGTGGTAGGGAATGAATGAGAGGATAGAGCCCAAAGAGAGAGAAGAGCAGTTGGATAGACAAAGGAGTCGATAACAATCAGTCTGGGAAGGTGAATAGCTGTTAATGGAGACTGTTTGTGACTAAAAATAGATAGTGTGTAATGACAAGCTATGTGATAACAAGATCTGGTGTGTGGGGTAGGGGGCTAGGACATGGGTGAGTTTAGGCCCGAAGATTATTGAACTCGATATTGAATCCGGAGGGCTGCGGGGACCCCAAGCGAAAAATGTGTTTCTTCCAGCTTGTGCTGAGCTTCACTGGAACACTGGAGCAAGCCAGAGACACAGAAATCGGTTAGGGACCACAGTGGTGTGTTAAAGTGGTAGGTAACGGGTAGTTCAGGGCCTTGGTTATGAGCAGAACATAGATGTTCTGCGAAGCAGTCTCCCCGTCTACACCTCGTTTCCTCAGTGTTGAGGAGACCAAATTGTGAGCAGTGAATGCAGTAGACTAAATTCTGGTAAGTGCAGGTGAAGTGTGGCTTCACCTGGGAGGTATGTTTGTTCCTGATTAACAGCATCTGCAGTTCTTTGGATCTCTATTCCTGTAATTATCCAAGTGTCTTTTGAATGTTGTAACTGTGCCCACACCCATCACTCCCTCAGAAAGTTCACTCCACACAAACCACCCTGTATGTTAAAAAAAAGTTGCCCCTCATGAATTTGTAAAATCTCTATTCTCTTACCTTAAAAATATGCCACTTAGATTGAAATCCGCCTACCATTAACCCTATCTGTACTGCCATGATGTTATAAACCTCAATAAGATCACTTACCAACCTCCTACACTCCAAAGAAAAACTCCCAGCCTATCCAGTCTCTTCCTATAACACAAACCTTCCAGATCCAGCAACATCCTGGTAAATCTTTCCGACCCCTTTCTAATTTAATAATAACCTTCCTATAACTAGGCAATTAGAACTGGACACACTATTCCAGAAGAGGCCTCACCAATGACCTGCTCAGCCCCAACATGACTTCCCAATTCCTATACTCACAGAAGCCATGAGCAATGAAGGCAAATGTGCTAAACACCTGTTTAGCCACCCTGTGTAATGCAAACTTAATGACTATATGGACCACATGACAGAAGGTAACTCACCACCACTTTCTATAAGACTATTAGTGATGGTGAATTTATGCTGATCCAGCCAGTGATGCCTGCGAGCCACAATTGAATAAACATTTTACATAGAATTGACAGGCAAGAACAAAACAACTGATCCTGCAAACTTGTCTGAAACTTGTAATGTTGCAAGCATCCTGCCCAGTCACTATTTACATCTCTTTCCCTCCCTCCTGGCAGCTGTGTCATCAGTGAGAAACAAAATCCAGGACCAGCGAAGAGAAATGCACTCTGAAAATCCATTGTCCAACTGCTTCTGCTGATCAGAGATAGTCGGAACTGCAGATGCTGGAGAATTCGAGACAACAAGGTGTAGAGCTGGTTGAACACAGCAGGCCAAGCAGCATCATAGGAGCAGGAAAGCTGACGTTTCGGGCCTAGACCCTAGACATCAGCTTTCCTGCTCCACTGATGCTGCTTGGCCTGCTGTGTTCATCCAGCTCTACACCTTGTTGCTTCTGCTGATCAAACTGGTAAAGAGGATTGCACAGACCGGTTCTGTGTGTTGTGTCACATATTTCCAACACTAGGAACTAGTTACAAAAGCAAAGTTGCTGGAAAAGCTCAGCAGGTCTGGCAACATCTGTGAAGGAGAAAACGGAGTTAACATTTCAGGTACGGGGACCCTTCCTCAGAATCAGTGTACTGAGGAAGGGTCACCGGACCCGAAACGTTAACTCTGTTTTCTCCTTCACAGATGCTGCCAGACCTGCTGAGCTTTTCCAGCAACTTTATTTCTGTTCTTGATTTACAGCATCTGCAGTGCTTTTCAGTTTTTACTGGGAACTAGTTCTTGCTTTTTCTTGAAAGTCTGCAGATCACCCCTTGCGTCAGCAAGCAATCTATTCCAAAGCCAGGCTCCTGACCTTTTCTAACAATATTAGTACAATCCTTTACTGTTTTAAGTTTGAATAAAGGTGACACACTCATCAAAACAGTGTTCACCTTGTACGTTTTTACATATTAACCTTGTTTTTGTTAGACTTATAATTTGTACAGCTTATAAGCAGTTGTAGAGAGTGCCAGATCTATTTTGGCTTCTGTACTCAATCAGTTGGAAACATCTCAAACAATTGAAGCTCTTGGGATTAAAGTGGTTGTGTTAGTGTTGATCCAAAATTGGCTAAGGGACAGAAAGTAGAGAATGTGGTGAGTGTTTGTTTATTCTTCAGGTTTGGGCATGTATATAGTAAGGTTTCTCAGGGATTGGTAGTAGGACCACTGTTCATTTAGATTATAATACTGAAAAAAAAACAGCCCCATCAACCCAGAACAATCCTGCTTACTACCATCTGGAGTGTAGCGATCAATTTGGGAGAGCTGTCTCACAGACTCGTCAAGCAACAACTTGATAGCCACACTCATGGAGTCATACCTTACAGACAATGTCCCAGACACCATCCCTGGACATGTTCTGTCCCACCAGCAGAACAGACAGAGTTATCAGGAGGGATTTACTCACTGAGTCCTCATCATTGACTCGGACCTCAGGAAGTGTCTTGGCTTCAGATTAAACACGAGCCAGAGAACTTCCTGATGATTACCATATACCATTCTCCTTCAGTTGATGAATCAACACTCCTCCATGTTGAACAACAGTAGAAGGAAGCTCTGAAGGTGGCAAAGGCACACAATGTACTCTGGGTGGGGGATTTCAATGTCCACCACCAACAGTGACTTGGCCACAGTACTACTGACTGAGCTGGTCAGGTCCTAAAGGACATAACTGCTAGACTGGATCTGCGGCAGGTGATGAGGGAAACAACAAGAGGGAAAAACATACTTGATTTCCTCCTAACCAACCTGCCAGCTACAGATGCATCCGCCTCAGTAAAAGTGACCACCGCACAGTCTCCCTTCACATTGAGAATACTGTTCATCATGTTGTGTGGCACCATCACAGTGCATAATAGAATAGACTTTGAACAGATCAGACAACTCTAAACTGGGCACCCATGAGCCAATGAGGGCCATCAACAGCAGAATGTACCCCAGAGCAATCTGCCATCTCACAGCCTGGCATCCACTCCCTCCACCACTGGTGGTCCATAGCAGCAGTGTACACCATCTATAAGATGCACTGCAGAAATTCACCAAAGATCCTTCAACAGCACCTTCCAAACTCATAACTATTTCTATTGAGAAGGACAAGGGCAGCGGGATACAATGGAACACCACCCACTGTGAGCTGCCCCACCCAAGCCATTCACCATCCTGACATGGAAATGTACCGCTGTTTCTTCAGTGTTGCTGGATCAAAATCCTGGAATTCTTCCCCCAATAGTATTATGGGTCTATTTACAGCACGTACACTGCAGCAATTCAAGGAGGCAGCTCACTAACACCTCGACAGGGGAAACAAGGCATAGGCAATAAATGATAATCAGCCAGCAACATTGACTTCCCATGAGCAAATAAAAGAAAATGATTTGGACTGTGGTGTACAAAGCATGATTTCAAAGTTTGTAGAAAGCATAGCATGCCAATGTGCTAAGAACATAAAGGGGGTGGTGAAATAACAGATAACAAGGTGTAGAGCTGGATGAAAACAACAGGCCAAGCAGCATCAGAGGAGCAGAAAAGCTGACGTTTTGGGCCTAGACCCTTGATTTCTGAAGAAGGGTCTAGGCCCGAAACATCAGCCTTCCTGCTCCTCTGATGCTGCTTGTCCTTCTGTGTTCATCCAGCTCTACACCTTGTTATCTCAGACTCTCCAGCATCTGCAGTTCTTACTGTCGCTGGTGAAATTGTAGACCCTTGGACGATTAAAACGAATGTAGAGAAGCATAGTGTGAGGCACTTTTGTGTAAACAATGGAGAGAGATTTCAAATAAAATGTATGTGTTGTAAGCAGATCCACAATACTGTTAGGGAGAGAATTGCAGGGTTTTGATCCAGCGATACTGAGGAATGGTGATATATTTCCAAGACAGGATGGTGAGTGGCTTGGAGGGGAACTTGCAGGGGGTGATGGTCCCAAGTATCTGCTGCCCTTGTCCTTCCAGATGGGCTTGGAAGGTGCTGCTGTCAAAGTTATCTGTGGTGATTTTAAAGGGATAACAACAGAGGGGCTGATGCATGGGAATCTTTGAACGTGGCAATGCAATTTCAAAACAGCGTGTGAATTCTTCATCTTCAGAAGTAGAGTCCAAAAGCCAGGTTGTTTATCATAAATGCTTATCATATTATGTACCTGAGGAAGGATCACTGGACCCGAAATGTTAACTCTGTTTTTTCCCTTCACAGATGATGTCA
The DNA here is from genome assembly GCF_030684315.1 of Stegostoma tigrinum. Classification (NCBI taxonomy): domain Eukaryota; kingdom Metazoa; phylum Chordata; class Chondrichthyes; order Orectolobiformes; family Stegostomatidae; genus Stegostoma; species Stegostoma tigrinum. Next base: position 73,263,131 of record NC_081366.1, on the reverse strand, counting down.
GACCTGCTGAGCTTTTCCAGCAACTTTGTTTTTGTTCATTGTTTATAAAAGATTGGTTAAGTCTGATGAACTGGCCTTTCTGGCAACATTTAACAGGGCAGGAGGTACAGATTATCTGTCCAGCAGAAGGAATGTTAGCAGCCTGTCAAGGAAACTTGATAGAACGTAGAACAGTACAGCATAGCACAGGCCCTTTGGCCCACAGTGTTGTGCCGACCTATTATCCTACTAAGACCAAACTACCCTGCATACTCTACATTACATGATCATCCTTGTGCCTATCCAAGAGTCACTAAAAAGCCTCTAAAGTATCTACCAGCAGCGCACTCCACATGCCCGCCATTCTCTGCGTGAAGAACCTACCTCTGACATCTCCCTCGTACCTTCCTCCAGTTGATCTGCAAGTGTTTCAGGCTGAAGCATCCCTTTGCTGTTCCACTTTTTTGAGCCTGACTGGCCGATCTGCAGCAGTATCTGTCGCACCCAGAGCTAGGTAGCGTACACTGCTGTGATTATAAGCAGCCCCCCAAAAAAAAGGCTCAATTGATCCTCGACTGAAGCCACCTTTAGGGAATGGATTTTAAGGCCCAGCCAGGGAAGGATGAAGTGGACTGCTATTTTTAGAGGGTGTGTGGGTATCCCAGATCTGCAAAGGACATTCCAGTACATGGAAAGGATATGGTATATCACCCCTTTCCTTCGTGCCCTCTGAAACACCTTCTTTAAAGCCAGGCTGCCCGTGCCAACCATATTAGGCCTCCACCTGCATTATATTGCAGTAAATGAAGCTTTTAACCTGCTCGATTGACCCTAATTTACTTTTTATCAATGGTGGGTGGGCTGCCAATTTTGCCTCCCAGCCACCCTCTGCATAATGTGGGGCATCTCAGGGGGTGAATGTGGAGGTGGCAGACTGGGTAGGTCCCCCCTCCCGTTATTACATGTTAGCTACCTCTTCCATTAAAAAAAACACTCCACTCAGGGAGCATCTAAATCCAACCCCACTGTGTTCAATTGTGAACATACCGCATCAAGAGATTGGAAAGGGTGGTACTGAGGCTGAGGGAGCTGAGTTATTGAAGTACTGAGTCATACAGCATGGAAACAAATCCTTCGGTCCAACCAGTCCATGCCAACCATAATCCCAAACTAAACTAGTCCCACCTAACTGCACTTAACCTGTGTCCCTCCAAACATTTCTTATTCATGTACTTTTCTAAATCTCTTAAACATTTAACACATCGACAACTTCCTTTGGATGTTCAATCCACACACAAACCATTCCGTGTGTAAAAATAAAAAAATTGCCTCCCCACGCCCCATGTCCTCGTCAAATCTTTCTCCTCTCACCTTTAAAAACATGTGCCCAAGTTTTCAAATCCCACACCTTAGGGGAAAGGCACCTGCCATTCATCTTATCTATGCCCCTTGTGATTTTATACACCTCTATGAGGTCACCCCTCAGCCTCCTATGCTTCAGTGCCACTCCCTGTAACTCAAACCCTCTATTCCCAGTAATAAACAGGCAAATCTTTTCTGAACCCTCTCCATCTTAATAATATCCTCACTATAGTAGGGTGACCAGAGCTGTGCACTAAAGAAATCTAGAAAAGGCCTCTCATTTCTGATGAAGGGTCTAGGCCCAAAACATCAGCTTTCCTGCTCCTAAGATGCTGTTTGACCTGCTGTGTTCATCCAGCTCCACACCTTGTTATCAAGGCCTCTCCAATGTCCTGCACAACTTCAACATAACATCCCAGCTCCTGTACTCCCAGATTTTAGCAAAAAAGGCAAGCATGCTAAATACCTTCTTAATCCCTTTCTATGTGTGATGTAAACTTAAAAGAATTACATACCTGAACCCCTAGGTCACACTGTTCTCCAACTCTTCTCATGGCCCTACTTTTAGTAATACAGGTCCTGCACTTATTTGTTTTACCACGGAGAGACTTAAGAAAACTGAGGTTACTCACAAAGGAGATGAAAATGTCGAGAGTGAGTCTGAGTGAGTGTTCCAAATTACAAGGTATTTTCAGTTGAAAATGTTTCAATGGTAAAAATGGTCTGGAACAAGGGAATACTAATGAAATATCTTTGATGAACATTCAGAAACAATTTTTTTTACATTGGAACTTGATAGGATTGAGAACAAACTTTGTGATATTGCAGTGGAAGATGATTCCGCAGTAACTTTGAAAAGGAATTTGAATTAATACCCAGAGCATAGGAGTCTACAAGTCCGTGGGGAAGGCTAATTGGATAGCTCTGTCAAGGAGCCAGAACAGGGAGGAAGGTTACCATCTGTGCTTGTATTCTGTGATCCGCATGTGCGGGTCACTTAGCCTGCATTGCATTGGGTTAGTAGGAATGGCAGCTATGTGTCATTACTATAAATCTGTGAAACAAAACAGTGTGAAGGGAAAGAGAACAGTGTAATGGGATGGATCTTGGATTAATGTAGCAGAGAGTTGATACACAAAATGATGGGTCCCGTCTCGCAAATGCTTAGGGTTATGTAGCTTCATGTTATATTCCCCACAGATTAATAGCAATCTGGGTCAATACATTAGCAGAAAACTATCTACCATCCTTGCCCAACTCCCTTCCCCAACTGCATCCCTAAACCAGCCCAGTTTGTCCCCTGCCCCCACTGCACCACACAACCAGCCCAGCTCTTCCCCTCCACCCGCTGCATCCCAAAACCAGTCCAACCTGTCTCTGCCTCCGTAACCTGTTCTTCCTCTCACCCATCCCTTCCTCCCACCCCAAGCCGCACCCCCATCTACCTACTAACCTCATCCCACCTCATTGACCTGTCCGTCTTCCCTGGACTGACCTATCCCCTCCCTACCTCCCCACCTATACTGTCTCCACCTATCTTCTTTTCTCTCCATCTTCGGTCCGCCTCCCCCTCTCACCCTATTTATTCCAGAGCCCTCACCCCATCCCCCTCTCTGATGAAGGGTCGAGGCCCGAAACGTCAGCTTTTGTGCTCCTGAGATGCTGCTTGGCCTGCTGTGTTCATCCAGCCTCACATTTTGTTGTCTACCATCCTTGCGTACTAGTTTGGTAAGGAATTATAAGACCCAACAATTGCACAGCCACTTGGCATCCCACTCAGTCATTCTAGGAATTTAATAGCATATCTGAACTGCAAGGCTACATGTCATTCTGTTTCACTGACATGGCTTAACAGAATTGAATTAGATGTATATTCTGCTCAGTATCAAGATTTTACTTAAATGCTATTCATGGACACAACTATTAGTAATTTGATCTTATCAAAAAATAAACCTTGTCTACATCTATGATTTTAAATGTTGTTGACCTCACCTTGTAGTGACTATTTTGAGATGAATTATGACACTCAATTTTGGGTAGAGCTGAAGGGTGTTCAGATTTGGTGAACTGATCTGTCTATTGTTCCCTAAGAGAATGACACTTTACTTCTCTCAGTACCAATCTACCCTCAGTGTTCTAATTGTTCTGTACTGCTGTAGATAGGTGAACCCAGACATTCCTGGTTATGTTCTGTTTCCAGATCCTGAGCATTGATGGGGTAAAATGGTTAAGGCTTACAACTTGGCAGAGTTCGGTTTTCTTTTAACTGCTCACCATACAACTGCTCCCTTCAATTTCAGTTGAAACCCATATAGGCTACTGGCTGTAACTTTCTTTAGTTTCAAGCATTATTCGTCCTAACGAATTCTCTAAGAAGTATGTTCCTGTCTGCATGGCTGAAAGATCCTGCCCCCTGTGATGCTTACAAGTCCCTTTCTTGTCCCTAAATACACACTTCCTATGGTACAAAGATCTCACCCTTGACAATAATATAATCCTTTCCCCCCCACACTCACCTTTAAATCTTGGGTTGATTCCACATTCTGGGTTCATGAGTAACTGATGAACACCTATAGGGACAGCAAGATGCTGCAGTCAGAGATAACACAATGTGGAGCTGAAGGAACACAGCAGGCCAGAGGGCATCAGAGGAGCAGGAAAGTTGAAATTTCGGATCGGGACCCTTCTTAGCCTGCTGTGCTCCTCCAATTCCACACTTTATTATTACCAATGTAAGGTACTTGGATTCAGAAAAATCTCTGCATCTTCAGTGAATAGCTAACCTGCTGAAGCGGTTTTCAGGATCCCATTCCCAATGGACGTGGGGTGGCTAATCTACATGTATTAGAATCAAGATTGCTAATTTGTTATCAGCTGGCCACGTGAGTTCCAAGATAATTAGATCAATATCACCAAACACACAGCATTATGTGATTTATTGTCACCAGCTATTTCTTGTTAAATGTATTCAGAGAGTCAATCCATCATTGCCCATATCTCTGAATAATTATGTTTCATTTTCCAGCTTACAATTGAAGTCCTGTAGGTTCCTGGGATACAAAAAACTGCCAATTTTGAAGATTGTCAATTTACAAACTGCCTTCGTAGTACAGACATTTGACCCTTAAGTGTTGGTTCGTAATTCATTGTAAAATAGTTGCTACAAGGTGATGTCAAGAACACTTAAAATTGTAGTGGTAGATAAGGTTTATTTTTTGTTAAGATTGAATTACTAATAGATGTGTCCATGAGTGTTCTTGCGACTTGAAACCAAACAAGAACCATAACTAAGGAACTGGTGTCAAATTTCCAATGTCTTCCAGTTGTATAGAAGTATTACAGATGGTGATTTTATAAATCCCTTCAGCAGTACACAGGCTCCGCAAATTTAGATTGTAACATTAATAGTTTAGGAGATAATGATGGAAAATACAAAATCATCTACAGATGTTTAATAGCCTTCTTTATCAATTAACTTTGTCCTTTTCAAAAGGCAGAACATAAAACAAAGACACTAACACAGCTCCTTTATCATAGCTCTTTGTACTTCAGAATTCAATGTTATTTTGTAAACAAATACAGGATCTACTTTAACGCACTCATGACCAACTGGTTTGTTTTTCAGAGTTTGAGTTGATAGGTCATTTAGAGAACCCTCAGCTCCCCTTCAAATGATACAATTAATTTTAACACCAACTCGAACCTGGACATTTCTCACATGGGGTATCCAAACTGCTTTCTTCAGAGTGACAGAGCAATGCTGCCTTCAGCAAAGCAGCATTCCCTGAATAACCTCACTCAAATATCATTCAGATCCTGTGTGCAAATTCTGGGCTGAGACTCACGCCCAGGATTTCTCGTGTTTAGGAAGAGAGCTACCAAAAGCAGCAAGGCATAAAAATCTGATTAGCAGTGCCGTTGACTGCTTAGAAATGACATACGTTAGAAAGTAAAGGGTGCACTATATTTTGTCACCAGTGTCAATTTCCAAAGTGATTCCATGGGATCATTTCACATCTCCTGTTGGGCACCCTTGTGACCAACCTAAGACTGGGAATTAGAATCAAAATGTGAATGTTGCATGCTCTGGGACTCTGAATCATGAGGAATTGGCTGCCAACAGATGAGACTTTTATCATAATAGTGCAGGCTGGCTTTAAATCCAAGTCCAGGGCCACAGAATCAGCCCACCTTAACACTGGGTTCTCAAATTCGCCGGCATTCTGTATGTTTGTGACAATTTAAAAAGTGTAATCTGTCTCCCAGCCACAGTTACCACCAGCACATGCTTGAATGCTTGAATAGTTTGTAAGGTCTTCTCATGACCAAGACAGCAGGTTTGCTGGTGAACAGCAAATTATGTTTCCAGAGCCTGCTTAATGTAACAACTAAAAATCTCACAGGAGCATTTTGAAACAAGGTATGGCACGAAGATACATAATGAGTTATTGGGTCAGATGATTAGAAGCCTGACTGAAGAGGTAGGTATTAAGGAGAGCCTTACAGCAGGGAATGTGAGACAGAGAATGGGGAAAAGAGGTAGTTATAATCAGGACGCACAAGGTTACACTATCCACCCCTTCGGATTCTCGTCATCCATTTCCACAGTAAGCCAGCTGTTCAATATGTCCTGTGGCATAGCTCCTACAACATATTCTCATTAAATTGATGTTATTCGGTTTGTGCGTTGTCACAAATAACCTAATAAATATGTCTGGAATCATTTTATTTTACAGGACGTCTCCATTCATGACCTCATTAAACAGCTGGACATACTGGGAGACAATGGGGTAAGTGTTGCTTTTCTCTCAGGGTTTTATAACTTTAGAGAAATCTTTTCACGGCAGCTTTTCTATGTAGGCTGTCTTTATGATGGAATTATCCAGTCTTTCTTTCTGTTATTAGTACATGAACTTACATTTCATTGATATCAACTCATGTGAAATAACTCCACAGAGGCCTGTAAAGCCCCTCTTTATTTACATGTGCGTAGTATTTGAGCTTCCTCAGAATGGGCTCACAAAGGAAACAGAGCCTCTGACACTCCTGTTCTTATCTGTCACTCACGCCCCCCTGACTGGAATAGGTTAGCATCCCCAAATCAGGGAGCTCCATATTCTGTGAGATCCATCTAGCTGACCTTGTTACAATCACACACTCATCTCATTGGTCAGCGAGTAAAGGCACTGCTGATTCATAATATAGTTGGAACTAAAGTCACAAAAACTGGAGACCTCCCACTTGTCTGAGCTGCAAAGCTATAGATAGTGTTCCTCATCAACACTCCTCACTAACTCCATTTGATGTGCGCAGATGTCAGCTATAAACAAGGTCAAACTTGTAAGAGATGTGCTCCATGGATGGATAGCCTGTTGGCATTTTTGGGCAGAGGCTCTTAAATCTGTGGACAACTTGTCTTCAGATTCCTCTTGGTCCAGGCTACCAGTTGACCACTTCAGATGAGAGAATGACAATTGCAGCCCTGTGTATCAAGTGGGACCATGGTTTGCATTCTGAATGGGCCTGAATGACCAGTCCAGCTGCTCGGTGACTGGCTCGGAGTGGGGTAAGGGTGTGAAGGAACCTTGTCTACAGTCACCGCAAAGGTGGTAAGTGATTGCCGCTCTGAAATTTCAGGCCAACGTGAGCAAAAGCTTTACTGACAAAAGCATGTGATTCCAAATAAATCTGTCAGAGTACAAACTGGTGGCACGTGACATCTAACATTGTGCACCCCACTCCAACACCAGTACCCCCACATCAAAGAGAGACAAAAGGGCCTTCACTAGTCTCCAGAGCCAACTCAGTCAATTGATAGGATAGTCTATGATTTTATTATTCAACCAGATCTATTCTTCTCCCATCTTTGGGTCTCTTAATGCTGACAGAGTTGGAATGAGCCCAGTTTCCCAGCTGTGGTTGCCATACAGAAACTGTATTAAAGTGAAGAGAATTCCTGTATGCCTATTTCCTTTTCTGTGAGAAACTGTTTGTCTTCTCCGCAGTGCCTCACTTTGTAACGGGTCCAGGAATGACCTCTTACACATCATGTGCTTCCCTGCGTAAGCAGGCAGGCAGGTTACACTGGGGCCTTTGCTAAATGCTGGACTTGCATTGGCATGTGAGTGTTGCACTAAGGAGTGAAACGGGAAGGGTTCTCAGCCGGATTATTTCGCCGCTACTGCCGGGAAAGACCCTGCTAGTTATTACACCATTAATGGGAAAGTGCTCAATGTGTATGTGCATCCACGAAAGAGACAGAGAGAGAGAGAGAGAGAGAGGATCTACTTTTGTAAAGTGCCTGATTAGTCACCCTATTGGATGCCAGCTCATAATTCCTTAATGAGGTGTGAATTGACGATGAGAACAGTGCCTGGATTTCCAGTATTTAGATGCGTGTGCAGCTGCCAGCTGGGACATTTAAATCTTGCCACTCAGCTAATGCTGGAAGGGGAAATTAGATTTGCTGGGTGTAGCCACAGCAACAAAACAGTTGTCACTGTAATGATGATTCTTAATTATATGCTGCAACCAGCTATTGATGTATTTCCATTTGAAAAGCATTGTGTGCTGGGGATGAAGTTTTGCCTGATGTCTGCTTCAGTTTAAACAAAAGCCTATTATGTTCCAGCAGGGCACGTTCCCTTTCTGTCCGTATGATGCGTGCAATAGCACCACATGCAAGTGATACCGGGGAGATATATCTCCAGTCCTAACTTCATAGAACCCCTGCAGGCTGGAAGCAGGCCATTCAGCCCATAAGGTCCACACTGACCCTCCAAGCCAGCCCTGCCTTATCTGTGTAAACCTGCATTTACCGTGGCCAATCCACCCAACCCGCACATCTTTGGACTGCAGAAGGAAACCAGAGCACCTGCTGGAAACTCACACAGATGCAGGGAGAATATGCACACTCCACACAGGCAGCTGCCTGAGGGTGGAATCGAACCCGAGACCCTGGCTCTGCGAGGCAGCACTGCTGACCACTGTGCCACCAGTAACCTGCAATAAAGATCAGGAGCAGTTTGCAGTGTGCATTCAGTCAGAGAAATGTGTGCCTTGTAGTCCAGTTATCAATTTCTGATGTTAAACAAATGACTCTAGTTCAGTCGCTTTACATCAGACAGTTTATAATTGAATTGCACTCAACAAGCCATCTTGAATTTTATTCTAACTGTTACTCACTTCCTGCAATTACCATTGACCAGAAACTTGATTAGGTCAGCACTGTAGTTGAAAGAGCTGGAAGCACTCACCTTCTGATTCCCCAAAACCAGACCACCATCTGCAAGACACAGGTCAGAATTGGGATGGCATGTTCACCATTTGCCGAGATGGATGCAACTCCAGCAACACTCAAGAAACTGAGTCATAAAGCAATGTGCTTAATTGGCAGCCTATCCACTACCTAAAACATCTGCTCCCTCTGTTGCACACAGTGGCAACAGCGTGTACCATCTACGAGATGCACAGCAGTAACTTATAGAATCATAGGCTCCCTACAGTTTAGGGACGGGTCATTCGTCCCATTGAGTCCACACCGACCTCTGAAGAGGATCACATCCTGGCGCACCATATCCTTCTAACTCTGTATTTCCCATGGCTAATCCGCCTAGACTGCACATCCCTGGGCACTATGAGCAAGTTAGCATGGCCAATCCACCTAACCTGCACCTCTATGGACTGTGGGAGGAAACTGGAGCACGTGGAGGAAACCACACAGGAACGAGGAGAATATGCAAACTCTACACAGACAGTAGCCCGAGGTGGAATGGAACCCAGTTCCCTGGCGTGAGGTAGCACTGCTAATCATTGAGCCACTGTGCCACCATCAAGATCCCTTTGATAGCTCCTGCCAAACCTCTACCTGCAAGGATAGAGACAGCAGATACATGAAAACACAGTTACATGTAGGTTCCTTTCCAAGCCACACACACTTCTGACTTGGATCCAAACAGTGTTCTTTCATTGTCACTCCATGAAAATCCGCAATATCCATTTCCAGTGTTGAAGCATATCCAGACTCCCATAGATTACAGCAGTTCCAGAAGGCAGGTCAACAACATTTGCTGATGGCCAGTTGGAGATGGGTAACAAACGTTAGCGTCGCTTGTCATTCTCTCATCTCATGAAGGAACAAACAAAGCACTGTTAATCTATCTGTGCAATGTGCATTTTTTTTCCATATGTCAACATTTAATTTTCATTTTTTTATTTCCTAGAATCTGAGAAATGAGGAGCAAGTGGCAATTATCCAGGCGAGCACGGTACTGTCCCTGGCAGAAAAGGTAGAGTTGCATGATTGCTTACAGTCTAATTCTTTGAGGAAATGACATTTGAAATAAGTACAGGAAGATCCTGCAGTGTGTTGGGCATAGGCATCAAGCGAAGTTGCTCAGGCAAGATGACAAGTTACCAGCTCAAAGCAGTGACGATCCGAGACATCATATCTTTATCTGGGGACTGATGTTCTGGCGATGGCAACTGTGTGGCAAAGGTCTATCAGGCTGATGCATGGGACTGACATAAAGAGAGGTGGAGTTGTTTAGGTTTAATTTTTTGTGTGTTCACAGGAATGACGGGGTGAATCTCAGAGAAACCTGTTAAATGCTGACAGTACTGGGCAGGGTAGTTGCAGGAAGGGCATCCCCAATGGCGAGGAGACAACAGAGCAGGCTATTGAGTTGGATGATCAGCCATGATCAAAATGAATGGTGGAGCAGGCTCGAAGGGCTGAATGGTCCACTCTTCATATTTTCCATGTCTCTACATATTCCACTCCTAATAGCCATCTCCAATTCCTACGGTGAAGCCTCCTAGGTAGGTAGAGAACTAACGTTTGCTCGCACTTACCAGGAGTAATTTTGTGCTCCAACACTCCTAGCAGGGACTGGCAGTCACAGGAAGTACATCATAAATTGTGAGTATGCAGTCTGTGTTCTTAGGCAATGTGCCTGTGATTTCACACTTCTATTTTCATTGAATTCTGCTGTTTGGACCCCATTTCTAACTCAGGCTCAGTTAACTCAATTGACTAGATGCTGAGGTTGAAGTGCAAAATAATGACAATGCTGAGATTGCTTCAATTCAACATTGAAGCCCTAAGATCTAAGTTTGGCATCAAAAATATCTCTGTATTAGTCTTGCCTCAACGTGGTTTCTTACTCGGCCTCCAGCTGTGTGTTTAAGCTGAAGCCAGTTGTATGCAATATGAATGTGAACCAAATGTTTATCAGTCTCTTGATTAAAAAAAATTGCTCAGCATTGATATGAAAACATTGGTTTGTCTGAAACTTTGCTGCCCACGTCCTCAGGTACAGTAAACGCCTTTAAGCTGTTATCACAAATCTGACCCATAAATCTGAGTCTTCACAAACAAGTAATAACTCCATGGCATTGCCCCAGATTCCAACAAAAAGACAGCGTTTGCCCTACCTTGTCAAGTTCCTAACCCATTCACTACATTTCGCTCAACTTCATCTTTCTTGGCCCCATATTCTGGAATTCTCTCTCTTGCTCTCATTCTCTCTTTCACTCTCTGCCTTGCTCTCTCTCTCATTCTCTCTGACTCTCTCTCTGTGCATCCCTCCCTTCCAATCTCATCTTCTGAAGACCTTTGAGTTTGCAACTTAACCGTTGCCGCTAACTTTCTACACATTATCTCAAACTTGCCATTTCCAGTCTATGAAGGTCTCCAAAGAAAACAATATGTCAGGCAAGAGATGATCATCTGTTCATTTTGTCAGCCAGTCAATAAGAAGGGGACAGCGGTCATCTGAAGCTCTGGTGCAAGAACAGGGAAAAAAAGATGTTGCTAATGATTCTTTGGCTACAATTACAGAGTTAAGGACAGAACCACTTGAGAGAGAGCGAGACACCCAGATGGATGGTAGAGGGAGAAGTATTGAAGGAGATAGTGTGACCAGCTGTGTCTGACTGCGGACAGGTCAAGCTGGGCCATGAAGGAACCTCTAGGACATTGCCGGTGACTGTAAAGACTGGTTCGACTCTGTGCCAAGGTTGGAAAAATATTATTGGAAGAAATCAAATATTGAGTCGTGAGAAAGATGGACACAGATTTGCGAGGCAAGAACAAGTCCCAAAGACTTTGTAGAAGAAAGATGGGTTGGGGATAGGGCATTATTTGGAAGGGCATAGGGGCCCACGGTTGTATTTCTAGGAGAGGTGTAATGACAGATTTAAGTAATGACTCCTGAAGAGAAAAGCCATAAACAATGTCAACTGTCATACAGGCCAGGAGGGGAGGATGGGTGAACATGAGGTGGGTCACATGGACAAGATGAGCTCAGAGAGGCTACAAAAAGAAATAGGACAGAAACTGGAGAAAGATGCAAGTTGATCCAGTTCAATCTGGTGGTGAATGGCTATGCCAGATGTTCACCAGATGGTACCTGCATGGGCCCAAGCTATGCTTGCCTCTTTGTAGGTTACGTGGAACAATCCCTCTTCCATACCTACACTGGCCCTAAACCCTACTTCTTCCTCCGATACATTGATGACTGTATCGGCGCCGGCTCGTGCTCCCACGAGGAGCTCGAACAGTTCATCCACTTCACCAACACCTTCCACCCCAATCTTAAGTTCACCTGGACTATCTCTAATACCTCTCTGTCCTTCCTGGACCTCCCTGTCTCCATCTCAGGTAACCACCTAGAAACCGATATCCATTTCAATCCCACTGACTCCCACAGCTACCTAGAATACATCTCCTCCCACCCACCTTCCTGCAAAAATTCCATCCCCTATTCCCAATTCCTTCGCCTCTGTCGCCTCTGCTCCCAGGATGAGGCATTCCACTCCTGTACATCTCAGATGTCCTCGTTTTTCAAGGACCGCAACTTCTCCCCGCAGTGGTCGAGAACGCCTGCGACCGTGTCTCCTGTATATCCCACAAATCATCCCTCACACCCCATTCCCGCAATGACAACCAAAACAGGATCCCTCTCGTCCTCATGTACCACCCCACCAACCTCCGGATCCAACGCATCACCCTCTGACACTTCTGCCATGTGCAATCTGACCCCACCACCAAAGGCATTTTTCCCTCCCCACCCTTATTTGTCTTCTAGAGGAACCACTCTCTCCGTGACTCTCTTGTCCGCTCCACACTCCCCTCCAGCCCCACCACACCTGGCACTTTCCCCTGCAACCGCAGGAAGTGCTACACCTGCCCCTACACCTCCCCCTTCAACCCATCCAAGAAGACTTTCCACATCAAGCAGCGGTTCACCTACACATCTGCTAATGTGCTATACCACATCTCCTGTTCCAGTTGTGGAGTCCTCTATACTGGGGAAACCAAGCGGAGGCTTGGGGACCACTTGGCAGAACACCTACACTCGGTTCACACTAAACAACTTCACCTCCCAGTCGCAAACCATTTGAACTCCCCCTCCCATTCTTTAGATGACATGTCCATCATGGGCCTCCTGCAGTGCCACAATGATGCCACCCAAAGGTTGCAGGAACAGCAACTCATATTCCGCCTGGGAACCCTGCAGCCCAATGGTATCAATGTGGACTTCACAAGCTTCAAAATCTCTCCTCCCCCTACTGCATCCCAAAACCAACCCAGCTCATCCCCACCTCCGTAACCTGTCCTTCCTCCCACCTATCCCCTGCTCCCACCTCAAGCCCCACCCCCTTCTCCTCCCTACTAGTCTCATCCTGCCCCCTTGACCTGTCCATCCTCCCTGGACTGACCTACCCCTCCCTACCTACACTCACCTTTACTGGCTCCATCCCAGCCTCTTTGACCTGCCTATCTCTCCTCCACCTATCTTCTCCTCTATCCATCTTCTACCTCCCCCTCTCTCCCTACTTATTTCAGAACTCCCTTCCCCTCCCCCATTTCTGGAGAAGGGTCTAGGCCCGAAACGTCAGTCTCCCTGCTCCTCTGATGCTGCTTGGCCTGCTGTGTTCATCCAGCTCTACACCGTGTCATCTCAAATTCTCCAGCATTGGCAGTTCCTACTATCTCTGTATTCAGAAGTAGTCAGAGCTTACACCCTGTTCCATTTCACTGTGTATGAACAAAATTAGCAAGAAGGTTTGTAAGAGGTTTGCCCACCTATTCCATCTTCTATGGTTGAACCTCGCTCCCATACCTTGCAGAAGGAAGTAAACTGATTGAACACTTTAATCTTCTGAACCCTTCTATTAACTTGTTGCTTTGTCTCACTCTGCAAGAAAATGAGGCTAAATGAATGAAAGTTTTGTACAACATCTGCTGGGCGCTCGTATTTTTTGATTATTTTATTACATATTTTAACTATGAAAGAGCAATGATGTCCTCATGTGTACGAGATGACATGGCAAGCAATATTGTTTGTGCATCTTCCTTTGATCAAGACATTACGGAAATGTCTCAGTGCAGAATTTGAGTGAGTGGCTACAACTTGATTCGTTTCAACCATGTATAACCCAGAAAAGCTCCAGTTTCCTTCCACAGTCCAAAGATGTGCAGGCTCAGTGGATTGGCCGTGCTAAATTGCATGTATTGTTCAGGGATGTGTAGATCAGGTGGGTTATGGGGCACGGGTCTAGGTGGGATGCTCTGAGGGCTGGTGTGGACTTGCTGGGCCGAAAGGCCTCTTTCCACACTGTAGGGGTTCTAAGAATTAGTTCTAGTCTCTCATTTACTAAGTCAGCACCTCAGAAGGTATTTTGCCTGAATTCAGCTGCTTCTGTTCCATTTTTTTGGAGGAGAATCTTGAATTATTGTTTTCAAATGCAGATTTTTGAATTTAATTTGGTATGTTTAAAGCTATATTCTCTGAATAACAAGCCTCATTTGATTGGCAGATTGTCGAGCTCCTTTCATGGTGCTCCAGCAGGTCAGGATTAATGAGAAGTTAAGGATGTGGTGCTCTCTAGTGGTTGTGGTGTAGAATTGACAGTGACCCTCTCTGTGAGCTTCATGCTGGTACTTTATGAACGCATTTTGAGTGTACATTAACTCGGCCAGTCAATTCCTTGAGAATCAATTACATGTCTTCTCTCTGCCAAGCTAGTCAAAAGGAAGAAACATTTTTCTCCATTTTCAATCACTCTTAAACTTTGTTTCTAAACCCCAAACATCCTGAAGGTGCTACTTTCTATGCTTGTATATCATAGAACATAGAACATAGAACATAGAACAGTACAGCACAGAACAGGCCCTTCAGCCCACAATGTTGTGCCGACCATTGATCCTCATGGATGCACCCTCAAATTTCTGTGACCATATGCATGTCCAGCAGTCTCTTAAATGACCCCAATGACCTTGCTTCCACAACTGCTGCTGGCAACGCATTCCATGCTCTCACAACTCTCTGCGTAAAGAACCTGCCTCTGACATCCCCTCTATACTTTCCACCAACCAGCTTAAAACTATGACCCCTCGTGCTAGCCATTTCTGCCCTGGGAAATAGTCTCTGGCTATCGACTCTATCTATGCCTCTCATTATCTTGTATACCTCAATTAGGTCCCCTCTCCTCCTCCTTTTCTCCAATGAAAAGAGACCGAGCTCAGTCAACCTCTCTTCATAAGATAAGCCCTCCAGTCCAGGCAGCATCCTGGTAAATCACTTTACCCCTCTTTAGAATCATAGAACCCCTACAGCATGGAAACAGGCCCTTCGGCCCAACAAGTCCACACCGATCCACAGGGCATCCCACCCAGAACCATCCCGCATAGCCTACCTAAACTAAACTACACATCCCAGGACATTGCTGGCAATTTAGCACGGCCAATCCACTTAGCCTGCTCATCTTTGGACCGCGGGAGGAAACTGGAGCACCCGGAGGAAACCCACGCAGACACGGGGACAATGTGCAAACTCCACACAGACAGTCACCCGAGGCTGGAATCGAACCCAGGTCCTTAGAGCTGTGAGGCAGCAGTGCTAGAGTACTGAATAATACCAGAGCAGATGGTTGTTACCTACAGACCAATGTTGAATTCAGAACTTTGGATGGTTTTCATAGATCATAGAATCCCTACAATGTGGAAACAGGCCCTTCGGCCCAACAAGTCCACACTGACCCTCAGTGCATCCCACTCAGACCCATCCCCCTATAGCCCACCTAATCTACACATCCCTGAACACTATGGGCAATTTATCAGGTTTCTTGCCCATCAGTTTGATTAATGTCCATTTCTTAAAGTGGAGCCTGTTGTAGGCCGTAACACCAGTTAAAAGATGGTTTGAGCCCGAAACAGTGTTTCTGTCTCGGGCTGCCTTTCATACAGTCACAGAGAAAAAAGAGAAATAACTTTGTACACATGGAAGTGTGGTGTTTGTATTTGCTTGTCTTGGCAAACTAACCTATTATGAAGGTTAGTACAATGTATGGATTAATGTGGAAAGACATGTGCAAGCAATTATCCATCCACAACAAATAAACAATTTGGATTAATAAATGGAAAACACTATAGTGCTCAGCAGCAAATCCAAAGTAATTTAGGAAGTGGGACACAAGAGGCATTGCACATAAGGCAACTTTTGTCCAAATAATTGAAAACAGAAAAGGGAACATAGAAAATGTGATCAGGATAGTCATTCAGCCCATCAAGTCTTCTCCACCATTCAGTATGATCATGGCTGATCCTTTATCCCAACCTTTAGGTTACAACCAGATCCTGGGCAAGGTTCCTACTTATTTTTCAGGTTCAGACGGGACACCCGGAATTGTTAAATTCCCAGTTAAGTCTGTTGTTCTTGGTTAGTCACCGGTCCCTTGGTAGCAACAAAGTTGATTTGGAAAGTATCCCTTTCCTTTATAGGTATCAGACCCAAACAAAGTTATATTTTAAAACAGACCCACTTCAACTGGGTTTTCTTGGATTAACAAAAAAAAAGTGAGCTTATTAATTAAAACATGAGAAGAAATAATAATAAATACACGTGGAGTAGAAACAAGAGCCAGTCTTAGGCAGCACGGTGGCTCAGTGGTTAGCACTGTCACCTCTCTGTGCCGGGGACCTAGGTTCAATTCCGTCCCCAGGTGCCTGTCTGTGTGGAGTTTGCATATTCTCCCGGTGTCTGCGTGGGTTTCCTCCGGGTGCTCCGGTTTCCTCCCACAGTCCAAAAATGTGCAGGTTATGTGGATTACACGTGGTAAATTGCCCCGTAGTATCAGGGATGTATAGGTTGAGTGGGTTAGCTTTGAAAGATACAGGATAGGGGTGGAAGAGGTGGGTCTGGACAGGATGCAGTTTGCAAGGGTTGGTATGAATTCAATGGGTTGAATGGCCTGTTTCCATACTGTCAGGATTCTCTTCAACTAAAAATGTTAACATGTACAGATCAGTCTCTGAATGTTTCATGACAGGCACATAGATGATGAAGTGCCTGCTATCAGGTGACATCTATAGCATTGTCATTGGTTGCTGAGGCAATTGATTTCAAGATTTTTGGTCTCTTTTGGATTGGCAGACATTCTGATGTTCTGATGCGTTTTGACAGTGACCGCATTCCAACTGTGTGTGTGTGTGTGTGTGTGTGTGTGTGTGTGTGTGTGTGTATGTGTGAGAGAGAGAGAGAGAGAGAGAGTTTTCCTCCCTCTTTACTGCCACGCAGGGGTGTTTAAAATGGCTGCTGTCAACACTGTGGCATTCGGAGCGCTCTAGACCAGACTCCAGAATGTCTGGCCAGTGGCACACAGACTAATGTTGCAGGTTTTTTTAACCCTTTTGTTTCCCCTTATTTTTGGAGGATAAAACATGTGTTTATGAAAGGTGACTTTCTGCTGAGATGGGGGTTAATTGTCCACTTCATTACCTCTTCTTGCTGCTGCAATATTCTATCAACTTCACACTGGATCTTGCCAGACAGTCAGTGCATTTGCACTCAGTGTTTGCTCTTTCTATATAAAAATAAATGTTGATTTGGAATAAAATGTTCAAAATATCTGTAAATATTTTGGCATTGTGACTCATCTTCCTAATGATGTCTTCGGCGTCTAGGATTCTACTTTTTTTTGTTAAATATATTCAGTGGCTCGGCCTCCACAGATTTCCGCAGTGGAGAATTCCTCAGATTTCACCACCCTCTGAGAGAACCATCTGAATCCTAAATTATCCCCCCCCCCACCCCGTACCCTGAGCCCATGACTCTGTATTCTAGACACCCCACCACCACCCCCACCAACCTACCAAAGCGGGGGATACCATGCCTGCATCTGGTCTGCCCAGCTCTGTCAGAAATATATACACTGATATCCTCTCTAATCCTTCTGGATTGTACTGAATACAGGCTCCTATGACAGCTTTGCCACTGCAGGAATCAGTATGGTGAACCACACACTCTGTGGCAAGTATACCGTTTCTTGGGTAAACAAGCCAGAACTGCACACTGTACTGCAAGTGTGGTCTCCCAGAGGCCCTGTACAGCTGCGGCAAGACATTCCTGCGCCTGTACTCAAATCCTCATGAGTAAGACATATATACAAAATATAAGTGTCCAATGTAAAGAATATCTGCAAAGAATTTGGTTTTACCAGAATGGTTAGGGACGATAGAATAGAATATAGAATATGCTTTATAGAATAGAATATTCTTTATTAGCATGTGTACTCTATTGTAGGTGTACAGTGAAAGCCTTTTACAATGTCTGCAACATTGTGGGTACAAATCTTGGATGCAACAGAGGAATAAAAGGCATTATTTTACAAAGTTTATAAAATAAGTTAGGAACCAGACATTGTTAAAGGATTGACATTGGAGTAAGGTAAAAAAATTTAAAACCAACATTAATGGTATTAACTACTTTAACCAATGCCTTACTCCAAGCTGACCCCATCTGTTCTTATCTATTTAGGAAATTATTACTAAGGAATGGCACAACTTTTCATGCCTCAGTGCCCACTCCCACTTCCCCTTCATTCTTTTCCAATTGAGGGATTCGGGCAGGTCAAGTCACCCTTTATGAAACAGCATTTGCTAAAACTTCATATGACACTTTGATGTCAATCACATTATCACTTGTTTTGCGTGCTTGTTTGTATCAGGCATTAAATGACATAAGATCACTTGACCGATAGATAAGAAAAGGCTGTGCCACTCAATGAAGTGAAAGGACTTACTGTACCCTCCAGGTGTTAAATGCCTCCACTGTTCTTGCCTCCATTACCCTTTCTGACAATCCTTTCTGTGTTACATCGAGAAAAACATTTTGACATTTATCTGAACTTCTCACTCTTTAAAATTGAACTTAGGCCACCATATCTCATTGCCATGTTGTTATTTGAGGTGGTGCTGCCTGTTACTATCAGATGAGGAACAGCCAAATAGCTCCCCTCTTTTCCCTCTCCTTATTTAATTGCATCAGTTTTCTTTTGTTTAAAAAGAATGGACTTGCCAAATGAGTGAATGTTTTAACTATTGATGTGTTTGTGACCATGAAATGCAGTTTTTCCTGAGGTTATAAAAAAACATTTTATTATATTTAACCCACTCCAAAAATTTTTTAAAAAAATCACTTTGACTTTCACACACTTGCTTGGCGTTCACAAGGCATCACATTATTGCAGAGTGGAGCAACAGATTAAGTAACGTAGAGCCCAGTAAAGCTAAAGGTATATATATCTTCAATGTCTTCAAACTGAATTTGCTGCTGCTTTCATTTATTGGTTTGAATTTTGTTTAAGATGATTTCCCCATGGTACTTTGATAATTAACATCAGCAGATAGGGCTGAAGACTTGCAGCCTGCACTGAGGCAGAATGAGAAGGAAGGAACTACTCATGGCATTGTTATATCATATGAGTTCCTTGTCTCATTCAGTAGAGGAAGCAGATGCTTGAAGCTCTGGAGGCTGGCATTTCAACTGACCTTCTGTTTCCAATTGCTCTGTGAACCAAATAAGATCATGGCCAGTGCATTTCATTTGTAGCACCATAAGCTAATGTCTGGAAATATCTCATTCAGTCATGTTCTAGTTGTCCAAGCATTTATTGGTTTGTTCCCACATAGTCAAGTATCTAACTGAATGTTAATAAGTTAGGAGATGGTCTCCATTCTTATTCTTCCAAGGCCCCTGTTCTTGGTGTTGCTTTTAGACAGGTTATTTCTATTTTAATGGTTTATGAAATATAAAAGGTGGAGTAATATAAATTTGCAGCCGCAGTTGATTGTATTCCTAAGTCACCGGAATGTGCTTTCAATCTTTTAAAAAATTTAATTAGCGTTTTCAACCACTGAATTCATTTTTCCTTAACATATAAAAGGGTCATTATAGCTTCATTGTACCATTCCTGAAGAGGAGTCTGGGTCCGAAATGCCAGCCTTCCTGCTCCTCTGATGCTGCTGTTTGGCCTGCTGTGTTCATCTAGCTCTATACCTTGTTATCGCAGATTCTTCAGCATCTGCATTTCCTGCTATCTGTCATTATAGTCTCAATTTACTTGACCTGTCTGCTTAGTTTTGGTATTTGTCTTAGTGTATTGCTGCTCATTCAATTTCTTCCTCAGCCTTGCTCCAGAAGAGAACACTTGCCAAATTAATCTTCCTCACTATTTCAGCCTTTTAATAAAGTTCTATTTGTTTAATATTGAAAAGATAGTTCTGATGGACTGCAGAATAATTGAAGGCAATGGGAATAAAACAAAATAGGGTAAATAAAATCCAAATGAAATGCAGGGGGCTGTAAATCAGGAACAAAAACAATGTTGCTGGGAAAGCTCAGCAGGTCTGACAGCATCTGTGGAGGAAAAAACAGAGTTAACATTTCGGGTCCAGTGACTATTCCTCAGAACTCAGTTTTGAGGAAGTGTCACCGGACCCAAAACGTTAACTCTGTTTTCTCCTTCACAGATGCTGCCAGATCTGCTGAAAAGAGGGAAAATGTTCCTCTTCACTCTTGGGGTTTGATATTCCCTAGCCTCAGGCATGGAAGAGGGACAACACTTACTGATGTCAGGATCTGGCTGTCACCCCCAACTTTTTTTTTCCTTTATTCATTCACGGGATGAGGGCGACACTGCCCAGGCCAGCATTTATTGCCCATCTCTAATTGCCCAGAGGGCAGTTAAGAGTCAACTGCATTGCTGTGGGTCTGGAGTCACATGTAGGCCAGACCAGGTAAGGATGTCAGTTTCCTTCCCTAAAGGACATTAGTGAACCAGGTGGGTCTTTCCAATAATCGACAATGGATTTGTGGTCATCATTAGATTCTTACTTCCAAATATTTTAGTTGAACTCAGATTCCACCATCTGCCATGGTAGGATTTGAACGCAAGTCCCCAGAACGTGATCTGGATCACTGGATTAACAGTCCAGCGATAATACCACTACGCCATCGCCTCCCCAATTCAGCTGCATTAACTTGTAATTTCTTTGGCTTCTGTACAATGCCTGTAGTAAGTACAGCCCCATTGTTACAAGGTGAGGGAGCAAATCTACGCTTTGGGTAGTAAAACAGTGTTTCTCATCTGGCTGTCAAACCTCCCGTGGGATTAGTACCAAATCTACCGTCAAGGTAGTTCTGAAGGGAAGGTCAAGACATAGAGGCTGCTTTTTGTTTCGTAGTCCTCCTTTATAAATGAATAGGAGCTGGAGAACTCCATTGAGCCCATTGAGCCTGTTCTAAAATTTTTGCAGACCACGAATGATCTGCGGCCTCACTCCAATATATCTGCGTGAGCTCCACATCTCTTGCCATTTAGAACATAGAACAGTACAGCACAGAACAGGCCCTTCAGCCCACAATGTTGTGCCGACCATTGATCCTCATGTATGCACCCTCAAATTTCTGTGACCATATACATGTCCAGCAGTCTCTTAAATGGGTAACAAAAATCATTTAATCTCAGTTTAAAAATTAAACAATGGAACTTGCATCTGCACATCCACCAGTGTGGTATACTACATCCGCTGCACCCGGTGTGGCTGCCTCTACATCGGGGAAACCAAGCGGAGGCTTGGGGACTGCTTTGCAGAACACCTATGTTTGGTTCGCAATAAACAACTGCACCTCCCAGTCGCGAACCATTTCAACTCCCCTTCCCATTCCTTAGCCAGCACGTCCATCCTGAGCCCCCTGCAGTGCCATAATGATGCCACCTGTAGGTTACAGGAACAGCAACTCCTATTCCACTTGGGAACCCTGCAGCCCAATGGTATCAATGTGGATTTCACCAGCTTCAAAATCTCCCCTCCCCCCACTGCATCCCAAAACCAGCCCAGTTCGTCCCTGCCTCCCTAACCTGTTGCTCCTCTCACCTATCCCCTCCTCCCACCTCAAGCCACACCTCCATTTCCTACCTACCAAACTCATCCCGCCCCCCCGACCCGTCCATCCTCCCCAGACTGACCTATCCCCTCTGGGACGGCACGGTGGCTCAGTGGTTAGCACTGCAGCCTCACAGCACCAGGGACCCAGGTTCGATCCCAGCCTCGGGTGATTGTCTGTGTGGAGTTTGCACATTCCTCCCGTGTCTATGTGGGTTTCCTCCGGGTGCTCTGGTTTCCTCCCACATTCCAAAGATGTGCAGGCTAGGTGGATCGGCCATGCTAAATTGCCTGCAGTGTTCAGGGGTGTGTGGGTTATGGGGGGATGGGTCTGGGTGGGATGCTTTAATGGGCGGTATGGAGTTGTTGGGCCGAAGGGCCTGTTTCCACTCTGTAGGGAATCGAATCTAATCTAATCTCCTTACCTCCCCACCTACACTCACCTTTATTGGCCCCATCCCTGCCTCTTTGACGGTTCTGTCTCCTCTCCACTTATCTTCTCCCCTATCCATCTTCGATCTATGTACCCCCTCCCAATTTATTTCAGAACCGTCTCCCCCTCCCCCTTTTTTGATGAAGGGTGTTAGGCCTGAAACGTCAGCTTTTGTGCTCCTAAGATGCTGCTTGATCTGCTGTGTTCATCCAGCTCCACACTTGGTTATTTCATAGTAATTGTTATGCAGCCTGTGCACAGCTCCTACACTCTTAAGTCCATTTCTATTTCTTTAGTCAGCCCACAAAGACTACACTACCTGTTTACTTTTTTACATAACTTATACCCAGGATATGTGTGTCGCTGGCTGGTCAGCATTTGTTGCCCGTCCTGAGTTGCTGTTGAGAAGGCGGCTGTGAGTTGCGTTCTTGAACCACTAAAATCCATGTTCTGTGGGTAAATCCACAATGCCTTCATGGAGGGAATTCCAGGACCTTGACCCAGCCACACTGAAGGAACAGTAATATATTTCTAAATCAGAATGGCAAATGGCTTAGAGGGAAACTTGCAGGGAGTGGTGCTTCATGTAACTGCTGCCCTTGTCCTTCTGGATGGAAGCAGTTGTGGGTTTGGAAGGTGCTGTCTGAGGAACTTTGGTGAATTTCTACAGTGCATCTTGTTGATAGTACACACTGCTGCGACTGAGTGTCAGTGGTGGAGGGAATGGATGGTTTGTCCTGGATGGTGTCGAGCTTCTTGAGTGTTGTTGGGGCTGCACCCATCCGGGCAAGTGGGGAGTATTCCATCACACTTCTGATTTGTGCCTTGTAGATGGTGGACAGGCTTTGGGGAGTCAGGAGGTGAGTTACTTGCTGCAGGATTCCCAGCCTCTGATCTGCCCTTGTAGCCGCTGTGTTTATGTGGCAAGTCCAGCTGAGTTTCTGATCATTGATGCCTGAGGATTTGATGGCAGGGAATTTAGTAACACCATTGAATAGTAGTTAGATTGTGTCTTATTGATGATGGTCATCATCTGGCCTTTTTGTGGTGCGAATGCTATTTGCCACCTGCTAGCCCAAGCCTGGATATTGTTCAGATTTTGTGGCGTTAGAACTTGGGCTGCTTCAGTACCTGAGGAGTCACGAATGGAGCTGCACATTGTGCGATCATCGGCCAACATCCCCACTTCTGACGTTATGTTGGAGGGAAGGGACACTGATACAGCAGCTGATGATGCTTGGGCCTAGGACACTACCCTGTGGTACTCCTGCAGAGTTGTCCTGGAGCTGAAATGGCTGACATCGAACAACCACAACCATCTTTCTGTGTGCCATGTTTGACTCCAACTAGCGGAGAGTTTGCCCTCTGAATCCTATCGATTCCAGTTTTGCTTAGGCTTCTTGATGCTGCACTCGGTCAAAAGTGACCTTGCTGTTTTTGTACTGTTGTGTCTTATTTTGGTGAATTAATATTTAATCATAAAGAACACTTGTTCCACTCTAGCATTTTCCCAATCTTTCCTGTTCACATTATAGCCTGTGTATTTGGTTTCTAGTCCTGACTGGCTTGTAGCCCTGTCTCAGTAATGGCTACCATCTCAACTCCATATAGTTTATGCATTTGGTGTTGAAAATAAAAAGCAGTATTTCTTTTCTCATTGGGGCTAAATTCCCACTGGCATCATCTCTTGGCTTCAGCACTCTGTTAAATGCTGCACAATTTGCAATCAGTCCTCTTGGCCCATTTTGTGCTTGGAGTTCCCTGGGATGCATAAATGTGCCTAGGAGCAGCAGATGGTAGAAGCCAGCTATCAGAGGCAATGGAGGTCTGACTGTCTTCCATTGGTTTTGTGATGCAGTGCTGTCTTCGTGACCAGACTCAACTCTGGAGATCTCCTGGGGTGCACAGTTCAGGAAAATATGTAAAAATATTATGTCTGCTTAGACTATGCATTCCTATTCCAGTAAAGCTAACAATAATGACTTATCATCAATAACATGAGGCAATGCATATTCCTTGATGTATCCCGTTCTTCTCTTTCAAAATTGGAACCGGGACTGTACATTCATTCATAGTTATCTAAGGAACTTGCATAAGGATAAGCATGTGTTATATAACCTTTCTAAAAAATATATACACGAGATTGGAATCTGTTGCCTCACAACAGAATGATTTATGGATCTTTTCTGAATATGATGTTAAACAGTACTTATTTTAAATACCATACAAAGCCTGAATTAAACACTGTTTAATCATAATATCACATGATCTAGCCTTAAGAAAATTATCTGAAGGGAAATGATCAGTTATTTGCCAGAAGAAACCTAAGATATAACCAAATTTGTCAAAGCTTTGAGCAGCAACTTTGGGCCTCTTGTTTTGGGTTTTCAAATTGAGTTCATTTTTCCCCCGTTTCATGCAAAACAAGCCAGTAAATCAAGTGATGGAACAAGGAGGTGTAAAATAAATTATTTGAAAGCTTATTTCAAGATCTCGATAATCATGAATGTGCTGGCCACGGAGTGTGGACTTGTTTTGTGACCTGGAATTAACGTAAAATAATATTTTTTTTTCTCATTTTCTAGTGGCTACAGCAGATCGAAGGTACTGAGGCTGCACTACACCAGAAGATGATAGATTTGGAGATTGAGATGGTACGAAATACAATTCTTCCTGAGACTGGATGAGCAACTTGAAACTTTGCCGATTGTTAATGTCGAAATATTCTGCCAAAGCCACAATACTTAAAAGAATTTGTGTGCGTGCTTGTGACGGGGTGTGTGTGTGTGTGTGTGTGTGTGTGTGTGTGTGTGTGTGTGTGTATGTGTGTGTGCGCGCGCGTGCTTTGTGTGTGTGTGTGTGTGTGTGTGGGTGTGTGTGTGTGCGTGCTTTGTGTGTGTGTGTGTGCGTGTGCGTGCTTTGTGTGCGTGTGTGTGTGTGGGTGTGTGTGTGCGTGCTTGTGTGCGTGTGGGTGTGTGTGTGCGCGTGCTGGTGTGGATGTGGGTGTGTGTGTGTGTGGGTCATTGTGGGCCTGCGTGTTTGTGTATGTATCTGTGTGGGTTTGTATGTATCAGTATGTGTATGTGGGTCTGTTTGTTATATGTACATGTATGGGTCGATATGTATCTGTGTGCCTATGTATATCTGTATGTGTCTGTGTGTGTGGGTGTGTGTCGGGGTGTGGGTGTGTGTGTGGGTGTGTCATTGTGGGCCTGCATGTTTGTGTATGTATCTGTGTGGGTTTGTATGTATCAGTATGTGTATGTGGGTCTGTTTGTTATATGTACATGTATGGGTCGATATGTATCTGTGTGCCTATGTGTATCTGTATGTGTCTGTGTGTGTGGGGGTGTGGGTGTGTGTGGGGGTGTGTCATTGTGGGTCTGCGTGTTTGTGTATGTATCTGTGTGGGTTTGTGTATATCAGTATGTGTATGTGGGTCTGTTTGTTATATGTACATGTATGGGTCAATATGTATCTGTGTGCCTATGTGTATCTATGTGTGTGTGTGTGTGTGTGTGTGTGTGTGTGTGTGTGTGTGTGTGTGTGTGTGTGTGTGAGAGAGAGAGAGGGATAACCACTTCAACATTCTTGGGGAATGACTAATTAATCTCCCTGAGCTCATTGGGCCTGAGTTCCCTTGGTAATAGGGAATGGCCTGCCAAAATGGAACTCATCATCTGAGCCCACAGTCACAGAGCCCTAGTGTGGCACAGCGGTAGTGACCCTGCCCCTAAGCTGCCCTGGCTGAAGGCCCACCTGCTCCAGAGGCATTTAATTACACCTCTGAATTGGTTGGTTCGGAAAAATAGGTTAAATTAAAAAAGTAAACTCGTTAAAGCAGACACAAGGGAGTGCTCTTGTGGTACTCGATGATAGTGTGCCTACCTTTGAGCCGGGAGGTCTGGGTTCAAGTCCTACCTACTCTGATGTTATGAAATAGCATCTCTAAGCAGGTTGATTGGAAATTGGTTAATTTTTTTTGAAAAAAACCCTAATACCACTGATGTAGTGTTGGGGAAAAAATAGTTGAGTATGATAACATTTCTGGATTTAAAAAGAGAAGCAGGCCCAGAGAACTGTGTGCCCAGGATTAGCCTATGTCTGCTACGAATAGTGGCTTGTGTTAAAAACTAAATGATCT